>NC_143559.1:116325000-117043125 GCF_054136105.1 Typopeltis vanoorti
ATATAAGATGGATGGGTTGCATTTGAATGTAGTTGGTGTACGGAGACTTGAAAGAGTGTTGATGAATGATGTGGAAGTGGATGTACAGACTCAGGGAAACTAGATTTATTAAGAGGGGGGGAGTAGATATGCAGACTTTAGGGAGGCAGTTAAGTGTATGAATGAGTATATTATGCCCGAGCGAGTACGAAGGACAATAAATCAGAATGGGACAGTTAGTATAAGGCATCAAAATAGGGATGGGACAAATGGGCTTCTGCGATTCATGTACACTAATGCCAGGAGTATTAGGAACAAGAAGGAAGAGTTTTTGGCCATGGTTGGCACTTCCAGGCCACAGGTTGTTGGTATTAGTGAAACATGGCTGACAGAAGATGATAAAGCTAGTGGGATTGAATTCGACGGGTATAGCATGTTCAGGAGTGACAGGGTAAATAAAAAGGGGGGGAGGAGGGTTATTGATGATCTGATGAGCTTCGGCCAAGGAGTATAGAAGTTGAACTGCAGGATGGGGAAAAAAGCACATTTGAGGCTGTTTGGTGTGAGAGAGAATCTAGCAGAACAAAATATACACTTGGGTGCTGCTATAGACCAGGTGGTGGAATAGATGGTGGGGATAGTATGCATAAGCAAATAGAAAAAATGAATGGAAGGAGGGTAATTATTATGGGTGATTTCAATTATGGTAACATTGACTGGAAAGAGGAGAGGGCACATGGGAGGAAGGAATTGGATTTTATGCGGTTATTAAGGGACAACTATCTACGGCAACATGTAGTGGAAAATACCAGGGGTCAGAGAGTGCTGGACCTAGTAATTGCAACTGAGAATGTGGCTATAACGAACATGACCATGTTGCCACCAATTGGTGAGAGTGACCATACGGTCATGACTTGGGAGGTGGCTAAAGGAGTCGAATTTACAATTAAGACAGGGTACATGTGGAATTACCGTGCTGGTAAGGACAAGCTTAGGTGTGTGCTTGGCTCAGTGCCATGGCATGTAAAACTGAGGGCTGGATGTTGATAGTGCATGGGAGGTGGTTAAGAACTGTTTGCAGGAGGCAATTGTTGACTGTATACCAAGAATCCGAATAATAAATCAAGTAGGGGTTAAACGGATGAATAACACTATTAAGTTTGAGCTGCAAAAAAAGAAACAATTGTTGAGGGAATTTAAGGAGAAGGGTGACCATCAGGCGCAGGAACAGTATAAAGCTCAGGCCAGGATGGTAACAAGGGTGGTAAGAAAAGCAAAAGCAGATTACGAAAGGAAATTGGTCCCGCAGGCTAAAGAGAATCCCAAACAGTTTTTTCAATATGTTGCAAGTAAAAGGAAAAATGCTCATGGTAGAATGATCTTAAAAATACTGAGGGTAGGGAGGTAACCGAATCAGTTGATATTGTGAAATTACTGAGCGAGCACTTTGCAAGAGTATATCATCCAGGTGGTGACTTTGCAGGAATGGAAGAACCAACAGCTTATACTGGAATTTGATGAATGAAGTAGAGGTAACTAGTCTACTACAGAACCTCAATGTCAATACATCTGTGGGATTGGATGGTATACCAGCTCGTGTCGTACGTGAAGCGGCTAAAGAATTGTCAGTGCCCTTGACCATTTTGTTTAATTTGAGCCTCAGGACTGGGTCAGTCCCAAGGGAGGTGGAAAGGGGGAAAATAGTTCTGCTGCACAAAGGTGGTTCCAAGGCTGCTGTTGAAAATTACCGGCTAATCAGCATAACAGGAATCATTATCAAGGTCTTAGAGAAAATAGTCAAGAGGAAAATACAAGATTGGATAGAAGAAAATGGGTTACTGTATCGGGGACAGCATGGTTTTGTAAAGGGTAGGTCATGCCTCAGTAATTTGCTCACGTATTATAACCCAGTGACGTCTGAACTGGATAAGGGTAATGGGTTTACAGTGATTCTACTGGACCTTGCTAAGGCCTTTGACAGGATACCACATGGAATTCTAATCAGTAAATTGCAGCATATGGGGATGGACATAGGGTTGGTGAGATGGATAGGAGAGTGGTTGACGGAGAGATATCAGAGAGTGGTTTACTCAGGAGTAGAGTCCACAAGACGGCCTGTGATTAGTGGCGTGCCACAAGGATCTGTTCTTGGATCATTGCTGTTTAATTTGTTCATAAATGATATAGGAAAGTATCTGAGAGGAACAGTTCATTTGTTTGCGGATGATGCGAAGTTGGGTACGGCAATAGTGAATTCAGATGACATCAAAATTTTGCAGGATGATTTGGATAGATTGGAGGTCTGGGCTTAGGAGAATGGATGTCAATTTAATGTGGCAAAATGTAAGGTTATGCATTTTGGGGTGAAAGGATTTGCGGCAGTTTACTGCATTGGTGGAACTGTGCTCCAGGAAATTGATGAGGCACGAGATTTAGGAGTGTTGGTGGACAAGGAATTAAAATTTAGGGGACACATTGCAAAAGTGGCCAAATCAGATCATCAAATCACTTGGTTGCTGAAGAATACGTTGACAAGCAGGTTATTGTTCCTCTGTATCGAGCCCTGATAAGACCCCATCTCGACTACTGTGCTCAGATTTGGTCAACTAGGTTTCTTCTTGATGGGGAGGAGGTGGAGAGGATCCACAGGCAAGTGACCATAATGATAGCAGGTCTGTGGAATGAACCGTATGAGAACAGGTTGAGGATTTGTGGGTTGCAAAAATTGGTTGATAGGCGGAGGAGGGGAGATATGATTGAGACATTCAAATTACTGAAGGGTTTCTATAAAATTAATTCAGAAGATATTAACATGGCTGGTTGTGGGAGGACTATGGGACATCCATGGAAACTGGGCAAAAATGTGGTTAGTAAAGTTGTTAGCTGGGTTCTTTACTTTTAGAGTAGTGAATGAATGGAATGCGCTCCCCTGAGTCTCTGGTGGATGCTGTGACTGTGAATGAGTTTAAGGCGAGGTATGATAGATACTGTATGAATGTAGAATAGTTGTGATGAATATGATTTGGGGCCTCCCTCGATGAGTCTAATGACTCGCTGGAGTTGCCCGTAATAATTGTAATAGTAATAATAGTAATTATTAACATTCCTCAGATAAGCTCAACTTTGAAGATAGCAATAAGGCCACCTGGACAAACAAACAAGTCTATTTCATAAACGAACATAGCAATCTGTAAACTGAATTTAATCTAATTAAAACAAGAATGTAATTTTTATTATTATGACCTTTTTCGAAAAAAGACTTTAATTCTGTATGTTAGTCAATTGTCGATTAGTTTCCTAGTTTTTGTTACTCTCTATTGTTTATTCCTTATACAGTCTATTCCTTTGAAAATGCTGACAGATTTCAGTCAGTGAAACGTTGGATATTAAACTAATATTTACTTGACTAACATACAAAATTTAAGTCTTTAATTTATTAAGAATCTAATTTATTTTACAGCCAAGCGAAAAATACTTTCTGATGCTAATTACTTTGAAATTTTATCAATTTCTTATGCTTAATAAGTTTCTCTAATCTGCACATACACAAAATTTAATGAAAAAGATGCCTCGGGGTAAAAGAGCCGATTTATCTACAAACGACCACCATTAGTTATGAAAACGAAAAGAAATAACATCCGAACCTGCGATACTACCAATGCAGAGCAAAGACCGTATTTCAAGAACCCAAAGTCTCAATTTCGCGTAGCTGAATCCACTTAAGAAAATTCCACACCAAAAGAAATATGTCCTCTCATATTGTAGAAACGCAGATATGTTTATTACACTCTTATTTTGAGTTTAACTTTTAGTTTAACCTTTCGTTTAGTTCTCAGATATGAAAATTAATGACTGAACGATGAGTTTGATTAAAACATTTACCCATACCCTGTTCAGTTTCTAATTTCTTGTTTTTAAGTTAAATTCTAATATCGGAATAAACTCACGTAAAATATTATTTTATTAGCATAATTTTCGCCTAAGAATCAAAGACATCGTCAATACATACAAAAAGCTAAACGAACAAAAACCGACAATTCCAAACCCAACTGACTAGCTATTGTATGATAACTAAAAAAGGTCATTAAATTTTCTAACTGACTAAAAATAATTTTTATAATATATATATATATATATATATATATATATATATATAAACTTGGCTTTACATTGAAAGAAAAATACTGAGGAAAGTGATCAGAGCTTTATTCAAATTTACCACAAGTCGCCTAAGACTTGCACTAGGTACAGTTTGATCCTGAATGGACGATTTTTGAGAATTTATTCATTCTGAATCTAACATAAGAATTTGGGTAACTGAGATAATACCTGGTTGACAGCACACAGTTCTGAATTTTGTTGCAAAGGAATTTTATGTAATAACATGTAAATCGTACTAGAAAAATCTTGTACTTGAAAGTTAAACTGAATGATTATAGGGTTAATGAATTTTAATGATAAAATTGTATTATAATATTGTCCCATTATGCTGTCTTAAACTTAATAAGTCTCCAAAGAAGTTCAGAGAATAAGTGCAAAGGTCGAGTTATATACGCATATCCGCTGTAATGCCACCAGCTACAACGTACGAGGTATATGGCGCAAGCGGGATTCCTGGAATACAGTACCTAACGGCAGCTAGGACTTGGAGGATCACCTTAGGGGCATGATGACAAAGGGTCGAATGGGAAAGAAGGGACGAAATATAAGCGAATGCGCGCGATAATTGGGGACTTTTTTTCTGGTTGTTCCCGATTTCACTTCGAGGATTCCTGACTAGTAGACGGAGTAGGGACGAGCGAGAGGGATGTCACACTCAAGTAGGAGCAGAGAATGCGTGGTATCGAGGCAGTGAGAAGTTCCAGTCCGGTAAGAATATAAAATGGACATCGTAGTCTTAAGCGCATTGCGAAAGCAACCGATTGAAGGAGAACCCGAAATGCACGTGGCCGTTAACAGACCTTCAGAAGAAAAAGATTGGGTAACGTAAAGTCTTTTACTGTATGTTTGAATGAGACAGAATTTAGTGTTACATCATATTAAGTGGACAATTCATAGTGGACTATAATAAGGATTTGTAATTTGAGATAGAGTAATTCGGATAAGCAAAGGAATGTCAAGAGTGAAACTTTAGCTGCATGTGACTGAGATTATATGTGAATTTGAAATTATTAGATGAATTCTATCAGAATAGTAACGGGTTGTGAGATCTATTTTAATGTAGCATGAAATAAGTGTTTGAGTTTTGGATAACGTAATTAGCTAGATTTAATGTTTCATAGATTGTGTGTGGTTACCAAGTTAATCTATGAGGGTTCTGTTGAATTAATATTGAGTAACTAACTTAGAAAGAGATTTTGAAAAGCTTGGTATCCTATTCCAATTATAGTTGTAAAGTGTAATTTATTCCAATAAACATGTTTTGTTGTATCTCTAGTGTATCGCTCAGAATCCCTACTGACGTTTCATCTTATCGCTCTAACAAAGAAAATAATCAGGTAAAGCAGAGAATCTCTAGTGACGTATCATCTTATCGTCACTTGACCACCTCCCATTCACCATCATCATTTCTCAGCATTGTGTTCACGTAATGTATTTATAATACATTACATGAACACAATTGTGCATAATGTTTTTTTTTTAAATAATAATAATAATAATAATAATAATTGTTTATAATGTATATTATTATATATTAATAATGATGATGATTATACTTTTTTATTTTGCATTTTTAGACTCTATATCAGTGGTTCTTAACCTTTTCAAAGTCACGGAACACTTTTGATTATAAGAGAAATTTGGAGAACACCAAAAGTATTAGGGTCATAAAATTAACAATAAAAATAGGCATGGATTTGCCTTTCATAAAAATGGAACTTATTTTAATGTGATATTGAGCTTGCGGGTTTTACAGATTGCAGCAATATCATGTCTTATATACTGCTCAATTAGTATCTGTTAAATTTGTAATATATATCGATTATTTAAACAACATCTCCTCAATTGCACCCTCTCCATAAGTAAGAAAATGTATTCATATATAAAGTACTCAATAGTTATAATTATTTGCAGAAATTTATAATTATCCAACAGAAACTAAAATATCGGCTAATTGATTTGAACAGTGTTTGTGTCAAAAAGCTACGCTCTTCTCTTTGTGCATAGTAGTAAGTCTTCCACGCCTTTTAGTTTTTATATGGGTTAATAAAAAACCGAGCTCACACAAATATGATGTTGAAAACTGTAACAAAATTGTCAGTGCCCTTGTGAAGAGAGCTGCGTATTCGACTTGCACAAAAATCCAAAATTCCTCAAGAGATATTTCAGAAAATTTCATTTATAGCGTACGATCCGTTCACAAGGTAACTAATGTTCTTCTTTTTTACTTCTTTTTGAAAAGAAAATTCACAACTCGATGTATTAATTGTGCCAAATGGATTTCGTAACCAGTCATAATTGTGTGTATTCTAGTAAGGAAAGTAAGTTGAAATCTTTTGTTCCAATATTGTTAATTGTTCTGTTATAACGGAAATAATTCCGTCGACATTTATATTCAGTCTAGCAAATTACACTCAGACCTGTTTCATGTGATATATGCCACTAGCGGAACACTTGTAACCAGTTCGGGGGAACACCAGTGTTTCGAGGAAACACCGGCTAATAACCACTGCTCTATATAAACAATAACAATAGATACAATTACTGTAATATATATATATATATATATATATATATATATTATTACAATATTAACAATGATGATTTTACAGATATTTTTATAATAAATAAATAACTAATATACATGTAGAGTATATAGAGATTAATAATAGTGAATTTTGGTAATTTACAGTTACAGAAGAATAAAATTACATTTTTACAGCGCGCACACACACACACAATATCTTTAGAATACACATACACGCACTATATGTACACTAACTACCAATAACTGTCTGGACACCCCTGTTATTTGAAGATATAGAACTTCCAGGTTTGTGAATTAAAAAAAAAAAAAAAAACAGTATACAAGTATTTCATCATAGCAGTTGAATACTGTTGGTATGGCAACACGACGTGAAATCAGTGGCTTCGAGCGAGATATAATCGTGTGACATTGGCGGTATGTCCATAAGTGCCATTGTCGCTCAATTGGACCATCTGAAATCAATGGTTGCCGATGTGATGAACAAATGGAAACGTTTTAGCATCACTAGTGGAGGAAAATATCCAGGGCTTAATACCAGTCTTAACTCTAAGAACAGTTATCGAAAGAACATTTACGAAGAATCAAAATACTCTGATAGTCTTTTCTGACTTGAATTGGAGAGACAGAAGACTATATTTAATCTTTACAACCACCAAGAAGCCCTAATAGAACCAGCAATGAAGCAAAATCTGCAATAGCAAGAATACTTAGAGGTGTAAGACAGGATTGCTCATTCTCACCCAAACTTCTTAATCTCTACATTGAAGATGCAATAAATACATTGAAAGAACTGACAGAAACAGGAATTAAGACAAATGGACTTGATATATTATCTGGCTGCGGTTTGCGGATGATATAGCAGTTATACAGGGTGTCCCAAAATTCACGCAAGAAGTAATTTTGATAGAAAACACAGGTTTTTAATTAAAAATTGTAATTTCTTATTGATTCATAAAGTATACAGTATAGGGTTATGCATGGAATAGCATATCGGGTAAATGGCCTTCACGGCTTTGCTGGCACATACGCAATCTTTTGTCGAAATTTTCCATCACCGTTTTGCATAAACGTGGCTGAATTTCTTTGTTGCAGCGCTGAATTTCCACCTTCATAGCGTGGATGGTCGTGGGCTTGTTGGCATAAACCTTTGACTTAAAAAAACCACAAAGAAAAAAGTCAAATGGCGTTAAGTCACATGATCTGGGCGGCCAATTCTGATCACCAAAACGGAAAATTACACGACCAGGAAAAATGACTCATGCAGTAATAGAATTGTTTCTCGGGCTGTATGTCATGTGGCACCATCTTGTTCAAACCACATGTCTTCCACATCCAAAGCTTGCAATTTAGGTATAAAAAACTGGATTAACTCGATAGCGAGCACCATTAATACTTATTGCCTTACCAGCCGCATTTTCGAAAAAGAATGGACCGATGATGCTTCCAGCCAAAATCAGCACGAAACAGTGACACGTTGTGCATGCCTTTGTTTCTCAACAATCACTCGTGGATTTTTTGAACTCCAAATGCGAACATTTTGTCGATTAACGAAGCCATTAAGATGAAAATGAGCCTCATCGCCGAAGATGATTTTGTTCGAAAATAAGAATCCATTTGTTGTCGTTGTTCCATAATCCATTCAACGAACTCTCTTCGCTCTGTTTGGTCAGTAAGCTTCAGTTCTTGAGTCAATTGAACTTTGTAAGCATAAAGATGCAAATCTTTCGTGAGAATACGGTGTAGACAGCTTCTCGAAATACCCATTTCAAGACCACGGTGCCGAATTGATGTTCCTGTACTCTCAGCAACACTCTCAAGAACTGCTTTGATGTTTTCTGTTGAAAGACTTCTTGAAGGACGGCCAGAGTGTATAAGATCACTAATTGATCCAGTTTCCTTGAATTTTTTAATTAATCTTTTCACAGTTGTTGAAGATATATCACTATTCCGACCATATTTTGTACGAAAATTGCGAACGTTAGCTGCCAAACCTTCATTATATTTAAAATATTTCTGAACAATGAAAATGCGTACTTCTTTCCTGTAGCGCTCCATTTTAATAACCCTGAACTGTCAGCTGTCACGCTGTCTTTTTTTATCTCGTTGGCAACACTTTACAGCACAAATGGCGCAAAGTTTAAATCTTGCGAGAATGTTGGGACACTCTGCAGTTGATAACGAAGAGAAACTGAAATCCACCCTGACAAAGATGGAAGAAATGTTCACACAGTAGAGCCTAAAATTTAATTATAAGAAAACGAAACAATTAATGACAAGTAAAGCAAATCCAATGAAAATAAATAATATACTAAATAATAATATAATAATATATTATAATAAATAATAATCTAATACAACAGGAATCCTGTTTTAAATATCTTGGACGTCTTATCACAGAAGAAGGAAGAAACCAATCAGATATTAAGCACGAATAATCTTAGCCAAAAAGGCATTCTACAACATAACAAATATTTTCACCAGTAAAGGACTTTGCATCCAGCTCAAACAGGGCTAGTGCAAACATACATATGGAGCATTGCTTCCACACCTTTAGTTTCAGACCATTAGACCATCCAGACAATTAGTTCCAGACCTCACCACCATTGCATGGCAGTGAGGTCTGTAACTAACAAAACAAGACATCGAAACGTTCGCGAGATTTGAATTTTGGTGCTGGAGAAAGATGATGAAAATTCGTTGGACAAAAAGAAACAGCAATGAAGAAGCTCCAAATATGAGGAGTGATCACTAATGAACCACATCAATCAGAAAAGAAAAAAGCCTAATTAGACACCATCTGAAGCATGGAGGTCTGATTACAGAAGCAATGGACAGGACTTTAGAAGGCAAGAGCCCAGGAAATATACCAAGATTTCATATATAAATAACATAATGATGCTAACCGGTGCTAAGCGATATGGAGAAATAAAAAGGTCACAAAACAGAATGTTATCATAAATGGTGACATTTCCTTTTTCCATGTTATGGTATGCTGCTATAACTAACCAGTCTTCGGACTGATGCACCAAAGAAGAAGAAGAAGAAGAGGAGGAAGATAAGGCGGCATTAATTGCGTCCTTAAAATCTTCTAACAGAGATGTTATTCCCTTAATTCTTCTAAAAAGGGCACTGTGTGTTGGGAATGATGTAAAATTTCTCTTCGTATGTTACTAGTTTTCTAAGCACAATCCACTCCTTAATTTGATTGAGTATTCGTGGTTTTGCTATGGGCTTAGCAAAATTCATTTCTTTTTTTCCATGTTAGTACATAGGTGTAATTATGGCAGCCTTCAAGATATTGGGAATTTATCCGGTTTTAAAGATTTTATTTATGAATTGTAATACGATCGGGCCTAGGCTAGCTGCATTTTGCTTCACATGTTCAGATCTGATTCCGTCGATTTCTGGGCCTTTATTTAGTTGGGTTTGCTTGATTACAGAAAGTAGTTCTGTTTCTCTTATGGTTGGGAACCACGTCGGTTTTCCTTGTGGTCCGAGTGGAGGATCGCGATTAGTGAGTGGAGCAATCTTTCTCTGTACTTCTTAAAACAGATTCTACAAAATATTAAAGTCATTTGCGACTTTATTGGAAAGGTTTGGCATGAAGTCAGTTTTATGGTTTTAGATGAGGCACCGGAGCATACTCTATTACCACCTTAATTCTCAATAGAAACATTTCTAATACAGAGATTTCTGTTTCATTATTAGGATTAATATATATCATATTTTATTTCTAAGGTAAAGAGAAAGGAGAAAGCACAAATCCAAAGAATCTTTTAATTCTCTCCAAACGAGACCGAGGAAGTGTTAATACTCGGCGACGTGCACTCCTGCTACTCAGAGTTTACACAACTGTTAATGCAAGAAGTTGTCTTAAATTATAAAGTAGTAAAAATTTTAGTAGGCGATGGAGTAGAAAATGGACCCTCGTTGAATTAAATGAAAACTTTCCTTATTGAAACTCCATCAGAAAATAATGAACAAGTACAGAAAAGAAAAAAAAAACGGTTTTCCATTCTCAAAATACGACACCATTTTCTACCGTCTCTTTATCTGTGACATCCTGTCTTTAAAAGCAATAATAATAATTTGTGAGTTCAACGTATCTCATCATTGGCCTGTGGAGTAAGATAGACTAAAATTCAGCAGACAGTAGTAGAGAAAATAAAGATGGAGTGCATAGTAGTAGAGTAGATGAATGAGGTCTCAGCTGACCTGTTTTAGCTGTTGACCCCAAACGGGTTCTTCTAAAACGGTCGTTGATTTTTCACTTTAAAAAAGGAAAAATCCTGAAAAGGAAAAAAAAGGAGAGACTAAGCAAAATTAACAAGTGTAAATAAATCTAAAGACTGTGTGGAAGACAATTCTATAGAGGAATGAGTTTGCCGAGCAAACCCAGAACAGTATGACCAGGAAAAGAAGGGAGATGATCTGGCCCGGAAGACCCCGCCCTGAAAAGGGCTTGGGACCACCTCGATGTTGACCTTCGCAGTCCGGGTTTGTTCAGGTCAACCACAACTTGGGGGACAGAAAAACTTTCAACTGCGAAAGGACTAGCCATACCTGTGGGTTAAACGCTGATCGGGAAGGAAGATCGAGATAGCGTCAACACCTACAAGTTGAAGGTGTTATAGGAGCAGACACAACCGGATTCCCCCCTGTATGATCTGGCAGATGGTTGGTGGCTCGCACCATCTCCTCAGGAACCGCTCCTCACCACGCAAGCACCTTTCCTGCTCCAAGAAGCCGCGGAGGTAGGATGAGAGACAGTTCCTAACATGGAGATAGATGCGATCCTCCTCGTTAAGGTGTTTTTTCCTGATTTTCCAAATGTGGTGTTTGATCACATTTATTAGGAAAATCAGGTGGTTCTTGTTTTTGGTTACTGGGGGAGGAAACTGTAGCAAAACTACTTCGGCGAATATGAGCGCTGGGATCGCAAGCACCTCAGCCAGTCTGTGCCAAACACGCTGTACTCGCGGGCAATGAAAGAAAAGGTGCCCTACGTTTTCTACCGCGCCGCAGACGTCGCAGAAGGGGTTGCACGGTAGCGAGCTGTAGGCTGATTTTACCAGTTTCACCGGGAGTCTGCCGTAGGCATTCTCCAGGCTAAGTCCCGGTGAAATAGTTGCCCCCAGCTGTTTTTTATGTTGGTGAACAGCACCTCTTCGTTTGTGCCCAGATTGGGTTTTTCCCAGTCAAAGCTGTCAAAACTTTTCCAGTACAGCTGGTTTGGGCTGAGTTGAAGCACGCGAACTCCATCCGTTGCCATTTTTTTGAAAAGTTTACATATTGTGTAGTACCACTCTGGCACCGTCTCCGCACATGGTCCGGCGTGGCCAGTGGTCCCGAAGTAGGGTAGGAAAAATCCTAAGTGTTTAATCAGATTGCCGGAAGGGTGATTTGATGCCAGTGCTTTCCGTATGGTCTGAGCAGTGTTGGATAGGTGGCAGTATTTGAGGATTGGCAGGGCGAATCCCCCTTGTGTGGGGGGAAGATGGAGAAAGGCCCTGCGCACCTCGTGCCTCCTGTTGTTCCAGAAAAAATCAGTGACATGTTTGTGAATGGCGTTTTCTTGTGTGTCTGTGATGTTTGTGAGGTTAATGGTGTGCAGTAACATCGGTTTTAGGAATGTTTTGATAACTGTTGTTCTACCTTCGAATGATAGGTGGTTGGGACTGAAGGGTTTGAGTTTTTCGCGACACATTTCTATAAAGTGTTCGGTTTGCAACACTGGGGTTTCTAGGAAGGGAATTCATAGTATTGTTAATGGGCCGGTTGTGGGTTTCAGACCATACGAAAGACTCGCAGGGCCTATTTTCCCATAAATTTTGATTTTTGTTTTTTCGGGATTAGTGTGAAGATCATTGAGCATGCTGAACTCTCGCAGTATGCCGAAGAAGATGTAAATCGAGTCGGAATCCCGAAGGGTTCCGACGATGTCATCGGCATATACGATAGTTTTGCTCTGTTTGGAGCCTAAGAGAAGCGGTGTTCCTCTTACTGCGCGCGTCTCATCAATTTTTTTTAGAAGAGGCTCTAGTACTAAAGAGAAAAGAAGGGGGCTAAGGGGGCAGCCATGCCGAACCCCTATGCGTATGGGAATAGGTTCTGAAAGAAACCCATTAATCGCAATGTGCGTTGTTGTTTTACCGTACATGCTTTTGATTGCTTCCCTTACGCAGGCCGCCACTTCGACTTTCTCTAGGATATAGTGCAGGAAGTTGTGCTTTGCACTATCGAACGCTTTTTCAAAGTCTATTGATACGAGTGCAAGTGGGAGTTCCTTGTTCGTCACAAGGTGCAGAAGGTCTCTTATCAGGAAGAGGTTGAGCTCCATCGATCTGCCCGGAACTCCGTATACTTGAGCGCTGGTTAGCACATTCCCAATGCCCATCTTCAGACGGTTGCAAATCACTCTTGCGAATAATTTGTAGTCTGTGTTAGTCAATGAAATGGGCCTTCAGCTACCCATGCTATTTAGGTCTCTCCCTTTCTTGGGGATGAAAATTGTGTACCCACTAACGAAGTCAGCAGGTACGTGACCAGTGAATAGGAATCTGTTGAATAATGAGACCAGGATAGGCAAGATGAAGTTCCAGGCTGAGCGATAGAGCTCAACGCCTAGCCCATCCAGGCCAGGGGTTTTCCGTAGCTGAAGCTATTTGTTTGTAGGCTCGAGTAACCTCTGCCGAAGTGATTGGTCTCATTTGAAGAGTTCTGAGGTGTGTGTCCTACAATCAATACTGACAAGTAATCAACACCGACAACAGCACATTTGTAGCGAACATAATTTGTATGCCTTCTATGAGAATTATTAAAAGGTGTTCTTATAAATTAAAACTAAATTCTCGAACAGCCAAAGTCACCAATTCGGCGGTATAACTTCTTTAAGTAAACAAATATTTCATACCATATTGTTTCTTAGCCAAATAAGAAACTGAAAGGGTTTCATGCCAAATATAGAAACTATATAAAGTTCGGCGATTCCAAACGTAAGCAAATACCTCGATAGCAGCAACTGACCCTGAAGGTAGTGCAAGCTAAGGCAACTCATAGATAAGGTGGAGCAAGCTACGATCCTTCTTCTTGATATTTACCCATAATGTGAATTAGCTCCTAGGAGCTGTATTACTGTTCAACATTCTGAGAGAAGGTCACTACCCAGACCGGTTTCAACCTTTATTGAGGTCTCATCAGTGAGTAGGTATACCTAGTTAAGCATAGGGAAAGTAGCAATCATAGTAGTTTCCGAAATATCATTAGGTGGTTAATTAAATGGTTAATTTTAGCTCCATGAATTAGGTGGTTTATTTTAACTCCATAAATTGTACAGAGATCTTTGGCCAGTTTGGGTGATTGCCACAATAAAAACAAATCTGTTTTTTTTGATGGGGGGGGGGAACTAAACTAAATGGATGTAATCCTCTTCTTTTGAGTTGTGCCACTATTGCACCAACAAACTATCAAAATTTCTTGACTTAAGTCTCATAAAGATCTGAGATAATATTACGATCAATAATAAAAAAAGCAATTAATAAAGAAGTTGCGTTATATTCATAAATTCAGGAAGATGTAGAAACTACACTTTAATATTTCAAAACATAAGTGTAATAAATATAACTAACAACAAGAAGTAAATACCAAATGATTGGTATAGAAACAAATTTTAGAAGAATTCAGTGACTCTCAGAAAAACAATTATTACTTCCATAAATCAACTTCTAGGCTGTTATAAATGCCGGCATGACATTGGAGAATTGTGTTGTTGTTGTTAAAAAAATATCGGAGGTCACTGGGCTTCTTTTTCAAATTTGGAAAGGAAGTCTAATGGATAAACTAGAATAATTCTACCTAATATTGTTGTTGTTGTTGTTGTTTTTGGGAACTATGGAGTCTCCCAAGACCCCATAGAGTCGCAGAATCATCTGGAGGTCCCTTTGTCATACACACAACTCATCATACCGTGCCTTAAACACATACAAATTCTCTGCAGACGCCACACTCTCAGGCAATGCATTCCAATCATTCACACCTCTGCTTGCAAAAAAAAAAAAAAAACATGCGTGTCACTCCCTTGTTATACAACTTCCAGGAATGACCACTTGTTCTCTCGATCTCCCACTATTTTAAAATGAACCTCTTCAACTTAATTCTATAATAACTCATTACCAACTTGTACGTCCCTATCATATCAGCCCCTCTTTGATCACATCATTGATCCCCTATCCACTGGACTGTAAATAGCATTTTCCCAATCTTTCCTGATATTCGACATTCCAGAGATCGAAAATTCCCTTTGTGAGTCGCCCCTGGACCTTTCCAACATTTCTTCGTCCCGTTGAAAACCTGGTGACCAAATCTGTGAAAAGCAGTCCATACGCGACTTAATCAGAGCCTTATACAATGCAGCAAGAATCTCTTCACTTCTACAAGTCAGTGTCCTCTGCATCATTCCCAGAATTCGTTGTGCTATCCTCACAGTTTTCGCAATATATCCTCTAAATTTTAGATCCTTATCCATCATCGCCCGAAGATCCCTTATTTCCTTCTCTCCAACAATATATCCCCACTAAAGGCGTAAATTCTGCATCCCATCTTTGTTTCCCAAATTTTAAAAACTTACATTCTGCAACATTGAACTAGCAACCCCAATACATTGCCCATTTAATTTGTTCAAGTCTTCTTTTAAGGCCACAACATCTGATCTACTTTTCAAAGTTCATCCCAACTTTGTCATCTGCAAACAACTGAATATCTCCATCCAAATCTTTGCCAATATCATTAACATACAGGTTAAATAACAGTGGTCCTAAAACAGAACCCTACGGTACACATCATAGCACCGCGTACCGATACCGGAAACCACAGTCCAACAGGATGAAATTATTGAATTGTTTTTTTTATATTTTTTATCAATACCTTTGAAATGAAACTTGTATGAATAACCATACATTTACTAATATTAATTAATACGCAAAAAGCAAAATTTAAACCAATGCCGATGTGTGATTTATTCTCTCATCTGTTTATGTATAACTTATATTATAACGTATGATTTATATTATTCCAATACGAGAAGTATAAGAAATAAGTCAGAAGAGTTTAATGGCATTGACTATTGATCTTGTCGCGTTATTTGATAGCCACACCTCGTATATTTGATTATTTTCATATATACCAATACTGTGATAACTTTTAGAATATTATTTGGTAATTGTCTTTCTTTTAATATGTTAAATAAAATGCTTCTTTTAATTTTATCAAATACCTTTTCAAAGTGAGTAAATGTAATATATGTTTCTAATTGTAAATACGGCAATCACTCGATTCATGCACCCTTCTTTAAATGTTCTTTAAAACAGACGCATTAATTGAAAACGTACTAATCGGAGGTGCACTAATCGAAGGATTGCTGTATCATATTCCTATCCACCCAGTCCTGAATTCGTCTTTTATTAATTTCTCCGATTGACCTATGATTTGCTATTTCTGTCTTGAATCTTCCTTTATGCAGATAAACTATTTTGCCCTTTTTCGGCCAAATTGGTATCTCCTGATGCTGAAGCTTAAAATAAACAAATTGTCTGAGGAAATGATAATTTCTCTACACATTCTTGTAATACACGAGCCAATATGCCATCTAATCTCATGGCCCGTGTTCGCATTGAGATTCTGCAACACTTTAAGTAAGAAACTCCATTTCTTCAACCTCCATTCTCATCAGTCTGCGTCACAACTGGCATTGCAACATCACCACCTAAATAATTTTGCAAGGATAGTACATCCTTGCAAAATTATTACTCAGAAACTCAATTATTTCGTTTAGCTCTGTTAACTTCCCACCATCAGCACTATTTCATTCATCGTTATCTTTCCATAATCATTTCTAGTCATTCCTCTTTTTTACCCACATAGCGAAATAATTCTTTCGAATTTCTTTTAGTCTCATCAACAAGCTTTCCCTTCTAATTAGCTTTGTAATATAATTATAATCTTAATATCTTAGAATTATAATTTACCATTTCTTCATCACCAAGAAATCCAGGTGACTATATCTGTGGCAATCTTTCAAATGCGGTCTTCTTAATGCCTTATAAAGTGAGACAATCACTTTCTTATCCCTGCTTCTCAGTATGTTCTTCAACAACATTTAGTTTGATTGGATGTTTTGACAAACTTTGCAATATATCCTCTAAACTTAAATTCTGTCGACAATAAGTTCCAGTCCTTTACCCCGTCAACTTCTCTTTATATTTTAATTCACTTCTAATCTTTTACTGCTTAACCATTTATGATATTCCTTTTTTCATGTTGATTATTTCTTTGATTGTGTCGTCCGATATTCTCAGTTTTTTTTTCTTTTTATTGAATTTTTTTTGTCTTTCCTAAGCTTTCGTTTGTTGTTCTTTTGTATCGTTTTATTATTAAACTATTAAGCCATTCTATTTATAATTCTTCATTTAATTTTATTTTATCTAAATATTGGTTAATTCTTTGTTCATATAATAATTGTATACCTCGTGTCATTTATTAATCGAGTTTTATAAAAAATGTCTTACATTTTCTTTCTATTCTTGTTACTTGTAGCCATTTAGGTGGTAATATTAATTTTATTTGAACGAGGAAGTGTCACTAATATTTAATATCCTCTGTGAACTCTAACAACTAAAGAAAACTTCTGTTTATAAACAATAGCGAAAACAAACCACGGCGTCTTGTGTGTTTGCAAGTATTGGCTGTGCACAAGGAATATAACCTCAAACGCCACTACTTACAGCACCATGCCGCTAATATCAAGAATACGTTGGATATTTTACTAAAACTGCATAATTTGAAGAGAAAGGTTGGTGCTCAGAAATCTATTTTTACTAAATCAACATCAATAGAAAAAGCTCACTCTTGGCATCATTTGTTGCTAGTGCAAGGATAGCAAAAGCAAAAAAACATTATCCGATGACGAATTTGTAAAACATTGTTCTGTGAAAATGGCACGTACATTTGGAGAAGATAAATTTGCCAGTGAGTTTGAAAGCGTCCGACTATCAAAACAAACTGTATCAAAAAGATTCGAGGAAATAGGTTCTCACATATTAAATAAATGAAAAAGTGTTATTACAGATTCAGTTTACTTCTCACTGGCTCTGGATGAAAAAACTGACATAACAGATACAGCTCAACTTCTAATTTTCATTCCCACTGTTTCCAAAGACTTTGTTAATAATTGAAGAGCTACTAGCATTAGATTCATTATATCATCATCATCTTCATCATCATTATGCGAATCAAAGATTTAGGGCTAGCATGGCCGGTTCTGGCCTTCGGTCATTGTTGAATATTTGAAGAGGACGTCATGGTTTTCTTTTTCCTAATGGCTTGTACTTTGAGGCTTGTTTTGGTAATCTTTCTGTTTTCATTCTTTGAACGTGTTCCATCCATTTATGTTTATATTTTTTAATTTTTTCTGTCACTGGTTCTTGGTTTAATTCTTTCATAATTTCCTCATTTCTTTTTCTGATCAAATAGATTCGTTACATAACAAAGCCAAAGGTCAAGACCTTTATGATGGAGTTACGAAGTTTGTAAATGGTACTGATGACATCAAAAATCTCACAGCTATTGTGAAAGATGGTGCCAAATCAATTCGTGGTACTCAAACAGGTTTAGTTCGCTTACTAAGGAAGGCTGGAATCAATTGCCCTGTATTGCACTGCAGTATAGATCAGGAGGGCTCTGTGTGGTAAAATTCTGGAGAGAGAGAGGATGCTATGAAAATTGTAATGAAGAGTATGAATCTAAGTAAAGGCGTAAATCGAGCCTTAATACACTTTTTTTCTTTTCTAACAGAAATGAAGAAAGAATATGACTGTTTAGTGTTGTACACAGAAGAACATTGAAAAAGCAGAGGGAACTGTCTGAAACGGTTTTTTGCTTTGAGGAAGGAAATAAAACAGTTTTTAGAGAAACACGAGAAGACCAACAAAGAACTAAACACGAACTATGTGATCCTCATTTTAACAGCTTACTCGCCTTTCTAACAGACATCACACACCATATGAATGGACTCAACGTGAAGCGTTGATAACGAATAGTTGATAACGAAGACAAACTGAAATCCATCCTGACAAAAATGGAAGAAATGTTCACACAGTAGAGCCTAAAAATTAATTATAAGAAAACGAATCAATTAATGACAAGTAAAGAAAATCCAATGAAAATAAATAATATAATAAATAATAATATATTATTATTATTTATTACCTTATAAATAAATAAAGACAAATCCCCTTTTAAATATCTTGAAAGTCTTATCACAGAAGATGGAAGAAACCAATCAGATATTAAAGCACGAATAATCTTAGCCAAACAGGCTTTCTACAACATAAGAATCATTTTCACCAGTAAAGGACTTAGCATCCAGCTGAAACAGGACTAATGGAAACATACATATGGAGCATTGCATTACATGGTTGTGAGGTCTGGGACTAACAAAACGAGAGATCGAAACGTTGGCGGGATTTGAATTTTGGTGCTGGAGAAAGATGATGAAAATTCGTTGGACAAAAAGAAACAGTAATGAAGTGAAGAAGCTCCAAATATAGTTCATGAAGAGCGATGACTAATGAACCACATCCATCAAAGAAGAAAAAGAGCCTAATTAGACACCATCTGAAGCATGGGGATCTGATTACAGAAGAAATGGGCAGGATTGTAGAAGAAAAGAGGCCACGAGATATACCAAGATTTCTTATATAAATAACATAATGATGCTAACCGTTGCTAAACGATATGAAGAAATAAAAAGGTAACAAAACAGAATGTTATCATAAATGGTGACATTTCCTTTTTGTATGTTATGATGTGCTGCTATAACTAACCAATCTTCGGACTGATGCACCAAAGAAGATAATGCGGCATTAATTGCGTCCGTAAAATCTTCTAAAGAATAAGGGATTAACATCTCTAACAGAGATGTTAATACCATATTCTTCTAAAAAGCGCACTGTGTGTTGGTGGTGATGTAAAATTTCTCTTCGTATATTACTAGTTTGTTAAGCACGATCCACTCCTCAATTTGATTGATGATTAGTGGTTTTGTTTTGGGCCTATCATAATTGGTTACATTTCTTTTTTTCCATATTTGTATATAGGTGTGATTATGGCAGCCTTCAACATATTGGGAATTGATCCGGTTTTAAAGATTTTATTGATGAATTTTAATAAGATCGGGCCTAGGCTAGCTGCATGTTGCTTCACATGTTCAGATCTGATTCCGTCGATTTCTGGGCTTTTATTTGGTTTGGTTTGCTTGATTACAGAATGTAGTTCTGTTTCTATTATGGATGGGTACCACAATGTCGGTTTTTCGTCTGTAGGATAACGTTTTGTGAGTGGAGAAATCTTTCTCTGTACTTCTTAAAACAGATTCTACATAATATTTATTCAAGTCATTTGCGACGTGTTGGAAAAGTTTGGCATAAAGTCAGTTTTATGTATATGTATATATATATATATATATTGTTACATAAATATATACATACATAAATATACATGTATATATATATATATATATTGTTACATAAATATATACATACATAAATATACATGTATACATGTAGCCAGTTTTATATGTATATATACATATAAAACTGGCTACATGTTTTATATTTATATTTATATATTAACATATATTATATTATATATTTATTAACATATATTATATTATATATTTATTAACATATATTATATTATATATTTTAACATATATTATATTATATATTATATTATATTATATATATATATATATATAATATAATATAATAATATAATATATAATAATATAATATAATATTATATTATTATATTATTAATGCGAGAAGATTCCTTAAACTATAAAGTACTAAAAATCTTTGTAGGGGATCATTCTAGTTCGTGATAACCACGACCAGAAAATAAACAAACAATTTTGTACCGAACAGAACTTATATCTATTCTATGAGAATTAATAAGAGATGTTCTAATATATTTCTAAATATATGAAGAAAAACAGAATAGAATTCCGCGATTTAACCTAGTTTATCAAAAGAATATTAATTCCCATATTGTTTCTTAGAAAAATATGAAAATCAAAGAGTTTCAGGCCGAATATAGAAACTATATAAAATTCGGCGATTCCAAGCGTAAGCAAATACCTGGATAGCAGCAACTGACCCATAAGGTAGTGCAAGCTTAGGCAACTCATAGCAAAGGTGGTGCAAGCTCCGATCACTCTTCTTGATATTTACCCATAATGTGAACTTTGCTCCTAGGCGCTGGATTACTGTTCTACATTATGAGAGAAGGTCACTATCCAGACCGGTTTTAACCTTTATTGTGGTCTCATCAGTGAGTAGGTATACCTAGTTAGGCATAGGGAAAGTGGCAATGATAGTAGTTCCCGAAATATGATTAGGTGGTTAATTAAATGGTTAATTTTAGCTCCATAAATTGTACAGAGATCTTTGGCCAGTTTGGCTGATTGCCACAATAAAAACAAAACTGTTCTTGGAGGGGGGGGGGTACTAAACTAAATGGATGTAATTCCCTTCTTTTGAGTTGTGCCACTATTGCAGCAAAATTTGATAGTTGTGCAAACTATCAAATTTTTGACTCGAGTCTCATAAAGATCCGAGATAATATTACGATCAATGATAAAAAAAAAAGCGATTAATAAAGAAGTTGCGTTATATTCATAAATTCAGGAATCTGTAGAAACTACACTTTAATCTTTGAAAACATAAGTGTGATAGATATAACTAACAACACGGAGTTAATACCAAATGATTGGTGTAGAAACAAATTTTAGAAGCATTTAGTCACTTTTAGAAAAAAAAAGTTTTACTTCCATAAATCAACTTCTAGGCTGTTATAAACGCCAGCATGACATTGGCGAATTGTATTGTTGTTGTTGTTCAAAAAATATTGGAGGTCACTGGGCTTCTTTTTCAAATTTGGAATGGAACTCTTATGGCTAAACTAGAATAATTCCACCTAATATTGTTGTTGTTGTTGTTGGATCCCATGGAGTCTCCCAAGACCCCATGGAATCGCAGCCTCATCTACAGGACCCTTTGTCATACACACAACTCATCATACCGTGCCTTAAACACATTCAATTTCTCTGCAGACACCACAATCTCAGACAATGCATTCCAGTCATTCACACCTCTGCGTGTAAAAGAACAAAAAAAAAAACATGCTTCTCACTCCCTTGTTCACACGCTCCTTATACAACTTCCAGGAATGACCACTTGTTCTTCCCGAGGATCCCACCATTTTATAATAAACCTCTTCAACGTAATCCTATAATTACTCCTTACCAACTTGTACGATCTATCATATCACCCCCTCTTTGATCATATCATTGATCCCCTATCCACGGGACTGTAAATTGCATTTTTCCAATCTTTCCTCATATTCGACATTCCAGAGATCGGAAATTCTCTTAGTCAGTCTCCCCTGGACCTTTCCAACATTTCTTCGTCCCTTTGAAAACCAGGTGACCAAATCTGTGCAAAGCAGTCCATATACGGCTTAATCAAACCTTATACATTCGTTGTGCTATCCCCAGAATTCGTAGTGCTATCCCCAGAATTCGTAGTGCTATCGTCACAGTTTTCGCAACATATCCTCTAAATTTTAGATCCTTATCCATCATCGCCCGAAGATCCCTTATTTCCATCACCTCCAACAATATATCCCCACCAAAGGCATAAATTCTGCATTCCATCTTTGTTTTCCAAATTTTAAAAACTGATATTCTTCAACATTGAACTGGCAATCCCAACACAGTGCCCATTTGCTCAATTTGTTCAAGTCTTCTTTTAAGGCCACAACATTTGTTCTACACTTCAAAGTTCGTCCCAACTTTGCATCATCTGCAAACAACTGAATATCTCCATCCAAATCTTTGCCAATATCATTATCATACCCGTTAAATAACAGTGGTCCTAAAACAAACCCCTAAGGTACAAATCTAGTGACTTTCCTCTACCCCATTCAGAATATATCCAACCCCATCTGCTCTAATTTTACTATCAACTTATCATGCGGTAATCTGTGAAAATCCTTCGCAAAGTCTAAGTATATTACTGTGAATCCATCTCCTTTGTCCATTGAAGCTGTCACCTTATCCTACTAACTAAGGAGATTAATAAAACATTACCACCCTTTAGTAAATCTGCGCTGTCCATCAAAGATAATATCACTGTGTCAACTAAATTTTGGATTCCGATTTTCAATGGTCTTTCCAACACATTCGGGATTGATCCCATAACACCTGGCAAACAGATTGGCCTATGATTTGATGCTTGCATTCGTCATCTCTTTTATGAAGCTGTACAATCTTGCCTGAATTCCATTCCTTTCGAACTTGACCCAGTACAAGACTTATGCTAAACAAATATGTCAAGGCAGATGTCAACTCACTGGCACACTCCTTCAAAATACGTGGTGATATATTATTAACTCTCACAGCCTTATTAATATCATCTTTGCTTAATCGACATATGTCACATTCGCAACTATGAAAGATCTTAATAAACTGCTCATTAAGTATCTCCACTATATCTTTCGCAGCAGTTGTTCTTGTACCACTTTCTCCAATTAATGCCATTCTTCCATATTTTGTTCTGTCTACATATCGAAAGAACTCCCTAGAATTTGTTTGGCTTTATTAGCAAACTGCTGCTCCTATTTACCACCCCGATTGTCTGTTGTTCGTAATCTTCATTGAATTGTTTATTTCAACTTGTTTTCTGTTGCCTCCATAGTGTAGTTTTCCTGTATTGCATGCTTAATCTCTTCGTTCATCCATTTCACGCCTACTTTATTTTACATTCTGACCCTTGGTATACATTTAGACATTCACACAAGGAGCATACATCATAGTGGGAAACTGCCTCCTGAGCTTCTCATCACCTGCTTCCTAATTCCACATATAACTTTTCCTCACAGAAGTTCTCACATGATTGGCAACTATCCAAGTTAATCACTTAATGGTCCCTCTCACCAACTGGAGGATGATTTCGCGCATATGGTAAGCAAGACGGTTGTATTACACTGCAATACTGGCAGAACTCAAAAAGTGTCACAGTTGCACAATGAACGCGATACATTTCGTTGCATAGCTTCACTAATGAAGGGCCACTGCTGATGCTTCTAGATGAAGTAAAACCTAAAATGGCATAACTCCACATGCCCCACCTAGCGAGGAGGTACAGAACTCATTTCGTAAATGCAGAGTCTAATATCTAACCTCTATTAGTGTTGAATGCACTCAAAAATTAAGAATTTCCGAGTACAGCAAACTATTAAATTGTTGAAAATATGCTATAAAAATTAGTTTAGGATAATTTGTGTTTTTTTTTATGAACAGAATCACAGTGAGTACAATACCCTATCTCCTTTTTTTCTACCGTTCCGGTGGTTGGCAACGCACCACACAATTATCATGGAATCGAAGAATTAACAGGCTTAAACAGAATTCAAGAATAGCTGGAGAAAAAAATTAATACGACAGTAATTAGAATTCTTAGTTATGAAATAAGTACAGCACTTCCTCGCTAGGTTGCACAAGTGTTGTTATGCAATTTTAGGTTTTACTTCATCTAGAAGCATCAACAGTGGCCCTTCAGTGTGCTCATGCGACGAAATGGAGGGTGTTCAGTGTGCAACTGTGACACTTTTCGAGTTGTGCAAAACAACTCAAAAAGTGTCTCAAGAAGATTGTATTACCAGTGTATTACAATCTTCTTATTTTTATATCTAACGATGCTGATAGCACTTGTATGAGAAATTATTTCCAGATAACGTCAAGTTTCAAGATTCACTGAATATAGTAAAATATTTATTAAATATTTAATAAAACAAGTCTGTCATAAACGAACATAGCAATCTGTAAACTGAATTTAATCTAATTTAATCTAATTAAAACAAGAATCTAATTTTTATTATTATGACCTTTTTCTTGACCACTAGTGTTAATTAATTAAAGACATAAATTCTGTATGTTAGTCAATTGTCGATTAGTTTCCTAGTTTTTGTTACTCTCTATGGCTTATCAGTGTATCCTTCGAAAATGCTGACAGATATCAGTCAGTGAAACGAGTCGGATATTAAACTAATATTTACTTGACTAACATACAAAATTTAAGTTTTTAATTTATAAAGAATCTAATTTATTTTATAACCAAGCGAAAAATTCTTTCTGATGCTAATTACTTTGAAATTAAATGAATTTCTTATGCTTAATAAGTTTCTCTACTCTGCAGATACAAAAGATTCAGTGGAAAAGATGTCTCGGGGTAAAAGTGCTGATATCCCTACACAAAAAGCGCCATTAATTATTAAAGCGACAAGGAAGAACATCCGAACCTGCGATACCAATGCAGAGCTGTAATTCAAGAACCAAAGTCTCATTTTCGCCTAGCTATAGCCACTTAAGAAAATCCCACATCTAGAAGAAATATGTTTTCTCATATTGCAGAAACCCACACATCGTGTATTACACTCTTATTTTGAGTTGAAATTTTAGTTTTTTTTTTTTTTTTAGTTCCCAGAGATGTAAGTTTCATTAAAACATTTATCCATACCCTGTTCAGTTTCTAATTTCTGGTTTTTTAGTTTAAATTCTAATATCGGAGTAAACTCAAGTAAAATATTATTTTATTAGCATAATTTTCGCCTAAGAATCAAAGGCATCTTCAATACATGAAAAAGCTAAACGAACAAAAACGAACAATTCCAAACCCACCCAAGTAGCTAATGTATGATAACTATAAAAGGTCATTAAATTTCCTAACTAATTAAAAATAATTTTTATAATATATATATACACACATATATATATATATATATATATATATATATATATATATATTATATAAACTTGGCTTTACATTAAAGGAAAAATACTAAGGAAAGTGATCAGAGCTTTGTTCAACTTTACTCAACTTTGTTCACCTTCATTCTCGATAGAAACATTTCTAATACAGAGATTTCTGTTTCATTATTAGGATTAATATATATCATATTTTATTTCTAAGGTAAAGAGAAAGGAGAAAGATCTAATCCAAAGAATCATTTAATTCTCTCCAAACGAGACCGAGGAAGTGTTAATACTCGGCGACGTGCACTCCTGCTACTCAGAGTTTACACAACAGTTAATACAAGAAGATGGCTTAAATTATAAAGTATTGAAAATTTTGGTAGGCGATGCAGTAGAAAAGGGACCGTCGCCGAATGAAATGATAACTTTTCTTATGGAACCTCCATCACCACGAATAGAAAATAATTTTCAAGTACAGAAAAGGAAAAAAAAAAAAAAACGTTCCTCCATACTCAATATCCGACATCAATTTTCTGAAGTCTCTACCTGTGACCATTACAATCGCGAATGCAATCATCGCCCTCGTTGGAGTTCGCCCGAACAAGAATATCCAATTAATAAAAGACAAGACAGAGACTTACAAAACAGACCAGTCGAGTACCGATCACTTTATTGTGAACACGGTGTTACCCGTCATCATTTCTGTCGCGGGCTAAAAAGCCCGACCTGGGGGGTAAACTTTTAAGATGGAGGAACAGAATGTTAAGGTAGTGCAAGCTGAAGCAACTTATAACAAAGGTGGGTCAAGCTCCCATATTTCTTTCTTCATATTTACCCATAATGTGAACTTAGCTCCTAGGAGCTGTATTACTGTTCAACATTCTGAGAGAAGGTCACTACCCAGACCGGTTTCAACCTTTATTGAGGTCTCATCAGTGAGTAGGTATAACTAGTTAAGCATAGGGAAAGTGACAATGATAGTAGTTTCCGAAATATCATTAGGTGGTTAATTAAATGGTTAATTTTAGCTCCATAAATTGTTAGCTCCATGAATTAGGTGGTTAATTTTAACTCCATAAATTGTACACAGATCTTTGGCCAGTTTGGCTTATTGCCACAATAAAAACAAATCTGTTCTTGGAGCGGGGGGTGGACTAAACTAAATGGATGTAATCCTCTTCTTTTGAGTTGTGCCACTATTGCACCAACAAACTATCAAAATTTTTTGACTTGAGTGTCTTAAAGATCCCAGATAATATTACGATCAATAATAATAATTACAAAAAAGCTATTAATAACGAAGTTGCATTATATATTCATAAATTCAGGAATCTGTAGAAACTACACTTTAATCTTTGAAAACATAAGTGTGACAAATATAACTAACAACAAGGAGTTAATACCAAATGAATGGTGTAGAAACAAATTTTATAAGCATTTAGTCACTCTTAGAAAAAAAATTATTTCCATAAATCAACTTCTAGGCTGTTATAAATGCCGACATAACATTGGAGAATTGTGTTGTTGTTGTTCAAAAAATATTCGAGGTAACTGGGATTCTTTTTCAAATTTGGAATGGAACTCGTATGGCTAAACTACAATAATTCCACCTAATATTGTTGATGTTGTTTTTGTTGTTGTGACCTATGGAGTCTCCCAAGACCCCATGGAGTCGCAGACTCATCTAGAGGTCCCTTTGTCATACACACAACTCATCATACCGTGCCTTAAACACATTCAAATTTTGAACAGACGCCACACTCTCAGGCAATGCATTCCAATCATTCTCACCTCTGCTTGCAAAAAAAAAAAAAAACATGCGTCTCATTCCCTTGTTCACACTCTCCTTATACAACTTCAAGGAATGACCACTTGTTCTTCCCGATCTCCCATTATTTTAAAATAAACCTCTTCAACGTAATTCTGCAATAACTCATTACCAACTTTTACGTCCCTATCACATCAGCCCCTCTTTGATCACATAATTGAACTCCTATCCACTGGATTGTAAATTGCATTTTCCCAATCTTTTCTGATATTCGACATTCCACAGATCGAAAATTCCCTTAGTCAGTCTTCCCTGGACCTATCCAACATTTCTTCGTCCCTTTGAAAACCATGTGACCAAATCTGTGCAACGCAGTCCATAGGACATAATCAGAGCCTTATACAATGCAGCAAGAATCTCCTTACTTCTACAAGTCAGAGTCCTCTGCATCATTCCCAGAATTCGTTGCGCTATCCTCACAGTTTTCGCAATATATCCTCTAAATTTTAGATCCTTATCCATCATCGCCCGAAGTTCCCTTATTTCGTTTACCTCCAACAAGATATCTCCACAAATCGTAAATTCTGCATCCCATCTTTGTTTCCCAAATTTTAAAAACTTACCTTCTGCAACATTGTACTAGCAACCCCAATACCGTGCCCATTTAATTTGTTCAACTCTTCTTTTAAGGTCACAACATCTGTTCTACTTTTCAAAGTTCATCCCAACTTTTTCATCTGCAAACAACTGAATATCTCCATCCAAATCTTTGCCAATATCTTTAACATACAGGTTAAATAACAGTGGTCCTAAAACAGACCCCTACGGTACAAATCATAGCACCGCGTACCGATACCGGAAACCACAGACCAACAGGATGAAATTATGAATTTTGTTTTATATATTTTTTATGAATACATTTGAAATGAAACTTGTATGAATAAGCATACATTTACTAATATTAATTAATAGGCAAAAAGCAAAATTTGAACCAAGGCCGATGTGTGATTTATTCTCTCATCTGTTTATATATAATTTATATTATAAGGTATAATTTATATTATTCCAATACGAGAATTATAAGTAATAAGTCAGAAGAGTTTATGGCATTGCCTATTGATCTTGTCACGTTATTTGATAGCCACACCTCGTATATTTGATTATTTTCATATATACCAGTACTGTAATTTTTCATAAATCACAGTACTGGTAAAAAAAGTCAGTAAATGTAATATATTTTCATATATTACATTTACTGACTTTTCAACATCAGTAAATGTAATATATGTTTCTAATTGTAAATACGGCAATCCCTCGATTCATGCACCCTTCTTTAAACTTTCTTGAAAACAGGCGCATTAATTGAAAACGCACTGATCGAATATAATAATCTATGGGGGAAAGTATAATTCGTTCCTCAAATTTCTTTTTTGATCCTTAATATTTTTAATAACAAATTGAAGGTATGTTTCAGGGCCTAGTTAAAGGAAAATCATGAAGCCGAAAGACAACAAAAACATATTCAAAATATAAATTTATTATTCTACTTCTTAACAAAGAATTGACCTAACGTAGTTTGGCGGGCATTCTGTTTCTTTTTGTCATACAACTGACAATATGATCCTATTGCCTCTTCTGCAAATTTTACTGCTTCTCTCTTTACCAGGGTCAGTGTCTCAGCATTGCTGCTTAAAAACGTCTGTTGCACGAAACATATTTTCAATTTGTTTCTGTGAAACCTCTTTGGTCTTGTCAGTGAATAACTTTTCTTCATATTCTTCAGGATCTTCCCGCTGTGCATCTAAATTTAGCAGGTCGAAATCACTTAATTTCTCAGAATGAGATTTAACTAACTTAGATTCATTTGAAAAGCCTCTAAAACCATTTGCAAAATGTGGAAGAATGTGCTTCCAAACGGCTCGCGTATTGTTAGCAGTAATTTCATTCGCCTTTGCGACTTTATAACCACGCTGAGATTTCTCTGATTTGGCCAGAAAAGTCTTGGAAAGCATTCCCTCCAGATAAAGGCAAGTGTCATCGACATTAAATATTTGTTGGTCACCAGAGCCCCCCCCCCTTCCCACTTCTTGCACAATTTTCTTCAAAATCTCTGGATAATTTGTGGTCACCTCTTTATCGGCACTTGCAGCCTCGCCTGTGATTTGAACATTGTGTAGGTTATTTCCCTTTTTGAAACGCTTAAACCACCCAGCACTAGCGAGGAATTCTTCTTATTTCCCATTATTGTTTTCTTTTAATGTTGTAAAGAGACTTAATGCTTTTGATTTAATAAGGTCAGTGCTTAGCGGGATCCGTTTTTGGTTACAATCTTCGATCCATGTAGAAAGAATTCTCTCTAATTCAATCATTATAATACTTTGATTTCGAGTGGCCTGCATGCATGCATGAACTTAAAGCAACCTTACCTTTCTTTTTATATTCAGAAACTTTGCTTAAAATCAAGTTTTTCTTCGAATGAGCTTACTATTCAAATCATATTCGCACTTTCACTTTTTTGCTCGCTAATTATTTCATTCGTGATTAAAGGTTGGAGAAATATTTTAAAATACAAAAGTAAGAAAAGCAATTGCAAAGGAGGCACGAGATATGATCATCAAAATGCTATGTAATTAGCAGACGCCATCAACTTTGGCGGTAAATTTGGAACACCGTGTATATGGAAGTAGTATAGCATTCGATTAAAAATAACTTTTTAAAATGTTTTAAATCGGTAATTAAATTATTTCATCCTGGTGAGTGATTTGTTAAAATAGTTAGCTATAAAAATATGTATATATAGTATTTTTAATTGTAACATTTATTTTTAAGATGTATATAGGCGCACTAATCGAATTTGGGTATAGAAGAAAAAATGACGCACTAATCGAAAACGTACTAATAGGAAGTGCACTAATCGAATGAATGCTGTATCATATTCCTATCCACCCAGTCCTGAATTCGTCTTTTATTAATTTCTCCGATTGAATTATGATTTGCTATTTCTGTCTTGAATCTTCCTTTATGCGGATAAACCATTTTGCTCTTTTTCGGCCAAATTGGTATCTCCTAATGCTGAAGCTTAAAATAAACAAATTGTCTTAGGAGATTATACTTTCTCTACACATTCTTGTAATACACGAGCAAATATGCCATCTAATCTCAGGGCCCGTGTTCGCATTGAGATTCTGCAATAAGTAAGAAACTCCATTTTTCAAACTCCATTCTCATCAGTCAGCGTCACAACTGGCATTGCAACATCACCACCTAAATAGTACATCCTTGCAAAATTATTACTCAGAAACTCAATTACTTCGTTTAGCTCTGTTAACTTCCCACCATCAGCACTATTTCATTCATCGTCATCTTTCCATAATCATTTCTAGTCATTCCTCTTTTTTACCCACATAGCGAAATAATTCTTTCGAATTTCTTTTAGTCTCATCAACAAGCTTTCCCTTGTAATTAGCTTTGTAATATAATTATAATCATAATATCTTAGAATTATAATTTACCATTTCTTCATCACCAAGAAATCCAGGTGACTATATCTGTGGCAATCTTTCAAATGCGGTCTTCTTAATGCCTTATAAAGTGAGACAATCACTTTCTTATCCCTGCTTCTCAGTATGTTCTTCAAGAACCATGTAGTTTGATGTGATGTTTTGACAAACTTTGCAATATATCCTCTAAACTTATGTTCTCTGTCCACAATAAGTTCCTGTCCCTTGCCTCGTCAACTTCTCTTTTTATTTTATTTCACTTCTAATCTTTTACTGCTTAACCATTTATGATATTCCATTTTTCATGTTGATTATTTCATTGATTGTGTCTTCCGATATTTTCAGGCTTTTTTTTTTCTTTTTATTGAATTTTTTGGTCTTTCCTAAGCTTCCATTTGTTGTTCTTTTGTATCGTTTTTATATTAAACTATTAAGCCATTCTATTTATAATTCTTCATTTAATTTTATTTTATCTAAATATTGGTTAATTCTTTGTTCATATAATAATTGTATACCTTGTGTCATTTAATAATCTAGTTTCATAAAAAATTGTCTTAAATTTTCTTTCTGTTTTTGTTGTTTGTAGCTATTTAGGTGGTAATATTAGTTTTATTTGAACGAGGAAGTGTCACTAATTATTTAATATCCTCTGTGAACTCTAACAACTAAAGAAAACTTTGATTTCTTTTCGTTAATATATAGTAATCTAATGTTTTTTTACATCCCCTTGCTGTTCAAGTATATTTATGTATGTCTTTATGTTTATAGAAGAAATTCATTATTTTTAGGTAATTATGAACTACAAAGTCAATCAATTTTTTACCATTTCTGTTTAGGGAATGTTCTCCATGTATTCCTATATTATTATTAATTTTCGTGTTTCCAATTCTTGCATTTAAGTCTCCTGCTAAATTTGTATATTCGTTTTTATTTATTTTACTATATATGTTTTGTAGCTGAATATAAAAATCAATATTATCCTGTTCTCTTCCTTCAGGGGCATATAAACCAATTATTGTTAAATAGCCTCTTTCTATTTTTATTGTAGCTTCTATTATTCTTTCATTCCATAATTTATAATGTTTTAACTGTTTTGAAAGGGAGTTATGAATCCAAATCATGACTCCTGCTTGTGCTCTTTGGTCTCTGTCAAATCCACTGTATATCACATTAAAAGTTTCAGATCCATGATTCCTTTTAATTTACTTTTTTGTTTCAGTGATTACTGCTATTTTTAATTTTTTTTTCATTTAATATTTGATCCAATTCTATTTATACGCTATTGCTCTTACGTTCCACTTTGCGATATGTATTATATTTTGTCGTTTCCATTTTACCTTTTCAATTCCAGAGTCATTTTCTGTTGGCATGTCAGCCTGGCGATGGATAGTCCAGTGGTAGGGTTATTGGCATCGCAATACCCAATTGATAACAAAATCAACAGCAAAACAAAATGAAAACAATTTATCAAACAATTTAAATTCATGTGGGTTGTTTTTCCATTGATTAAACAGCGGCGATAGCTCATGTTTTTTTATTTGACTTAATAATATCAAAAACTTCTACGTTGACCCAGCCTGCAACTGGTTCAACGTAGATGTTTTTGATACTTGCTCTGAAACCACAGTCGTGATTATTGCCTATGCAACCAGAGGACCAGGTTAAAAAGGAATAGCCAGTTTAGCTAAACACTCTTTTAGCACGCGTATTGATATCCCATCAGTCCCTGTTGCCGAATTCTTATTCAGTTTGTGCATCAGTTCTACTAACTTGTCCTCATCACTTGATATCTTCATCCAATGAAGAGGAAGAAGTGAACTAAATGTTGCATATATCAGGTTGACGGCGTTTACGTGTACAAAATGGGCACTGCAGCTGAACAGGCCTCTTCTGCATCTGTCACCCTCCCGCAATTTGCATTTAGAAGAGTTGTTCTTTCATATTCATTCTCTCCTTTACTTGCAGCATATCGATAGAATTCTTCTGAGGTGTCTTCAGCAGACAGAGCCAGTTTCTTTTCATACTCTGACTATGTTTTCCGTACAAAATTTGTGACTATGTCAGCTGCTGCTTGGTTAGCCGAGTGGTCAGCGTATCCGCTCTCTATCTGACATCTCGCCGTGGGCATGGATATTTGTGATAGTCTGTAAAAATACTAGTGGTGGGGAAGAGATGGCGTCGGTGTAGATCATAGGTGGCCAACAGCAGGCACGCGGGCCGCGGCAGGATAAAAACTATATTAAATTATATATTATCAATTTAGCTATTAGTTTCGACCACTGAATTTCTGAATGATATTCTAGTTATATTCATTATTTCTGATGATGGAAACAATTTATATTCCAACACAGAATCAAAATTGCTTTAAAAAAGTTACTCAGTTTGTAAAATCTACTGCTCTGCTTCTCTGTGCGATTTGTAGTAGTAATGATAGTGGTAGATTTCTATGCGCTCCAGAGTAACGCATCATTGAAAGTCACTTGTTCTATTCTCTGGTTACAGAGAATAGAAGAAAGCGACAATTAATTTCAGACTCAGTTTCACAGTTAACAGTGTTATTGTTGCAGTTTGTGTCCCCTGGTCAGTTACTTCAGCCTTTGTGTACTATGAGTAGGAAACGTAAGATCTGTGAAGAAAACAGGTCATTTCAGTTTTCTTATTGTTTATAAACAGAAATTGTAAATAATAACGACAACAAACCACGGTGCCTTGTGTGTTTGCAAGTATTGTGTGGCACAAGGAATATAACCTCAAACGGCACTATATACAGCACCATGCCGCTAAATACCAAGAATACGTTGGACTACTAAAATTGTACGTAATTTGAAGAGAAAGGTTGGTGCTTAGAAATCTATTTTTACTAAACCAACATCAATACAAAAAAGCTCACTCTTGGCATCGTTTGTTGTAAACGCAGAGATAGCAAAAGCAAAAAAATCATTATCTGATGGTGAATTGTGAAACACTGTTCGGTGAAAATGGCCCGTGCATTTGGGGAAGATAAAATAGCCAGTGAATTTGAAAGCGACCCACTATCAAAACAAACTGTAACAAAAAGAGTCGAGGAAATAGCTTCTCACATATTAAATAAATTAAAAAGTGTTATCACAGACTCAGCTTACTTCTCATCGGCTCTGGATGAAAAAACTGACATAACAGATACAGCTCAACTTCTAATTTTCATTCCCACTGTTTCCAAAGACTTTGTTAATGAAGAGCTACTAGCATTAGATTCATTACATCATCATTGTGCGAATCAAAGATTTAGGCCTATCATGGCCTGTTCTGGCCTTAGAAGTCATGGTTGAATCGTTTAAAAGAACGTCCTGGTTTTTTTTTCCCTAATGGCTTGTACTTTAAGGCTTGTTTTGGTAATCTTTCTGTTTTTTCTTTGAACTTGTTCCATTCATTTATGTTTTTCTATTTTTTAATTTTTTCTGTCACTGGTTCTTAGTTTAATTCTTTCATAATTTCTTTGTTTCTTTTATGATCAAATAGATTCATTACATAACAAAGCCAGAGGTCAATACATTTATGATGGACTTATGAAGTTTGTAAATGGTACAAACTCACAGCTATTGTGAAAGATGGTGCCAAATCAATTCGTGGTACTCAAACAGGTTTAGTTCGCTTACTAAGGAAGGCTGGAATCAAGTGCCCTGTATTGCACTGCAGTATAGATCAGGAGGGCTCTGTGTGGTAAAATTCTGGAGAGAGAGAGGATGTTATGAAAATTGTAATGAAGAATATGAATCTAATTAAAGGCGTAAATCGGGCCTTAACACACTTTCTTTCTTTTCTGACAGAAATGAAGAAAGAATTTGACGATTTAGTGTTGTGCACAGAAGTAAACTGACAAAGCAGAGGAAACTGTTTGAAACGGTTTTTTGCTTTGAGGAAGGAAATAAAACAGTTTTTAGAGGAACACGAGAAGACCAGCAAAGAACTAAACACGAAGTATGCGATCCTCATTTTAACAGCTTACTCGCCTTTATAACAGACATCACACACCATATGAATGGACTCAACGTGAAGCGTTGATAACGAAGTTCATAACGAATAGTTGATAAAGAAGACAAAGTGAAATCCATCCTGACAAAGATTGAAGAAATGATCACACAGTAGAGTGTAAAAATTAATTATAAGAAAACGAAACAATTAATGACAAGTAAAGCAAATCCGATGAAAATAAATAAAATAATAAATAATAATATATTATTATTATTTATTACATTATAAATAAATAATAACCTTATACAACAGGAATCCTCTTTTAAATATCTTCAAAGTCTTATCACAGAAGATGGATGAAACCAATCAGATATTAAAGCACGAATAATCTTAGCCAAAAAGGCGTTCTACAACAGAAGAAACATTTTCACCAGTAAAGGACTTAGCATCCAGCTAAAACAGGGCTAGTGCAAACATACATATGGAGCATTGCATTACATGGTTGTGAGGTCTGGAACTAACAAAACGAGACATCGAAACGTTGGCAGGATTTGAATTTTGGAGCTGGAGAAAGATAATGAAAATTCGTTCGACAAAAAGAAACAGTAATCAAGAAGCTCTAAATATATTTCATGAAGAGCGATCACTAATGAACCACATCAATCGGACTATTAAAAAAGCCTAATTAGACACCATCTGAAGCATGGGGGTCTGATTACAGAAGCAATTGAGAGGACTGTAGAAGGAAATAGGCCACAAGATATACCAAGATTTCTTATATAAATAACATAAGGATGCTAACCGGTGCTAAGAGTTATGAAGAAATAAAAAGGTCAAAAACAGAATGTTATCATAAATGGTTACATTTCGTTTTTTCCATGTTATGATGTGCTGTTATAACTAACCAATCTTCGGACTGATGCACCAAAGAAGAAGAAGAAGAGAAGATAAGGCGGCATTAAATGCATCCGTAAAATCTTCTAACAGAGATTTAAACCCTTATTCTTCTAAAAAGCGCACTGTATGTTGGGGATGATGTGAAATTTCTCTGCATATATTACTAGTTTGCTAAGCACGATCCACTCCTTAATTTGATTGATGATTAGTGGTTTTGTTGTGAGCTTATCATAATTGGTTTCATTTCTTTTTTTCCATGTTTCGTATATAGGTGTGATTATGGCAGCCTTCAACATAATGAAAATTAATCTGGTTTTAAAAATTTTATTTATGAATTTAATAAGATCGGGTCTAGTCTAGCTGCATGTTGCTTCACATGTTCAGATCTAATTCCGTCTATTTCTGGATCTTTATTTAGTTTGGTTTTCTTGATTACAGAATGTAGTTCTGTTTCTATTATGGTTGGGAACCACAATGTCGGTTTTCCTTGTGGTCCAAGTGGAGGATCGCGACTTGTGAGTGAAGGAATCTTTCTCTGAACTTCTTAAAACAGATTCTACAAAATATTAAAGTCATTTTCGACTTGTTGGTAAAGTTTGGCATCTTTCATAAAGCCGGTTTTATGGTTTTAGATGAGGTACTAGTCGCGATACTTTCGAGCATACATTATTACCACCTTCATTCTCAATAGAAACATTTCCAATTCAGAGATTTCTGTTTAATTATTAGGATTTATATATACACACAAAATTTTATTTCTAAGGTAAAGAGAAAGGAGAAAGAAATTGCAGTAACAATCATTTAATACTCCACAAGCCCTAGAGAAGTATAAGGAAGCATTAATACTTGGCAATATTCACTCTTGTCGTGGTTGCCACGAACAGAGATCGAAGATGACAATTGACAGTTGACATTTATTCTTTAAGGGTGAAGCAAAATGCTTTTCATATTCCCCGCTATCTGTCGTGGTTACAGTGAGGGTAAAATTTACGAGCAGTTTGCTCGCCCTGAATGGGCATGGAGATTATGTATCGCTATAGGAGGCTAATATAGTTTTCGGTCTTCTATATTTAAATATCTCCGTTGTCTCTTATGCTGCTGCTTGTTGAACCAAATCGTTAGGATGTGTGGACGTCTTTAGAAAAAATTTGGAAGCTAAGGATTGTAGATAAGAGAGAATATAGGGTACATTTGTGTCTCTGTGCAGTTGGCTGTTTCTAACATACCACGGGGCGTTCAAAATCATTCTCAAGCACTTGTTCTGCACTCGCTGTATCTTAATAATGTTAGTATTAGAGGTGTGGCTCCAGGCTGGAGAAGCATAGGTGATTATAGGACGAATCGTCATCTGGTATAGCTGCAATTTAATTCTGTTGCTGAGTTTGCTATTTCTATTAATTAGCGGGTAGATCTGAGCTATGGCTTTAGATGCTTTTGCACATGCAGACTTGATATGTTGGTTGAAAGATAGCTTTTTGTCGAGAATCACACCCAGGTAATTTGTTTCTTTCTGCCAGGGAATTTTAGTATTGAATAGTAATACATCTCCTGCAGGAGACATTGGCCTTTTTTGAGAAGAGAACCGCTGAGCTTTTCAGGGGGTTGACTTCCAATCTCCACTTGGAGAACCAACCCTCCAACTTTAGAAGATTTTCTTAAAGCTTTCTGGTAACGAAGTGGGGTCTGAGAGATCTGGTTAGTATTGCCGTATCGTCCACATACAGTGCTAAAATGGAAGTCATCGGATTGTGTGGGATGTCTGACATGTATACAGAAAACAGCAATGGAGCCAGTAGAGATCCCTGCGGCACTCCAGCAAAGATATGGCGCTGGGACGATGTAGAACCGTTATTTTAACTTGCATTGATCTATTCTGAAGATATGAACGGATTAGATGAACCATTTTTAGTGAGATACCAGCTGAGATAAGTTTGTGCAGGAGTCCAAAATGCCAGGTTTTGTCAAATGCTTTAGATAGGACTAGGAATACGCTCCTGTGCACTGGAGCCAGTTGTAGCTGGTGGTGATATATTCCACAATTCTGTGGATTTGCTGGGTAGTACTATGGTGTTGTCGAAATCCAAACTGTTCTTTAGGGAGGATGTTTAGGTCATTTACTGAGGTTTGGAGTCGTGAGAGGATGACCTTCTCTGCAACCTTACCCAGATTGGAGATGAGACTGATTGGACGATAATTCTGCGGTAATTGTGGGTCTTTGCCTGGATTATGTATAGGAATCACATCAGCCATTTTCCAGGTGGAAGGAAAATAGTGAAGTCTTAAGATTGCATTTATTATACTGGTCAGATGCACTATAGCTTTTCGAGGTAGCAGCTTGACCACCCTGTTTGAGATGCTGTCTGGTCTAGGAGCTTTATTATTCTTAAGTTTTTTAATAATATCATATAATTCAACAGGTGATGCGGGTGCAATATGATCGGCACTGGTGTCCGGGAGTTTTAGTGCATGCCTAACCTGTCTGTGGATTTTGTACAGATGATTGAAATCAATGTTGTTATAAGGTTTGCACTGATCCTCAAGATTTTTGAGTATGGCTTCTGCCTTATCTGCATCTGTGTGGACTAGGCACTGGTTTGAGATTATAGGGGGAAGGGATCTGGTTTTATTTTTGATATTTCTCAGTAGGCCCCAGATAGAGTGATCAATAGGTGAGATAGAGGCTAACTTTTTATCCCAGACTTCGTTTCTATGTGTTTTAAGTGCATCTCTTACTGTTCCATTCAATCCGTTAAGCATTGTCTTATCCTGAGGTGCGCGAGTGTTATGAAATATCTTCCTAGCTCTGCTCTTCTCTCTGATCAGGTCCATAATGTCCTCAGGCAAACGACCAGGCTTGGGAACAGGTTTCTGGTAGGATGCAACCGTTATAGCGGACTTAATCTGTTGGGTGAGGCTAGTCACTGCAGATTCCGCATCTTCTGGTGTGCATATGTGAGGGACGGGTCCTATTTGATCCCGAAGTGCTTTAGACAATCTCTCCCACGATATGCCTGAATGAGAAGGAGGAGACAGGCATTCTTGTTCTCCCATTTGCAGTAGAATTGGGTTGTGATCCGACAACAGCTCGTTTAGTGATGTAAGGCTGTACTGTAGTTTAATGTCTTGCAGGATGGCTATATCCAGGATATGAGCAGTGCCAGATGTACTGAGATGAGTTGGTTCGGTAGGTCCAGCCACAACAGCATGGTTTAATCCTGTGTAGCTAGAAAGGATGCGACCATTTTTGTTGGTAGATTTACTGTTCCAAGCAGGATGCTTTGCATTGAGGTCTCCAGCAATGATGACCGGTCCTTTTACTCTAAGGATGGCATCCAGATCTGAGGTCAATAATGTCTTTAATGGAGGGTTGTATGCAGAAAACATTTTGAGGTTTCCAATTGAGTTTGTGAGAACATTGATTCCTGTGATTTCGAGGTTGGTGGTAGTAGGGTTGGTTATTGAGTGATGATTGATATAGTTTTTGATAAGGGTGGCTGTACCTCCACCTCTATACCCAAGCCTGTCGTTTCTGTAAATCTGATACCCTCTGATTTTCAGGGTGTCAGCAGGCCTCAGGTGAGTTTCATTAATTAGCAGTATATCTGGGTTGTATCTATTATTAAATTCCTGGATTTCTCACAGTTTGTTTTTTATACCGTTGGCATTCCAACCGATAATCCTAAGAGAGTTTGGGACGATTTTTTTCCTATGCCTCAGAGAGTGCGATAATATGGATTGGGTTTGCTGTAGGAATCTTTTTGTGACACTTAAGGATGGATTTGAGTTGCTGAAATCCTGCAGCATGTTTGCAAGAGAAGAGGTGATAACAGCTGATAGATTTGAGTGTGGATTATTCCAGTTCTGGGTTTTACTATCTGATTGGAGCTGGCCACATCAGCATATGTTCTTACTTGATGTTGAAGATTCGTTTTCTTAAGGGGCTCAGTTACTGATGGGCGAGCTCCTGTTGTCATGTATTCACTCTTGCAGAACTGAGTAGCCTGAGCTTCAGGAACTCTCGCACTAGATGACGAGGTAGATTGATGACTTGTATCATTCCATCTGTTTTTGGGGTGATGTATACACCCTCTATAATTAGCAGGGTGAGGACCCCCACAATTAGCGCACTTAGCCGGGGTGGATTTTGGCTTGGCGCAGGTGTTTGTAGGGTGATTCTCGCCACATTTTAGGCATTTGAACTGAGCTTTGCATAGCTTCTGGGCATGGCCAAATTTTTGGCATCGGTGGCACTGCCCAGAAGATGATTTCTTTCTCAATGGTTCTGGGGTGATTTTGAGTCGACAGATTGATTTTAAATTATAAATGTCTTTGTAAATGTTATGAATTTCTACTAAAACTCAAGGCATAGGTGTCGTATTTGATCTAAACATTCTAGTAACCTTTATGGGGGGTAGTTCCTGAAGGTTAAGGTCAGCAACTATTTCATCAGTGTCAATATCCTCGGAGACTCTACGTAAGACTACTTTCAGATTTTTTTCGGAGGCAAGTGAAAATGTGTGATATTGGGTTCCTCTAGTGTCCAGTTCCTTTGTAAGATTTCTATAGTCAGCCACCGTGGTGGGCTGGATACGTATTCCCTCGTCTGAATTTTTAGCAGACGTGTAACGAATCTGTGAATTAGCCATGATGGTTCTGAGTGATGACCATCTCTGCTTTTCCCTTAGGATAATCGGTGGCACCTTTTCATTGGGGGAAGCAGAGGGATCTGAAATGGGAACATCCTCGTCCATACCAACAACATTTGTTGACTCAGCAGCAAGAATTTTTCTCTTCTAACGTGCGAGGGTTTCTTCTTGATCAGAAGGATTAGAGGTAGAGACAACTAGATTGAGTTTTTCTTCCATTTGAGGGGAGTCTTCATTTTCCTCAGCATTGACTTCAGGTGAGGAATACAAATTTAAGTAGCCGTGCCAATCCCGTTCAAACTTTTTGAGGAGCTTTTTAATAAAACTGAGTGCTAGCTGTTTATCGAGTGACTCGATAATAGTGTCGGGGTCAATCATACTAGTAGGCCATGTCAGCTTGAACTTCTTTTGGAGTTTATCAATGAGTTCAAGAGCTGGCTCTTTATCGAGCAAGTCAGTAAATACGTCTAGGTCAGGTACGCTCATATCGATTTAACTTCGTATGTGCGTTAATAAAATATCCCGCAGGTCTGAAGACCTGCCAGCAGAAATTTTTGTAAAATATCCCGCAGCCGCAAAGGACTGCCTGCAATATCAAGCATACGCGTGTCAACCAGCAATAAGATGTTAAAATACAACAACAATGGCGATACTAATGGTAGTAGGCCCAGAGTATCGCCTTTGTGAAGTCAGTTGACTTACCTGGATAAACCAGTATGGAAAATAAAATGTCTGTTTATGGCAGCAAGCAAATAACTGATATTACTAATGATTAAGCATAAATCTCTAAAAACTTATCAGTCAAATTCACAATTCACCATCAAAAACACACGACACGAAACACTAACACGCGAGCCGCCATCTTCCTTCTAATCTCCAACCAGATCGAAGATGCAATTTTTTTTTTCTTCTTATATCTTCTTCTTCGCGTTATTCCCGCTTCCTATGCAGGATCCGCGTGTTACTTAGATGCGACTACTTGTTAGTACTACTCCCAACCGACCCGTCGCCTGGTCTGCCGCTGGGGGGGGGATATATATTTTTGACTGTAGAGGTGTATGTTCACGGGGCCTGTTTTCCTGTTTGCGGGATGAAAAACGCCAGATAAACTGGCTGAAAAAACCCTACTGACCGCGTCCAAGACAGGCTAACTTGGCTATGCCTGAGGAAGATCCTCAAATTCCTCACGTCTACAACGGGAATCGAACTTGGGACACTCCTTCCCCAGTCATATGGTTGCGAAGCGCAAAGCCACCAGACTAACCGGGCGGTCCTTTTTCTTATAATATAAATATAATATTTTTATTAGTGTACTAAAATATATACATGTATTCATTTTAATTTATGAAATATTAATAGAAATAAAAAATACTCAAATTAAATATTTTAAACTACATTTTATTTTATATCGATTTTGCTTTTTCAATAATACACCAAAGCTGTTTCTAAACAATCTCAATAATTTAAGGACTATCACGGTTTTATTGATAATCTGTATTTAATATAATTGTTAGGATGCTTCGGTTTCGAATTTACTTTGTGCACACACGCGCGCGTGCCATGAAAGAATGAAACAATGATTAATTCTCTCCTGGAATTCAAAAATCTTCTGCGAAAAGAAATATTTCAGTTATTCAAACTGGAATCATTTTCTTTTCTTTCTCATTTTTTTTTGCTTGTTTAATTCGTATTTTACAATTCTTATAATTGCCTTATCATCTAATTCATCCCGTTAATTGTTCCACGGCCTTTCCCTTTCTAACCATCCATGTTCTACTTACTCATTTCTTCTTTCTTTCAATCTTTCTCCCCATTTTCTATTTCCTAAATAATAATAATAATAATAATAATAATAATAATAATAATAATAATAATAATAATAATAATAATAATAAGCTAACTCCTTTTATACTCTTATAGGGTGTAGGCGAAGCATTATACCCTATCTAGGTTTTTGAAGACTGAGTGGGCAGTTCAATCTCCACCGGTAGCCAATCAGAGATAACTGGTCCATGTCTATTACTAATTATAGGCGGCCACCGATGAAGAGACTGGCAAACAAGTACTGCCATCTCTTTGTATCTAACCTTAACAGGATATGTTACTGTCTGAAATACTGTGGATTCTACGGTCGATTACTTGAGGTTACGGGATGAAAAACCCGAGTTTCCAAGGAGAAAAAATCCGCTTGCAAGCGCCAGAGAACGACTTACTCGAGAATTGTTGAAGAAAGGCTTAGAAAATGTTCCTCCTTTCGGTAGAAACTAGAACTAGACTTGAACCTTAAGTCTATTTTCCTGTGGCCTAACGAAGATGATGCAATGAGCTACACAGGCTCATTTTCTTTAGCATTTTACCATTTCTTTGTTTCTATCTCTCATTTTTTATTCTTTTTTTTCTTTTTTTCTTTTCAGATCAAATTTTGTCTTTCTTCCTAATTTTTTCTAATTTTATATATATATATATTACTTTCTTCTTTCTTTCTGTTTCTCTTTTTGTCTATTTCGGAATTTGTCTCTTTCTCTCACCCTTTCTTGGAGAGATCCCCTTCGCAAAAATTTTCCACTGGGAGGTGAGTTAGCCAGCCTGTCACTAAGGTGGTCATCTCCAAAAAAAACAAGAAGTCCGGCCAGAATACTACACTCAATCAACAGATATAATAGTTTTATAATCTTAATTACTTCGGCCGTAATTCAAAACAACTCAATATTTCCCTGAATCAAATTTTCATAATTGGTATAAAATCAAATGTAATTTAGAATAATCATTTTGAATATTTTCCCTTTATATTGATATTTTATTAAATAAAATAAATATACTTATATATTTCAATACATTAATAATTATATTGTATATATATTTAATAAATAAAAAGAAAACGGTTTGGGTGGATTGTGGAGGAGGAATCCAATACCCTTGGAGGGTGATGGAATGCAATGCTGTAGCCAATGAAGTTCTAACTGAGGCACGGCTATTGCTGTTACCCTCCTGCCATAATCAGAGCTTTAATAGCTCAATAACACCTTATCCCTACACTATCCTCTACAGATAACGGGGAAGATGAAAAGCATTCTTGCTTCGCCCCTTTAAGCCAGTATATAGGGATATAAGGATAAGAAATGGTGGATTTTGGAAGAAATCCTTTTCCTAAAATTTTTAGGACTTCCAGGGTAACAATTAGCAATGCTGAACAGAGGAAGTTAACTGAGGTTCGGCTGTTGCTGTTATCCTGGGTGAGGAGTTTTTGAGTTCGCTCCCTTAAGGTTTTTGCCTTAAGGGAGCACTTTGAGTCTCCGGGGAAGGTGTTCTCCGGTACGGCCCGCTGAGGGGCTTTGTCGGTGAATTATTTTCCTCGGAATTTGAGCGGTTCTGCTCAGTGGTCGGGGTTCTAGGTCGGGGCGGCCGACACTGAGTGGAACCAACGCTGAGCGGTTATGCTAGGTCGGGGAGCCCGTCACTGAGTGGAACCAAGGCGAAATACCATGGACGGTCTTTCGACCACTATGGAGTGACCTAGAGATCATCCGATTTTTTGAGATTTTAACCTTTACTTACTAATCAGGGTAACAAATGGCAATGCTGAACCAATGAAGTTTAACTGAGGTTCGGCTGTTGCTGTTATTCTGCTGAGTTTCGAGATTTCGCTCTCTTAGGGTTTTTGCCTTAAGAGAGCAATTTGAGTCACAGGGGAAAGTGTTCTCCAGCACGGCCAGCTGATGGGTTCTTGTCGGTGAATTATTTCCTTCGGAATGAGCGGTTCTGCTTGGTGGTCGAGTTTCACTGAGTGCAACTAACGCGGAGATTTAGACGGTCTTTCGTCCACGAATTAGTGGCCTAGAGATCGTCTGATTTTTTGAGATTTTACCCTTTACGTAAAAATCCAGGGTAACACATAGCAATGCTGTAGCCAATGAAATTGCAACCGAGGCTTGGCTATTGCCCGATATACCCAGCCATTACTGGAGCCTATTACTCGATAACATTCCATCCACACAGATTCTCTTCATTCAGATGACGGGATAAAGAGTCAAGTACTCAGTCTATCTCCCAGTTCTTTTAAGAACTGAAGGATTATGGAAGAGGGCAAAGATATGTGACAACCGAAAGTCCTTTGTTAGGACTTCCATGGTAACAAATGGCAATGCAAAGTTTTAACTAAGGCCCGGCTATTGCCGTTACCCAGCCATGAACAGAGCTTTAATAGCTGAATAACAACTGATCCCTACACTGTCATCTACCGATAACGGGGAAGATGAAAAGCATTCTTGCTTCGCCCCTTTAAGCCAGTACTTATAAGGATTATACACAGAGGCTAGACCATAAGATGCGGTAATTAATACCCTTGGAGGGTAATGGATGGCAATGCTGTAGCCAATGAAGTTCTAACTGAGGCTTTGCTATTGCTGTAACCCTCCTGCCATGATCAGAGCTGTAATAGCTCAATAACACCTTATCCCTACACAGTCCTCTACAGATAACGGGGAAGATGAAAAGCAATCTTGCTTCGCCCCTTTAAGCCAGTCCTCACTCCTCTGTATAATCCTTATAAGGATTACACAGAGGAGTCAGAATGAATCAATAGACCGTGAGATGCGGTGATTAATACCCTTGGAGGGTAATGAATGGCAATGCTGTAGCCAATGAAGTTATGAGGCTCGGCTACTGCTGGGATCTCTTGCCATGATCAGAGCTTTATAGCTCAATAACACCTTATCCTTACACTGTCCTCTACAGACAACTGGGAAGATGAAAAACATTCTTGCTTCGCCCCTTTAAGCCAGTCCTTATAATCACAATACAGATTGACAGAATTCTGGATAAGGCTAGAGTTTTGGATTGTGAGTTTTTATTAGTGAGAAATGCGTCTTGAAAATCATGCAATTTTTAATCAGTGCTCTTATGAGGACGATTCCGGCAGAAGTGCCGGTAAGGTTACAACTGCACGGTAAGCGTTTTTTTGTTGTTCTTTTTTCCGTGTCCACATTGACAGATATTGAAGAGCAGCCAAACGAGACAGCGTTTGAGGAAGAAAACCGGGAATTTATCAGACTGGGCGAACTATTAAACAAAAATTGGCACGGAAAGGCCAATTTTTGTTGGCCTTTGCTGGCCAATGATACCTTTCCCCAGGCAAGTGTCACAGACATTGACGCCGAGAATATGAAAGATCAGTTAGAAACCCCACTGCTTCAAACTTCAAGAAGTCCGCGTAGGTAAAAAGCGAAGAACAGCATAAAAACCACTCAAAGACTGCACAATGGAACAAGATTGTCAAATTTTGAACTCCATTGCTTCTCCCAAAGAAAAGATACCTCCGATTATATTAAGAGAAAAGCAGAGATAGGCAGATTTAAGATCAACAATGTCCAACATACACATTGGCTATGTAAAGGCCAAACACGTGGATGAAGTAATAAAGATTTATCCTACAACGGTGATAGACTACAGGCGACTAACGAAAGAAATGGACAATAGAGGTATACAGTACCATACCTTTTCGCTCAGCTCGGAGAAAAATTTAAAAGTGTTCCTCCGTTGCGTCTGTTAAGACATTGATATAGATGTTATAGTTGCTGATCTTACTTTACAGGATCTCCCCCCCCCACCCCCCCCCCCCCCCACCCCCCCCCCCCCCCACCCCCCCCCCCCCCCACCCCCCCCCCCCCCCACCCCCCCCCCCCCCCACCCCCCCCCCCCCCCACCCCCCCCCCCCCCCACCCCCCCCCCCCCCCACCCCCCCCCCCCCCCACCCCCCCCCCCCCCCACCCCCCCCCCCCCCCACCCCCCCCCCCCCCCACCCCCCCCCCCCCCCACCCCCCCCCCCCCCCACCCCCCCCCCCCCCCACCCCCCCCCCCCCCCACCCCCCCCCCCCCCCACCCCCCCCCCCCCCCACCCCCCCCCCCCCCCACCCCCCCCCCCCCCCACCCCCCCCCCCCCCCACCCCCCCCCCCCCCCACCCCCCCCCCCCCCCACCCCCCCCCCCCCCCACCCCCCCCCCCCCCCACCCCCCCCCCCCCCCACCCCCCCCCCCCCCCACCCCCCCCCCCCCCCACCCCCCCCCCCCCCCACCCCCCCCCCCCCCCACCCCCCCCCAGTAAAGGTGGTTAAAGCTTTTGATCACTATTCTTAGTATTTTCCCATAATGTAAAGCACATCTCACTAGAAGATGTATACTGCAATGCATTATGGGTGGGGTCACTACCCAGACCGGTTTCGACCTTTTTTGAGGGTCTCCTCAGTGAGTAGCTAGACCCTAAATACCAAGGTTTTAGTAATACAAAGCCTTATCAACTTTACCTATATAAGTTGCAACAAGGTGTATTAAGTTTTAATAAAAATCTCTGGAGGAGATATTGATGGGAATAAATTTTTAACTTTGGGTTATATTGTATATTAGGATAACCAAGCAATTTTAACCAAGTTAAAAAATTTATTCCCATCAATATCTCCTCCAGAGATTTTTATTAAAACTTAATACACCTTGTTGCAAACTTATATAGGTAAAGTTGATAAGGCTTTGTATTACTAAAACCTTGGTATTTAGGGTCTAGCTACTCACTGAGGAGACTCTCAAAAAAGGTCGAAACCGGTCTGGGTAGTGACCCCACCCATAATGCATTGCAGTATACATCTTCTAGTGAGATGTGCTTTACATTATGGGGAAAATACTAAGAATAGTGATCAAAGCTTTAAACCACCTTTACAATGAGTTGCCCTGGTGTTTGTACCATCTTTAGACTTGAACTTTGTTTCAGGCGCAAACTTAATTGTTTGCATACTTGGGATTAGGAGCTAAAATAACCAAGCATATAAAATTGCTTGGTTATCCTAGATATACTAATATAGTACCCAAGTTAAAAAATTTATTCCCATATAATATATATATATATATATATATATATATAATATATATATATATATATATATATATATATATATATATCATCATCATCAAATTCCTGCCTTGTACCCTCAAGGGGTGTACAGGATATGACAGTACTACATGAAAAAAATTACATCATCACTAACTTCCTATCTACAATTTTCCTCCAAATCAGTCTGTTACTTGTCAAGACTCCAACATTATCAGATCTTATATTTCTATCGTCTAAGGCACTTTGTACCGTAATCAATCCACCTATATCTTGGTCTTCCTCTGGGTCGTTTTCCTGCCAACCTGGCAGAGAACACTTGTTTTGCTAATCTTTCCTCTCCCATTCTATTTAAGTGACCATACCATCTGAGATTAGCTCTGCTAACGCATTCCTGGATGCTCACAATGTGAAGTCACTTTCCTAATCTTCCTAATATCCTTAATATGATATTGCCCATTGATGCCATCTGTTCACGCCTCTAATCTTACTCATTCAGGACTCTCATATCTGCGGTCTCTAGTCTTTTGGTCAAGTGTTTTACTTCTGACCCAGCTCTCAGATCCATAGGTTAAAATTGGTTTGAACACAGTCTTGTATACAGCTAATTTAGTGTTCCGACTAATTTCTTTCTTATTCCATATGAATTTATTCAATTGACTTCCCACGATACCAGCTTTGCTGATTCTGTTGTCTATTTCTATATTTAGTTTACCATCTTCAGTAAAAATTGTGCCTAAGTAGCTGAAATGTTTTTACTTGTTCCACCGGTTTCTCCATTCACAACACAGTTGACATTTTCAATGATTCTGCCTATTTTCATTGTCTTTGTCTTTTTTATTGCTGACCTTCATACCATATCTATTACAACAGCTATTCAATTTAGTCAGAGAATCTTGCAGACTTGTAGCGGATTTATTTAGAAGTATAACATCATCCGCATAAAGCAAAGAGCTGACATTAACATCTCCAATTTTGATATCAGGTTTAATACCACATTCCTTCATAATGTGATCCATATAGATAATGAATAACAGAGGGGGATAATGTACATCCTTGTCTCACACCAGATTTAACATTAAACCATCTTCCTGTACTTCCTTCAATTCTAACTGCTGACTCACAACTCAAATAAAGACTAAGTATTGCTTGATATAATGCCCCATTGACACCATATAACTGCAGCGTATTGAATAGCTTCTCTCTTGGGACCTTGTCATATGCCTTTTCCAAATCGACAAAACTTAAATACAGATCTTTGTTATATTCCCATGCCTTTCTCGACTATTTGTCGTAAAGTGAAGATCTGATCCTGACAGCCCTCTATTTGGCCTGAATCCAGCTTGTTCTTCACCAAGCTTTCTCTTCCACAATTCTTCTCAACCGTTTCTCAAGTATACTTGCATAGATCTTGCCAGGAACACTCAGTAGGGAAATACCTCTGTAATTCTCACATTCAGTTTTATTTCCCTTTTTATATATGGGGTACTATGAGAGCTCTACTCCAATCATCGGGAATTCGTCCCTCTGTCCAGGCTTTCTGAACTATGCAGTGCAGCCACTGTAAGACTCTTATACCACCATAACTTCAGCATTTCTGGTCGAATATCATCTACTCCTGCTGCCTTTCCACATTTCAAGCCTTTGATGGCTTTTTCTACTTCAAGTATGGATATGTATTCCTGACTGCATGCCTGGTCAGTGTTTTTTTATCACTGTGCTGTCATCACTACTTGTTTCATTTAGCAGTTTTTTCAAAAGTAATTACTCCATACTTCAAGGATATCTTTTTTCTCCTGTTTTCAATTTCACCTTTATCATCTCTAATTCCTTTTACAGCACTCTTTCCTCCATTCCTAAGCTTCTTCAACAACCTCCAGAATATTTTGCCACCTTCTTGATATTTATTTTCTATATTCTTTGCCAAAGTCCTCCCATGACTTTTGTTTAGCTAGTTTTACACACTGTTTAGCTTTCTTACATTTGTCTCTGTATTCTGTAAGAGTAAAAGCTGACTTATTTGCCAGGAACTTTTTATATGCTTTCTTCTTTTCCTTCACATGCCTCTTTAACTTCCTGTGTCCACCAGGGAGTTCTGATTTTTTTATCCTTGCACACAACCTCACCACATGCCTCTCTGGCAGAATCAATCAATGTTTCCTTCAGAGTTTGCCACTGAATCTCCAAGGCTTGATTCCTGTTCTCAAACTCTTTCATTTTCTTTTCAATAATATTTCTGTATTTTAGTCTACAGTTCACATCTGAGAGCTGCTCAACTTTTATTCGCTTTAAAACTTTCTTACATGTTATTCTTTTCAATATGAAATTCAAATATATATATATATATATGTTAAAGATACCAAGCAAATTTAAACCTGGTTTTACTCCATTTCCCAAGTAAGCAAACAGACTAAAAGTCAAGTTTGCGCCTGCAATTGATGCAAGTCTAACTGATCCCACAGGTAGTGCAGGAACAGGGCAACTCGTGGCAAAGGTGGAACAAGCTCCGATCACTAATCTTAATATTTACCTTTAATGCCAAAACACATCTCCAAGAAGGGGATGTATGATGTTTTGTATTAAAGGCAAGGGGCCACTACCCAGACCGGTTTCGACCTTTATTGAGGTCTCGTCAGTGGGAGCTAGGCTTAGAAATACCAAGATTTAGTAATACAGAGCTTGTAAGTATTTCGCCAAAACAAGTTACCATAAGGTGTTTTAACCTTATTAAATAAAAATCTCTGGAGGAGATATAAATGTAGAAAGTATTTTTACCTTGGGTATAAATATATGTTAAAGATACCAAGCAAATTTAAACCTGGTTTACTCCATTTCCCAAGTAAGCAAACAGACTAAAAGTCAAGTTTGCGCCTGCAATTGATGCAAGTCTAACTGATCCCACAGGTAGTGCAGGAACAGGGCAACTCGTGGCAAAGGTGGAACAAGCTCCGATCACTAATCTTAATATTTACCTTTAATGCCAAAACACATCTCCAAGAAGGGGATGTATGATGTTTTGTATTAAAGGCAAGGGGCCACTACCCAGACCGGTTTCGACCTTTATTGAGGTCTCGTCAGTGGGAGCTAGGCTTAGAAATACCAAGATTTAGTAATACAGAGCTTGTAAGTATTTCGCCAAAACAAGTTACCATAAGGTGTTTTAACCTTATTAAATAAAAATCTCTGGAGGAGATATAAATGTAGAAAGTATTTTTACCTTGGGTATAAATATATGTTAAAGATACCAAGCAAATTTAAACCTGGTTTTACTCCATTTCCCAAGTAAGCAAACAGACTAAAAGTCAAGTTTGCGCCTGCAATTGATGCAAGTCTAACTGATCCCACAGGTAGTGCAGGAACAGGGCAACTCGTGGCAAAGGTGGAACAAGCTCCGATCACTAATCTTAATATTTACCTTTAATGCCAAAACACATCTCCAAGAAGGGGATGTATGATGTTTTGTATTAAAGGCAAGGGGCCACTACCCAGACCGGTTTCGACCTTTATTGAGGTCTCGTCAGTGGGAGCTAGGCTTAGAAATACCAAGATTTAGTAATACAGAGCTTGTAAGTATTTCGCCAAAACAAGTTACCATAAGGTGTTTTTAACCTTATTAAATAAAAATCTCTGGAGGAGATATAAATGTAGAAAGTATTTTTACCTTGGGTATAAATATATGTTAAAGATACCAAGCAAATTTAAACCTGGTTTTACTCCATTTCCCAAGTAAGCAAACAGACTAAAAGTCAAGTTTGCGCCTGCAATTGATGCAAGTCTAACTGATCCCACAGGTAGTGCAGGAACAGGGCAACTCGTGGCAAAGGTGGAACAAGCTCCGATCACTAATCTTAATATTTACCTTTAATGCCAAAACACATCTCCAAGAAGGGGATGTATGATGTTTTGTATTAAAGGCAAGGGGCCACTACCCAGACCGGTTTCGACCTTTATTGAGGTCTCGTCAGTGGGAGCTAGGCTTAGAAATACCAAGATTTAGTAATACAGAGCTTGTAAGTATTTCGCCAAAACAAGTTACCATAAGGTGTTTTAACCTTATTAAATAAAAATCTCTGGAGGAGATATAAATGTAGAAAGTATTTTTACCTTGGGTATAAATATATGTTAAAGATACCAAGCAAATTTAAACCTGGTTTTACTCCATTTCCCAAGTAAGCAAACAGACTAAAAGTCAAGTTTGCGCCTGCAATTGATGCAAGTCTAACTGATCCCACAGGTAGTGCAGGAACAGGGCAACTCGTGGCAAAGGTGGAACAAGCTCCGATCACTAATCTTAATATTTACCTTTAATGCCAAAACACATCTCCAAGAAGGGGATGTATGATGTTTTGTATTAAAGGCAAGGGGCCACTACCCAGACCGGTTTCGACCTTTATTGAGGTCTCGTCAGTGGGAGCTAGGCTTAGAAATACCAAGATTTAGTAATACAGAGCTTGTAAGTATTTCGCCAAAACAAGTTACCATAAGGTGTTTTAACCTTATTAAATAAAAATCTCTGGAGGAGATATAAATGTAGAAAGTATTTTTACCTTGGGTATAAATATATGTTAAAGATACCAAGCAAATTTAAACCTGGTTTTACTCCATTTCCCAAGTAAGCAAACAGACTAAAAGTCAAGTTTGCGCCTGCAATTGATGCAAGTCTAACTGATCCCACAGGTAGTGCAGGAACAGGGCAACTCGTGGCAAAGGTGGAACAAGCTCCGATCACTAATCTTAATATTTACCTTTAATGCCAAAACACATCTCCAAGAAGGGGATGTATGATGTTTTGTATTAAAGGCAAGGGGCCACTACCCAGACCGGTTTCGACCTTTATTGAGGTCTCGTCAGTGGGAGCTAGGCTTAGAAATACCAAGATTTAGTAATACAGAGCTTGTAAGTATTTCGCCAAAACAAGTTACCATAAGGTGTTTTAACCTTATTAAATAAAAATCTCTGGAGGAGATATAAATGTAGAAAGTATTTTTACCTTGGGTATAAATATATGTTAAAGATACCAAGCAAATTTAAACCTGGTTTTACTCCATTTCCCAAGTAAGCAAACAGACTAAAAGTCAAGTTTGCGCCTGCAATTGATGCAAGTCTAACTGATCCCACAGGTAGTGCAGGAACATATTTTGGTAAATTTATATTTTGGTAAAAATACTTTCTACATATATATATATATATATATATATATATATATATATATATATATATATATATATATATATATATATATATATATATATATATATATATATATATATATAATTCGAATTCCATTTCTTAATAATTCATAACTCCATGGAGGGTTTTTGTTCCTAATATCAAGGGTTTGTCGGATAAACAGATTTCTGATAATGTAAACCTTTTGATCTCCTTTGTCCTTAATATCTTCTACGTACACTACACTTCTGTCTTTCATCACACACACCCACATATTTGATAATAATATATATTCAAATATATACTTGATATATCGTGATATTTTGGTTTTAAATACTTGTGAAGATGTTAATGGAATATTACTCTTATATTTTGCAATTTACGTTTCGCCTTTTGTCAATAATATGAATAGACGATTCTTAAAGCTGACTGAGTCATTCAAATTTAGGTTTCCTATTTTGGTCTTACGATGCGATGACAGATTATTAAAACATTATTCCCAGTTTGTATGTGGAATGCTCCATAGATCTCCAATGATACTTATTGCTTTTTTTAACCTTTACAAAAAAATTCTAAAATAAATATTAAATGTATCATATAACAAATATTGCGTCGTTAATAGTCATGTCTTCCTTTTTTTTTTGACAGGTATTTTAGGAGGGTCATCAAGAGGAGATGCTGGGAGATTCCTTGTGTTATTCTTATTATGGTCACCTTGTTCATAATTATTGCCGGCTTGGTATTGCTACATAATTATTATTCAAAACGTCATGAAGGAATCACAATTACTGAAATACTGCAATTCAAAAATGAAGATTTTGTTGTGTATTCAGAGTCGGTGATTCTTCTTCAGCCAGCGATAGCACACCCCGACTCAACTGGACAACCTAAGACCGAAGGGGACCATATCACTACCAAAGAACACATGTTGCTCCAGGATACAGCACTACCTAGAAAAGATGAAGAATTTACATTCTCCGCAAACAAAGACCAAGATAACACGTCATATTCAGATATGCCAAATGACAATCCGCATCCGTATACCTTTAAACTTAACCATCCCGATGTCTGCGATCTGCAAGGAAATGACCTCTTACTCATCGTCGTAGTTTTCAGCGCAACCTCTCATTTCGAATTACGGAAAGCAATCCGCGAGACTTGGGGTGGCTACGCCCGATCTAAAGGAGCAAAAATGATATTTTTACTTGGTGTTCCTACTGACCAATCATTAGAAAAGCAAATAGTCGAAGAAAACAACGAATTCCAGGATGTTGTACAATCGACTCACCTTGACACCTACAGAAACTTAACTCTGAAAGCAGTTGCCATGTTGAAGTGGGTTAACAGCTTCTGTCCTATGGCGAAGTTCGTAGTAAGGATCGACGACGATAATATCATTAATATTGACAAGCTGTTAGAAACCATAAAGAAAACGAATCTTACTAAGACAATTATGGGTTACATTATGAGAAATTTCCCTCCGGTTAGAAACGTCAAAAGTAAGTGGTATGTCACTTATAAGGACTACAATCTGACTAAGTACCCTAATTACCAACCGGGCGCTATGTTCATTATTACAGGTGACTCAATTCTCCCCTTGTTAAACGCCAGCTTTCAAGTTCCTTACATCCCTGTTGATGATGTTTACCTCACTGGTATGGTGGCAGACAAGGCGAACATCAGCAGAGCGCCTTTGCCAGTAATTATTAAAAAGAAGTTTTTTAGAGTGTGCACCTTTAAAGAACAATTTGGTGTCAATTCCTGTAATCCATCTGACATTAGACAAAACTGGGAATTAATCCAGAATACTGTTTGCAACGAAAGTAGTACTGCTAATCCTAGGGTTACTAAGATTATTCATATGTTCACTACAGTTTCTACTAATAATAAGTAAATAAATCACTGTAGAAAATAATAAGGTGTATTTCTTAATAACATTCTTATATAAAGACATCGTTTGTTATGAAATAAAGAATAAAGATGTATATAACTGTAAACATAACTCGTTTTGCTTAATTTTGTAGCATTGGAAAAGGGGATTGCTTACGATAGCGCTGTACCACACAAAGACCATCATAAGTTCCATTTTATTCGCCAATAGAATTTTTTTCTTAGACCTATCTCCGTCTGATTCGCGCGTTAGCCGATCTCTGCCCAAATTTTTTTGATAAAAGTGATTCCAATTATGGCACGTATACTGAAAACTATACGGCTTCCTTCTTTTGTGTGTCATGATTTTCAAATTACGTATATTAAATTTCATTTGACCAGACAAGTATTGCAATATGGAACTGTAATAGAGTTGGTCCCCATTGTGCCACTGGACAATAGGAGCCGACTTTTGTAGTGATTCCAAGTATACAATTTAATAAAATTAGTTCAATAGTCTCGGACACACAAAACGAATCAGGTACTTATGTATTTTTGAAATACCCTCAACGTTTAGTCGCTTGATTGATTTGCATTATTTTCGTTCCAGTTCTCTCTGAGATGACTTATTATTATTATTATTATTATTATTATTATTATTATTATTATTATTATTATTATTATTATTATTATTATTATTTTGAATTCCATAAGGGTGAAGACAGTAACTTAAAACACACAAAAAATCATATAGATTCCATCAAACACCTGACAGTTTATCTGATTTATTCGTTTATAAAATGCTTCCTAGGATTGTGTTTGGTTTCATGCGATTTCCAGTACTTCTGAGAAATGGAGATTTGTGATTGCGTTCTAAACATTGGATATAATTCTCGGCTCTTATCGAAACGCCCGCGTATTAATTGTTATAGGACGAGAGAAAGAAAATCGTATCCAACTTTAACTGTATTTTTTTCCTTGGGTGTACCCAGCAATCTGGGTAATTTAACACAATAGATTACAACTGGCACTGCTACAGTAGTTAGAAGACGTTATTGTGGTTTAGCTGTCGATGATTGCCATTGTTTTAGAGAGGACAGCATATGAAAAAAAAACCTGAGAATATTGGTCTTAGTCACATTGTATGAAAATCATCGCCCTTAAAATTTTGTTATTATTATCTCCAAACCTCCATGGAGTCAAAGACTCGTCATGGAAGGTCACCCCTGTCATACACACAGCTCATCATGCCATGCATCAGACAATGTATTTCAATTATTTACCAGTCTTCATGCAAAAGACCTACTTCTCAATTCTTTGCTGAAAACTCCTTATATAGCTTCTGTGGATGACCTTTAGTTCTCCTCCTGTCTCCGGACATTCTATGAAAAACCTCAATATTAATATGATAAGAAGCCCTTCCGAAATGATACGTTTCTGTCTTATCACCTATCTTCCTCCTATCCACTAGACTCTTTGGCTAAATTTATCTACAGAGTCTAGTGTATCAACATTCCAGAGACCAAAAAAAATATCACCTTAGTCAATCATTTCTGGATACTTTCCAATACCTCTCCATCTTTTTGCAAACCAGGTGACCAAATATGTGCACGGTAGTCCATATATGACATAATGTTGTCTAATAAGAACTGAACGAGGATTCCCTGAACCAGGATTCCCTTATTCCTATAAGTCAGTGGCCACCACATCAGTGACAGAATTCGTTGTATCGTTCTTCACAATTTTAGAAATGTGTCCTCTAAATTTTAGATCACTACAACCACCATAGCCATATCTCTTATTTCCTCCACCTCAAACGATACATCTCCACCAAGAGAAAATTCTACATCTATCTTTGTTTTCCAAAATTTAAAACCTTACATTTTGGCACACTGAACTGTTAATCTCACTCCTGTGCACATTCATCACTCTGATCAATCCTTTTCGTAAAGCCACAACATATGCTCTGCTTCTCACAGCTTTGAATCATCCGCAAATAACTGAATATCCCTATTCAAATCTTCCCCAATATAATTAACATACAGATTGAAAAGCAACCACTCGTGACTTTCCTCTTCTGGGACATCGCTCCCCGATACACAACTTGCTAATACCTATCAGATAGCCAATCTCTCCAATTCAATACATTAATCTCATATCCAGTACCATTCCTTCTACTTTAATTATCAACTTATCATGTGGCAATCTATCAAAAGCCTTTATAAAATTTCAGTATACTATAGTGCATTCATCTTCCTTTTCCAAGCACCTGTCACCTTATTGTAGTAAGCAAATCAAATTACTAAAACACGACCCTCCTTTGGAAAATCCATGTTTTCCATCAAAGAGAATATCGCTGTTATCAACCCGATGCTGGTTCTCATAAGCTCCTCCAAGTCTTTAACCACAACACCTGACACAAAGATAGGCCTATAAGTTGATGCTAGAGTTCTGTCTCCTCCTTTATGAAGAGGTATAATCTTGCCTTCCTTCCACTGCTTTAGAACTTGATCCACTTTAAAACTAATACTAAACAAGTATGCCAAAGCAGATGTCAACTCCATGGCACATTCCCTCAAAATACATGGTGATATATCATCCAGGCCAATAACCTAATTAACATCGTTTGCTCAATTTAGTACATACCTCTTCTTCACTCACAGTCAGTCTCTCTTTCTTCCCTATGATTGTACTAAGGCTCCGCATGTTACATTCACGAGGATGAAATGCTTTTATGAACTGCTCATTTAATATCTCGTCTATATCCTCCGCAGCAGTTATCTTTAGGTTTTATTCAACCAATCCAATCCTTCCATAATGATTCTATTTTTCTGCTGGCCATATCGAAGAAACCCTCTATGATTCTTTTTGGCTTCATTAGCTAACTGCTGCTCATATTGAACTTTTTCTAACCTTACCAGCAGTCACTCTCCTTGTGCTTATTCTTTGTATTCCTCATGGAATTGATTATTACTGCTCCTTTTAAGTTGCCTCCATAATGCTTTCTTCCTGTGCATTGCATGCTTAATCTCTTCATTGATCCATTTCACACTTACCTTTTTTTTAATCTTCTGATCTTTGAAATACATTTAGACATCGCTTCTACTAGATAGTTCCTGAATATCACCCAAGCAGCATCTATTTCCATACCACTCAGCTCCTCATTCCATGCTACAGCTGTAAACTTTTTCCTGAGCTTCTTATATTCACCGGCCTTGTAGTTCTATATACACCGTTTCCTCACGGAAGTCCACACGTGATTGAAAACTTCCCGGCTAAGCACTTCATGGTCACTCTCACCAAATGGAGGGTGATTTGACACTTCATTTATAATTACATCCCCTGATGAGATGATCAAATCCAAGACTCTCAATCCTCGTGTGACCTCGGTTACATAATGCCTGAGATACTTATCCCTCAAAAACTCTAGCGATTCATTTTCTTTACTTCCAGATGCTATCTTGTAATCTCAGTCTATATTGCCATAATGAAAATTACCCATAATGATCACCATTTTCCCGTTTGCTTGCTAATTTGCTTATACATTTCATGGTCCACATTACAAAGTCTATAACAACATCCAACTATTTCTTTCTATTCATCTCTATCTCACACCATGCTGCCTTAAATTCGCAGCCACTCATTTCTCCCTTGCATGAACATAACTACTCTTCTCTCTACCTCCTTTTTTACCCTTTCTGTCTATACGAAAAATATCATATCCTTCAATCTCTATTCCTGTCAGGATGTGATCCTTGTCCAACCACGTCTCACTTATTTCAGCAATATTTGAGTCCAATAACTCAATGCAATACTTTCGTTTACCTGGTTTCTGATACTTTTATTATTCTTTCATTATACAAATATGACAGTTCATTTCTGGATCTACATAAGTTTCACTGATTAAATGTAACTTCTCCATGCTTTCTCAGAGCCATTTTGTTTTCTCTGTCTTATTAACAATCCCAGTACCCTCTTCAAGACCAACTGTTTCCCCAACATCCAAGGCCATTCCATTCCTTTCTTGTCTACTCGCACTTTCACTTCCTCTTTGAGCATCAACCATTCATACGCTGTTTCCCCTGTTCACCCCGAGTCTCCCCGTTTGTCTTGGACACTTGTTCTCTCATTCTCATCACTCATGCTACTCACTTCTTCATAAGCATCACTTCAATCTCTCCTTCCTTACTCTCCTGCTCTTTCACATCTCTTCTTACTATGACTTTTCTAAAGACAAAGAGCTCATATTCCTGTTGGAAGGTGAGCTCTTTTTCTTTCTTGATTTATAGGACCACTTTTTTTCTCCAATATTTGTATGCATTGGTCATAACAGGCACAAGGATGTGCCTGTTGTGACCAATGATCAGCGAATCCTTGTGCCTATTCACACATGACGCGTGAATCCTTGTGATTGTTTCACACATGACGGTCCAGGATCATGTGTTTCACACATGCTCCTGGACCGTCATGTGTGAAACAACCCGAGGACATCTCAGCCACCGATTTTCAAACATAGGGTAGTCGCTCTCCTTGGACAAAGAAATGCCTCTCATTTGAGTTACATCTGAATTCTGCAGTACATACAGGAGAGCTTATCCTAAAATAAGAAATAATATAATGTTAGATATAATATGCCTTAGCAGTTAATGTGTAGGGGATTAGAAGAGATAATACATAATTGTTCAGAGACAAAAGTTATAATTGATATAGGTAGACAATCGTAGGAGGGCAGTAAACATCAGGTTAGTTCAGTATTAACATTACAATAGCACCTGAATTACACCAGTAATGTACATGACACGCAAATTGGCAATTTTAGAATGATGGGAATATATGTTTAACATTTCTCAAGGTATTTAGACTGAAATAAAGAATTTTAAGGTGAATTTAAGAAGCGGGGTGCAAATGTGTCAAGGTATTGTTGTTCAAAATGAATATTTTACGGATAAAAACCCTTTCATCTAGATAACCCTTTTTTACCTGAACATCCATTATAAATGGTTATTGAATCGTTGACAGGATTCGAACCATGTCTTTCCAATTAGTCGCCTGGTGTAACCTTGTAGCAATGTTTTTCTGGTATTATACTGCTAGATTCCCAGAAGAAGCCCGTTGTAAGTTCAATTCTAGTTAGTTAGTTAGGCTGAAAAATGACAGGTACGGTTAAGATCACCGGATTGTGGCAGTCTGCGTACTGTCACCCCGAGGTCGTAGAAATCATTAATATCTCCGAACTGGTATAAGTTACGACTAAGGATGGAGTCAGGCCGAAACCAATTTTCAAAGAGCGAAAAGAATGCAGCCTGTTCGTTTGGAGTAGGAGATTTATTTATGAAAGTCTTTAATTTTCTTGAAATTAAAGACTTTCATACCTTTTGATAATTCAGTGTCCCTGAACTTAACCTGTGAAAAGAAGTTATCTTAAACTAATGCCTTATTAATCAAAACAAATATAAAAACGAAGAAAAACACACGTAAAAACTTTATTAATATAGAAGTTTCGCCTAAGTGTCATAGGTATTCGTCAGTACAGGATCACAGCACGGTAATTAAAGAACAAGATTATTTTTAATACATTTAGAGGAGTCGTGCAAATATATGTGAAAAATATGGTTTACAAACTAGCCTTCTATAAAAGTATGACATGTTTGTATCCAATTTTGTTTTAAAATCCGCTAGTGAAACATGATTTACCGAATATAACACATGTCAATATTTTTATCTGCACTAGTATTTGAATGGTTGAGGATTTAAAGGAAATAACTGCAATCGAATGTGATCCATCCATTCTTTGTACCATCATCGTTCAGAAATGATGATTTGAGAAGAGAAAAAAGTGGAGACTAAATGTTTTAATTATTTTAATATAATTCGGATTATATCGCATGATGCGCATCTTGCATTATACAAGATTCGCAGGATAGAAGAAATGTTTGCACTTTGCAAAATAAACTATGTGAAAGTTAATCATATTAGCTTCCCCAGAATTGCTGGTGTAGACTTGAACTGTATCGCAGTTTAGTGAAAAATAAATTACATAAAATAACAAAGCAGATGGCTAATTGGACCTATCATGTTGATAATTGTAAAAATTGTGTAAAAGTGAAATATTGGTAATCGAATCATTGAATGTTGTAATACTAATAAGGTTTTGAATCAGGAACGAAACATGTAGTGACACTACTTTGTAATTTAATTAATACCCTCAGACATTTGCTTCCATTACGCGATAAGAATTTATTGCTTAGATGTAAACGTCTGATTGCAAATGACTTAAATCTGGATAATTAACATAGCGAAATTCTTTGTTCATTCAACTGATATTTCCAACCAGGTGGACGTAGATGTTGGTGCTTTTGGCGTTTAGTGAGCTAATTAATATTTGCCAATATAAATAAGTGCACACGTTAAGCTACAATTCAAATATATGCCGCGATATTTAATGAGGTAATTATTATTATTATTATTATTATTATTATTATTTTAACTGTGTCTCCATGGAGTCAAAAGACTCATCGCGGGAGACCCGACATTGACACACTAACCATTATTTACGCAATACCTGTCACACCTCTCCTTAAATTCATTCACAGTTGAAGCATTCACAACCAGTTCTGGCAAAGCATTCCACCCATTCTCAACCCTCCAAGTAAAAAATCTAGTCCTAACACCCTTGTTAACCACACTCTTACACAATCTCCAGGGATGGCCCCTCGTTCTCTCACATCCTGCATTGGTCTTAAGAATATCATCAGTATCAATCCTGTAAAATCCCTTTAACAATTTAAATACCTCTATCATATCTCCTCTCCTACGTCTATCAGCAGTTTTTGGAGCCCACAGATCATCAATCTATCCTCATAGGGAACATCCCACAAACCTGCAACAATCTTTGTAACCCGCCTCTGAATCCTCTCTACCACTTCCGCATCACCAAGAAATCCTTTTGACCAGATCTGTGCACAATAGTCCAAATGCGGCCTTATTAATGCCTTATAGAGTGGAACAATAACTTCCCTATCCCTGCTTGTTAGTGTGTTCCTCAACAACCATGTAATTTGATGTGATGTTTTGGCAATCTTAGCAATATGCCCTTTAAACTTAAGTTCTCTGTCCACAATAACTCCCAAGTCTCTTGTCTCATCAACTTCCTGCAGTTCAGTTCCGTTAATATAGTAAACAGCATGCGATGTCATCCTCCCGAAGTGCATCACCTTACACTTAGCCACGTTGAACTGACAGCCATTTACCTGTCCATGGCGTCAGCCTATTTAAGTCATCCTGTAAAATATCCACATCATTTGAATTGATTATTGCTCTTCCCAATTTTGCATCATCAGCAAACAAGTGGATATTTCCATTCAAGGTATTTCCAATATCATTGATGTACAAATTAAACAGTAGAGGACCAAGAACTGAGCCCTGAGGTACACCACTAGTCACTTGCCTTTTCCTGGACTCAGCTCCTCCGTAAACCACTCTTTGATATCTGTCCGCCAGCCATCCTTTAATCCAAATCACCATCTTCGGACCCAAATCCATTTGCTCTAATTTATGTAACAGAGTTCCATGTGGAATCCTGTCAAAAGCCTTTGCAAAGTCAAGCAGTATCACTGAGTAAGGATTTCCTTTATCCAACTCGTTATAGAACGTAAGCAAATTACTTAGGCAAGACCTACCCTTCACAAAACCATGTTGCCCCTTATAAAGTATCATATTGCTGTCCACCCAGTCCTGAATTCTAATTTTAACTAATTTCTCCAAAATCTTTACCACCACTCCAGATATATTGATTGGTCTATAATTTGCAACATCAGTCTTAGAGCCTCCCTTGTGCAATGGAACTATTTTCCCCTCTTTCCACTCTATTGGCACTTTACCAGAACTGAGGCTTAAATTAAACATCCTGGTTAGAGGACTTGCTAATTCTCTTGCACATTCTCGTAACACATGAACCGATATGCCATCTAACCCAACTTTGGGGACATAGACTGGGGGAAGGAATGGTCACAAGGAACAAAGGAAATGGAGTTTATACAATTGTTAAGAGATAATTACCTGAGACAGCATGTGATGGAAGGGACAAGAGATTCTAGAGTCTTAGATCTGGTCATAACATCGGAGAACATATCAATAAGTAATTTAGTTACAATGTCTCCACTTGGGGAAAGCGATCATGTGGTCTTGACCTGGGAGATTGAAAGACGTACTGAATATTCTATTAAGAATCGGTATATGTAGAATTACAAGGCTGGTGATTATGGCAAGCTGAGAAGTCAGCTTTCAGCTGTATTATGGCATGAGAAATTCAAGGGGAGAGATGTTGATGGTGCGTGGGAGATTCTCAAGGAGTATTTGAAGAAAGCTGTAACAGACTGTATTCCCAGAGTCAGAAGGAAAAATCAAGTAGGAGTAAAATGGATGACTAATACTATTAAACAAGAGTTGCAGATAAAGAAAATGTTGTGGAAGACATATAAAGAAAAAGGTGATGAGCGTTCCAATGAGCAATATAAGGTACAGGCAAAGAGAGTAACCTGTATGGTAAGGAAAGCCAAAGCTAATTATGAGAGGAAGCTAGCTGATGAATCCAAAAGAAACCCCAAAGAGTTCTTTCGCTATGTGGCTAGTAAAAGGAAGAATATACATGGAAAGATTACTTTAAAAAGTGCTGATGGTAAGGAAATTACTGAAGCTAATCAAATAGTTGAGTTGCTTAGTGATCATTTCGCAAACGTGTACCATCTTCGTAGTGATAGTGCAGTGTCAAATGTGCCATTGACTGATGAGAGTATAGAGATAGATGAAATTGAGAACCTTAATGCTAACACTTGCCATTGGGTTAGATGGCATATCAATATTCATAATTAATATTCTTTAATTTAAGAATCAATATTATGTCGCAATTCAAAAGTGGCTGATTGACCATTTCATTCACGTGACATTATTGCCTTTAAAATACAAGAAGCAAACGTATTCCTTACAGCACGCCACCTGGTTCTCTGTCTTCTGCCAGATTTCATAAAAATACTAAAAATCAAAAATACGTTAAACCAAACGCGATTCTTTATTCTTAAATTAATCTTTGTCTTCTTTTTGGGTATTTTTTATATCTCATATTAGAATATTGACAGCATAACAGATTGCTTGTAAAGCCATCATTCAAGTTGGAGTAGTATTAACTATCATCGGCAACATGATTTATGGTTGACAACAATTCTAAATAGATTTAACTGAAACTGTATGTAAGCAAACGTTCTCTGTTGCTTTTTAGGCTTTGCCGAACGTCATGAAGTATAACGTGAATTGGACTATAAACCTATTCCTGATTTCTTTCTCTTTCAATATCTCACTGAAGGATTTCTAGCGTCGAAGAATTTGAAGAAAATCTAATGTATTCAGTTAAAGAGAAGTCCATTTTTCAATGGTATTGCTTCCGTGGGATAAAATCAACACAAAAAGGGGGTAATACAAACTATAGATGTGGGCACAAAATGAAATAATAAATAGATTTTGTACACCCCCCCCCCCCCCCACCCCCCCCCCCCCCCACCCCCCCCCCCCCCCACCCCCCCCCCCCCCCACCCCCCCCCCCCCCCACCCCCCCCCCCCCCCACCCCCCCCCCCCCCCACCCCCCCCCCCCCCCACCCCCCCCCCCCCCCACCCCCCCCCCCCCCCACCCCCCCCCCCCCCCACCCCCCCCCCCCCCCACCCCCCCCCCCCCCCACCCCCCCCCCCCCCCACCCCCCCCCCCCCCCACCCCCCCCCCCCCCCACCCCCCCCCCCCCCCACCCCCCCCCCCCCCCACCCCCCCCCCCCCCCACCCCCCCCCCCCCCCACCCCCCCCCCCCCCCACCCCCCCCCCCCCCCACCCCCCCCCCCCCCCACCCCCCCCCCCCCCCACCCCCCCCCCCCCCCACCCCCCCCCCCCCCCACCCCCCCCCCCCCCCACCCCCCCCCCCCCCCACCCCCCCCCCCCCCCACCCCCCCCCCCCCCCACCCCCCCCCCCCCCCACCATAGTCAGTCTTCCCTGGACCTTTCCAACATTTCTTCGTCCCTTTGAAAACCAGGTGACCAAATCTGTGCAAAGCAGTCCATATACGGCTTAATCAAATCCTTATACATTCGTCGTGCTATCCCCAGAATTCGTTGTGCTATCCTCACAGTTTTCGCAATATATCCTCTAAATTTTAGATCCTTATCCATCATCGCCCGAAGATCCCTAATTTCCTTCACCTCCAACAATATAACCCCACCAAAGGCGAAAATTCTGCATTCCATCTTTTTTTCCAAATTTTAAAAATTTATATTCTGCAACATTGAACTGGCATTCCCAACACCGTGCCCATTTCCTCAATTTGTTCAAGTCTTCTTTTAAGACCACAACATCTGTTCTACTCTTCAAAGTTCGTCCCAACTTTGCATCTTTTGCAAACAACTGAATATCTCCATCCAAATCTTTGCCAATATCATTAACATACACGTTAAATAACTGTGGTCCTAAAACAGACATCTAAGGTACAAATCTAGTGACTTTCCTCTACCCCATACACAACTATATCCAACCCCATCTGCTCTAGTTAAATTATCAACTTATCATGCGGTAATCTGTGAATATCCTTCGCAAAGTCTAAGTATATTACCGTGAATCCATCTCCTTGTCCAATGAAGCTGTCACCTTATCCCACTAACTAAGGAGATTAATAAAACATTACCACCCTTTAGTAAATCTGCGCTGTCCATCAAAGATAATATCATTGTGTCAACTAAATTCTGAATTCCGTTTTTCAATCGTCTTTCCAACACATTCTGGATTGATCCCATAACACCTGGCACACAGATTGGCCTATGATTTGATGCTTGCATTCGTCATCTCCTTTATGAAGCGGTACAATCTTGCCTGCCTTCCATTCCTTTCGAACTTGACCCAGTACAAGACTTATGCTAAACAAATATGTCAAGGCAGATGTCAACTCCCTGGCACACTCCTTCAAAATACGTGGTGATATATTATCAAGTCTCACAGCCTTATTAATATCATCTTTGCTTATTCCACATATGTCACATTCACAACTATGAAAGATCTTAATAAGCTGCTCATTAAGTATCTCCACTATATCTTCCGCAGAGTTGTTCTTGTACCACTTTCTCCAATTAATGCCATTCTTCCATATTTTGATCTGTCTACATATCGAAAGAATTGCCTAGGATTTGTTTGGCTATATTAACAAACTGCTGCTCCTATTTACCACCCTGATTGTCTGTTGTTCGTAATCTTCATTGAATTGTTTATTTCCACTTGTTTTCTGTTGCCTCCCTAGTGTATTTTTGCTATATTGCATGCTTAATCTCTTCGTTCATCCATTTCACGCCTACTTTATTTTACATTCTGACCCTTGGGATACATTTAGACATTCACACAAGGAGCATACATCATAGTGGGAAACTGCCTCCTGAGCTTCTCATCACCAGCTTCGTACTTCCACATATAACTTTTCCTCACAGAAGTCCTCACATGATTGGCAACTATCCAAGTTAATCACTTAATGGTCCCTCTCCCAACTGGAGGATGATTTGTTGAATATGGTAAGCAGACGGCTGTATTACACGGCAATACTGGCAGAACTCAAAAAGTGTCACAGTTGCACAATGAACGCGATACATTTCGTCGCATAGCTTCACTAATGAAGGGCCACTGCTGATGCTTCTAGATGAAGTAAAACCTAAAATGGCATAACACCACATGCCCCCCCTAACGAGGAGGTATTGAACTCATTTCGTTAATGAAGAGTCTAATATGTAACCTCTATTAGTGTTGTATGCACTCAAAAATTAAGAATTTCCAAGGACAGCAAACTATTAAATTGTTGAAAATATGCTCTAAAAATTAGTTCAGGATAATTTGTGTTTTTCTTTATGAACAGAATCACAGTCAGTACAATATCCTATCTCCTTTTTTTCTACCGTTCCGGTGGTTGGCAACGCACTACACGATTATCATGGAATCGAAGAATTAACAGGCTTATCCAGAATTCAAGAATAGCTGGAGAAAAAAATTATGCGATAGTAATTAGAATTCTTATTTATGAAATAATTTCAGCACTTCCTCGCTAGGTGGCACAAGTGTTGTTATCCCATTTTAGGTTTTACTTCATCTAGAAGCATCAACAGTGGCCCTTCAGTGTGCTCATGCGAAGAAATGGAGGTGGTCAGTGTGCAACTGTGACGCTTTTTGAGTTGTGCAATACAACTCAAAGTGTCTCAAGACGATTGTATTACCAGTGTGATACAATCTTTTTTTTTTTTTATCTAAAGATGCTCACAGCACTTGTATGAGAAATGATTTTCAGATAACTTCAAGATTTCAAGATTCACTGAATATAGTAAAATATTTATTAAATAATTAATAAAACAAGTCTATCATAAACGAACATATTAATTTGTAAACTGCATTTAATCTAATTAAAACAAGAATCTAATTTTTATTATTATGACCTTTTTCTTGACCACTAGTATTAATAAATTAAAGACTTAAATTCTGTATGTTAGTCAATTGTCGATTAGTTTCCTAGTTTTGTTACTCTCTATCGCTTACCAGTGTATTCCTTCGAAAATGCTGACAGATATCAGTGAAACGTTGGATATTAAACTAATATTTACTTGACTAACATACGGAATTTAAGTCTTTAATTTACTAAGAATCTAATTTATTTTATAACCAAGCGAAAAATACTTTCTGATGCTAATTACTTTGAAATTTAATGAATTTCTTATGCTTATTAAATTTCTCTAATCTGCACATACACAAGATTTAGTGGAAAAGATGCCTCGGGGTAAAAGTGCCGATTTCTCTACAAACGACGCGCCATTAGTTATGAAAAGGAAAATAAAGAACATCCGAACCTGCGATACCAATACAAAGCTGTAATTCAAGAACCAAAGTCTCATTTTCGCCTAGCTATAGCCACTTAAGAAAATCCCACATCTAGAAGAAATATGTTTTCTGATACTGCAGAAACCCACACATCGTGTATTACACTCTTATTTTGAGTTGAAATTTTAGTTTATCGTTTTTGTTTTTGCTTCCCAGAGATGTAAGTTTCATTAAAACATTTATCTACCCTGTTCAGTTTCTAATTTCTTGTTTTTAAGTTTAAATTCTAATATCGGAGTAAACTCAAGTAAAATATTATTTTATTGGCATAATTTTCGCCTAAGAATCAAAGGCATCTTCAATACATGAAAAAGCTAAACGAACAAAAATGAACAATTCCAAACCCAACTGACTAGCTAATGTATGATAACTAAAAAAGATCAGTATTTTTCTTTTAATGTAAAACCAAGTTTATATATATAAACTTGGCTTTACATTAAAAGAAAAATACTAAAGAAAGTGACCAGAGCTTTGCTTTGGTCACCTTTACCACGAGTTGCCTGACTTGCACTAGGTACAGTTAGATCCTGAATGGACGATTTGTGAGAATTTATTCATTCGGAATCTAACATAAGAATTTGGCTAACTCAGATAATACCTGGTTGACAGCACACAGTTCTGAATTTTGTTGCAAAGGCATTTCATGTAATAACATGTAAATCGTACTAGAAAAAGTTAAACTGAAGGATTATAGGGTTAATGAAATTTAATGAGGAAATTGTATTATAATCTTGTCCCATTATGCTGTCTTAAACTTAATAAGTCTCCAAAGAAGTTAAGAGAACGAGTGCAAAGTCGAGTTACATACGCACTTGTTGGCCGTAATGCCACCATCTACAACGTACGAGGAATATGGCGCAAGCGGGATTCCTGGAATACAGCATCTAACAGCAGCTAGGATTTGGAGGATCACCTTAGGGGCATGATGACAAAGGGTCGTATGGGAAAGAAGGGACGAAATATAAGCGAATGCACGCTGTAATGTGGGGCCTTTTTTTGGTTGTTCCCAATTTCACTTCGAGGATTCCTGACAAGCAGACGGAGTAGGGACGAGCGAGAGGGATGTCGCACTCAAGTAGGAGCAGAGACTGCGGTGTATCGAGGCAGTGAGAAGTTTGAGTCAGGGAAGAATGTAAAATGGACATCGTAGTCGTAAGCGCATTGCGAAAGCAACCGATTGAAGGAGGACCCGAAATGCACGTGGCCGTTAACAGACCTTCGGAAGAAAAAGATTGGGTAACGTAAAGATTTTTACTGCATGTTTGAATGAGACAGAATTTAGTGTTACATCATATTAAGTGGACAATTCATAGCGGACTATGATAAGGATTTGTAATTTGAGATAGAGTAATTCGGATAAGCAAAGGAATATCAAGAGTGAAACTTTAGCTGCATGTGACTGAGATTATATGTGAATTTGAAATTATTAGATGAATTCTATCAGAACAGTAACGGGTTGTGAGATGTATTTTAATGTAGCATGAAATAAGAGTTTGAGTTTTGGATAACGTAATTAGCTAGATTCAATGTTTCATAGATTGTGTGTGATTACCAAGTTAATCTATGAGTGTTCTGTTGAATTAGTATTGAGTAACTAACTTAGAAAGAGATTTTGAAAAGCTTGGTATCCTCTTCCAATTATAGTTGTAAAGTGTAATTTATTCCAATAAACATGTTTTGTTGTATCTGTAGTGTATCGCTCAGAATCCCTAGTGACGTATCATCTTATCGATCTAACAAAAAAAATAATCAGGTAAAGCAGAGAGGTGTTTTCTATTCTAAATTTGGCGTCGATTACTCAGAAATAGAAAAGGAAAGGGACAAGGTGTCCTCAATGTCTGGAGAGTGGTCGTCCAATGAGAGATCGCTCAGAATCTCTAGTGACGTATCATCTTATCGTCACTTGACCACCTTCCATTCACCACCAACATTTCTCCCCATTGTGTTCATGTCATGTATTTATAATACATGACATGAACACAATCTGCATAATGTTTTTTAAAATAATAATAATAATAATAATAATAATAATAATAATTGTTTATAATGCATATTATTATATATTAATAATGATGATGATTATACTTTTTTATTTTGCATTTTTACACTCTATATGAGTGGTTCTTAACCTTTTCAAAGTCACTGAACACTTTTGATTATAAGAAAAATTTGGGGAACACCAAAAGTATTAGGGTCATAAAATTAACAATAAAAATAGGCATGGATTTGCCTTTCATAAAAATGGAACTTATTTTAATTGATATTGAGCTTGTCGGCTTTACAGATTGCAGCAATATCAGGTCTTATATACTAATCAATTAGTATTTGTTAAATTTGTAATATATATCGATTATTTAAACAATATCTCATCAATTGCACCCTCTCCATAAGTAAGAAAATTTATTCATGTATAAAATATCCAATAGTTATTTGCAGAAATTTATAATTATCTGACTGAAACTAAAATATCCACTAATTGTTTCAGCAGTGTATGTGTCAAAAAGCTACCCTCATCTCTTTGTGCATATTAGTAAGTCGTCCACGCTTTTTGTTTTTATATGGGTTAATAAAAAACCGAGCTCACACAAATATGATGTTGAAAACTGTAACAAAATTGTTAGTGCCCTTGTGGAGAGATCTGGGTATTCGGCTTGCACAAAAATCCAAAATTCTTCAATAGGTATTTCTGAGAATTTCATTTGTATGGTACGATCCGTTCACAAGGTAACTAATGTTTTTCTTCTTTTTGAAACGAAAATTCACAACTCGATGTATTAACTGTGCCAAATGCATTTCGTATCCAGTCATAATTGTGTGTATTTAAGGAAGGAAAGTAACTTGAAATCTTTTCTTCCAATATTGTTAATTGTTCTGTTATAACGGAAATAATTCCCTGGCCATTTTTATTCAGTCTAGCCAATTACACTCAGACCTGTGTCATGTGACATCTTCCACTGGCGGAAGTGGAGGAAAATACCCAGGGCTTAATACCAATCTTAACTCTAAGAACAGTTATCGAAAGAAGATTTACGAATAATAAAAATGCTCTGATAGTCTTTTCTGACTTGAATTGGAGAGACAGAAGACTATATTTAATCTTTACAAGCACCAAGAAGCCCTAATAGAATCAGCAATGAAGCAAAAACTGCAATAGCAAGAATACTTAGAGGTGTAAGACAGGGTTGCTCTCTTTCACCCATACTTCTTAATCTCTACATTGAAGATGCAATAAATACATTGAAAGAACTGATAGAAACAGGAATTAAGACAAATGGAATTGATATATTGTCTGACTACGGTTTGCGGATGATATAGCAGTTATACAGGGTGTCCCAAAATTCACGCAAGAAGTAATTTTGATAGAAAACACAGGTTTTTAATTAAACATTGTAATTTCTTATTGATTCATAAGGTATGCAGTATAGGATTATGCATGGAATAGCATATCAGGTAAATAGCCTCCACGGCTTTGCTGTCACATACGCAATCTTTTGTCGAAATTTTCCATCACCGTTTTGCATAAATGTGGCTGAATTTAGTTGATGCAGCGCTCAATTTCCACCGTCATGGCGTGGATGGTCGTGGGCTTGATGGCATAATCCTTAGACTTCAAAAAATCCAAACTCCGCACCAAACAGTGACACGTTGTGGATGCATTTGTTTCTCAGCAATCACTGGTAGATTTTTTGAACCCCAAATACGAAAATCTTGTCGATTAACGAAGCCATTAAGATGAAAATGAGCCTCATCGCTGAAGATGATTTTGTTCGAAAATAAGCATCCACTTGTTGTTCCATAATCCATTCAACGAACTCTCTTCGCTGTGTGTGGTCAGTAGGCTTCAGTTCTTGAGTCAATTGAACTTTGTAAGCATAAAGATGCAAATCTTTCGTGAGAATACGCTGTAGAGAGCTTCTCGAAATGCCCAATTCAAGACCACGGTGCCAAATTGATGTTCCTAGACTCTCAGCAACACTCTCAAGAACTGCTTCGATGTTTTCTGTTGAAGGACGGCCTGAGTGTATAAGATCACTAATTGATCCAGTTTCCTTGAATTTTTTAATTAATCTTTTCACAGTTGATGAAGTTAAACCACTATCCCGACCATATTTTGTACGAAAATTGCGAACTGTAGCTGCCGAACCTTAATTATTTTTAAAATATTGCTCAACGATGAAAATGCGTTGTTCTTTCGTGTAGCGCTCCATTTTTAATAACCCTGAACTGTCAGCTGTCACGCTGTCTTTTTTTTTCTCTCGCTGGCAACACTTTACCGCACAAATGGCGCTAAGTTTAAATCTTGCGACAATGTTGGGACACTGTGTAGTTGATAACGAAAAGAAACTGAAATCCACCCTAACAAAGATAGAAGAAATGTTCACACAGTAGAGCCTAAAAATTAATTATAACTAAACGAAACAATTAATGACAAGTAAAGCAAATCCAATGAAAATAAATAATATACTAAATAATAATATAATAATATATTATAAAGAAATAATAACCTAATACAACAGGAATCCTCTTTTAAATATCTTGAAAGTCTTATCACAGAAGATGGAAGAAACCAATCAGATATTAAAGCACGAATAATCTTAACCAAAAAGGCATTCTACAACAGAAGAAACATTTTCACCAGTAGAAGACTAGCATCCAGCTCAAACAGGGCTAGAGCAAACATACATATGGAGCATTGCATTACATGGTGTGAGGTCTGGAACTAACAATACCAGATATCGAAACGTTGGGGGATTTGAATTTAAATATAGTTCATGAAGAACGATCAGTAATGAACCACATCAATCAGAGAAGAAAAAAAGCCTAATTAGACACCATCTGAAGCATGGGAGTCTGATTATAGAAGCAATGGAGAAGACTCTAGAAGGAAAGAGGCCACAAGATATACCAATGCAATCTATAATTTGCATTGGTATATCGATGCGATCTATAATTTGATTGATGATTAGTGGTTTTGCTGTGGGCCAATAATAATTGGTTACATTTCTTTTTTTCCATGTTTGTACATAGGTGTGATTATGGCAGCCTTCAACATATTGGGAATTGATCCGCTTTTAAAGATGTTATTTATGAATTTTAATAAGATCGGGCCTAGGCTAGCTGCATTTTGCTTCACATGTTCAGATCTGATACCGTCGATATCTGGGCCTTTATTTGGTTTGGTTTGCTTGATTACAGAATGTAGTTCTGTTTCTATCATGGTTGGGGACCATAATGTCGGTTTTCCTTGTGGTCCGAGCGGAGGATCGCGATTTGTGGGTGGAGAAACTTTCTCTGTACTTCTTAAAACAGATTCTAAAAATATTAAAGTCATTTGCGACTTGTTGGAAAAGTTTGGCATGAAGCCACTTTTATGGTTTTAGATGAGGTACGAGTGGGGAGACTTACTAGCATACTCTATTACCACCTTCATTCTCAATAGAAACATTTCTAATACAGAGATTTCTGTTTCATTATTACGATTAATATATATCATATTTTATTTCTAAGATAAAGAGAAAGGAGAAAGATCTAATCCAAAGAATCATTTAATTCTCTCCAAACGAGACCGAGGAAGTGTTAATACTCGGCGACGTGCACCCTTGCTACTCTGAGTTTACACAACTGTTAATGCAAGAAGATTCCTTAAATTATAAAGTATTAAAAATTTTGGTAGGCGATGCAGTAGAAAAGGGACCGTCGCCGAATGAAATGATAACTTTCCTTATGGAACCTCCATCACCACGAATAGAAAATAATTAAGTACAGAAAAGAAAAAAAAAATCCGTATCTCCATACTCAATATCCGACATCAATTTTCTGAAGTCTCTACCTGTGACCATTACAATCGCGAATGCAATCATCATCCTCGGTGGAGTTCTCCCGAACAAGAATATCCATTTAATGAAAGACAGAACATACGTAATAATAAATAATTTGTGAGTTCAACGTATCTCATCATTGGCCTGTGGAGTAAGATAGGCTGAGATTCAGCGGATAGTAGGAGAGGAAATAAAGATAGAGTGCATAGTAGTAGAGTAGATGATTGAGACCTCAGCTGACCTGTTTTAGCTGTTGACCCCCCAGGGGTGCTTCTAAAACGGTCGTTGATTTTTCACTTTAAAAAAGGAAAAATCCTGAAAAGGAAAAAAAAGGAGAGACTAAACAAATTTAACAAGTGTAAATAAATCTAAAGACTATGTGGAAGACAATTCTATAGAGGAATGAGTTTGCCGAGCAAACCGAGAACAGTATAACCATAAAAAGAAGGGAGATGACCAGGCCCGGAAGACCCCGCCCTGAAAAGGGCTTGGGACCACCTCGATGTTGGCCTTCGCAGTCCGGGTTTGTTCAGGTCAACCCCAACCTGGGGGACAGAAAAGCTTTCAACTGCGAAAGGACTAGACCTACCTGTGGGTTAAATGCTGATCAGGAACGAAGATCGAGATAGCGTCAACACCTACAACTTGAAGGTGTTATAGGAGCAGACACAACCGGAATCCCCCCTGTATGATCTAGCAGATGGTTGGTGGGTAGCACCATCTCCTCAGGAACCGCTCCTCACCACGTAAGAACCTTTCCTGCTCCAGGAAGCGGCGGATGTAGGCTGAGAGACAGTTCCTAACACGGAGATAGATGCGATCCTCCTCGTTAAGGTGTTTTTTCCTGATTTTCCAAATGTGGTGTTTGATCACATTTATTAGGAAAATCAGGTGTTTCTTGTTTTTGGTTACTAGGGAAGGAAACTGTAGCAAAACTACTTCGGCGAATGTGAGCGCTGGGATCTCAAGCACCTCAGCCAGTCTGTGCCAAACACGCTGTGCTGGCGGGCAGTGAAAGAAGAGGTGCCCTACGGTTTCTATCGCACCGCAGACGTCGCAGAAGGGGTTACATGGTCGCGGGTTGTAAGCTGATTTTACGAGTTTCACCGGGAGTCTGCCGTAGGCGATTCTCCAGGCTAAGTCCCGGTGAAATGGTTGCCCCCAGCTGTTTTTTATGTTGGTGAACAGCACCTCTTCGTTTGTGCCTAGATCGGGTTTTTCCCAGTCAAAGCCGTCAAAAATTTTCCAGTACAGCTTGTTTGGGCTGAGCTGAAGCACTCGAACTCCATCCGTTGCCAATTTTTTAAAAAGTTTACATATAGTGTAGTACCACTCAGGCACCGTCTCTGCACATGGTCCGGCGTGGCCAGTAATCCCGAAGTAGGGTAGGAAAAATCCTAAGAAGTATTTCATCAGATTGCCGGAAGGGTGATTTGATGCCAGTGCTTTCCGTATGGTCTGAGCAGCGTTGGTTAGGTGGCAGTATTTGAGGATTGGCAGGGCGAATCCCCCTTGTGTGGGGGGAAGTTGGAGAAATGCCCTGCGCACCTCGTGTTTCCTGTTGTTCCAGAAAAATTTAGTGATATGTTTGTGAATGGCGTTGTCTTGTGTGTCTGTTATGTTTGTGAGGTTAATGGTGTGCAGTAGCATCGGTTTTAGGACTGTTTTGATAACTGTTGTTCTACCTTCGAATGATAGGTAGTTGGGACTGAAGGGTTTTAGTTTTTCGCAACACATTTCTATTAAGTGTTGTGTTTGCAACACTGGGGTCTCTAGGAAGGGAATTCCTAGTATTGTTAATGGGCCGGTTGTGGGTTTCAGACCATACGGAAGACTGGCAGGGTCGAATTTCCCATAAATTTTGATTCTTGTTTTTTCTGGGTTGGTGTGAAGACCACTGGGCACGCTGAACTCTCGCAGTATGCCGAAGAAGATGTAAATCGATTCGGAATCCCTAAGGGTTCCGACAATGTCATCGACATATGCGACAGTTTTGCTCTGTTTGGAGCCTAAGGGTAGCGGTATTCCTCTTACTGCGCGCGTCTCATCAATTTTTTTAGAAGAGGCTCTAGTACTAAAGAGAAAAGAAGGTGGCTAATGGGGCAGCCTTGCCGAACCCCTCTGCGTATGGGAATGGGTTCTGAAAGAAACCCATTAATCGCAATGTGCGTTGTTGTTTTACCGTACATGCTTTTGATTGCTTCCCTTACGCAGGCCGCCACTCCGACTTTCTCTAGGATATAGTGCAGGAAGTTGTGCTTTGCACTATCGAACGCTTTATCTAAGTCTACTGATACGAGTGCAAGTGGGAGTTCCTTATTCCTCACAAAGCGAAGAAGGTCTCTTATCAGGAAGAGGTTGAGCGCCATCGATCTTCCCGGAACTCCGTATACTTGAGTGCTGGTTAGCACATTCCCAATGCCCAACTTCAGACTGTTACAAATCACTCTTGCGAATAATTTGTAGTCTGTGTTAGTCAAGGAAATGGGCCTCCAGCTACCCATGCTATTTAGGTCTCTCCCTTTCTTGGGGATGAAAATTGTGTACCCGCTAACGAAGTCAGCAGGCACGTCACCAGTGAATAGGAAGCTGTTGAATAGTGAGACCAGGATAGGCAAGATGAAGTTCCAGGCTGAGCGATAGAGCTCAACGCCTAGCCCATCCAGGCCAGGGGTTTTCTGTAGCTTAAGCTGTTTATAGGCTCGAGTAACCTCTTCCGAAGTGATTGGTCTCTTTTGAAGAGTTCTGAGGTGTTCAGGCATGTTGTCAATGTTCCACACTCCGACGTCGCCTGTCTCCTCAGCTTCGTCGGAATAGGTTCTCGTGTAATGCTGGGAAAATTGCCGCAGGATGTCTCCCGTGGTTGTTAGTGTTTGCCCGTTAGCATGAATTTGCCGAACCGCTTTCTCATCTTGTGCTGCTATGCGCTGCCGGTTATAAAAAGCGGCCGAAGGTGTTTCCGCCTGCCGGAGAAACAATCTGGTGCGAAAATCGAGCTCGGCGACTTTTTTTCGTCGAAGTGCCTCGAGTTCGATTTCCACGGCTTTAATAAGCGAATCGCTAATAATACCGTTTCTCTGGTTAGCCCGGTACCACCCTAGCTCACGGTACAGCTCTCTCATTTTTTTCCTTTGCGGTCAATCAAAAATCAATACTGACAAGTAATCAACACCGACAACAACATGTTTGTAGCGAACATAATTTATACCCATTCTATGAGAATTATTAAAAGGTGTTCTAATAAATTAATACTAAATATTCGAACAGCCAAAGTCACCAATTCGGGGATATAACTTATTTAAGTAAACAGATATTTCATACCATATTGTTTCTTAGCCAAATAAGAAACTGAAAGAGTTTCAACCCAAATATAGAAACTATATAATGTTCGGCGATTACAAACGTAAGCAAATACCTCGATAGCAGCAACTGACCCTGAAGGTAGTGCAAGCTGAGGCAACTCATACCAAAGGTGGAGCAAGCTACGATACCTCTTCTTGATATTTACCCATAATGTGAATTAGCTGCTAGGAGCTGTATTACTGTTCAACATTCTGAGAGAATGTCACTACCCAGACCGGTTTCAACCTTTATTGAGGTCTCATCAGTGAGTAGGTATACCTAGTTAAGCATAGGGAAAGTGGCAATGATAGTAGTTTCCGAAATATCATTAATTGGTTAATTAAATGGTTAATTTTAGCTCCATGAATTAGGTGGTTTATTTTAACTCTATAAATTGTACAGAGATCTTTGGCCAGTTTGGCTGATTGCCACAATAAAAACAAATCTGTTCTTGGAGGGGGGGGGGAACTAAATTAAATGGATGTAATCCTCTTCTTTTGAGTTGTGCCACTATTGCACCAACAAACTATCAAAATATCTTGACTTGAGTCTCATAAAGATCCGAGATAATATTACGATCAATAGTAAAAATAGGCAATTAAAAAAGAAGTTGCGTTATATTCATAAATTCAGGAAGATGTAGAAACTACACTTTAATCTTTGAAAACATAAGTGTGATAAATATAACTAACAACAAGGAGTTAATACCAAATGATTGGTGTAGAAACAAATTTTAGAAGAATTCAGTCACTCTCAGAAAAACAATTATTACTTCCATAAATCAACTTCTAGGCTGTTATAAATGCCGGCATGAGATTGGAGAATTGTGTTGTTGTTGTTCAAAAAATATTGGAGGTCACTGGGCTTCTTTTTCAAATTTGGAAAGGAAGTCTTATGGATAAACTAGAATAATTCCCCCTAATGTTGTTGTTGTTGTTGTTGTTTTTGGGACCTATGGAGTCTCCCAAGACCCCATGGAGTCGCAGCCTCATCTAGAGGACGCTTTGTCATACACACAACTCATCATACCGTGCCTTAAACACATTCAAATTCTCTGCAGACGCCACACTCTCAGGCAATGCATTCCAATCATTCACACCTCTGCTTACAAAAAAAAAAAAAAAAAAAAAAAAACATGCGTGTCACTCCCTTGTTATACAACTTCCAGGAATGACCACTTGTTTTCTCAATCTCCCACTATTTTAAAATAAACCTCTTCAATGTAATTCTATAATAACTCATTACCAACTTGTACGTCCCTATCATATCAGCCCCTCTTTGATCACATCATTGATCTCCTATCCACTGGACTGTAAATTGCATTTTCCCAATCTTTCCTGATATTCGACATTCCAGAGATCGGAAATTCCCTTAGTCAGTCGCCCCTGGACCTTTCCAACATTTCTTCGTCCCATTGAAAACCTGGTGACCAAATCTGTGCAAAGCAGTCCATACGCGACTTAATCAGAGCCTTATACAATGCAGCAAGAATCTCCTTACTTCTACAAGTCAGTGTCCTCTGCATCATTCCCAGAATTCGTTGTGCTATCCTCACAGTTTTCGCAATATATCCTTTAAATTTTAGATCCTTATCCATCATCGCCCGAAGATCCCTTATTTCCTTCACCTCCAACAATATATCCCAACCAAAGGCGTAAATTCTTCATCCCATCTTTGTTTCCCAAATTTTAAAAACTTACATTCTGTAACATTGAACTAGCAACCCCAATACCGTGCCTATTTAATTTGTTCAAGTCTTCTTTTAAGGCCACAACATCTGATCTACTTTTCAAAGTTCATCCAAACTTTGTCATCTGCAAACAACTGAATATCTCCATCCAAATCTTTGCCAATATCATTAACATACAGGTTAAATAACAGTGGTCCTAAAAGAGAACCCTACGGTTCACATCATAGCACCGCGTACCGATACCGGCAACCACAGACCAAAAGGATGAAATTATTGAATTGTTTTTTTTATATTTTTATCAATACCTTGGAAATGAAACTTGTATGAATAAGCATACATTTACTAATATTAATTAATACGCAAAAAGCAAAATTTGAACCAATGCCGATGTGTGATTTATTCTCTCATCTGTTTATGTATAACTTATAATATAACGTATAATTTATATTATTCCAATACGAGAAGTATAAGAAATAAGTCAGAAGAGTTTATGGCATTGGCTATTGATCTTTTCGCGTTATGTGATAGCCACACCTCGTATATTTGATTATTTTCATATATACCAGTACTGTGATAGCTTTTAGAATATTATTTGGTATTTGTCTTTCTTTTAATATGTTAAATAAAATGCTTCTTTTAATTTTATCAAATACCTTTTCAAAGTCAGTAAATGTAATATATGTTTCTAATTGTAAATACCGCCATCCCTCGATTCATACACCCTTCTTTAAACGTTCTTTAAAACAGACGCATTAATTGAAAACGCACTGATCGAATATAATAATCTATGGGGGAAAGTATAATTCGTTCCTCATATTTCTTTTTTGATCCTTAATATTTTTAATAAAAAATTAAAGGTATGTTTCAGGGCCTAGTTAAAGGAAAACCATGAATCCGAAAGACAACAAAAACATATTCAAAATATAAAATTATTATTCTACTTCTTAACAAAGAATTCACTTAACGTAGTTTGGCGGGCATTGTGTTTCTTTTTTTCATACAACTGACAGTATGATCCTATTGCCTCTTCTACAAATTTTACTGCTTCTCTCTTTACCAGTGTCAGTGTCTCAGCATTGCTGCTTAAAAACGTCTGTTGCACGAAACATATTTTCAATTTGTTTCTGTGAAACCTCTTTGGTCTTGTCAGTGAATAAATTTTCTTCATATTCTTCAGGATCTTCACGCTGTGCATCTAAATTTAGCAGGTCGAAATCACTTAATTTCTCAGAATGAGATTTAATTAACTTAGATTCATTTGAAAAGCCTCTAGAACCATTTGCACAATGTGGAAGAATGTGCTTCCAAACGGCTCGCGTATTGTTAGCAGTAATTTCATTCGCCTTTGCGACTTTATAACCAGGCTGCGATTTCTCTGATTTGGCCAGAAAAGTCTTGGAAAGCATTCCTTCCAGTAAAAGGCAAGTTTCATCGACATTAAATATTTGTGGGTCACAACAGCCCCCCCCCCCGTACACACACACACTTTTTGGACAATTTTCTTCAAAATCTCTGGATAATTTGTGGTCACCTCTTTAGCTGCACTTCAGCTTCGCCTGTGATTTGAACATTGTGTAGGCTATTTCTCTTTTTGAAACGCTCAAACCACCCATCACTAGCGAGGAATTCTTTTTATTTCTCATTATTCTTTTCTGTTAATGTTGTAAAGAGACTTAGTGCTTTTGATTTAATAAGGTCATTGCTTAGCGGGATCCGATTTTGGTTACAATCTTCGATCCATGTAGAAAGAATTCTCTCTAATTCAATCATTACAATACTTGGATAGAATGAGCTTATATTCAAATCATATTCGCACTTTCAGTTTTTTGCTCGCTAATTATTTTATTCATGATTAAAGGTTGGTGAAATACTTTAAAATTCAAAAGATAGAAAAGCAATTGCAAAGGAGACACGAGATATGATCATCAAAATGTTATGTAATTAGCAGACGACATCAACTTTGGCGGAAAATTTCGAACACCGTGTACATGGAAGTAGTATAGCATTCGATTAAAAATAACTTTTTAAAATGTTTTAAATCGTTAATTAAATTATTTCATCCTGGTGAGTGATTTTTTAAAATAGTTAGCTATAAAAATTTGTATATATAGTAATTTTAATTGTAACATTTATTTTTAAGATGTATATAGGCGCACTAATCGAAAACGTACTAATAGGAGGTGCACTAATCGAAAAAATGCTGTATCCTATTCCTATCCACCCAGTTCTGAATTCGTCTTTTATTAATTTCTCCGATTGACCTATGATTTGCTATTTCTGTCTTCAATCTTCCTTTATGCGGATAAACCATTTTGCCCTTTATCGGCCGAATTGGTATCTCCTAATGCTGAAGCTTAAAATAAACATATTATCTTAGGAGATGATACTTTCTCTACACATTCTTTTAATACACGAGCCAATATGCCATCTAATCTTATGGCCCGTGTTCGCATTGAGATTCTGCAATAAGTAAGAAACTCCATTTCTTCAACCTTCATTCTCATCAGTCAGCGTCACAACTGGCATTGCAACATCACCACCTAAATAGTACATCCTTGCAAAATTATTACTCAGAAACTCAATTATTTCGTTTAGTTTTGTTAAGTCCCCACCACCAGCACTATTTTATTCATCGTCATCCTTCCATAATCATTCCTCTTTTTTACCCACATAGCGAAATAATTCTTTCGAATTTCTTTTAGTCTCATCAACAAGCTTTCTCTTATAATTAGCTTTGTAATATAATTATAATTATAATATCTTAGAATTATAATTTACCATTTCTTCATCACCAAGAAATCCAGGTGACTAGATCTGTGCCAATCTTTCAAATGCGGTCTTCTTAATGCCTTATAAAGTGAGACAATCACTTTCTTATCCTTGCTTCTCAGTATGTTCTTCAACAACCATGATAGATAGATGTGATGTTTTGACAAACTTTGCAATATATCCTCTAAACTTAAATTCTGTCCACAATAATTTCCAGTCCTTTGCCTCGTCAACTTCTCTTTATATTTTATTTCACTTCTAATCTTTTACTGCTTAACCATTTATGATATTCCTTTTTTCACGTTGATTATTTCTTTGATTGTGTCGTCCGATATTTTCAGGCTTTTTTTTCTTTTTATTGAATTTTTTGGTCTTTCCTAAGCTTTCATTTGTTGTTCTTTTAGTATCGTTTTTCTATTAAACTATTAAGCCATTTATAATTCTTCATTTAATTTTATTTTATCTAAATATTGGTTAATCCTTTGTTCATATAATAATTTTATACCTTGTGTCATTTAATAATCTAGTTTCCTAAAAAATGTCTTAAATTTTCTTTCTGTTTTTGTTGTTTGTAGCTATTTAGGTGGTAATATTAGTTTTATTTGAACGAGGAAGTGTCACTAATTATTTAATATCCTCTGTGAACTCTAACAACTAAAGAAAACTTTGATTTCTTTTCGTTAATACATAGTAATCTAATGTTTTTTTTACATCCCCTTGCTGTTCAAGTATATTTATGTATGTCTTTATGTTTATAGAAGGAATTCATTATTTTTAGGTTATTATAAACTACAAAGTCAATCAATTTTTTACCATTTCTGTTTAGAGTGTGTTCTCCATGTATTCCTATATTATTATTAATATTATTATTAATTTTCGTGTTTCCAATTCTTGCATTTAAGTCTCCTGCTAAAATTATGTAATCATTTTTATTTATTTTACTATATATGTTTTCTAGCTGATTATAGAAATCAATATTATCCTGTTCTCTTCCTTCTTCTTCTGGGGCATATAAACCAATTATTGTTAAATAGCCTCTTTCTATTTTTATTCTAGCTTCTATTATTCTTTCATTCCATAATTTATAATGTTTTAACTGTTTTGAAAGGAAGTTATGAATCCAAATCATGACTCCTGCTTCTGCTCTTTGGTCTCTGTCGACTGCACTGTATATCACATTAAAAGTTTCAGATCCATGATTCCTTTTAATTTACTTTTTTGTTTCAGTGATTACTGCTATTTGTAATTTTTTTTCATTTAATATTTGATCCAATTCTATTTATACGCTATTGCTCTTACGTTCCACTTTGCGATATGTATTATATTTTGTCGTTTCCATTTTACCTTTTCAATTCCAGAGTCATTTTCTGTTGGCATGTCAGCCTGGAGATGGATAGTCCAGTGGTAGGGTTATTGGCATCGCAATACCCAATTGATAACAAAATCAACAGCAAAACAAAATGAAAACAATTTATCAAACAATTTAAATTCACTTGGGTTATTTTTCCATTGATTAAACAGCCGCGATATCTCATGTTTTTTTATTTGACTGAATAATATCAAAACCTTCTACGTTGACCCAGCCTGCGACTGGTTCAACCTAAATGTTTTTAATACTTGCTCTGAAACCACAGTCGTGATTATTACCTACGCAACCAGCTGACCAGGTTAAAAAGGAATAGCCAGTTTAGCTAAACACTCTTTTAGCACACGTATTGATATCCCATCAGTCCCTGTTGCCGAATTCTTATTCAGTTTGTGCATCAGTTCTAATAACTTGTCCTCATCACTTCATTTCTTCATCCAATGAAGAGGAAGAAGGGAGCTAAATGTTGCATATATCAGGTTGACGGCGTTTACGTGTACAAAATGGGCACTGCAGCTGAACAGGCCTCTTCTGCATCTGTTACCCTCGCGCAATTTGCATTTAGAAGAGTTTTTCTTTCATGTTCATTCTCTCTCTTTTACTTGCAGCATATCGATAGAATTGTTCTGAGGTGTCTTCAGCAGACAGAGCCAGTTTCTTTTCATACTCTGACTTTGTTTTCCGTACAACATTTGTGACTATGTCAGCTGCTGCTTGGTTAGCCGAGTGGTCAGCGTATACGCTCTCTATCTGAAATCTCGCCGTGGACATGGATATTTGTGATAGAGTGTAAAAATACTAGTGGTGGGAAAGAGATGGCGTCGGTGTAGATCATTGGTGGCCAACAGCAGGCACGCGGGCCGCGGCAGGATAAAAACTATATTAAATTATATATATTAGCAATTTAGCTATTAATTTCGACCGCTGAATTTCTGAATGATATTCTAGTTATATTCATTATTTCTGATGACGGAAACAATTTATATTCTCAACACAGAATCAAAATTGCTTTAAAAAATTACTCAGTTTGTAAAATCTACTGCTCTGCTTCTCTGTGCGAGTTGTAGTAGTAATGATAGTGGTAGATTTCTATGCGCTCCAGAGTAACGCATCATTGAAAGTTACCTGTCCTATTCTCTGGTTACAGAGAATAGAACAAAGTGACAATCAATTTCAGATTCAGTTTCACTGTTAACAGTGTTATTGTTGCAGTTTGTGTCCCCTGGTCAGTTACTTCAGCCTGTGTGTACTATGAGTAGGAAACGTAAGATCTGTGAAGAAAACAGGTCATTTCAGTTTTCTTATTGTTTATAAACAGAAATTGTAAATAATAACGACAATAAACCACAGTGCCTTGTGTGTTTGCAAGTATTGTGTGGCACAAGGAATATAACCTCAAACGGCACTATATACAGCACGATGCCGCTAAATACCAAGAATACGTTGGACTACTAAACTTGTACGTAATTTGAAGAGAAAGGTTGGTGCTTAGAAACCTATTTTTACTAAACCAACATCAATACAAAAAAGCTCACTCTTGGCATCGTTTGTTGTAAACGCAGAGATAGCAAAAGCAAAAAAATCATTATCTGATGGTGAATTGTGAAACACTGTTCGGTGAAAATGGCACATGCATTTGGGGAAGATAAAATTGCCAGTGAGTTTGAAAGCGTCCCACTATCGAAACAAACTGTAACAAAAAGAGTCGAGGAAACAGGTTCTCACATGTTAAATAAATTAAACAGTGTTATCACAGATTCAGCTTACTTCTCATTGGCTCTGGATGAAAAAACTGACCTAACAGATACAGCTCAACTTCTAATTTTCATTGCCACTGTTTCCAAAGACTTTGTTAATGAAGAGCTACAAGCATTAGATTCATTACATCATCATTGTGCGAATCAAAGGTTTAGGCCTATCATGGCCTGTTCTGGCCTTAGAAGTCATCGTTGAATCGTTTAAGAGAACGTCCTGTTTTTTTTTCCCCCTAATGGCTTGTAATTTAAGGCTTGTTTTGGTAATCTTTCTGTTTTCATTCTTTGAAATTGTTCCATCCGTTTATGTTTCTATTTTTTAATTTTTTCTGTCACTGGTTCTTAGTTTAATTCTTTCATAATTTCTTTGTTTCTTTTATGATCAAATAGATTCATTACATAACAAATCCAGAGGTCAATACATTTATGATGGAGTTACGAAGTTTGTAAATGGTACTGATGACATCAAAAATCTCACAGCTATTGTGAAAGACGGAGCCAAATCAATTCGTGGTACTCAAACAGGTTTAGTTCGCTTACAAAGAAAGGCTGGAATCAAATGCCCTGTATTGCACTGCAGTATACATCAGGAGGCTCTGTGTGGTAAAATTCTGGAGAGAGGAGAGAGAGGGTGTTAGGCAAATTGTATGAATCCAATTAAAGGCGGATATCGGGCCTTAACACACTTTCTTTCTTTTCTCACAGAAATGGAGAAAGAATATGACGCTTTAGTGTTGTACACAGAGGTACATTGACAAAGCAGAGGGAACAGTTTGAAACGGTTTTTTGCTTTGAGGAAGGAAATAAAACAGTTTTTAGAAGAACACGAGAAGACCAACAAAGAACTAAACACGAAGTATGCGATCCTCATTTTAACAGCTTACTCGCCTTTCTAACAGACATCACACCATATGAATGGAATAAACGTGAAGCGTTGATAACGAATAGTTGATAAAGAAGACAAAGTGAAATCCATCTTGACAAAGATTGAAGAAATGATCACACAGTAGAGCGTAAAAATTAATTATAAGAAAACGAATCAATTAATGACAAGTAAAGAAAATCCGATGAAAATAAATAATATAATAAATAATAATATATTATTATTATTTATTACATTATAAATAAATAATAACCTAATACAACAGGAATCCTCTTTTAAATATCTTGAAAGTTTTATCACAGAAGATGGAAGAAACCAATCAAATATTAAAGCACGCATAATCTTAGCCAAAAAGGCGTTCTACAACAGAAGAAACATTTTCACCAGTAAAGGACTTAGCATCCAGCTACAACAGGGCTAGTGCAAACATACATATGGAGCATTGCATTACATGGTTGTGAGGTCTGGAACTAACAAAACGAGACATCGAAACGTTGGCAGAAATTGAATTTTGGTGCTGGAGAAAGATGATGAAAGTTCGTTCGACAAAAAGAAACAGTAATGAAGAAGCTCCAAATATAGTTCATGAAGAGCGATCACTAATGAACCACATCAATCAGAGAATAGGAAAAGCCTAATTAGACACCATCTGAAGAATAGGGGTCTGATTACAGAAGCAATGAAGGGGACTGTAGAAGGAAAGAGGCCACGAAATATACCAAGATTTCATATATAAACAACATAATGATGCTAATCGGTGCTAAGAGATATGAAGAAATATAAAGGTCACAAAACAGAATGTTATCATAATTGGTTACATTTCTTTTTTTCCATGTTATGATGTGCTGCTATAACTAACCAATCTTCGGACTGATGCACCAAAGAAGAAGAAGATAAGGCGGCATTAATTGCATCCGTAAAACCTTCTAACAGAGATATTAATCCCTTATTCTTCTAAAAAGCGCACTGTGTGTTCGGGATGATGTAAAATTTCTCTTCGTATATTACAGTTTACTAAGACGATCCACTCCTTAATTTGATTGATGATTAGTGGTTTTGCTCTGGCCCTATCATAATTGGTTTCATTTCTTTTTTTCCATGTTCGTATATAGGTGTGATTATGGCAGCCTTCAACATAATGGAAATTTATCTGGTTTTAAAGATTTTATTTATGAATTTTAATAAGATCGGGCCTAGTCTAGCTGCATGTTGCTTGACATGTTCACATTTAATTCCGTCTATTTCTGGATCTTTATTTAGTTTGGTTTGCTTGATTACAGAATGTAGTTCTGTTTCTCTTTTGGTTGGGAACCACAATGTCGGTTTTCTTGTGGTCCAAGTGGAGGATCGCGACTTGTGAGTGAAGGAATCTTTCTCTGTACTTCTTAAAACAGTTTCCACAAAATATTAAAGTCATTTGCGACTTGTTGGAACAGTTTGGTATCTTTCACGAAGCCGGATTTATGGTTTTAGATGAGGTACTAGTCGCGATGTATGGTTTTAGATGAGGTACTAGTCGCGATACTTTCGAGCATACATTATTACCACCTTCATTCTCAATAGAAACATTTCCAATTCAGAGATTTCTGTTTAATTATTAGGATTATTTTATATATGTATATATATATATATATATATATATATATATATATATATATACAACATTTTATTTCAAAGGTAAAGAGAAAGGAGAAAGAAATTGCGGTAACAATCATTTAATACTCCACAAGTCCTAGAGAAGTATAAGAAAGCATTAATGCTTGGCGATATTCACTTTTGTCGTGGTTGCCACGAATAGAGACCAAAGATCCTAATTCCTTATAAGGACTGGCTTAAAAGGGCGAAGCAAGAATGCTTTTCATCTTCCCCGTTATCTGTAGAGGACAGTGTGTAGATAAGGTGTTATTGAGCAATTAAAGCTCTGATCATGGCAGGAGGGTAACAGCAATAGCCGAGCCTCAGTTAGAACTTCATTGGCTACAGCATTGCCATTCATTACCCTCCAAGGGGTAGAGCAAGATCTCCTCAGAGAACAAAGATGCAATTTTTTTTTCTTTTATATAGAAAATAAATATAATATTTTTAATAGTTTACTAAAATATATACATGTATTCATTTTAATTTATGAAATATTAACAGAAATAAAAAATATTCAAATTAAATATTTTAAACTACATTTTATTTTATACACACTGTGCTTTTTCAATAAAACACCAAGGCTGTTTCAAAACAATCTCAATAATTTACGGACTATCACGGTTTTATGAATAACCTATATTTAATATAATTGTTAGGATCCCTCGGTTTCGCATTTACTTTGTGCACACACGCGCGCGTGCCATGAAAGAATGAAACAATGATTAATTCTCTCCTGGAATTCAAAAATCTTCTGCGAAAAGAAATATTTCAGTTATTCAAACTGGAATCATTTTCTTTTCTTTCTCATTTTTTTTGCTTGTTTAATTCGTATTTTACAATTCTTATAATTGCCTTATCATCTAATTCAACCCGTTAATTGTTCCACGGCCTTTCCCTCTCTAAACATCCATGTTCTACTTACTAATTTCTTCTTTCTCCCCATTTTCTATTTCCTTAAATAATAATAATAATAATAATAATAATAATAATAATAATAATAATAATAATAATAATAATAATAAGCCAACGCCTTCTATTCTCTTATAGGTGTAGGCGAAGCATTATACCCTATCTAGGTTTTTGAAGACTGAGTGGGCAGTTCAATCTCCACCGGTAGCCAATCAGAGATAACTGGTCCATGTCTATTACTAATTATAGGCGGCCACCGATGTAGAAACTGGCAAACAAGTACTGCCATCTCTTGGTATCTAAGCTTAACAGGATATGTTACTGTTTGAAATGCTGTGGATTCTACGGTCGATTTCTTGAGTTTATGGGATGAAAAACCCGAGTTTCCAAGGAGAAAAAATCCGCTTGCAAGCGCCAGAGAACGACTAACTCGGGAACGGTTGAAGAAAGGCTTTTAGAAAATGTTCCTCCTTTCGGTAACTAGACTTGAACCTTAAGTCTATTTTCCTGTGGCCTAACGAAGAGGATGCAATGAGCTACACAGGCTCATTTTCTTTAGTATTTTATTATTTCTTTGTTTCTATCTCAATTTGTATGGTTCTTTTTTTTTCTTTTTTTCTTTCAGATCAATTTTTGTCTTTCTTCCTAGTTTTTTCTAATTTTATATATATATATATATTACTTTCTTCTTTCTTTCTGTTTCTCTTTTTATCTATTTCGGTATTTGTCTCTTTCTGTCACCCTTTCTTGGAGAGATCCGCATCGCAAAAATTTACTAAGGTGGTCATCTCCAAAAAAAAACAAGCAGTCCGGCCTGAATAATACGCTCAAACAACAGATATAATAGTTTTATAATCTTAATTACTTCGGCCGTAATTCAAAACAACCCAAGGTTTTCCTAAATGAATTTTTCATAATTGGTATAAAATCAAATGTAATTTAAAATAATTATTTTGAATATTTTCCTTTTATATTGATATTTTATTAAATAAAATAAATATACGTATATATTTAAATACAGTAATAATTATCTTGCATATATATTCGATAAATAAAAAGAAAACGGCCTGTATAGATTTTGGGTTAGTGGAAGTGAATGCAAATGGCGGCTCGCGTATTAGTTCCGTGCGATAGTTTTGAATGATAAATGATATGTATAGAGGTAAGCGTTCTTTATTTTCTGAAATTTCATATGCTATTGATTTTTGCATTTAGCTACTCGCTCGATATTGCTGGCAATCCTTTTCATCTGCAATATCCTCTACAAAATTTCTGCTGGCAGGTCTCAAGACCTGCGGGATTTCTAATTGCGATCATAAGCAATTTTCCAATCACTACCTACTAGATATAACAACAAATAAAACAGACATGGATAATATTACTGATCTGCTAGAGCATCTAAACAAAGAACAAGCATTAAAATTGTTTAAATTACTGCTTAAAAAATTTGATACTAAATGGCCAGGTTTCCTAAACCTGTACACACAGCCAGAAGAATCCGATGATATGGGCAGCGAAGTGGAAGAGATCAATGACACATCCACCTCCCTGCCCAAGAGCCTCAGTCAGACGGTCTTCACAGGTGAACAGACGGGCAAGAGACGTAGAATCGAGGATAATCATGTGGAAAACGAAACTCCCTCACAAACAGTCCCGGAAAAAAGGGAAAAGGTCCCCCCGATAATTCTCCGTGAAAAGGAAAAATGGACCACAGTTGCAAGAAACTTAAGAGAACATCAAATTGGATACTCCTGGGCCAGAAACACCGACGAAGGTGTAAAAATTCAACCAACAACAGTCATAGACTACAGAGGAATAACAAAAATGATGGATAACAACAAACTACAGTACCACACCTTCGCACTAAGCAGCGAAAGAAATCTAAAGGTTGTACTGCGAGGTGTCACTGAAGGCATTACCTCCGAGGAGATCGCTGGTGACCTTACTCAGCAGGGCCTAACACCTATCAAAGTCAGCCGGATGTACAGATCCGATAAACAACCAATGCCATTAGTATTGTTTGAGATACAGAATACACAAAGACAAATTTATGACATAACTGCGGTCTGTGGACTTAAAATATCAGCAGAGCCACTCAGGAAAAGGGCATCAGCAGGGCAATGCCATCGTTGCCAAAAGTTTGGCCATGCCCAAAGACTCTGTAAAGCCGAGTTCAGATGCCTGAAGTGTGGCGAGAAGCATCAAACCATTACATGCACAAAAGCAAGAACCACACCAGCCAAATATGCCAACTGTGGAGGTCCCCACCCAGCAAATTACAAAGGATGCAGCCACCGTCCCAGAAGTCACGGAACTACAAGACCCGTCAAACCTCCCCCAATCTGGACCACCAATCAAAGCATCTCTGCTGCACAGTCATCAAACCATCAAAACCCAAGCCATAAAAGTCAGGAAAGAGCTCAACCTTCCACCAAGACCTATGCTGAAGCAGCCCGCTTCATAGCTATCCTTAGAAACATCAGTTATCAATACAAACTAGAGACGCTCAATGAACTATCATCCGACCACAACCCAATCCTGATCAAACTTGGCACGCAAGATCAACTGGCCCACCAGCACACCTTCATATCGTGGGATAGGCTAGCTAAAATCCTACCAGAACACATTGGTCCTGTACCAATCATCCACAAAAAAGAAGACATAGATGAAGCAATAAGCAATTTAACAAGCCAAATTAAAAAAGCACTACAAGCAGTCACCAAAACCACAACCAACCACCCATCCAGTCGGCTCCCAGAAAACTTAATGGACCTCATCAGAACAAAAAACAAAGCAAGGAAAAGATACCACAACACAAGAGCCCCACAGGACAAGAAAACTCTGAACAAGTTGAACAACCAAGTGATAAAAGCACTTCAAATCCACAGGAACCAGGATTGTGACAATAAACTATCATCACTCAACCCAGAAGATCACACAATATGGAAATTTCTGAAGATTCTGCACACTAAACACAATCTCCTACCGCCCATGCAAACTGCTCATGGAACGGCGCACACTGATAAAGAAAAAGCAGAAGCAATAGCAGAAAACCAAAACAATGCAGCCCGTCATATGATAATATAAACATCACCCACATATATAAAGTCCACCAGCAGGTCAAGCGTACCTTAAATCAGTCCGAAGACAAACCAGCCAGCATCACACCCACTACTCCAGTTGAAATAACCAACATCATAAAACATCTAAACAACAAAAAAGCTCCAGGGCCAGATGGAATTAGTAACAGAATCATCAAATTACTTCCTAGAAAGGCTATTATGCACCTGGTTAACATAACCAATGCAATATTGAGGATGCAACACTTCCCCTCTGCATGGAAAACAGCAGACATCATACCAATAAAAAAGCCAGGAAACAATCCGCAACTCCCGCAAAGCTATCGTCCAATAAGCCTGCTCTCCAACCTGGGAAAGATTGCTGAAAAAATTATCCTTTCAAGACTACAAGAAAAATCAGACCAATTAGGAATAATTCCAAACGAACAATTCGGCTTCCGCCGTATGCACAGCACAGTGCAACAAATACACCGACAAATGGAGCATATCACTCAAGGATACAACTGGAACCTTCACACAGCTGCAGTTTTTCTGGATATTGCCAAGGCCTTTGATAAGGTATGGCATCAAGGATTACTCTATAAACTCATTCAGGCCAACTTTCCAACAAACCTTACCCGTCTAATAAAATCATACCTCACTGACAGATCCATGCAGATAAAAATAAATGGCACCATCTCAACTAGGCGCAAAATCCTGGCAGGAATACCTCAGGGATCTCTTTTGACTCCTTTACTTTTCACAATCTACGTGGCTGACATTCCACAGAACCTGAGGACTACCATCACAGCCCTATATGCTGACGACACAGCCATAATGACAAGATCTCTCCGCCCACACCTGGCGATCATTCGTCTCCAGGATACTATCACAAAGCTAGAGAAATGGTTCTCCGACTGGAGGATACAAGTAAACCCCGTCAAAAGCTCAGCTATACTGTTCACCAGATGCAAAGCCTTCATCCAAGATGATATTGAACTTCTCGGAAAAAAGATACCATGGCAGACAGAAGCCAAATACCTTGGAGTACAGCTAGACAAAAAGCTAAATTTCAACAGCCATATCAAGCTCATAGGCACAAAGACATCCAGAACCATAGCCCAACTCTATCCCCTGATCAATCGCAACAGCAACTTGGATAAACGACAACAAGCTGTTATTATATAAGATGGTAATTCGACCTGTAATCACATATGCATCCCCGGCATGGAGTCACACATCCAAATCTAACGTCCAGAAACTACAGAGGATACAAACCAAATGCCTGCGGATGATCTTAGACGCCCCACGGTTCGTCAGAAACACACAGATCCACAGAGAAACCGGAACCCATGACATCCGTTCTCTCCTTCATGACCATGCGGAAAAGTTCTTCAGCAAGGCACATTCTCATCCCAATCCACTAATCAGACAAGCTTCCAGTTATAGTGAACATGACTATCAAAAACACAAACGACCCAAGGCAATCCTGCTTTCAGCTGAACAGAGCTAACTCCGTAGCTCACAGAGTGCGAGCATAAGTCTCACAACCTCCCCCTTCAAGCTTCTCCACACAGATAAAGGGGAAAATAAAAAGCATTTTATGCTTCACCCAGCAAGCCAGTAACGTTGTTGTTCTTGTTGGATGGATTTTGGAAGAAAATCCTTTTCCTAAAATTTTTAGGACTTCCAGGGTAACAAATGGCAATGGTGAACCAATGAAGTTTAACTGAGGATCGGCTGTTGCTGTTATCCTGCTCAGTTTCGAGAGTTCGCTCTCTTAGGGTTTTTGCCTTAAGGGAGAAATTTGAGTCTCCGGGGAAAGTGTTCTCCGGCACGGCCCACTAACGGGTTCTTGTCGGTGAATTATTTTCTTCGGAATGAGCGGTTCTGCTCGGTGGTCGAGTTTCACTGAGTGTAACTAACGCTGAGATTTAGACGGTCTTTCGTCCACGAATGAGTGGCCTAGAGAACGTCTGATTTTTTGAGATTTTACCCTTTACTTAAAAATCCAGGGTAACGAATAGCAATGCTGTAGCCAATGAAGTTGCAACCGAGGATTGGCTATTGCCCGATACCCAGCCATTACTGGAGCCTTTTACTCGATAACATTCCTTCCACACAGATTCTCTTCATTCAGATGACGGGATAAAGAGTCAAGTACTCAGTCTATCTCCCAGTTCTTTTAAGAACTTAAGGATTATGGAAGAGGGGGAAGATATGTGACAACCTAAAGTCCTTTTTTAGGACTTCCATGGTAACAAATGGCAATGGCAAAGTTTTAACTAAGGCCCGGCTATTGCCGTTACCCAGCCATGATCAGAGCTTTAATAGCTCAATAACAACTGATCCCTGCACTGTCATCTACAGATAACGGGGTGGATGAAAAGCATTCTTGCTTCGCCCCTTTAAGCCATGCCTTATAAGGTTTATACACAGAGGCTAGACCATGAGATGCGGTGATTAATACCCTTCGAGGGTAATAGATGGCAATGCTGTAGCCAATGAAGTTATTAGGCTCCGCTACTGCTGTGATCTCTTGCCATGATCAGAGCTTTATAGCTCAATAACACCTTATCCTTACACTGTCCAATACAGACAACTGGGAGGATGAAAAGCAATCTTGCTTCGCCCCTTTTAGCCAGTCCTTATAAACACAATACAGATTGACAGAATTTTGGATAAGGCTAGAGTTTTGGATTGTGAGTTTTGATTAGTGAGAAATGCGTCTTGAAAATCATGCAATTTTTAATCAGTGCTCTTATGAGGACGGTTCCGGCAGAAGTGCCGGTAAGGTTACAACTGCACGGTAAGCGTTTTTTTGTTGTTCTTTTTTCCGTGTCCACATTGACAGATATGGAAGAGCAGCCAAACGAGACAGCGTTTGAGGAAGCAAACCGGGAATTTATCAGACTGGGCGAATTATTAAACAAAAATTGGCAGGGAAAGGCCACTTTTTGTTGGCCTTTGATGGCCAATGTACCTTTCATCAGGCAAGTGTCACAGACATTGACGCCGAGAATATGGAAGATCAGCTTCAAATTTCAAGAAGTCCGCATAGGTAAAAAGCGAAGAACAGCATATGAACCACTCAAAGACTGCACAAAGGAACAAGATGGTCAAATTTTGAACTCCATTGCTTCTCCCAAAGAAAAGATACCTCCGATTATATTAAGAGAAAAGCAGAGATGGGCAGCTTTAAGATCAACAATGTCCAACATACACATTGGCTATGTAAAGGCCAAAAACGTGGATGAAGTAATAAAGATTTTTCCTACAACGGTGATAGACTACAGGCGACTAACGAAACAAATGGTATACAGTACCATACCTTTTCGCTCAACTCGGAGAAAAATTTAAAAGTGTTCCTCCGTGGCGTCTGTTAAGACATTGATATAGATGATATAGTTGCTGATCTTAATTTACAGGATCTGCCTCCAATTAAGGTCAGCAGAATGTACAGATCCAACAAGTCTCCCATCCCGTTAGTCCTGGTAGAGATCAACAACATATATAAAAATATCTACAACTTTAAAGCAATCAGCGGCTCATTGTCACACCAGAGCCACTCCGAAAAAGGGCATCTTCTGGGCAATTCCATGGGTGTCAAAAGTTTGGCCATGGACAGAAATTATGTAAAGCTGAATATAAATGTTTGAAATGCGGGGACAGCCACCCAACCAATATCTGCACAAAGCCGAAAATAACCCCGGCTAAATGTGCCAACTGCGGTGGCCCTCATCCTACCAACTACAAGAGTTACATTCAGCACCCAAAAAATAGGCGGATTGAATCAGCCAAACAGTCCTTTTCCTCTAGTACAAGAACACCAGAGGACTCTGTACCAAAACCGGAGGTTCGGCGTCCACAGTTAGAGACCTTCAAAGATAGAGGAGTAGTAGGGGTTGCTTTTGAACCAGATCAAGATCAAGATAAGATAAGGAATCTTGACGTGGTTGGTTGACGTCATTGTGGACGTGGCTTCATGGGTTTGAAACGTTAGGAATTTCCCTGGGGCATATGTGTCAATGGCTTCAATTCTTGTATTTTGGTTCGCATATGGAATTATGGCTGATGGTAGAGATAAGGATTCGTGTTGTGTTTGGTGGTGCACTTCTGGCAAGATCAAGATCAAGATAAGATAAGGAATCGTGACCTGGGTGGGTGTTGTTATGAGATATAGATAGGTGCCGTCATTTGTTAGTTGTAAATAAGTGACGTCATTTGTTATTTGTAAATAAGTGACGTTATTGTTTTGAATGGAGAGGAAGATATATTAGAGATAAGGAATCGTGTCGTGATTGGTGGGACACTTTAAACAATATCAAGATCAAGATAAGCTAAACGATTGTGACGTGAATGTTTCTTGTTGTAAGATGAAGATCAGTGACGTCATTTGTTAGTTGTAAATAAGTGACGTTTTTGTTTTGAATGGAAAAGGGAGATATATTAGTGTATAAGGAATCGTGTCGTGATTGGTGGACACTTCTGACCAGATCAAGATCAAGATAAGATAAGGAATCCTGACGTGATGTGGTTCTGAAGAAATACATCACAATGTATGTGTCTTCTAAAATAATAATCGGTTTCCATCCTTTTAGAGCTAGGTGAAGAGCTTTGTTTCGTGCTATTTTCCTGAAGAAAGAAAATTGCAATGACTTTTGTGGCTCACCCATTATTTTACTTTACTTTACTTTCCTGGATACCAATCACCAGAACACAATACGATAACTCCACAGGATGAACGAATTGTCCTAACTGCAAAGACACTTGACATGATGTTAGACCATGTGAATAGTTCTCTCACTCATATATCCGAAATTGTTGGGATGCGGAAAAAAAATAGAATTAGGTGGTGGAAGTGAGAAGGTCGTCAAGAGGGTGACGGATATCTTCCCTGCAATGCTCCCCCACCTAACCCTATCACACCCTAGTCTCTCCCCTCTCCTCCAGAAGATGTTTGCTCAGCCTAGTGGAGATAAGTGAGCTCATTTTTTGCGGATATCTTTTAGTGATGTCACCTCCAACTGATACTGATTACTATTTACGAAAAAAATATTTAAAAAAAACGCCATAAAAAAAACGCGTTTTTTATGATAACTTTTTAGGGAAAAAAAATAAAAATCGCGTTTTTTATTTATTTTTTTATTATTTCCGTCCAACACGATCTCACAAATGTTAAGTAGCAAGATGAGAGTATTCCATGTGCTCTTCTGCGTCTCCATGTCTTCATTCCATCTGCTCTTCAAACTATAGTTGCACAATGCCATGTATTGCAACAAGTTTAAAATTTTTGCACCAAAATATTTGAGTATTTTGATTCAGCTGCAGTTCCACCGATGAGGCATTTTTTGTCTTTTTTTGTCTGTATTAATGATGTGTGCTCTTAAATGCACATACTCCAGTATATGACTTATTTTCGACTGTTTTTCAGTCGGTTCTTGTTTCATTTATCATTACTTCAAAATAATTTCTCCAGAATCCTCTGGAAAACCTGTTTATCTTCAGTTTTCATGGCATCGTTATTATCATAGTTCTTTCCTCTATTTTCATGATTTTTCAATAACCTCCAAAACTTTTTGTCACTCAGCTTGAATATCAACACCTTGAATAACACCTCGTATTTGCTATTTAGAAGAATGTTACCTGTTGTAGAATGTTACCTAACCTAATATTCTTGAATTTTCCAAGACTATCCCTTAATACAGGACTATTATTATCTTTATCTTAATCAAGAACCGATTCTCGTGGAATTCTGATGTATTTCTGCTTGCATACCACTTCACCTGATGCTCTCTGGCTCAAACAATCAATGTTTTCTTCAGCGTTTGCCAACGTTCGGTTTCTGATCTCCAAGATTTGTTTTCTGTTTTCACATTCTTTCACCTTTCTTGAATAATATTTGCATATTTCAGTATACCGTTCATCTCAAAACGTTGCTCAACTTTGGTCCAATTTAAACATTTCTTTGTTCAAGAAGGTGTCAACAACCTTCTTGAATGAATCAAAAATTTCCTCCCTAGTACAATCTTCGGTGATCCCATAAGTAGAAATAACTCTCATGCAATCCCACTTTACACTGCTTGATATTATCAAGCACTCAAAAAAAATATCCATTTGTTTAGGGTTGAAATATACAACATTATTGCCTAAAAATAACAGTCGTATTTGCTATTTGGAAAAATGTTATCTGTTTATGTTTTTTTTTTTTTTCGGTAATACCATTATGTCGATTTTGTACTTCTATAATTCTGTGTTATTTCTATTTACTGCGTGAGTCATAATTCAGTTCTCTATTATGTAAGAATAAAAGTAGTATTATAGTACTAAAGGGTATTTTTAATCGGGAATTTTAATTTTTCCTTATCAAAAAACGACCTCTGGCTGTATGGGTGTGTTTTCCTGCTGTGTTTAAAACCGCCAGTTTAATTCAGTCAAGTGTAAAACAATACTTTTGGTGAATGAGTGGAATAAGCTGCCAGAGTCTGTTGTGGGCGCTATGACAGTGAATGACTTCAAGGCAAAGTATGATAGATACTGAGTGAATGTCGAATAGTTGTGTGGACATGATGTTTAGGGTCTTCCTGGATGAGTCTAAGGTTTTCTTGGAGGCTCCCGTATTATTAATAATAATAATAATAATAATAATATATATTTTTTTATTTTTTATTCATCTGTTAAAATATTTACACATACAATAAACATCTTTAGTGACATTGCAACTTATAGTTTTACAAAATTGTGCTACATTTTCTACATTGGATTTCAATTAAAATTTTTAAAAATACTTTTTGCCTCTGTATTATGTATTTACAACACATGTTCTAAAATTTACAATAAAGATTATACAGAATTTTTGAATATAGAATACGCATAATAATAATAATGATAATTTATTTATTTAGTGTTTTTTTATGTGTCAGATAAATTGCATACATAGATGATGTAATAATTATATATATATATATATATATATATATATATATATATTATTTATAACACATTACAATTGTGGATAACAGATACTTGCAAGTTAATAATTTTCTTCCTCGAAGCTTAGCAGAGCTTATCTGAGGAAGATAATAGATGATAGATGGTGATGGTTTATTGGTTATGTTCCTATACTGGTCACAAGCCAGGTGTTGATTTTACTGTTTGTTGGTACGTTCTTGGAAGACTTCAACTGCTATTACAGTTTAACTCTTTTTTTTGTGCAGATAGGGTTGGATTTAGACATGGTATGTTTGTTTCTTTCTGTTCTGGTAGTGATAGTTTTTGAGAGGGGGTTTGTCATAGGTTGTGTGTGTGGGGGGGAGAAACAGGAATTGCTCTAATTTTTCAGCTCTCTGTATGTTCCTAGGTTTCTGTTGTCGAACGGCAGTTTGTTTATCATGTCAGGTACGTAGACGTTTCGGGTGGCTTTGCCGTGCTGATTGTTGTATTTATATGTTATGTAGTTTGTTGACTGTGGTCTTGTTATTTGTTATGTTTTTCTGGTTACTCTATATGTTGGGCTGTAGTAATGTTTTAACATGACTGTGTAGTGGCATAAGTGTTTCACCTTAAATATTTTGTGTTTTGTCCATGCTTCCTGAATAAAAGTGGGTTGTTCCCAGAATATCAGTTTTACCATTTTATCCTGCAACCATTGTAGCCTGTTAAGTCTGTAGTCTGCGCAGAATGCGTATGATGTGATTGCATATCTTAAAATGTTTTCACATAATGCTTTATAGATTAGTATTTTTATGTGGGTTGGGGCAATGTCTTTTAATCTGTATAGTTTGCTTGCTATTATCCTAAGCTTGGTATGTAGGTAGTTTGTATGGCTATTCCAACTTTGATCAGCATCGAAGTGAAGTTCGAGATAGCGTGTTGTTTTCACCTGCGTGATGGTTGTGGTTTTAGGTTCTGCGCTTTGTGTATAGGAGGATGAATGTCGGATAGTGAGATATTTAGTTTCTATGGGCAGGGTTTGGGGGTTTTTGAATACCATTAGCTTTGTTTTTCCAGGGTTTATATATATGCCGTTTTCGGTTAACCAGATAGTGATTTGATTGATGTCGTGTTGCATATTTGTGTAAGCGATATTTACGTTGTTGTGAATGGATACTATGGCCATGTCGTCTGCGTACTGGAAGATTTTACTTTTTAGGGGGAGTTGGCTTATGTCGTGTGTGTATATATTAAATAGAATGGGAGATAGGACAGCTCCTTGCGGTACTCCACAGGTTACATGTACCTCTTTGTTGTATGCTGATCCTATACGTATGATGTGCTTTCTGTTTTTCGTGTATGCTTTAAACCACTGGAGTAGACGACCTCCAATTCCGATATGGATTTGTTTCGTTAACAAGGTTTTGTGTGTTAGTGTGTCAAATGCTTTTGTTAGGTCAATGAATACCACTAATGTTATTCTGTTTTTATCCAATGCAGCGTTTATTAGATCTGTGAAATCTTCCAGGAGTGTTGCTGTTCCTTTACTTTTTTGAAATGGGTATGATTTGAAATTTTTCAACGTGTGTGGAGAGTTTCTGATGCACGATGCGCTCCATGATTTGGTTGATTACAGACAGCGTGGCGATAGGTCTGTAATTACTTATTATGTTTCTTTTTCCCTGTTTGTGTATGGGTGTGATTAATGCAGTCTTCAGTGTTTCAGGTATGTGTCCCGTTTCGAAGTTTTAGTTTTTGTATAACTGGAAGTAGGTTGGTTGAGTGTTTCTTGATGTCTTTTGGTCTGATTCCGTCTATCCCTGGTCCTTTGTTAGGGTTAATGTGTTGAATTGCCAGTGATAGTTCTTCTTTTGTTACTGTGGGGAACCACATCGACTGGGTTACTCGTGGACCTAGTGGAGAATGTTCGTTTGTGTGAGGAAAGGTTGTTTCTTGTAGCTTTTGGACAGAGTTCACGAAATGCTGATTAAAGTTGTTTGCCAACTGTTTGAGGGATTTGGGGTCGCAGGCAAAGCTGTTGTTTTATTGTTTCTGAGGCAGTCGTTCTGTATATATTGTCCAGCATTTCATTAATCAGGTGCCAAGTTTCCTTTATGTCATTCTGAGCTGTTGTTAATTTGTTGCTGTAAAAGTTCCTTTTTGCCATTCTAATCTGTGTTGTTAGGAGATTCCGTTTTCTTTTGTATTCAGCTTTTAAAGCGATATTGTTCGGCGATTTCTTAAGTTGTTTCCATAGGGCATCTTTTCTTTGTATGTCTGTTAGTATGTTGTCTGTTATCCATGGATTTTGTTTCGTTTGGGGGCGTATTTTTATTTTTATTAATGCTTTGTTATATATTTTGTTAAATGCAAGTTTAAGATTATTATATACAGCTTCAGCAGAGTCTAAAGATGCTATCTGCATCCAGTCTGTTTTTCTGATTTCGTCGTTTACTATTATTTCGTTTAGAATGCTATAATACTGTTTTGTAGTCTCAGTGATATTTATGGGTTCTGGTTTGAAGGGGCCCTTATATTTATATGATCAATGCATGATGAGGTTGTTGTGTTTCCGACTATCTCTTCTCGTGTATACGACTGTATGGATGGGGTTATGTTATATGCCGATAATAGGTCTAGGTGTTGTTCTGTGTTGTTATTTATGTTCCTAAAGTTTATATTAATGTCTCCTATTATTATCAAGTTTTCTGAGTTACTTCCGTGGCTGAAAGCCATCTGTTTAGTTCTTCTATTTTGTGGTGCTTAAGTTGGGTGGTCTGTATATTGCGTTTAATATCAGGCAGTTTTCTTGTTTGATGTTTTTAATTTCGATGCATATCTTTTCTGCGTATTCTAATATATAGTTTATTTCTGTTACTTCTAGTTTATGTTTGGTAAATATTATTATACCACCGCCTCGTTTTGTTTGTCTGCAGTGTTTGTGTTGTTGAAAGTGTGGCATTTGATAGGCGGATGCCTCTTCGTTTGTCGTAGATACTTCAGTCAGTATTAAAATGTCTATTTCGTCTATATCTTCCTTCAGATAAGCTTGCAGGGTCATCCAGTATTTTTGAATGCTTTCGATGTTGATGTGGAGAATAGATAGTCCTTTTCTGGGAATTGTCACTTGTTTCCATTCCGTTATTGATTTCAGAATGTGGCAATTATCATGTTCCGGGGTGATTACGTCTGCTTGATGGTCTGTATTCATGTTGGTTGGTGTGCTGTTCCTTCTTTACGCGTTGTCAATATTCCTTTCAATGTGGCAGCCTGTTGAGGTCGTCTACGGATTTTATTTCGATTGGTTTTGCGTCTTGTGTCTTTCTAAGGAATATTTTGCTGTCTCTTATCCATATAAACTGGTAATTGTTTTCTGTTTTTACTTTCCTTGCTTGGTAGAATATTTTCTGATAGTGTGGAGTAAGGTATTCAGACAAGTATATTGGGGTGTTGTCGTGGTCTCCTTTCAGATCCTTGACTACTGGTTTTTTAATCCTGCTAGCTTTTATAAGTGTAGTTTTTGTTAGGCTGTTGGTGAGTCGCACTACGACGGGAGAAGGACGGGTATTATTTTCTCTTTTCCTTTTTTTTGGTAACCTATGCACTGACTGGATGTCTCTTGATTCAATGGGAGAGCCTATTTTTTTAGCTTAGTTGTATTACGGTGTCTCTTAGATGTTTCATAGCTATTTCTGGCCATTTATTAGGAGATCATTTTTGTGCTGCTGTTGTTTTGAGAGTTCGTACTGTTGCTTTAAAGAGTTTAGTTCTTGCCGTAGTTCCGTTGTCTCTTTAATTAAATTATGCTGTCTTTCCGTTAGCTCTTTCATGCAGTTTTTAATTTCCCTAACGGTCTGTAATACACCTTCTACCGAGTTATTATTAAATTTAATAAATTCTTCATATTGGTTGAATTTTTCTGTAATTTGTGCGGTATGTTTTTTAAATTGTTCTCCAACCAAATCGATTAAACAGTCTTTTAGGTTTTGTAATCTATTTTCAAGTAATGCATTTAAAGTTGGCTCACCTGGGTTTCCGTTGTTGTTTTCTTTGTTTTTAATTCCCTCTGTTGTTGATAGCTGTTTACTGCCTGCGGTTGTTTTCTGCATGTGTGTTTTCCGCTTGCGGTCGAAGGCGCGTTCCTTTGTTGTCTCTGCAATGGGGACACTTCCACTGGTCACGATTCTTGTTTCATTTTCGGTGCCAAGTAGCTTCAGACAATCCTGAACATAGAAAATGCATGTTTCTCTGGCAGTTCCTACATGTTATGTGGTTTTCTTCCCCCGTTAAGTCTGGGCTATTGCGCGCCCTTCTTAAAGCCTGATAAAGAGGAACAATAATTTCCATATCCCTGCTTGCTAGTGTGTTCTTCAACAACCACCTAATCTGGTGTGTTGTTTTGGCTAAGCTACTTTTGCAAAATGCTCTCTAAACCTCAACTCCGTCTTTCAATACCCATCCCCCCCCTCAGGTGTCTGACCTCATCCGTTTCCTGCAGCCCATTTCCATCAATATAGTAGACAGCTTGTGATCACTTCTTCCAAAAGTGTATTGCTTTACACTTGACCGAATTAAACTGGCGGTCTTAAACACAGCAGGACAACACACCCATACATCAAGAAGAAACCTACGTTACCAAATCTGGGCAAAGTACTCGAGATAAGGTCTTACCAAGGCTCGATACAGAGGAACAATAATTTGCTTGTCTCTGCTCGTCAAAGTATTCTTCAGCAACCAAGTGATTTCATGAGATGATTTAGCCACTTTTGCAATGTGCCCCTAAACTTCAACTCCCTATCCACCAACATTCCCAAGTCCCTGGCCTCATCAATCTCCTGGAGTACGGTTCCACCAAAGTGGAATACTTCTGCTAATCTTTTCATCCCAAAGTGCATAACCTTACATTTTGCCACATTAAATTGACATCCATTCTCCTTAGTCCAGACCTCCAAAATATCCAAATCATCCTGCAAAATTTTGACATCTGCATTCACTATTGCCCTACCCAACTTTGCAGCATCAGAGAACAAATGAACCGTTCCTCTTAGATCCTTCCCTATATCCTTAATGAACAAATTAAACAGCAGTACTCCAAGAAAGAACCCTGCGGCACACCACTAATCACAGGCCATCTTTTGGACTCTACTCCTGAATAAATTACTCTCTGATATCTCTCCATCAACCACCCACCTATCCATCTCACCAACCCTATATCCATTCCCATATGTTGCAGTTTACGGATTAAATTTCCATCTGGTATCTTGTCAAAGGCCTTAGCCAGGTCCAGCAGTATCACTGTAAACCCATTACCCTTATCCAGTAAAGCCGTCACTGTGTTATAAAACCTGAGCAAGTTACTGAGGCATGATCTACCCTTCACAAAACCATGCTGTCCCCCATAAAGTATCTCACTCTCATCAATTTATTCCTGTATTTTTCCGTTAATTACTTTCTCCAAGACCTTGACAACGTTTCCTGACATGTTGATCGGTCGGTAATTTGCAACAGCAATCTTTGATCCTCCTTTATGCAGTGGAACTATTTTACCCTCTTTCCTCCCCTTCGGGACTAAACCAGACCCGAGACCCAGATTAAACAATAAGATCAAGAGCACTGGCAATTCTTTAGCCCCTTCACGTAAGACCCGCGCTGATATACCATCCAATCCCACAGATGTATTCACATTAATGTTCTGTAATAGACTATTCACTTCCACTTCATTCAACACAATGTTCATATAAACCAGTGGTTCCTTCATTCTTTCAGTTTATCATCTCCAAGGATTTGGTGTTTCATAGCAGTATTATAGTACTACGAGGTATTTTTAATATGTTTTTATTTCCTCCTCTTATCAAAGGGGACAATGTGATCAGGGGATCACATTGTCCCCTTGTCAAAAATTAATTACTATTATGATAAGGAAGCTATGTATTCTACGTGGTGTCACAGTGCTGTGTATGTTTAGAGAATGGGAGCAAGTTTGTCTCTGGGAGAGTTACTGCCAGTCTTCCCAAATTTGCATTATCAGCAAGCAATTGCAGATTTGACATCATAAATTCATTTGCTATATTATTTATGTACGAATTAAACAACAGAAAGCCCTATAGTTGAGTGCAGGAGAAGTCACTTGCCTTCTCCTGCACTCAACTACTCCATAAACTCCTATTTGATATCTGTCCATTAGTCACCCCATCCATCTTTAATTTAAATCACCAGATTCATATCCATACTATTTGCTCCAATATTTCCTAGAGTTCTATGTGAAATCCTGTCAAATGCCTTTCAAAGTCCAGTAATATCACGAAGTCGCCAATTTCCATTATCCAACTCCACTGTCATCTTATTACAAAAAGTAAGCAAATTACAAAAGCAAGACCTACCCTTCACAAAACCATGTTGTAACCCATAAAGTATCAAATTCCTATCTACCTTGTCTAGATTCTGTCTTTTATTAATTTCTCGAATTGACCTATGATTTGCTGTTCTTGAATCTTCCTTTAAGCAGATAGATTATTTTGCCCTCTTTCAGTCCCATTGGTATCTCCTGATGCAAAGCTTAAAATAAACAGATTGGTCTGAGGAGATGACAATTTCTCTACACATCTTGTAATACACGAACCAATATGCCAACTAATCCCATGGCCTGTGTTCGCATTGAGAAAACTGTAACAAAATTGTCAGTGCCCTTGTGGAGAGAGCTGGGTATTATTCAGCTTGCACAAAAATCCAAAATTGCTCAAGAGTATTTCAGAGAATTTCTTTTTTATAGTACGATCCATTGACAAGTTAACGAATTGTTCTTCTTGTAACGAAAATTCACAACTCGATGTATTAAGTGTGCCAAATGCATTTCGTATCCAGTCATAACTGTGTATTTAAAGAAGGAAAGTAAGTTAAATTCTTTTCTTCCAATATTGTTAATTGTTCTGTTATAACGAAAATAATTCCCTCGACATTTTTATTCAGTCTAAACAATTGCACTCAGAACTGTGTCATGTGACATCTTCCACTGGCGAAACACTTGTAATCAGTTCGGGGAACAAAAGTATTCCGGGGAACACCGGTTAAGAACCACTGCTCTATGTATATATATATATATATATATATATATATATATATATATATATATATATATATATATACATTACAGTAATTAATGTATAGAAGAGTATAAGAGAGGCATATCTTACAAAAGATCTCATGCAACTGCGTTATCCAGTCATGTTCTTTTTTCAAATAATCCTAATGATGACCAACAAAGCCACTAAGTTTGCTGGAATAGATCAGAAAATATCTTTCACTGTGATGATGAGTTTGAGAGGAAAATTGTAGAATCAACGGAAATCCTGCTGAACCCTGTCCACTTAAACAACAATTTAAGTTATAACATCCCAGATAGCCATGCTGCCGTTGTTCAATATTGGCGTTCACGTGAACCTGCACGCACAATTGCAACAAACAATGGCACGCCAGTTGGAACAACTTGAAAAAATACAACGTTTTTATGTATCGATTATGGGAGGCAATTTGTACCAGAATATAATATAAAGGAAAAGAATACTAATAAATACCTGAAGAAGGCCGCTTTAAGCCGAAACTAGTAGTATTTATCATTAAAATCTTTATATGTTATCTCGGTTTTGTAGTCATTAAATCTATATATTTTTTTCATATATATATATATATACATATATATATATATATATATATATATATACATATGTATATGTATATATATACATATATATACACATACATATATATATATATACAGTATATATATGTATATACAGGGTGTTCGGGATAAATTTGACAGTTTCGTAAGGAAAAAGAAAATCTTCTTTGTATCTATTAAATTTAATGAATTGACAAAAAAACATTACAGGCAGAGTTAATTACAATACTATCAACAAGATTTACTCAAAATAACCACCATTAGCATCGATCACAGCTTCAATTCTGCTTCGGAACCTCGAACAAGCTGATGCTACAGTCTCCCTGGGAAGGGCCGCAAAAACTGTTTTAATTTTATCCATTAACTGGGCTTTTGTATTACTGGAAGTGCGATTGGTGTCTTTTTCAACTGCGCCCCATACAAAATAATCCATGGGGTTAAGGTTTGGGGAGTTTGGAGGCCAAACATTTGGACTGGTGAAGACGTAGAAATTTTCAGACAACCATTTTTGACTTTTCCCAGAGGTGTGGCAAGGGGCCGAATCCTGCTGCCATACATACGGCCTACCATTGCCTACCCTTGTTATCCAGGGCTTGACTACAGTTAGCAACTCCACGAACAAAGCCCGAATTCCAATGCCAGGGTTCTTCAACACCTGTTCCTGCAGATTTGCGAGGAATTCTGCTGTACGAACGCAATCAGATCGTCTGCTAGGGATCTTTCTTCTTGCTACATCCTCGTAGTCACCATTGCAAGTCTCTAGTTCATGCCTGATTGTTTTTACTGTATTCAGGGAGCATTGGGCAGCAGTCGTAATATCCTTATTTTGATGGCGGGCACGAATCATCATGATACAAGTTATTCTCTTCCATGATTCAGGTGGGTTCCAGCTATCCATCCTTTCTGACATCTTGTATGTGAATGAAGAAGGGTCCAAACTTTTAAATGAAGAGAAGTGTGTGTTAATACATGTAACTTACGGAAAAATATAATTAATTATAAATATGTCAAATTTATCCCGAACACCCTGTATATGTATATATATATATATGTATGTATATATATATATATATATGTATATATATATATACATATATATATATATACATATATATATATACATATACATATATATATACATACATATATATATATATACCTATATATATATATATATATACATATATATGTATATACATATATATATACATATATACATATACATATATATATATATATACATATATATATACATATATGTAAATATATATGTACATATATACACATATATATATATATATATATATATACATACTATATACATATATGTATATATATATATATGTATATATATAGATATATATATACATATGTATATATATATATATGTACATATGTATATATATATGTGTATATATACACATATATATATACATATAATATATATATAGATATATAGATATATATATGTATATATATATATATATATATCTGTATATATATATATATATATATATATGTATATATATATATTATATGTATATATATAATATGCATATGTATATATAATATATATGTATATATAATATATATATGTATATATAATATATGTGTGTGTGTGAGTGTGTGTATTCATTTATATCATACACTTCATGTATTATATATTCATGAATAGTATGAATAATTATATATTTCAGTACGTATTATTGGAATATTATCAGTGATTCTTTTACAGATATTTTTATAATAAATAAATAACTAATATATATGTAGATTATATATAGATTAATAAAAGTGAATGCAATTGGTAAGTTATAGTTGCAGAAGAATAAAATTACATAATACATTTTTACAGCGCGCGCGCGCGCACACACACACACACACACACAATTTATTTAGAATACATATACATGCATTTATGTACACTATCTACCAATAATTGTCTGGTCACCCCATTATTATTTGAAGCTATAAATCTTCCAATTTTGTGAATTAAAAAAAAAAAAAACAGTATACAAGCATTTCATCATAGCAGTTGAATACTGTTGGTATGGCAACACGACGCGAACTCAGTGGCTTCGAGAGAGAGAGATGTAATCGTGACACTTTGGCGGTATGTCCATCATAAGTGCAATTGCCGCTCAATTGGAGCATTTGAAATCAATGGTTGGCGATGTGATGAACAAATGGAAACGTTTTAGCATCATTAGAGGAGGAAACTACCCAGGGCGGCAGCTAAAAATAAATGGCAGGGACATGAGGGTGTTAAAACGGGTGGAACGCAAAAACTGGCTACAATCTGCACGGACCATTCGTGATGAGTTCAGAGCTCCAGTAACACCAAGGTGAGCAATACTGTAAGAAAAGAACTCCATTGATTGGGTTTCCACGAAAGAAACACAGAAGCCAAACATCACAACAATGAAGAAGGCAGCTCATCTGAGCTGGTGCAAAGAGTATGGGAAGTGGACAAGCAACAAGTGGAAAACGGTAGTCTGAAGCGATGAATCAAAATTCTCCTCTTTCCAGAGTTCAGGAAATAGCAAGAGAAAAATAAGCAATCTTAGCTCTAAGAACAGTTATGGGAAGAAGATTTAAGAAGAATCAATATACTCTGATAGTCTTTATTCACTTGAATTTGAGAGAAAGAAGGCTATATTTAATCTTCACAAGCACCAAGAAGCCCTAATAAAACCTGCAATAGCAAGAATACTTAGAGGTGTAAGACAGGGTTGCTGTATTTCATCCAAACTTCTTAATCTCTACATTGAAGATGCAATAAATAAATTGAAAGAACTAATAGAAACAGGAATTAAGACAAATGGAATTGATATTATCTGGCTACGGTTTGATGATGATATGGCAGTTATAGTGGATAACGAAGACAAACTGAAATCCACCCTGACAAAGATGGACGAAATGTTCACACAGTAGAGCTTAAAAATTAATTGTAAGAAAAGGAAACAATTCATTACAAGTAAAGCAAATCCGGTGAAAATAAATAATATAATAAATAATAATATATTATTATTATTTATTACATTATAAATAAATAATTACCTAATACGACAGGAATCCTCTTTTAAATATCTTGAAAGTCTTATCACAGAAGATGGAACAAACCAATCAGATATTAAAGCACGAATAATCTTAGCCAAAAAGGCATTCTACAACAGAAGAAACATTTTCACTAGAAAAGGATTTAGCATCCAGCTCAAACAGGGCTAGTGGAAACATACATATGGAGCATTGCATTACATGGTTGTGACGTCTGGAACTAACAAAACGAGACATCGAAATGTTGGCAGGATTTGAATTTTGGTGCTGGAGAAAGATGATGAAAATTCGTTCGACAAAAAGAAACAGTAATCAAGAAACTGTAAATATAGTTCATGAAGAGCGATCACTAATGATCCACATCCATCAGAGAAGAAAAAAAGCCTAATTAGACACCATCTGAAGCATGGGGATCTGATTACAGAAGCAATGGGGAGGACTGTAGAAGAAAAGAGGCCACGAGATATATCAAGATTTCATATATAAATAACATAATGATTCTAACCGTTGCTAAGCGATATGAAGAAATAAAAAAGGTAACAAAACAGAACGTTATCATAAATGGTGACATTTCCTTTTTGCATGTTATGATGTGCTGCTATAGCTAACCAATCTTCGGACTGATGCACCAAAGAAGAAGAAGAAGAAGTTAAGGCGGCATTAATTGCGTCCGTAAAATCTTCTAAAGAATAAGGGATTAACATCTCTAACAGAGATGTTAATACCATATTCTTCTAAAAAGCGCACTGTGTGTTGGTGATGATGTAAAATTTCTCTTCGTATATTAATAGTTTGCTAAGCACGATCCACTCCTTAATTTGATTGATGATTAGTGGTTTTGCTGTGGGCCTATCATAATTGGTTTCATTTCTTTTTTTCCATGTTAGTATATAGGTGTGATTATGGCAGCCTTCAACATATTGGGAATTGATCCGGTTTTAAAGATTTTATTTATGAATTTTAATAAGATCTGGCATAGGCTAGCTGCATTTTGCTTCACATGTTCAGATCTGATTTCTGATTCCGTCGATATCTGGGCCTTTATTTGGTTTGGTAGGAAGGAGAGGAGAAAGAACTAATCCAAAGAATCATTTAATTCTCTCCGAATATCCGAATCCGAACGCGACCGAGCAATGTTAATTCTCGGCGACGTGCACTCCTGCTACTTGGAGTTGACACAGTTGTTAATACGAGGAGATGCCTTTATAACTTTGGCAGGAGATTCTATGGAAAAAGGACCATTCTAGTTCGTAGTAACCACGAACAGAAAATAAATATATATATATATATATAATAAATAAACAATTTTGTAGCGAACAGAACTTATATTCATAATATTAAAATTAAAAAGAGGTGTTCTGATAAATTTCTAAATATATAAAGAGTTAATGATTATAATTCGGTATTATAACTTACATTAGCAAAAGAATATTAATTCCTATATTAGTTTCATGCCGAATATAGAAACTATATAAAGTTCGGCGATTCCAAGCGTAAGCAAATACCTGGATAGCAGCAACTGACCCTTAAAGTAGTGCAAGCTGAGGCAACTCATAGCAAAGGTGGTGCAAGCTCCGATCTCTATTCTTGATATTTACCCATAATGTGAACTTAGCTCCTAGGCGCTGGATTACTGTTCTACATTATGAGAGAAGGTCACTACCCAGACCGGTTTCAACCTTTATTGAGGTCTCATCAGTGAGGAGGTATACCTAGTTATGCATAGGGAAAGTGGCAATGATAGTAGTTTCCGAAATATGATTAGGTGGTTAATTAAATGGTTAATTTTAGCTCCATAATTAGTACAGAGATCTTTGGCCAGTTTGGCTGATTGCCACAATAAAAACAAATCTGTTCTTGGAGGGGGTTGGGGGTGGACTAAACTAAATGGATGTAATCCTCTTCTTTTAAGTTGTGCCACTATTGCACCAACAAACTATCAAATTTTTGACTTGAGTCTCATAAAGATCCGAGATAATATTACGATCAATAATAATAAAAAAAAGCAATTAATAAAGAAGTTGCGTTATATTCATAAATTCATGAATCTGTAGAAACTACACTTTAATCTTTGAAAACATAAGTGTGATAAATATAACTAACAACAAGGAGTTAATACCAAATGATTGGTGTAGAAACAAATTTTAGAAGAATTTAGTCACTCTTAGGAAAAAAAAGTATTACTTCCATAAATCAACTTCTAGGCTGTTATAAATGCCGGCATGACATTGGCGAATTGTATTGTTGTTGTTGTTGTTGTTGTTCAAAAAATATTGGAGGTCACTGGGCTTCTTTTTCAAATTTGGAATGGAACTCTTATGGCTAAACTAGAATAATTCTACCTAATATTGTTGTTGTTGTTGTTGTAGGGACCCGTGGAGTCTCCCAAGAACGCATGGAGTCGCAGACTCATCTAGAGGACCCTTTGTCATACACACAACTCATCATACCGTGCCTTAAACACATTCAAATTCTCTGCAGACGCCACACTCTCAGGCAATGCATTCCAGTCATTCACACCTTTGCTTGCAAAAAAAAAACAAAAAAAAATATGTGTCTCACTCCCTTGTTCACACCCTCCTTATACAAATTCTAGGAATGACCACTTGTTCTTCCCGATCTCCCACCATTTTATAATAAACTCTTCAACGTAATCCTATAATAACTCCTTACCAACTTGTACGTCTCTATCATATCACCCCCTCTTTGATCACATCATTGATCTCCTATCCACTGGACTGTGAATTGCATTTTTCCAACCTTTTCTCATATTCGACATTCCAGAGATCTCAAATTCCCTTAGTCAATCGCTCCTGGACCATTCCAACATTTCTTCGTCCCTTTGAAAACCTGGTGACCAAATCTGTACAAAGCAGTCCATATCAAAGCCTTATACATTCGTTGTGTCTTAATCAAAGCCTTATACATTCGTTGTGCTATCCCCAGAATTCGTTGTGCTATCCTCACAGTTTTCGCCATATATCCTCTAAATTTTAGATCCTTATCCATCATCGCCCGAAGATCCCTTATTTCCTTCACCTCCAACAATATATCCCCACCAAGCGTAAATTCTGCATTCCATTTTTGTTTCCCAAATTTTAAAAACTTACATTCTGCAACATTGAACTAGCATCCCCCAAATCGTGCCCATTTACTCAATTTGTTCAAGTCTTCTTTTAAGGCCACAACATCTGTTCTACTTTTCAAAGTTCGTCCCAACTTTGCATCATCTGAAAACTACTGAATATCTCCATTCAAATCTTTGCCAATATCATGAACATACACGTTAAATAACAGTGGTCCTAAAACAGACCCCTATGGTGCAAATCTAGTGACTTTCCTTTAGCCCATACACAACTGTATCCAACCCCATCTGCTCTAGTTTTACTATCAACTTATCACGCGGTAATCTGTGAAAATCCTTTGCAAAGTCTAAGTATATTACCGTGAATCCATCTCCTTATCCAATGAAGCTGTCACCTTATCGTAATAACTAAGGATATTAATAAAACATTACCACCCTTTAGTAAATCTGTGCTGTCCATCAAAGATATTATCATTGTATCAACTAAATTCTGGATTCCGATTTTCAATGTTCTTTCCAACACATTCGGGATTGATCCCATAACACCTGGCACACAGATTGGCCCATGATTTTATGCTTGCATTCGTCATCTCCTTTATGAAGCGGTACAATCTTGCCTGAATTCCATTCCTTTCGAACTTGACCCAGTACAAGACTTATGCTAAACAAATATGTCAAGGCAGATGTCAACTCCCTGGCACACTCCTTCAAAATGCGTCGTGATATATTATCAAGTCTCACAGCCTTATTAATATCATCTTGGCTTAATCCACATATGTCACATTCGCAATGATGAAAGATCTTAATAAACTGCTCATTAAGTATCATCACTATATCTTCCGCAGCAGTTGTTCTTGTACCATTTTCTCCAATTAATGCCATTCTTCCATATTTTGTTCTGTCTACATATCGAAAGAACTCCCTAGGAATTGTTTGGCTTTATTAGCTAACTGCTGCTCCTATTTACCACCCTGATTGTCTGTTGTTTGTAATCTTCATGTAATTGTTTATTTCCACTCGTTTTATGTTGCCTCCATAGTGTATTTTTCCTATACCGCATGCTTAATCTCTTCGTGCATCCATTTCACGCCCACTTTATTTTACCTTCTGACCCTTGTGATACGTTTAGACATTGCTTTTACTACATAATTCTTGAATGTCACACAACAAGCATTCATCTCCTTCCCATACCCCTCCTAATTTTCCACTATAGTTGCAAACTGCCTGCTGAGCTTCTCATCACGAGCCTCGTAATTCCACATATAACTTTTCCTCACAGAAGTCCTCACATGATTGGCAACTATCCAAGTTAATCACTTAATGGTCCCTCTCACCAACTGGAGGATGATTTGGCGCATATGGTAAGCAAGACGGCTGTATTACACTGCAATACTGGAGCAACTCAAAAAGTGTCACAGTTGCACAATGAACGCGAAAACCTAAAATGGCATAGTAATACATGTCCCACCTAGCGAGGAGGTATTGAACTCATTTTGTAAATGCCGAGTCTACTATCTAACCTCTATTATCCAATGTCTACTATCCAGTGTTGTATGCACTCACAAATTAAGGATTTCCAAGGACAGCAAACTATTAAATTGTTGAAAATATTCTATAAAAATTAGTTGAGGATAATTTGTGTTTTTTTTTTATGAACAGAATCACAGTCAGAACAATATCCTATCTCCTTTTTTTCTGCCGTTCCGGTGGTTGGCAACGCACTACACAATTATCATGGAATCGAAGAATTAACAGGCCTATCCACAATTCAAGAATAGCTGGAGAAAAAAATTATACGATAGTAATTAGAATTCTTATTTATGAAATAAGTTCAGCACTTCCTCGCTAGGTTGCACAAGTGTTGTTATGCCATTTTAGGTTTTACTTCATCTAGAAGCATCAACAGTGGCCCTTCTTCAGTGTGCTCATGCGACGAAATGGAGGGTGTTCAGTGTGCAACTGTGACACTTTTTGAGTTGTGCAATACAACTGAAAAAGTGTCTCGAGAAGTTTGTATTACCAGTGTAATACAATCTTCTTTTTTTTATCTAAAGATGCTGACAGCACTTGTATGAGAAATGATTTCCAGATAACTTCAAGATTTCAAGATTCACTGAATATAGTAAAATATTTATTAAATATTTTATATATATTAAGTCGGTATTAAATATTAATTTAAATATTAATAATTTAAGTCAGTTTTAAATATTAATTTCAATATTATTAATTTAAGTCAGTATTAAATATTAATTTCAATATTATTAAATTAAGTCAGTATTACATATTTTTATTTGTCACTTCCAGGGAGTCAAGACTCATCGAGGGAGGGCATCTATCAACTCTGTCTCCACCATTCACAATCCACCTACTGACCGCAATTACACCAAAACCATCTATCGCCGACCACCACCACTAGTATTTCCACAGACAATCACAAACATCTATGCCCACGGCGGGATTCGAACCAGCAGTCTTTTGGCTGGGGAGAAGATAGGTTAACCATTCGGGCAGCCAGGCAGGAAATTGAACTGTAGGCTTTTTGAACTTTTTGAAATTGAACTGTAAATTACCAGTTAGCGGTAATTACTTTCGGAAACGTCCTTATTTGCAGAGAGATCAGTCGCAACTTGAACCCGCTACTGCTTCTGTTCTGTTCCGACGAGATCCGAAGCATAAACTTCGCAGAAATCTTTCGCATACCCAATTCTTCATTTAAAATAATCCTGACTGTTTCTCGATTCATTTGCAATGCAACAGCCATTAATCGCACACCTAATCGTCTGTCAGACAGTACCAAATCTCGCGCTCTGTTCACATTTGCGTCCGTCGTTTTTGTTATTGGCTGCCTACTTCTTTTATCGTTGTTCGCATCTTCTCGCCCACCCTTGAATCTCTTATGCCCCTCAAAGACACTTGACTTTTTTTCAGAGCATCCACGCCATCTGCCACTTTCAATAGCTCTAACGTTTCAGTAGCAGTTTTGCCGATTTTCACACAAAATTTGATTTAACACGCTGCTCCAGATTTCGATCAAACAATAACCAACTAGCAAATGGCTTTATCGGCTTGAGGTTTACACATGCATTAGTTAAAAGAGTAGTTGAAAGATGTACAATCACGATAATAAATTGTTACACCTCGCGCGCGGGCGTGTGTGTGTGTGTGTGTTTGCTTTCCAGAGAAAGATGGATTTTAATATTTAGAACATCTGAAATGCCTTTTTAACCAGCCTATCTATAAAACTCAATTCAATAAACCATTTACTTTCTTTTTAAATTTATACACCGAGTAGTAGAACAATATAAAAAAACATGAAACGTCAAGAATGAATGTCAGTTATTGCTGAAATAAGGGCGAGTGCAGATATGAGAAATCTGCATTCTTTTTATGAAGAGATCAAAAGGTGAACAGATCAAGATAATGACAATAATATGATTTATTTGGGTGTGTTGATAAAGCCTTCGAACGTTCCGCATAAGAGCCTGCTGCCAAATAGATACTGATGATAATCATCTGGTCAGATGGGCGGAAAACTGGGTGTGGACAGACGAGAGGAAGTGGTTTATGCAGGAGAGTCGTAAGATGCAGTTTGTTAGGAAAGCGGTACCACAGGGTTCATTGTTAGGCCCTTTTCCTTTAACACATTCATGCAATTGAAAGATTGACATCTACTCTACCACTGTGAATGTGAAAGAAACTCAACTATTGTGTGATTCCTAATACATAAAACACTCGAGGACAATGTCCTGTTTGTTAATAAAATAACATCAAGAATAGCTGAACTAAGTCTCTTCATAAATAAAAGATACCAACTGAAAAGTATACAAACATATGCTCTAACTATGCACCATCTAGATGAAAAGATAGAAGATTTTTATGACAAAACATTAGAATCCACATTAAATAATTCTAAAGAATTCTACATAATTATAATGGCCTGACTTTATGGCAAGATTGGAAGCAGAGATAAATTATTATTATTATTATTATTAACGTTCCTCAGATAAGCTGAACTTCGAGGAAGACAGCAGAGAGTCCACCGAACAAACAAAGATGTCTGTCATAAACGAACATAGCAATCTGTAAACTGAATTTAATCTAATTTAATCTAATTAAAACAAGAATCTAAATTTTATTATTATGACCTTTTTCTTGACCACTAGTATTAATTAATTAAAGACATAAATTCTGTATGTTAGTCAATTGTCGATTAGTTTCCTAGTTTTTGTTACTCTCTATGGCTTATCAGAGTATCCTTTGAAAATGCTGACAGATATCAGTCAGTGAAACGTTGGATATTAAACTAATATTTACTTGACTAATATACAGAATTTAAATCTTTAATTTATTAAAAATCTACTTTATTTTATAACCAAGCGAAAAATACTTTCTGATGCTAATTACTTTGAAAATTAATGAATTTCTTATGCTTAATAAGTTTCTCTAATCTGCAGATACACAAGATTTAGTGGAAAAGATGCCTCGGGGTAAAAGTGCTGATATCCCTACACAAGAAGCGCCATTAGTTATTAAAGTGACAAGAAAGAACATCCGAACCTGCGATACCAGCGCAGAGCAATGATTGTATTTAAAGAACCCAAAGAGTCTCATTCTCGCGTAGCTGAAGCCACTTAAGAAAATGACACACCTAGAAGAAATTTTCCTCTCATATTGTAGAAACGCAGATATGTTTATTACACTCTTATTTTGAGTTGAACTTTTAGTTTAACCTTTTGTTTAGTTCTCAGAGATGTAAGTTTCATTAAAACATTTACCCATACCCTGTTCAGTTTCTAATTTCTTGTTTTTAAGTTTAAATTCTAATATCGGAATAAACTCACGTAAAATATTATTTTATTAGCATAATTTTCGCCTAAGTATCAAAGGCATCTTCAATACATGAAAAAGCTAAACGAACAAAAACTGACAATTCCTAACCCACCTAAGTAACTAATGTATGATAACTAAAAAGGTCATTAAATTTTCTAACTAATTAAAAATTATTTTTATAATATATAAATATATATATTATAAATATATTTTATATAAAGTTGGCTTTACATTAAAGGAAAAATACTAAGGAAAGTGATCAGAACCTTATCCACCTTTACCACGAGTTGCTTAAGACTTGCACTACGTATGGAGTAGCCCAGACTTGCACTACTTGCCGGCGCAAACTTGACTTTCTTGTCTGTTTGCTTACTTGGAAAATAGAATTAAAACCAAGTTTATATAAATTACTTGGTATCTTGAAGTTATCTGGTTTATACAATTTTCGTATAAACCAATGGTTCCTTCATTCTTTCAATTTATCATCTCCAAAGATTTGGTGTTTTATAGCAGTATTATAGTACTACAAGGTATTTTTAATATGTTTTTTATTTCCCCCTCTTATCAAAAAGTTATCCCCCCTTGACAACCTCTGGCTGTTGTTCTGCTTAGTAAGATTTGAGATTAATCGCAGCTGATGTCACGATTTCGGAGGTGACATCGTAGTTCACTTCATCACTTTGTTTCCAAGTTACTTTTGATCTCAGGATGACATTGTCCCCTTGTCAAAAATTAATTACTATTATGATGCGGAAGCCCTGTATTCAACGTGGTGTCACAGTGCTGTGTATGTTTTGAGAATGGGAGCAAGTTTGTCTCTGGGAGAATTACTGCCAGAGTTCCCAGATTTGCATTATCAGCAAGCAATTGCAGATTTGACATCATAAATTTATTTGCTATATTATTTATGTACGAAGTAAACAACAGAAGACCCTATAGTTGAGTGCAGGAGAAGTCACTTGCCTTCTCCTGCACTCAACTACTCCATAAACTCCTATTTGATATCTGTCCATTAGTCACCCCATCCCCCTTTAATTTAAATCACCAGATTCATATCCATACTATTTGCTCCAATATTTCCTAGAGTTCTATGTGAAATGCTGTCAAATGCCTTTCAAAGTCCAGTAATATCACGAAGTCGCCAATTTCCATTATCCAACTCCACTGTCATCTTATTACAAAACGTAAGCAAATTACAAAAGCAAGACCTACCCTTCACAAAACCATGTTGTAACCCATAAAGTATCATATTCCTATCTACCTATTCCTGGATTCTGTCTTTTATTAATTTCGCGAATTGACCTATGATTTGCTATTCTTGAATCTTCCTTTAAGCAGATAGAGTATTTTGTCCTCTTTCAGTCCCATTGGCATCTCCTGATGCAAAGCTTAAAATAAACAGATTGGTCTGAGGAGATGATAATTTCTCTACACATTCTCGTAATACACGAGCCAATATGCCATCTGATCCCATAGCCGTGATCGCAATTCTGTCCGAGATTCTGCAATATTTTAAGCAACTCCACTTCTTCAACCTCTATTCCCATCAGTCACAACTAGCATTGCAACATCACCATCCTTGCAAAATGATTACTCAGAAACTCAATTATTTCGTTTAGTTCTGTTAAGTCCTCACCATCAGCACTATTTCATAAATCGTCATCCTTCAATAATCATTCCTCATTTTTATCCACATAGCGAAATAATTCTTTAGAATTTCTTTTGGTCTCATCAACAAGCTTTCTCTCATAATTAGTTTGAACTTCCTTCTCCTACGCATCAACATTCTTACTTTTCTCTTGTTCTTTGGCATCAAATTTCAATCGTGTTTTCTGTTTACTGTCAGCACATCGGCACTTATCTGGAAACCCTTAGAAGAGCTTTGGAGAGAATCAAGAAGGAGCATATAGATCTAGGCTTAGGGCGGCCTAATCTCACCTTGACGCAGTACCGTCATTAGACTTCTGTGGCATTTTATAGAGTTACTGGAGTTGTCCACTAACTCACCACGTCCTGTTAGTATTGCCGCTTCTTGTCCGAGACTTCTTATTGGCTATTCGCCAATAGAATAGCCAATAGAATAGAAGAGCTTTGGAGAGAATCAAGAAGGAGCATATAGATCTAGGCTTAGGGCGGCCTAATCTCACCTTGACGCAGTACCGTCATTAGACTTCTGTGGCATTTTATAGAGTTACTGGAGTTGTCCACTAACTCACCACGTCCTGTTAGTATTGCCGCTTCTTGTCCGAGACTTCTTGTTGGCTATTCGCAGCTAGCCACCATCTCTGGTGGTCATTCCCCGATCTGCAACGTGGGGACCCGTCCGATGGCATGTAGCTTTGCGTATGGGGGAAAGACCCCAGACCAGATGACTCTGTGTATACAGTATGATATTGCTTTCTTCAAGCGTCACTTGACCACCTCTCGTTCACCACCAACATTTCTCCCCATTGTGTTCATGTAATGTATTTATAATACATTACATGAACACAACTGTGCATAATGTTTTTTTAAAATAATAATAATAACAATAATTGTTTACAATGTATATTATTATAATATTAACGATGATGATCATTATTACACTTTTTGTTTTGCATTTTTACACTCTATATCAGTGATTCTCAAACTTTTCAAAGTCACGGAACACTTTTGATTATCAGAAAAATTTGGGGAACACCAAAAGCATTAGGGTCATAAAATGAACAATAAAAATATCATGGACTTGCCTTTCATAAAAATGGAACTTATTTTAATGTGATACTTGAGCTTGTCGGTTTTGCAGATTTCAGCAATATCAGGTCTTATATACTGGTCAATTAGTATTTGTTAAATTTGTAATATATATCGATTATTTAAACAATATCTCATCAATTGTACCCTCTCCATAAGTAAGAAAATTTATTCATGTATAAAGTACCCAATAGTTATAATTATTTGCATAAATTTATAATTATCCAACAGAAACTAAAATATCCGCTAATTGTTTTGAACAGTGTTTGTGTCAAAAAGCTACCCTCATTTCTTTGTGCATATTAGTAAGTCTTCCACGCTTTTTAGTTTTTATATGGGTTAATAAAAAACCGAGCTCACACAAATATGATGTTGAAAACTGTAACAATATTGTCAGTGCCCTTGTGGAGAGAGCTGGGTATTATTCGGCTTGCACAAAAATTCAAAATTCCTCAAGAGTTATTTCAGAGAATTTCATTTGTAGAGTATGATCCATTGACAAGGTAACTAATTGTTCTTCTTGTAACGAAAATTCAAAACTCGATGTATTGAAGGAAAGTAACTTGAATTCTTTTCTTCCAATATTGTTAACTGTTCTGTTATAACGGAAATAATTCCCTCGACATTTTTATTCAGTCTAACCAATTACACTCAGAACTGTGTCATGTGACATCTTCCACTGGCGGAACACTTGTAACCATTTTGCGGAACACCAGTGCTCTGGGGAACACCGGTTAAGAACCACTGCTCTATATAAACAATAACAATAGATATGAGTACTGTAATATATATACATATGTGTGTGTATTCATGTATATTATATATATCATGTATTATATATTCATGTATAGTATGAATAATTAAAAATTTTGTACGTAATATTACAATATTAACAATGATGCTTTTACAGATATTTTTATAATAATAAATAAATAACTAATATATATGTAGATTATATATAGATTAATAATAGTGAATGTAACTGTTAATTTACAGTTACAGAAGAATAAAATTACATTTTTACAGCGCGCGCGCACACACACACACACACACACACAATTTCTTTAGAATACACATACACGCACTTTATGTACACTATCTACCAATAATTCTTGGACACCCCTGTTATTTGAAGTATAGAACTTCCAGGTTTGTGAATAATATAAAAAAAAAAGAAAAACAGTATACAAGTATTTCATCAAAGCAGTTGAATACTGTTGGTATGGCAACACGACGTGAACTCAGTGGCTTCGAGAGAGATGTAAGCGTGTCACATTGGCGGTATGTCCATAAGTGCCATTGCCGCTCAATCGGAGCATCTGAAATCAATGGTTGCCGATGTGATGAACAAATGGAAACGTTTTAGCATCACTAGTCGAGGAAAATACCCAGGGCTGCCGTTGAAAATAAATTTCAGGGACATGAGGTTGTTAAAATAGGTGGAACGCAAAAACTGGCTACAATCTGCACAGACCATTTGTGATGAGTTCCAGAGCTCCAGTAATACCATGGTGTGCATTAATAGTGTAAGAAAAGAACACCATTGATTGGGTTTCCACGAAAGAAACACAGAAGCCAAACATCACAACAATGAAGAAGGCAGCAAATCTGACCTGGTGCAAAGAGTATGGGAAGTGGACACGCAACCAGCGGAAACGGTCTGAAGCGATGAATCACAGTTCTACTGTTTCCAGGGTTCAGGAAATAGCAAGGGAGAAGATAAGCAATCTTAAATCTAAGAAAAGTTATCGAAAGAAGATTTAAGAGGAATCAATATACTCTGATAGTCTTTCTTGACTTGAATTGGAGAGACAGAAGGCTATATTTAATCTTTACAAGCACCAAGAAGCCCTAATACAACCAGCAAAAAAACAAAAACTGCAATAGCAAGAATACTTAGTGGTTTAAAACAGGGTTGCTGCCTTTCATCCAAACTTCTATAACTCTACAATGAAGATGCAATAAATAAATTGAAAGAACTAATAGAAACAGAAATTAAGACAAATGGAATTGATATTATCTGGCTACGGTTTGCGGATGATATGGCAGTTATAGTTGATAACGAAGACAAACTGAAATCCACCCTGACAAAGATGGAAGAAATATACACACAGCAGAGCCTAAAAATTAATTATAAGAAAACGAAACAATTAATTACAAGTAAAGCAAATCCAATGAAAATAAATAATATAATAAATAATATTATATTATTATGATTTATTATGTTATATATAAATAATTATCTAATACGACAGGAATCCTCTTTTAAATATCTTGTAAGTCTCATCACAGAGATGAAAGAAACCAATCAAATATTAAAGCACGAATAATCTTAGCCAAAAAGGCATTCTACAACAGAAGAATCATTTTCACTAGAAATGGACTTAGCATCCAGCTCAAAAAAAGGTTAGTGCACACTTACCTACGCAGCATTGCATTACATGGTTGTGAGGTCTGGAACTAACAAAACTAGACATCGAAATGTTGGAGGGAGTTGAATTTTCGTGCTGGAGAAACATGATGATAATTCGTTGGACAAAAAAAAAACAGTAATGAAGAAGCTCTAAACAAAGTTCATGAAGAGTAGTCACTAATGAACTACATCAATCAGAGAAGAAGAAAAGCTTAATTAGACACCATCTGAAGCATGAGGGTCTTATTATAGAAGCAATGGAGAGGACTGTAGAAGGAAAGAGGCCACGAGATATACCAAGATTTGTTATATAAATAACATAATGATACTAACCGGTGCTAAGTGATATGAAGAAATAAAAAGGTAACAAAACAGAATGTTATCATAAATGGTTACGTTTCTTTTTTTCCATGTTATGATGTGCTGTTATAACTAACCATTCTTCGGACTGATGTACCAAAGAAGAAGATAAGGCGGCATTAATTGCATCCGTAAAATCTTCTAACAGAGATGTTAATCCCTTATTCTTCTAAAAGGCGCACTGTGTGTTGTGGATGATGTAAAATTTCTCTGCTTATATTACTAGTTTGGTAAGCACGAACCACCCCTTAATTTGATTGATGATTAGTGGTTTTGCTGTGGGCCTATCATAATTGGTTTCATTTCTTTTTTTCCATGTTTGTATATAGGTGTGATTATGGCAGCCTTGTACATATTGGGAATTTATCCGGTTTTAAAGATTTTATTTATGAATTTTAATAAGATCGGGCCTAGGCTAGCTGCATGTTGCTTCACATGTTCAGATCTGATTCCGTCGATTTCTGGGCCTTTATTTGGTTTGGTTTGCTTGATTACGGAAAGTAGATCTGTTTCTATTATGGTTGGAAACCACAATGTCGGATTTCCTTGTGGTCCGAGTGGAGGATCGCGACTTGTGAGTGAAGGAATATTTCTCTGTACTTCTTAAAACAGATTCCACAAAATATTAAAGTCATTTGCGACTTGTTGGAAAAGTTTGTCATCTTTCGTGAAGCCGGTTTTATGGTTTTAGATGAGGTACTAGTGGGGATACTTACGAGCATACTTTATTACCACTTTCATTCTCAATAGAAACATTTCCAATTCAGAGATTTCTGTTTAATTATTAGGATTAATTATATATATATAAATATATATATATATATATATATATATATATATATATATATATATATATATTATATTATATTATATTATATTATATTATATTATATTATATATATATATAATATATATATTATATTATATATATATATTATATATTATATATTATATATTATATATAATATATAAAATATTATATATATATAATATAATATTTTATTTCTTAGGTAAAGAGAAAGGAGAAAGAAATTGCAGTAACAATTATTCAATACTCCACCAAAAAAATCTTTCAGAAGTATAAGGAAATTTTAATACTTGGGGACATTCACTCTGGACGTGATTGCCACGAACAGAGATCGCAGATGTTATTTTTCTTTTTTCATATATAGGAAGTGAATACAGTATTTTTATTAGTGTACTAAAATATATATGTGTGTTCATTTTAATTAATAAAAGATTAACAAAAGTAAAAAAGATTCAAATTGAATATTTTAAATTACATTGTATTTTATACACAACATACTTTTTTAGTAATATATCAAGGCTGTTTCAAAACATCCTCAATAACTTACGGACTATCACGGTTTTATGGATAACCTATATTTAATATAATTGTTAGAATGCCTCGGTTTCTCATTTATTTTGTGCACACACGCGCGCATACCATGAAAGAATGAAATAATGATTAATTCTCTCCTGGGATTCAAATCCCTTCTACGAAAAGAAATATTTCAGTTATTCAAACTGGAATCATTTTCTTTTCTTTTTCATTTTTTTTTTTTGCTTGTTTAATTCTTACTTTTACAATTCTTATAATTGCCTCATCATCTAATTCATCCCGTTAATTTTTCCACGGCCTTTCCCTCTCTAACCATCCATGTTCTACTTACTCATTTCTTCTTTCTTTCAATCTTTCTCCCCATTTTCCATTTCCTTAAATAATAGTAATAATAATAATAATAAGCTAACGCCTTTTATTCTCTTATAGGGTGTAGGCGAAGCATTATACCCTATCTAGGTTTTTGGAGACCGAGTAGGCAGTTCAATCTCCACCGGTAGCCAATCAGAGATAACTGGTCCGTGTCTATTACTAATTATAGGCGGCCACCGATGTAGAAACTGGAAAACAAGTACTGCCATCTCTTGGTATCTAAGCTTAACAGGATATGTTACTGTCTGAAATACTGTGGGTTCTACGGTGGATTTCTTGAGTTTACGGGATGAAAAACGCGAGTTTCCAGGAGAAAAAATCCGTTTGCATACGCCAGAGAACGACTAACTCGGGAACGGTTAAAAAAAGGCTTAGAAAATGTTCCTCCTTTCGGTAACTAGACTTGAACCTTAAGTCTATTTTCCTGTGGCCTAACGAAGATGCAATGAGCTACACAGGCTCATTTTCTTTAGTATTTTACTATTTTTTTGTTTCTATCTCTCATTTTGTATGATTCTTTTTTTTTCTGTCTTTTTACATGAATTTTTGTCTTTCTTCCTAATTTTTTTCTAATTTTATATATATATATATATATATATATATATATATATATATATATATTTTTTTTTTTTTTTTTTTTTTTTTTTTTTACTTTCTTCTTTCTGTTTCTCTTTTTGTCTATTTCGGTATTTGTTTCTTTCTCTCATCCTGTCTTGGAAAGATCCGCTTCGCAAAAATATTCCACTTGGTGGTGAGTCAGCCAGCCTGTCACTAAGGTGGTCATCTCCAAAAACAAGCAATGCGGCCAGAATAATACACTCGATCAACAGATATAATAGCCTTATAATCTTAATTACTTCGGCCATAATTCAAAACAACCCAAGGTTTTTCTAAATCAATTTTTCCATAATTGATATAAAATCAAATGTAATTTAAAATAATTCTTTTGAATATTTTTCTTTTATATTGATGTTTTATTAAATAAAATAAATATACTTATATATTTAAATATATTAATAATTATATTGTATATATCTAAAACAAATAAAAAGAAAACGGTTTGGATTTTGGATGGAGTGGAACAATCGACCGTGAGATGCGGTGATTGATTCATTCAATCCAATACCCTTGGAGGGTAATGGATGGCAATGCTGTAGCCAATGAAGTTCTAACTGAGGCTTGGCTATTGCTGTTACCCTCCTGCCATGATCAGAGCTTTAATTTAATAGCTCAATAACACCTTATCCCTACACTGTCCTCTACAGATAACGGGGAATATGAAAAGCATTCTTGCTTCGCCCCTTTAAGCCAGTCCTTATAAGGACTATAAGGATTTTGGATGGAAAATTAAGGAACAATCGACCGTAAGATGCGGTGATTGATTCATTCAATCTAATACCCTTAGAGGGTAATGGATGGCAATGCTGTAGCCAGTGAAGTTTTAACTGAGGCTCGGCTATTGTTGTTACCCTCCTGCCATGATCAGAGCTTTAATTGCTCAATAACACCTTATCCCTATACTGTCCTCTACAGATAACGGGGAATATTAAAAGCATTCTTGCTTCGTCCCTTTAAGCCAGTCCTTATAAGGACTATAAGGATTTTGGATGGATGAATTTGGAATCAATCGACCGTGAGATGCGGTGATTGATTCATTCAATCCAATACCCTTGGAGTGAAATGGATGGTAATGCTGTAGCCAATGAAGTTCTAACTGAGGCTCGGCTATTGTTGTTACCTCCTGTCATGATCAGAGTTTTAATTTAATAATAGCTCAATAACACCTTATCCTTACACTGTCCTCTACAGATAACGGGGAAGATGAAAAGCATTATTGCTTCGCCCCTTTAAGCCAGTCCTTATAAGGACTATAAGGATTTTGGATGTGATGATTAATATCTTTGGAGGGTAATGGAGATAACAATGCTGTAGCCAATGAAGTTTTAAGTGAGGCTCGGCTATTGCTGTTACACAGCTATGACTAGAGCTTTTAGCTCAATCACACCCCATCCACACAGATTTTCTTCGTTTAGATGACGGGATAAAGGGTCAAGGACTCAGTCCATCACCCAGTTCTTTTAAGAACTTAAGGATTATGGAAGATCGACCGTGAGCTGCGGTGATTAACACACTTGAACGGTAATGAATGGCAATGCTGTAGCAAATGAAGTCATAACTGAGGATCGGCTATTGCCGTTACACATCTGCCGTGATCAGAGCTCTTTAATGATCTTTATAGCTAAATAACACCTTATCCCTACACTGTCCTCTACAGACAACGGGGAAGATGAAAAGCATTCTTGCTTCGCCCTTTTAAGCCAGTCCTTATAAGGATAAGGATTATACAGAGGAGTGAGAATGAATCAATCGACAGTGAGATGCGGTGATTAATATCCTTGGAGGGTAATGGATGGCAATGCTATAGCCAATGAAGTTGACTAACTGAGGCTCGGCTATTGCTGTTACCCTCCTGCCATGATCAGATCTTTAATAGCTCAAAAACACGTTATCCCTACACTTGTCCTCTACAGATAACGGGGAAGATGAAAAGCATTCTTGCTTCGCACCTTTAAGCCAGTCCTTATAAGAATTATACAGATTGACAGAATTATGGAGAAGGCTAGTTTTGGATTGTGAGTTTTGATTAGTGAGAAATGTGTCTTGAAAGTCATGCAATTTTGAATCAGTGCTCTTATGAGGACTGTTCCGGCAGAAGTGCCGGTAAGGTTACAACTGCACGGTAAGCGTTTTTTTGTTGTTGTTTTTTCCGTGTCCATATTGACAGATATGGAAGAGCAGCCAAACAAGACAGCGTTTGAGGAAGCAAACCGGGAATTTATCAGACTGGGCGAAGTATTAAACAAACATTGGCACGGAAAGGCCAATTTTTGTTGGTCTTTGCTGGCCAATGATACCTTTCCCCAGGCAAGTGTCACAGACGTTGACGCCGAGAATATGGAAGATCAGTTAGAAACCCCACTGCTTTAAATTTCAAGAAGTCCGCGTAGGTAAAAAGCGAAGAACAGCAGATGAACCACTCAAAGACTGCACAAAGGAACAAGATGGTCAAATTTTGAACTCCATTGCTTCTCCCAAAGAAAAGATACCTCCGATTATATTAAGAAAAAAGCAGAGCTGTGCAGCTTTAAGATCAACAATGTCCAACATACACATTGGCTATGTAAAGGCCAAAAATGTGGATGAAGGAATAAAGATTTATCCTACAACGGTGATAGACTACAGGCGACTAACGAAAGAAATGGACGATAGAGGTATACTGTACCATACCTTTTCGCTCAGCTCGGAGAAAAATTTAAAAGTGGTCCTCCGTGGCGTCTGTTAAGACATTGATATAGATGATATAGTTGCTGATCTTAATTTACAGGATCTGCCTCCAGTTAAGGTCAGCAGAATGTACAGATCCAACAAGTCTCCCATCCCGTCAGTCCTGGTAGAGATCCACAACATATATAAAAATATCTACAACTTTAAAACAATCAGCGGCTCATTGTCACACCAGAGCCACTCCGAAAAAGGGCATCTTCTGGGCAATGCCACGGGTGTCAAAAGTTTGGCCATGGACAGAAATTATGTAAAGCTGAATATAAATGTTTGAAATGTGGGGACAGCCACCCAACCAATATCTGCACAAAGCCATGTGCCAACTGCGGTGGCCCTCATCCTGCCAACTACAAGAGTTACATTCAGCACCCAAAAAATAGACGGATGGAATCAGCCAAACAGTCATTTTCCTCTAGTACACCAGAGGTCCCTGCACCAAAACTGAAGGCTCGGCGTCCACAGTCAGAGACCTTCAACGATAGAGGGAACCAAAAACAAACAAGAAGTTATGCTGACATGGCCTGTACTAATAAATCAGCACCTACAAACTTAACAGATGTTATTACAGCCTCTCTAGCAAACATGCTACAAGACTTCAGGTTATCAAACCCTTCAGCAACCACCACTAAAAGATATTTACGAAAAACTCAGGCCATCCTCAGTGCACTAATTGATGAGTAGAAACAAACGTACTCCAGCCTCTTTGCAGATCATTGCATGGAATGCAAATGGCCTAAGAAACAAAATTCTGGAGCTCCAAGACTTCACTAACAGGTATCAACCAGATGTTATTTTAATCAGTGAATCACATCTAAAATTCTCAGATAACCCTAAAATAAGAGGTTACCGCCTATACAGAAACGACAGATTGGTCTACAGGGGTGGCGGCACTGCCATCTTCATTAAAAATTACATCAAACACAATTCTGTGAACAAACCGCCAACCACTAATCTTTTGATCACAATCGTGGAGGTGTTCACCAGCACGGCTGGCAGAATGAAAATCTACTCTGCCTACAACCCACCCCTAAAAACTCTACGACACTCTTACCTAAATGCCATCTTATGCGTCAGAGAACCCACTATTATAGCGGGGGGACCTAAACTCCAAGCACCCTGCATGGAATTGCAGATCCATCAACAAGAACAGTTGCATTCTTTCTAACTTCACAGTATCAAACAATGCGGTCGTGGCAGGCCCCACCGAACCAACTCATCTCAGTACGTTTGGCACTGCGGGATATTAATCTTCAATACAGCATAAGATCAATAAATGAGTTGTCGTCTGATCACAACCCGATACTACTTTAGATGGGAAGACAACAACACCTGTCTCCTCCCCTTCACTTCTATATATCGTGGGAAAGTTTGTCAGAAGTGCTCAGGGATAGTATTGGCCCTGTTCCTCACATTCGTACAAAAGAAGACGTAGAATCTGCAGTTACAAGCCTCTCCCAAAACATTAATTCCGCTATAACGGTAGCCACCTTCTACAAGCCTGGTCGTTTGCCTGAAGACATCATGAACTTGGTCAGGAAAAAGAACAGAGCCAGGAAGAGATTTCGTAACACACGTGCGCCACAAGATAAAGCAAATCTAAACAGACTTACTGTGAGAGATGCACGAAAGGCTCACAGAGACCATCTATGGGAAGAAAAGTTAGCCTCTTATCTTACCTAGTGATCACTCTGTCTGGGGACTACTAAGAAATATCAAAACCAAAGGCAAATCTCTTCCCGCAATACTTTCTAATCATGGCCTTGTACACTCCAATGTTGACAAGGCAAAGGCCATGGCAAAAAATTTGGAAGAACAGTGCAAACCTTCCTATGAAAATCTAGACATCAATCACATATATAAAATTCACAGACTGGTCAGACACTCACTCAAACTTCCTGATACCCACACCTACCTCAAACTTATCGTCCAATCAGTCTTATCTCCAACCTGGGTAAGGTTGCGGAGAAGGTCATCCTCTAACGACTCCAAACCTCAGTAAATGACCTAAACATCCTTCCTAAAGAGCAGTTCGATTTTCAGCAACACCATAGTACTACCTAGAAAATCCTCAAACTAGCTGAATATATTACCACCAGCTTCAACTGGCGTCAATACACGGGAGCTGTTTTTTTTACCTGTCCAAAGCATTTGACAAAATATGGCACTTCGGATTGCTACATAAACTTATTTCAGCCGGTATCTCACTGAAAATGGTACATCTAGTTAGATCTTATCTACAGAATAGAAGCATGCAAGTCAAGATCAATGGTACTGCCTATCTCAGTGCCATATCTTGGACAGAGTACCGCAGGGATCCCTGCTGGCTCCATTGCTGTTCTCTATATATATGTCAGATATCCCGCACAACCCAATGTCATCCATCATGGCCCTATATGCAGATCAAACAGAATTATTAGCCAGATCTCTCCAACTGCACTTCATTACTAGAAAGCTTCAAGAAAACCTTCTAAAATTAAAGAGATGGTTCTCCGAATGGAGACTAGAAGTGAACCCACAGAAAAGATCAGCCATTCTGTTCACGAAAAGATCGATATCTTCTGCAGGAGATGTCTTACTATTCAATACTAAAATCCCTCGGCAGACAGAAACAAAATACCTTGGCGTCGTCCTCGAAAAAAATTAACTTTTAACCAACACATCAACACTACGTGTGTAAAGGCATCTAAAGCCATCGCCCAGATCTGCCCTCTAATTAACAGGAACAGCAAGCTAAACATCAGAATCAAATTGCTTTTATACTAGATGAGGATTCGTCCCATAGTCACTTATGCTTCTCCAGCCTGAATTCATACCTCGAATATTAACATTCTCAAACTGAAACGTGCACAAAACAAGTGCTTGCGAATGATTCTGAACGCCTCATCGTTCGCCAGAAACAATCAACTTCATCGAGATAGAAATGTTCCTTATATCTTCTCTTTCCTACAGTCTTTAGCAGCAAAGTTCTTCCTGAAGACATCCGTACACCCCAACGATCTGGTTCGATAAGCTGTGGCGTACGAAGCAACAGATATATTCAAATACAAAAGACCAGAAGCCATTTTAACTTCCTGCAACGATTCATAATCTCCATGCCAATCCAGGGCGAGCAAACTGCTCATAAAACTTTACTCTCACTGTAGCTGTAACAGATAACGGGAATACGAAAAGCTTATTGCTTCACCCCTAAAGTCATAAATGTCAATTGTCAATTGGATTATACATGTATACTGGATAGTCCTTTTTAGGACTTTCAAGGTAACAAATGGCAATGCTGTAGCAAATGAAGTTTTAACTGAGGCTCGGCTATTGCCGTTACCCAGCCATGACTAGAGCTTTTTAGCTCAATAACACTCCATCCACACAGATTTACTTCATTCAGATGACGGGATAAAAAATCAAGGACACTCTCCATCTCCCAGTCCTTTTTAGGATTATACAGTTGTACGTCACACATGAGCTCAAGGTGACACATTTTTTTTTTAAACAGTGTAATAGCGAGTAATTTGGTTTCACAATTTCCATCATTTTTCACTTTGCTAAACGATAAAAAGAATGTTAGTCAGTGAGGAACGAAAATTACTCATTATGGTTAAATGTCAATATGATTAATAATATATATATATATATATATATATGATGCTAAACATTAAAGGCAATGGTCACTACTCATACCGGTTTCGACCTTTATTGAGGTCTTGTCAGTGGGAGTCAGACCTGAAAATGCTAAGAATGAAGTAATGCAGAGGTCATTATGTATTTTACCAAAACAAAGTGCTTTGACCTTATAAATAAAATCTCAGACACTACCAAGTAGCACTACCAAGATCGGCACTACCAATAGCTGCCTTGGACTTGCACTACTTGCAGGCGCAAACTTGACTTTCTTGTCTGTTTGCTTACTTGGGAAACAAGATTAAAAACCAAGTTTATATAAAATTACTTTGTATTCTGAATACATAATACATAATATACCCAAGTTAAAACGCTTTCTACATACATACATATATATATATATATATAGTGGTAGATATAGATATATATATATATATATATATATATAGCGGTAGATATATATATATATATATATATATATATATATATCTACCACTGAGCTACACCCCCAGCTGTCAGGTGTGCTTACTTTTAGAAGAATGACAGAAAATAATAGCAGTTTAAGGAAGTTGACATTCCTTAAGTATGTAGGAGATATTTGTGCTTATTATTGATGTTTGCATAAAATAAACTGACCATACAAATTTCATGTTGTTATTTATTATAAGACTTCAAACTCTGATCGAAATTTCCGGATTGGCCGTCATATGACTCTGCAGTATTTTAGTACTGCAATGCTTCTCCACTAGAAGTACATCATGCATCATTTGGTGAATCATTCACCGTTTATTCTGCCTCCGTAGGTGTGCCTTGTTTAAACTTTATATCATGAGTCCGAGCCCTTTTGCGAGATCTGCTCCATAATATAACAAATTTCAAAAAAGAGTGAGTGCGTGTATCGAGTTTTGTTTCAAACTGGAGAGGTAATAATGGGCAGAATTCTCACATTTCAGAAACCTAAACAAAATGAATCCGTTTTTACTTGGAAAAATTCAGTTTTATTTTATTTATTTTTTTCTTGTAAAGCAACCATTTTCTTCTCCTCCATTATAGAAGTGATGCATTTGCGAAACTCTTTAGATTGACTAAGGAGCGTGATAATTTGAGAATATCAACTTCCTGAAACTGCTATTATTTTCTGTCATTCTTCTAAAAGTAAGCACACCTGACAGGTGGGGGTGTAGCTCAGTGGTAGAGCGTTCGCTTCGCATGTGAAAGGTCTCGAGTTCGATCCTCGACTCCTCCATTTTAATTTATTTTTCCCTTTTCTAATTTTAGATGCTAATTTCTAAAGTAGAACATTTTCTCTTAAATTTTATTATCTTATGTTTTTATATTAAATTTTATTATCGTAAGTTCTTAAACGTGATTGATCCGTGTATTTATACTAAGAAAACAAAAAAATAAAATAAAATTATTCATACCTGTAGATTGTGATTCATATGTACACGTACATTTCCGTGCACTAGATGGCGCCACTTCCAATTAGTAGAACGTGATGAATGATCTGAGACGTGACCAACCCAAATATGCATGAACACATCCTCTGTTTCAAGTGCAAATTTGGTTTACTTTATCTGTGAATAGACTTTTATCGACTATGAATTATATTAAAAAATGAGTGCATAATCACCAACGACGATTATTTAGATAGTTCTGCTTATGGCGTAAGCATTGCGAATAAATTGGAATATTTAAAAATATAAATAAACAATAACTATTTTTAACTGTTTTCTAAAATGCCCCTAAGATTTAATGCATCCAGCGTTTACCGCTTTCTAATGGTATTAGTATAAGAGGGAAAACCTCTATTTACTAGTAAATGAATTATTTACCTATTTAGCGAACTGAGATAACCTAAAGCTCTTTGCAGATATCTGTGATTTCGTTGTAGGGACAATTCATAACTGATATGACATGGACAGTCATTATTGTATATTTATCTCTGCGTCACGTAAGTGCTGCCATCTCGTGACCGAGGTTGGATTGTGTGATATATCTAGTTTTGCAATAATGACAGCAATAATAACGTAGATATACGCATAAATACAAATTATTATTATTTATTCAGAATAAACCTGTATTCTATCCGGGAGTTGATATACAGTATTATCGTGATGTTCTGTTTATTTGCAACACGTTGAAATTTTTGTAGCAGTTGCAATGATTCGCGTTGAAGTTCCTGGAACAAAATCAACGTGAAATTGGGATGGAAATAAATAATATCCTATCCAAATTAACTGTTTACAAAGCGAGATTTTTGGCTAGCTTAAGCCTGCATTACCAAAAGAACTTTCGCATATCGCCTCGATATACAGTAGTGATCTTTGTGGTGACAGGAAGATTAGGGAATTGCACATCAGCGGATGCCTGGTGTGTGTGTGTGTGTGTGTGTGTGTGTGTGTGTGTGTGTGTGTGTGTGTGTGTGTGTGTGTGTGTGTGTGTGTGTGTGTGTGTGTGTGTGTGTGTGTGTGTGTGTGTGTGTGTGTGTGTGTGTGTGTGTGTGTGTGTGTGTGTGTGCTATTTAACAGACTCGAAAAGATTATCAGCGCCAACCTGATAAGACCTCATCTCGACTACTGTGCCCAGATTTGGTCACCTCGGTTCCTTCTTGATGGGGAGGAGGTTGAGAGGATCCAGAGGCGAGTGACTAAGATGATAGCAGGTCTATGGAATGAACCATATGAGAACAGGTTGAAGATTTGTGGGTTGCAGAAACTAGTTGATAGGCGAAAGAGGGGAGATATGATTGAGACATTCAAATTGCTAAAAGGATTCTATAGGATTAATTCAGATGATATTTTTGAGATCAGGACTGGTGGTGGGAGAACTAGGGGACACCCATGGAAGCTGGGCAAGAGCGTGGTTAGCAGGGGTGTTAGAGCTGGGTTCTTTACTTTTAGAGTGGTAAATGAGTGGAATAAGCTGCCAGAGTCTGTTGTGGGTGCTATGACAGTGAGCGAGTTCAAGGCAAGGTATGATAGATACTGTGAGAATGTTGAACAGCTGTGTGAACATGATGTTTAGGGCCTCCCTCGATGAGTCTAAGGACTCCTGGAGTAGCCCGTGGCAATAATAATAATAATAATAACTAAGTCGTTTCAGAGTTGTATTTTTATCCAGTTCTGATAACTCAATTTCCAGAGTAAGAGTCTCAAACACGAATGAAGTTTCTGGCTACATTCCATAAATTGGGCAAAATCACAACGAAGGGGAAACATTTCATCAAGGACCGAATTATAAAGACACCGATCGAAAATAAATTAATTTAAAACACTCTTGCTGACGGACTTCAATACAAAGCACTGAGTGAGACTGCAGTGGTGTGGTATTTCGACTGGTTTTCTTACTGGTATTCCACTTGTCTAGATTGACTTCAGTACACGATAACAACTGAGTGATTGATTTATAGAATTCTATTTCCTTGTCATCCTAAATATACCAATATCTTCTTTTGGAAAGATGAAGCGCGTTATGTTAATAACCTCATCATAAGTGCGTTATGTTAATGCTATGGTTGAAGGATGTGAATTCCTATCCGCTATGAAGTGATACACTTAATTTAGTGCTTTACTTAGTGCCTTTAGTTCTGAGAATAATTCAACCGCAACGATCATTGCAAACAAACTAAAGGCACTAAAGTGACAGCTCAGCTCAATACAACACAATAATGGTACTAACATGATCTTATAGGAAAACACAGTGCATCGAATCTTATCACAAAAGGAGAATAGCAAATGATCTTATCGTGTCCCTCTCTTACCTTCTAAAATGAGTAATTTCGGTTCATGAGACGACACACAAACTGAAAATAGATACTTAGGGAGTGGAAAAAGGTCTTTTATTCCAACGAATCCTAGTTATGGTTGTTCTGCGTATGGCAGAACAAAGCAACACAGTATGAACCAATAAAACAACAGTGCTAAATAGCATTGCAGGCCGACAGTGTGGAGTGTATTTTGTGTATTAAATCCAGCATTATTCCAAAGCAGAATACAGAATCTATAAAAGTTTCGTACTAACTTTGACCAGAGAGCTTACAGGAATACACTCGCCGGCATTTAGAAGTTGCCTAGTCGGACCTTATAGGGGACACAATCGCTATGCCCAAGCGTCCGTATCGCCTGCTATTGGTCCATTTTGATAAGGTTTCACTGGCTGACAACTGTTTCAGACTGATTGGTTTGGGTCAGAGACGAGGCAGAAACCTTAACAGAGCCTTTGGACTCTTCTTTTTAGTAAATATTTTTACGCACCGTCCGAGAGTTCGCTTACGAAAAATACACCTCTCCGACGTTTCAAGTTCCTTTCTATTGAAAGAGAGTTTTTGCTCTCTTAAGCAAAAACTCTCTCTCTTTTTTTTTTTTTTAGGTTGCTGCCTGGTGTCTGACGAAAACCAACCAGTTCGAAACAGCTGTCAGGCCACTGAAACCTTATCAAAATGGACCAATAGCCTGCGAATATACGGACGCTTGGGTATATCGATCGTGTCCCCTATAAGGTCCGGCTAGGCAACTCGTAAATGCCGGCGAGTATATTCCTGTAAGCTCTCTCTGGCGAAATTTCAAATTCGGCGATGCAAAATTATAATTCTTATAATTTTGCATCGCCGAAGTGAAGCCTTTTGGCTCTTTATTTTAGTAAGTATTTTGTGTATTTTCTGACGCAAACATCCAAATGGTACAACTTAATTTATTGCTATGGAGGTAAATCTTTGATGCACACAGATTTTTCATCTGGTAAACGTTACATCTATCATAATAACACCCAAAACTCTGATATTACAAATTAGCGTATTTTTTTAGTTTCTGTGAATAATAATCAGCTCATCCATTATTGTCAACCAATATGCTAACAAGAACCATCCACTACAAATAAGAAATTCTGCCAAAATCACAGTCAGAGTGAAGCGTTATATTATTCTTTAGAATGGGGATATGAGAATTCCCACCACTCTCTCTCTCTCTCTCTCTCTCTCTCTCTATCCATCCATAAATATATAAAAGTTAAAAAAAAACAATCTGGAGTATAATGCAAAATACACATATTTTAAAACAAAATTCCATTTTCCAATTTTTTCTTAATATTAGGGATTAGGGACGTTCTTTCGGAACCTTTGGTTCTGGATAAGAAAAACAGACACGTGTACAATGAATGTAAACTACTGCTATGCAAATTAATCTATGAAATAAAGTGTAATAGCCCTGTTCCTTCAGATTTGGCTATGGAATTTCGTATCGATTAATGAGATCTGTACTTGTTTAATCTTAATAGATTTAAACAAAAATAATAATAAAATAAATATTGCAATCTAAACAGTTAATATGTGGTAAGTCATGACTTTAATATGACATTCTTTGTTGTCACAGTTCAGGACTTGTTAGACTTGGAAGGAAAAAGGTCGGAGGGTATGGAAGGAGCAGGATATAGAGTGCTGTCATGATCTCGTAACAAAGACGTTAAATTAACTTGTTTCTTTATTTTAGAAAATAATAATTTTTTCAGATTATGAACTCAACGCCTTAATATACAGTATTTGAAAACTATTAATATAAACAGATCCAGTCATTATTATTATTATTATTATATGAACTTACGGTCCAAAAAAAGGGAGTAATTTTTTTTTTTTTTTAATTTTGAACAAAATGCTCACCTCCCCCTCCCAACATACAAATGTTGGGAGGGGGAGGTGAGCATTTTGTTCAAAATTTAATTAACATAATTACCTAAAATTTAATTTTAGGTAATTATTTAAATATTTTGATCTTTATTTATTTATTTATTTTTACTGTGGGTTTTCCTAAGTTTGAAACATTACTAGTTATGCATACTCTCACTAGATGGCAGTATAATACACTCAGTGGCACTTTCGACTTTTCTTGTTGAAGTAGAACGTGTAAAATACTTTGAAGAAATTATAATCTCAAAATGCAAGTAAAGAAATAGCGACAGCATGTGGAAGAGAATTTATCTTTTTATTCGCGAAGAATATTCTGTGACTTTCTAAAGTGGAATAACATTACCCACAGGACATCGTCTTGTCATATACCCGATAAGGGTTTCAAGGGTCATTAGCAATTCCGTGTCACATAACGAAGTGACAGAAAGTTTGTTTATAGTTGAAGAAGACAACAAAGAAAGTGTTTCTTTCTACTTTGGATAAAGGCAATGTTGGCTGTGATGCTTCAAGACATCCTGAAACAAACAACAACAACAAAAAAGTAAAGTAAGAAAGATACAATGGCGGATTCAGACTGGGAGGGTGATGGACAAATATTACAAGCGGGGTATTGAAATATTACGGAAGCAATTCTAAAATCATCGCAACTTTAATTAATTTACTTTATATTTTACCAATAACTACATTTCTGAATGTCTTACACTTTAAAAAAAGCGTAAAAATCTTATTTTTCATAAATAATAAAATAAATAATAAAAACAAAAATAAAAATCGAATAGTTTTTTTTTTTTTTTTTTTTTTTTTTTTTTTTTTTGGCTAGATGGGTGAAGCAAGAATGCTTTTCGTATTCCCCGTTATTATCTGTAGAAGAAAATATATATAGATAGGGTGTTATGGAGCTATAAGCTCTGATCATGACGGGGTAACGGCTATAGCCGAGCCTCAGTTAAAACTTCATTAGCTGCAGCATTGCCATCTGTTACCCTCTGGAATTCACTCCTCTCAACCATAGGTTTAGGTTTGGTTTATAGTCCTTATAAGGACTGGCTTAAAGGGGCGAAGCAATAATGCTTTTCATAATCCCCGTTATCTGTAGAGGATAGTGTAGGGATAAGGTGTTATTGAGCTATTAAAGCTCTGATCATGGCAAGAGGGTAACAGCAATAGCCGAGCCTCAGTTAAAACTTCATTGGCTATAGCATTGCCATCCATTACCCTCCAAGGGTATTGGATTGAATGAATCATTCAATCCGTTTAACTTTAGGTTTGGTTTTTATAGTCCTTATAAGGACTGGCTTAAAGGGGCGAAGCAAGAATGCTTTTCATATTCCCCGTTATCTGTAGAGGACAGTGTAGGGATAAGGTGTTATTGAGCTATTAATTAAAGCTCTGATCATGGCAGGAGGGTAACAGCAATAGCCGAGCCTCAGTTAGAACTTCATTGGCTACAGCATTGCTATCCATTACCCTCCAAGGGTATTGGATTGAAAATCAATCACCGCATCTCACGGTCGATTGATTTTCTCCTCAGGTTTGGTTTATTAGAGGAAAATCTATTATATAATTTTACTATGCTTTACACAAAGAAGGGGAGAAACATTATTATCAGCTCCCTCTACATCTGCGATTGAAAAGTAGGATTTTTGAAAATATATTAAAGAATATTATAAATCCACTTATATTTTATAGCTAAATGTTAGAAAAACACTAAAATCATTTTATTTTCTTGCTATGATTGGTAATAAAATATGGATCCATAATATTCTCCATTTTAATATTTATTTATGCTAAATTGAAGCCAGTCTACTTTGTATTTTAGTATATGGTTCTTAATTATTTTCATGTTTATTACTCACCTTTATCTTTTTTCACTTCCGTGGACTATATATTTCAATGATTGAAATGTGCCCCAAAAATGAAGATTTTTTTAATGTTAATGTGCATATTAATTTATTTATATCAGTCTCGCATTCAGAAGTGTCCACTTCATAAAAACGTGACCTGTGAGATCATACAAAATATGCTTTTTCACGTATTTTTGCCTTGCTTATTGTAATCATTCATAGAAATACTATTATGGGGTATTCAGTAATTATATCGAACAAACAGATCCAACAAAATGCTTCCAACTTCAGTCTTTTACCGAATATATCTTAACATTATTTCCCTCACACCCTCTGTCCAAAAAGAAACCGAACTTTTAGAAAATAGAAAAAAACTAGTGGCGCCACCTGTTGAATTTTTTTTGTTCTCGAAAGCGCCAACCTTCGTTAGTGTTGTTGTGTCAACTGTTCATGACATTTGTTTCATTAGAAGCCGACTTATAGTGCCAAGAGTGACAGTGTGTTTTGACGAACGGCCGGTCATCACGATATTCATGCCGTACGCCACGAATTCTCGCTATCAATCAGGTGGCGCCACTAGTTTCTTCTATTTTCGAAACGTTCGGTTTCTTTTTGGACAGAGGATGTATATGGAAGATTAAAATAAGCAAGCATACAAAATTGAAAGATAGTTTTACTCTATGAATATTGTCAGCTGACAACGACCAAATATTGCAGCACTCTATCGTTTTAAAACGTTTAAAAAATTCCATGTTTTGGATATTCCATCAGACTAAGTGGTTGTCATTGGAAGCACTGAAGATGAGCATCCCGTTCTGTTCTCCAGATGTTATATGCAAGATTTCAAATGTCTAAAGATGTTTAAACCATAAATTGATGCAAATGCTTACGCTTTCACGTCAGCCGTTTCAAAAATCGCACAACAGTTAAATAATTTGATTTCATTCAATGAAAATGCTGGAAGTTGTAACGAAACAATAACAATGCAAGCGTTGGTGTTGTATCGTCAGTTACAAGCATCTCTTTGATATTTTTGATGCAGCTCCTCGTATATAAACCTGCTTCTTTAGAAGATGTGAAGGATCAATGGACTTCGGTAACTATCTTCCCTCTTTTAGCCTACCATCTATGCATAACCGAATAAATTGGGATTATTACTTCATTCAATTTCAACAGTTCAATGCTCTCGACACCATAAGACTGGAAACAAAAACTGTACGTAATAGTATATCACTCAACACATATATTACTCGTATTACTCCGGTAATTTGCATAAAGGTTTCCTTTGAAATAAAGTGATCACAAAATATTTTTTGTTTTCCGGGTGTGTGTGTGTGTGTGTGTGTGTGTGTGTGTGTGTGTGTGTGTGTGTTTCACATCATTACCTTTAAATCATCTTAGCATCTATACAGGATATTGCAGAGCTCATTAACGTTTAATCTGGTCATAAGAAAAGTGGACAAAGATTGAACACTGTAGTCCAATTCAGAATCTAATATACTATGAAATGATCACCACGAAAATATGTATACTTGCTTCTTTGGCAAGAGGAGAAAATTTTTCTTATCATAGACTGTCTAGACGTGGTTTTAATTTATACTGACACCAGCTGGGAGGGAAAGTATTGTCGAAGTTTCTTCTGTTATGTGCGCAATTTTTCTTTCCCAAGCAAAGAAGTCATGTTTCGTTGATCTGATTGAAGTATGATTTAACACAATGGCGTAGCTAGGAGGGGGGCGGAGGGGGGGGGGTCTGCCCTGGGGGCACTTTGAACCTTTTTGAACTTTTGCAGTTAATTTTAAAATACAGTCTCGAGAACTCATTTCCAAATATCGTAATACTACTGCGAATTTTCTTCCCAATTGCTGTAAGTGTTGTTAGATATGAGCGGAGTTTTCTAAATAAAATTGATTAAGAATTACCTACATTATTATGAAATACACTTCGCCAATGTCATCGACGATTTTGCTAACAGAAAAGCAAGAAAAATAACATTTTAGAATGTTGAAATTAAAGTTTTATTTCAAAAGTAAATATAGTGTTTTAATTTATTTCCCTAGACGTTGTTTTGACCCTTTGTAGTATTTGTAGTGTGTATTGAGAGGGGAGGCAAACTCAGGGACCCCCCATGGCGGCAAACGCTCTAGCTACGCCACTGATTTAACAGCTTTATCTTCCCTCATCAGGTGTTCGGGAGAAGGACAGGAAATCACTTTCATCTTCTTCACAGTTGTCACAAGCAGGATTTTCTAAGATGGATAGGTGGTTGTAGAGATTCGGTTCAAATCCCCTGGAAGACGTGTCGTGGAAATAAAATAAAATAGAAACTACATACAACGCAAAGAGTTAAGAAAGGAAAAGTTAAGAAAGAATAGCAGTAGAGAGATTGAGAGGATGGAAACAAGAAAAATCAAGCAATGAAAAGAAGAATAAACAAAATAGGAGGATAAAAAAAAAAGAAAAGAGTTATTGTGTTCTTGTTTTATGGATGAAAAATGTAGTAAGCAAGGCCTGCATGTAAATAATGCATGAGAATAAACATCTTTTATTGCTGTAAAATATACTGAGGAGATTTCGCAGAGATTATTGTTAAATTCACTGTTCTAATCCTTTTTCTAAATGTCCTGAAAACAAAAAGTTCTTTTTGGACTAAATCGATGTTGCAAGTAACAACTGGAATATACATCTGATACAAAGAAATCCTATTCTGCATCTGTAAGGTAGCAGTTTTCTGACAAATAACGGTCCTTCAAGTATTAGGTGAACCTTCAAGTGGTCGTGTACTCTGTAAAATGGTTTCAAAGAGCGCAGAATTGGAGAAATACTCCCTATCGGTACTGGATGGAAATATTCATGCAATGATTATTTATTTCAATGTATCTGGTAAAATTGGAAGAAAGAAATCGGTCGAAGACGGCAGTTAGAGTTCTTTTACAAGACAGAGAGTGAACGAAGAGAGAGAGAGAAATATGTGAATGATATAGATTTTCGATATTTTAAATTTTTCTCTCGAATGTGAGGAAAACCTTTTGCGTTCTCTTTATAGTAAAGAGAAAATGGAAAGATGTATAAATTACTTAAACAGTAAATGGCTTCTCGTTTCGCCACTCATCATTAAATCTTTCATTGGAAGCCAAACTGTCGTCCCAGTCTGACCTATCGCAATAATCAGGCAAAAAAAACCCCTACACCTGGAGTCGTCTTACAACTCCATCTTATTTCAAGCGATTCCTTCATCTGGCAACAAAGAAATAACTCTCCTTTTCTCACACACACACATCAAAACAAACTTCACCGACTTCTTCACGAGGGACTTCCAATTTGGTGCTTTAAATAATCTTCCATTCGCGATCTTGATCCTTAGTAAGAGAGTGGGACAAGGCAGAGATAAAGAACTCTAGTGAGAAGCCTTGACCGAACTAAGAAAGGTCCAAAAATACGGACCAGTACACTGTATTCAGTATGACGAAAGAAAGCGGAAAAAACACGCGAGAGAATTTGTCCACCATGATGGCTCTGTCTTTCCGCCGTATGGCTGCAGGTGGCGCTGTCTTCACTTTCGTTCCATTTGGAACACTGCCCGGTTCCTACAAATAGAAAATAAAAATAAATGCAACCCCCTATTTCTGATTGCTTTATTAATAATTATTAAAAGTGATAATTATGACATTATAATTCCTTTAAATTAGAAATAAATATTAAGTCTCATTCAAATACATCTATTTTTACTTTCGTCTTTAATTTCGTCTGTTCGTTTCCGTTTTCTCGAATGATAGCTAAGGAGTGATCTTCTCCAATCATCTGGATTTCGACCGTCTAAATTATGCAGCACAGCCACAGTATAAAAAGATTATATTATCATATGTCAGCATTTTTGGTCAAATATCATCTAATCCTTTTCATAATTCTGGTTTCTACCCCATACATTGATATGTATCCCCTAATTACATTCGTCTGGATTGTAATTAGGTTTTAAATTACCTTTATCATTAGAAAAAGAATTTAAACAAATTTGTAAAATAAAATATAATTTCCTTTTTAACTTGAAAATGAATAATTACAATTTCAGATTTACATTTTTGCCCAAAACAACAACATATTATTATTATTACTATTATCTCATTACCATAAACTTATTGCCATTGCCACAATAAACTGGCATACGTTTCAAAATCCAGAAATAAAAAAATAATTTTTTGATATACAAGAAATATAATGGTGTTTTAAAATCACACTAATTGTTTGAGTTTAAAAATAAAATAGAAAACAATTTTCATTAATTTTAGTAATATTTTATAGTTGACAATAAACTCTATTAAAATTATCTATTTACGGATAAAAATTAAACTATATTTCCAAAATTACTAGGGATTAGAAATATGGCATTAACTAAGCACGTATGCGCATTTAACCATTTTTTTATTATTATTTCAACAAGTTTCAAAACGACATTATTTCATAAGAATTTTTTCAGATTTTTCTTTATGGCATCAGTAGGGTTTTCAAATGGACAGAATTGTTTACCGGAATTCAGCATTTCATTTTTAGATAAGAACAGACGATTAGATTAAATAAAAGAACAATAAATACATGGGGAATACATTTACTTTAAAGACAAAAAAAACAAAGCTTGTGTCTTTTAAGTACTACAAGGAAAGTGTATTATCGAAGGTTCTGTAAGTTTTCCCATAAATTCTCATAAATTATATAAAAACTTCTCGAAACGTTTAAGCTTGTTTAAATTTACTATAAAATACGAATGCATCTATAATATTATTTTTTATTTTTCACTTTATATCAAATTGAATTTTATATTTATTATAAAATTAAATAAATTTATCACACCAAAATAAAAATATTAAATAACAACTTCAATAAATTCACGGTTATACTTTTAATAATAATACCGTGAGATGCGGTGATTGATTCATTCAATCCAATACCCTTGGAGGGTAATGGATAGCAATGCTGTAGCTAATGAAGCTCTAACTGAGGCTCGGCTATTGCTGTTACCCTCCTGCCATGATCAGAGCTTTAATTTAATAGCTCAATAACCTTATCCGTACACTGTCCGCTACAGATAACGGGGAATATAAAAAGCATTTTTGCTTCGCCCCTTTAAGCCAGTCCTTATAAGGATAATAACAATGACGGGAATGGAGAATGATTCATTCCAATACCCTTGGAGAGTAATGGATGGCAATGCTGTAGCCAATGAAGTTCTAACTGAGGATCGGCTATTGCTGTTACCCTCCTGCCATGATCAGAGCTTTAATTTAATAGCTCAATAACACCTTATCCCTACACTGTCCTCTACAGATAACGGGGAAGATGAAAAGCATTTTTGCTTCGCCCATTTAAGCCAGTCCTTATAAGGACTATAACAATGCCGGTCGGGCATATAAATGGAAAGTGACAAAAAACAGTGAGTCAGGATTGATCATGGTCAAGAACGTAGACCTAACACAAAGTACTCAGTGAATTCGGAGATGCAATTTGATTGATATATAGAGGTAAGACTTTGATTTAGATGCAATTTAGGAATTGTAGTGAATTCTGAAAAAGAAAATACGTCATTGGATCTTAAAGGTAGCTATCGCAGAAAGCTAACTTGCGGAAAACTTTTCCAATTGCATTCAACACAAAGGAGTGCATTTTGATTGAGATTCACTCAGCGAAAAGTATGGTTTCGCTATTAATTCTCAGTTTTAGAATTGACCAACCCTGAATCAAAACCTACTAGACGTAATTGTGACTTACATAGACACCGACGCCATGACAGAAACACTAAACAAAGGTCTGGCGCTAAGGCCTACTCAAAAAATTACTAAAAAAATTTGAAGTGGAATGGCCAGGCTATTTGAACCTGTACTCCACAACGAGAGATGATGAGGAAAGCGAGGATACTGCTAATACAGAGGAAAAATTGGATTTGGTGTCTCCAATCTCCCGAAGGATCAAAGAGAGACCCACCCGAGGAAAAAACGCAAAACACAGTCGAGAGAACCACCCACAGATGAGGTATGGAGGAAGATGGACACAACTCTGACCCTCCTGCCTCCACTAAAGAGAAATTGCCTCCAATTATCTTAAGAAAAAAGAATTAGTGGACAGAACTAAGGGCCACTATGACTAGTCTACAGATAGCATACACTACAGCAAAGAATTTAGACGAATGCATCAAAATCCAAGCCGCCACTATAATGGACAACCGCAGACTCACAAGGAGCTAGACAATAAAGGTGTACAATACCACACCTTCACCCTCGACTCAGAGAGGAGTCTCTGAAGGTGGTTCTCTGTGGAATATCAGAGCACATACAAACAGAAGACATAGCTGCCAATCTCTGCTACCACCCATCAAGGTCAGCAGAATGACCAGAGCAGACAAAAGTCCAATGTAACTCGTCTTAGTAGAGATCCACCAGGCATATATAAACATATAGGACCTAACTTCAATTTGTGGGCTAAAAATCAGCCCAGAACCACTAAGAAAAAGAACCTCATCAGGACAGTGCCAAAAGTATGGTCATGCCTAGAGATTATTTAAAGCAGAATACAAGTGTTTAAAATGCGGGGAGAGCCACCCCACATATACCTGCACCAAGCCAAAATCCACTCCGGCTAAATGTGAAAACTGCGGGGGACCGCATCCAGCAAACTACAAAGGATGTATACAACACCCAAAAAACAGACCATCTGCTCCTCTACTAATCTACAAAACCCAGAAGCAGTAGCTCCAACTCCTCAACCCTCCAGAGGTCGACAAAACACGATACCGAACCAACTGCCGCAACCAGAAACCCCGATCGAAGCAAACCTCAAACGGCAAAGTCTTACGTAGATGTAGTCCGCTCAACAAAGGCAACTCAGGAGCAATACAACCCAAATTTAGCAGCCGTCATCACAAACTCCCTTGCAAATATGCTGCAAGACTTCAGGCTTGCAGCATATTTGCAAGGGAGTGCAATCTTACCCCACATCGGACTCCAGAAAAAGATTTATACAAGAAACCCAATCCATCCTAGCAGCTCTCAAAAAGCACTCAAGTTTCCCTACAGATCATCGCTTGGAACGCGAATGGACTTAGAAACAAGATTCTGGAACTCCAAGAATTCGTAGTGAGATACAACCCAGACATCATCTTAATAAACGAATCCCACTTAAGACCAGCTGACAACCCCAAAGTTAGAGGATACCTCCTCCACAGAAATGACAGAATAAAGTACAGAGGAGGTGGCACCGCCATTTTCATAAAAATCCACATCGATCACCACTCTGTAACCAGCCCCTCAACCAAAAATCTAGAGCTCACAGGAATAGTAGTACCCACTACCTCAGCTGGGAAACTAACACTTTATGCTGCTTACAACCCTCCATCAAACAATCAATCTACTACATTCAGATCTGGATGCCGTCCTGGGCAATAAAGAGCAAGTCATCATTGCTGGTGATCTAAACGCAAAACACCCGGCATGGAACAGTAAAACCGCCAACAGAAACGGCTACACACTCTTCAGCTACTCCAGTTCAAATTATGCAGTGGTGGCAGGCTCTGCAGAACCAATACATCATAGTACGTATGGCACAGCCGATATACTTGACATTGCTATCGTTCAAAATATTAAGCTACAGTATAGCCTAGACTCTTTAAACGAGCTGACATCCGATCACAATCCAATCTTGCTCCAGCTGGGAAAGCAAGAACAACTGCTGCCCCCTCCCCACTCCTTCATCTCATGGAAAAAACTAACAGAAGTGCTATCAAAACACATTGGACCTGTCCTTCACCTCAGATCCATAAAAGAGATTGAAAATGCCTGTCAGAAGCCTGACCCAGTGGATCAACACAGCCATAAAGTTTGTCACCTCTACCAAAGCCAATCTTAAGCCAAACCGACTACCCGAAGACATCATGGATTTAATTTGGGACAAAAACAAAGCAAGGAAAAGGTACCACAACACCGTGCACCTCATGAGAAAAAAGATACTCAATAAACTGAACAATGAAGTTATAAAAGCACTTAAAACTCACAGGAACGAAACATGAGAAGCCAAACTAGCTTCTGTATCACCCGGCGAACACTCCATCTGGAACATATTAAGAAGTCTCAGAAACAAAAACAAATCTCTTCCCCCACTCAAGTCAGACATGGGACTAGCACACACGGACGCAGAAAAAGTTAAAGAAATAGCAAAGAACCTAGAAAAACAGTGTAGCCCTACATACGACAATTTGGACATCAAGCATGTCTATAAAATCCGCCTCTATATCAGACATGCACTGAAAGTCACCGATACCTGCAACAACATACCTCCAAACACCTCACCAGCGGAAATCCATGAAGTTCTAAAGAAGCTAAAGAATAAAAAAGCCCCTGGCCCAGATGGCATATCAAATAGAATAATTAAACTGCTGCTCCGAAGAGCTGTTGTACATCTCACCAACATAATCAACGCCATGTTCCGATTTAACTATTTCCCCAGCTATTGGAAAGTCGCAGATGTGGTTCCAGTGTATAAACCAGGTAAAGATCCACACCTGCCTGAAAGCTATCGACCCATCAGCCTTATCTCAAACTTAGGCAAAATTGCCAAAAAAATCATCCTCTCCAAGCCTCAGTAAACGAGTTAAATATCCTTCCTAAGGAACAATTTCACTTTAAACGTCATCACAGTACTACTCAATAAATTCATAGGATAATTAAGTACATCACCACCGGCTACGATTGGCACTAGCACACAGGAGCAGTCTTCCTTGACATAGTGAAAGCTTTTGACAAGATATGGCACTTGGGATTACTACACAAACTCATTTCAGCAGGCATACCATCAAGAATCGTCCACCTAATTAAATCTTACCTCCAGGACAGACACATACAAGTCAAAATAAATGGTACAGTTTCAAGTCAGCGATGGATCTCTGCGGGAGTTCCCTACTGGCACCGATCTTATTCTCGATATATATGGTAGACATCCCACACAACCCACACATCCATCTTATGCGGATGACACAGCAGTACTGGTGAGATCTCTACAACCACATCTTGTCACTAAAAAACTGCAAGAAAACCTACTAAAACTAGAACAATGGTTCTCCAAATGGAGATTACAAGTGAATCCCCAAAAGAGTATAGCGATGCTTTTCACCAGAAGATTGGCAACTCCCAAGGGGGACCTTTATCTATTCAACACCAAAATCCCCTGGCAAACAGAAACAGAATATCTTGGGGTAATTTTAGACAAAAGATTAACGTTCAACCCACACATCAAAGCCATATGCGTGAAAGCATCTAAAACCATCGCACAACTTTACCCTCTAATAAATAGAAAAAGCAAGGTAAATACCAGAATCAAAGTGCTCCTCTACCTGCTGACGATCCGCCCCATAGTGACATATGCATCTCCAGCCTGGAGCCACACATCCAACACCAAAATCCTCAGGCTACAGAGAGTGCAAAATAAGTGTTTGCGCATGATCTTGGATGCACCGTGGTTTGTAAGGAACGTCCAACTGGACAAGATACAAACATCGATACAAAACTGAAATGAAATTGATCTCTTCAAATACAAGAGGCCAAAAGCCATCCTGAATACTTGCAACAGTGACTAATCTCCGTGCTCCCCCCCCACCAGGGCTAGCTCACAGCTCATAAATCTTTCCTTCAATTCATCCTCCCTATCAGACAACGGAGAATAAGAGCATTTTTTTTCACCCTTCTGGCCAATGATGTTATGTTATGTTTAACAATGACGCTTGAGCACCGAAAAAAGCCCCAAATTTGATCAGAGTGATTTTCAATTGGTAGAATTGGTAGTCAGGTGAATGAAATTGTGTGGAGTGACCGGCAAGTGATATTTGTTATAAATGTGTCCTGAACACCACGTCATTATATATCAGTGCTCCTACCCAATAAATTCAGAGTCCTGCATAAGTGCCAGTAAGGCTTCAACTGCACGGTGAGCGTTTTTTTTCTCCCCCCCCCCTTCAACTTTAGATACTTCACATTAATAGTCATGGAAAGACAGCTAAATGAGACAATATTCGAGGAGGTATATATATATAGAGAGAGAATTTATAAGACTAGGTGAACTACTTAACATCAATTGGCCGGGAAAAGTGAAACTTTACGACACATTTCCCCCGGAAAGTGTCACAGACGTTGTCGCTGAAGATCAGTTAGAATCGGTGCCTTCTACTCTTTCAGATTTTTAGAAGTGTGCGCACGCATAAATCGAAGATCGACAGAAGAACCGCTCAAATACAACGAAATGGAACAGGATGCTCAGGGTTGGGACGCCGCTATTTCTCCAAAGAAAAGGTGCCTCCGATCATCCTTAGAGAAAAGCAGAATTGGGCAGCTTTAAGATCCACAATGTCCAATCTGCACATTGGCTTCATTAAGACCAAAAACATGGATGAAGGCATAAAGATACAGTCAGCAACAGTGACAGACTATAGAAGGTTGACCGAAGAACTGGAGGATAGAGGCATCCAGTGTCATACCTTCGCGCTCAGCTCGGAAAAAAAACTAAAAGTGGTCCTTCGTGGTGTCTGTGAAGAAATTGACACGGCAGAAATAGCTGCTGACCTTAATTCTCAGGATCTGCCTCCAGTCAAGGTCAGCAGAATGTACAAAGCAGACAAGATTCCCATGCCATTAGTCCTAGTAGAGATTCATAAAATTTACAAAAATATCTACAACTTAAAAACAGTCTGTGGTCTCATCGTCACACCAAACCCACTCCGGAAAAGATCATTTTCTGGGCAGTGCCATAGGTGTCAAAAGTTTGGCCAGGCCCAGAATCTATGTAGAACGGAATATAGATGTTTGAAATGTGGGGACAGCCACCCAACCAATACCTGCACAAAGCCGAGGACCACCTCGGCTTTGTGCAGGTGGTGCCGACTGCGGTGGCCCTCATCCTGCGAACTACAAAGGATGTACTCAGCATCCAAGGAACAGACGGATGCATTGACTGCATCCGTCTGTTCTGGAGGCAGTCAATCAGCTCTCCTCCTACAGTATAAGAACACCAGAGGCCCAGACATCAAAACCGGAGACTCAGCGGCCACAGAGACCTCCAATAATAGAGACACCCAAAAGCAAACAAGAAGATATGCCGATGTGACCGGTACAATTAGACCAATACCAGAACAAAATCAACCAGTAGCACCTAAAACTCTAACAGCTGTTATTACGACCTCAATAGCAAACATGCTACAAGATTTCAGCCTGTCAAACCCTACTGCAACCGCCACTAAAAGATTTCTTCGTGAAACGCAGATCATCCTCGCAGCTCTCATAAATGAATAGTAACAAACTCATTCCAGCATCTCTTCAGATCGTTGCTTGGAATACAAATGGCCTCAAAAACAAAATTCTGGAACTCCGAGATTTCACATATAGGTATCAACCAAATGTTATATTAATCAGTGAAACTCATTTAAGACCCTCAGACAATCCTACAATAAGGAGTTGCCTATACAAAAATGATAGATTACTCTACAGAGGCGGCGGCAGTGCCATCTTCATTAAAAATTATATTAAGCACCACTCTGTGAGCAACCCTTCAACCACTAACCTTGAAATCAAAGGCGTGGAAGTAGTCACCAGCTCCGCTGGCAGATTAAAAATCAGCTTACAACCTCCCCAAAAATTTCTATTACACTCTGACCTAAATGTCATCTTATACGTCATTATAGCCGGAGATTTGAACTTCAAGCACCCGGCGTGGAATTGCACAACCACCAACAAGAATGGTTGCATCCTTTCCAATTACTTAGGATCAAGCAACGCTGTTGTGGCAGGCCCCATCGAAACAACTCATCTCAGTACGTTTGGCACTACTGACATCATGGATATAGCTATCCTGCAGAATATCAAACTTCAATACAGCATCATATCCATGGATGAACTATCATCCGATCACAACCCAATTCTAATACAGCAGGGAAAACAAGAATACCTGTCTCCTTCTTCTCACTCCTACATAGCATGGGAAAGACTGTCAACGGCACTCAAGGATTATATTGGACCTGTTCCTCACATAAACACAAAAGAAAAAGTAGAAACTGCAGTTACAAATCTCACACAACAAATTAATTCTGCTATAACGGTAGCTACCTCCTACAAATCTGCCCGCAAGCCAGATCGTTTGCCTGAAGACATCATGAACTTGATCAGAGACAAAAACAGAGCTAGGAAAAGATTCCGTAACACGTGTGCACCACAAGGTAAAACAGCCCTAAACAGATTAAATGGGGCACTAAGAGATGCATTCAAAGCTCATAGAGACCAAGTAAGGGAAGGAAAGTTGGCCTTCATTTCACCTACTATATCTGGGGACTAATGAAAAATATCAGAAACAAAGACAGATCCCCCCCCCCAATATTCTCTGACCAGGGCCTTGCTCACATAGATGTAAACAAAGCAGAAGTTAGAGGAAACAATTTGGAGAAGCAATGCACGCCTTCGTATTAAAACCTTGACTTTGACCACATATATAAGATTCACAGCAAGGTCAGACACTCACTCAAACTTCCTGACACCAACACTGACCATATTGCACAAACATCACCTGCTGAGATATATGACATTATTAAAACATTAAAGAACAAAAAAGCTCCTGGGCCAGACGGCATTACTAATCGGGTGATCAAACGTCTGCCCGAAAAGCAGTAGTGCACCTGACCATAATTATAAATGCAATCATAAGTCTTCACTGTTTTCCTTCCACCTGGAAACTGGTCGATGTAATTCCTATACATAAGCCAGGCAAGGATCCTCACCTGCCTCAAAATTATCGTCCAATCAGTCTCATCTCCAACCTAGGCAAGATATTGGAGAAGGTCATCCTCGCACGTCTTCAAGCCTCAATAAATGAACTAGACATCCTTCCTAAAGAGCAGTTCGGCTTTCGGCAATACCACAGTACTACTCACCAAATCCAGAATTGTGACATACATAACTACCAGCTACAACTGGCGTCAATACACGGGAGCTATTTTCCTTGACCTATCCAAAGCATTTGGCAAAATATGGCATTTTGGATTGTTTCATAAATTTATCTCAGCTGGTATCTCAATGAAATTGACACATTTAGTTAGTTCATATCTGCAAAACAGGATCATGCAAGTCAAGAATAACGGCACAACCCACATCTCAGCGACCCATCTTGGCCGAAGTGCCACAGGGATCACTACTGGCTCCATTGCTGTTCTCTGTATACATGTCTGATATCCCGCACAACCTAATGACATCCATCATGGCCCTGTACGCAGATGACACAGAATTATTAGTCCAATCTCTCCGACCACATTTCGTTACTAGAAATCTTCAAGAGAACCTTCTAAATTGAGAAAGATGGTTCTCCAAATGGAGACTGCAAGTAAATCCCCTAAAAAGTTCAGCTATTCTCTTCACAAAAAGGTCGATATCTCCTGTAGGAGACATCGTATTATTCAACACCAAAATTCCCTGGCAAACGGAAACAAATTACTTAGGTGTCGTTCTCGACAAAAAATTAACTTTTAACCAACATATCAGGGCTACATGTACAAAGGCATCTAAAGCCATCGCTCAGATCTACCCCCTAATAAACAGAAGCAGCAAGCTAAACATCAGAATTAAACTGCTTTTATACCAGCTGACGATTCGTCCTATAGTTCCTTACGCTTCTCCAGCCTGGACCCACACCTCCACTACAAATATTATCAAATGGCAACGGGTTCAGAACAAATGCTTGAGAATTATCCTAAATGCCCCATGGTTCGTTAGAAATCATCAACTTCACCGAGATATAAATATTCCTTATATCTTCTCCTTCCTACAAACTTTAGCTGCAAAGTTCTTCCTAAAGACATCCACTCATCCCAATGATCTAGTTCAGCAAGATGTAGCCTATGAGCCTACGGATACATTCAAACACAAAAGACCAAAAGCCATTTTAACTTCCTTCAGTGATGTACAACCTCCATGCCCATTCTGGGCGAGCAAACTGCACATAATATTTTCCCTCACTGTGACCGTAACAGACAACGGGGAATATGAAAAGCTTTTCGCTTCATCCCTTAAGTCATAAATGTCAATTTAACAATGACGTGTTTAATTTAAAATGTTATTATATGAAAGATGCTATTCTAGATTTTATTACGAGTAATAAAACTGACTTACGACGAGTTTCATCGATAGTAGAATACTTCTAATGCCTCTTCGAATCGTCTCCCCTTCTCCCTCAGACTCTCCCATGAGTATATTGACAAGGGCGTATTCCATGAGCGAGGCAAAAACAAAAACCGTACATGAAGACATGAAGATGTCGATGGCTTTGATGTAAGAAACTGGCGGAAGAGATTTCTGAGATTGGGCGTGCTGGGTGGACAAAGTGAGCAAACTGGTGACACACAAAGTCACTCTCGCAGGCACGGCTTCTGGCTTGATCCAGAACGAGATCCAAGACATGATCACGATGAGGCACGTGGGAATATAGGTGTGGAACATGTAGTAACCAAGACGACGCTTCAGTGTGAAGAGCACTTGGATGCAGGTAAAGTTACCTACAGAGGGACAAACAAAAGATTTCGCATTTTTGTACATGGAATTTTTTTTTTAATATTTTAATTTTGATATGGAGTTATTTCACTATCCTGATGCTGTTTTTATTTTTATGATATTTAATTAACATTTAGTTGATATTCAGATTTGAATGTCAAACAAGTGTGCAAATATAAAGCGTGATATCGATCGATTTTTAAAAATGAATCACATTTTGAAAATAGCGAAAAACGCTCAACGCAGAACATCGTATTGATACTGCAGAGACGTCTACTGGTAGCACTGTACAATCGATTTCGACAAAATTTAGACTAATTACCTACATCTACAGATCACGTTTTTCAACAAATTTAGAAGAGAGCTGCTTCTGAAATTGCTTAATGTTCTCTGAAATCTTTAACCTCATCGGACTAAACCAGACAGTAAGTGTATGGGATTTGTATCCTTCAGGGATGAATCTAGAATCGTATCATTCAATCCATTGCGATCAAATATAGAATATGGTTCTTTCTTGTGATGATCTGCTACCTGAGTCAGTCACAATCATCCATGCTCAATGTGGGATTCAACCCTCAAATTAGTCAGACAGCCTAGTCAATCAGGTTCTGTACTTTGCTGCTCTTTCGACTATGCGGCAACTGTCTCTGTATCTTTATTCATAGCAAAGCTCTCCTAGCTTTGAACACTTATATAAATTGATGAAAATCAGAGAACATACTCACAATACCGGAGAAATTTAATGAGAAAGCCACATAGAAGAAGTATAAAGAGAAATGTAAGCAGAAAAGTACATGAATCAGAGAAAAATAAGTAGAATGTTAAAATAGACTTTTCACCTAAAAATGTTAGTAAAAATTTGATTGCTTTAAATGCTGCAGTTTTGAGTTAATAGTGCTAATTAAATCAAAAATAAAATCTAAATTTCAAGTTTGGAAAATTTCTAATAACTTAACGGTAGTTAATTATTCTGAAATTAAGAGAATCAGTTAGAGAATTAACTTGTAAAGAAATTAGGAGTACTTTCTGGTAGTGTTAGACCATCGCCCTCTGGTGAATAAAAGTTGGTGGATTCATTTAGTCGTGGTGGGTTTTGATTCGATCGTAATATGGAAATAACACTGAATGAGGACTTTTCATCCAATGTTTCAAATGAAGGCGTGTTAGCTCCCATTCCGGAATATCCGATTTTGCATCCTACATAATATGCATAGGGGTCAGGGAACATCGGACAGAACATACATATCCCTTAATCACTTGGATCGCGTATCTGAACAATCCAGCCAACCAACTACCATTCCTCATGCACTCTTTTTTTTTTATGTCAGAGTAGATGCCGTGTTGTAAAAAATGGTTACACAGACTACTCCCTCTAAAAAATAATAAATAAATTAATTAATAAAATTAATTAATTAAACGCACGTGATATTTGTAAGTTAGCAGTCTTTGTTGTAAGTGTGGTAGTCCTAGCAATGCATTTGGAATAGCAAATATTTGTATCTACAAGATACGATCAAAATCCGAAAGAGAAAAAAAAAAATCCCAAATGATACTTATCTACTTTTCTATCCTGACTCCTTCGAAGGAAGAATCACTTGCGAATTAATGCAGGAAGCGCATTGGTTATGCCATTGTTGATAACACTTGTAAAATCCTAGATTTCAAACCTTAAAACAGAGTCTGTGATAATTTTTGGTCTTGATGATGTGGTCGTCTTTTATCTCTTCATTGCATACTGGAATATTATGAAAAAAGAGATCAAACAGCAAGGAAGCTAAATTTAGGAAATAAAGAAAGAGTGGGATACGCGTACCATTTAGGTAGAAACGTCTTCTGCAGAAAAAAAAAGGAATGAGCAGGAGCATTGTCATGGTGGACAATCTAGTCTGCATTGTGTCATGGTGGACAATCTACTTCCGGGAAAGATTGTGATCATGAGAAAGAATCATAATATCCAAATTATGAAACGTTCTTTTTTTTTCCAATCTTCTTACTTCTCTTTAAAGAAGTTTTCATGTATCGAAGTTTTCTATTGCACTTTTCCTCATTTAGAAGCAGAATCTGATGCACGTGAAGGGTTTTTTTGTTTTTGTTTTGGATGGAAAGGAAATTTCAAAGTTTACAACACCGTTATACTTAATGAGTATTTAATGTATGAGTAACACAATTTATATCTTAAAAATAAATGCTGAATAACTTAGCATAGTCTGATCTACTTACTCATAGATGAGACTACCGTAGTTAGTTACAGCTTTGTACTCACTACCACAATATCCACTTTGTGTGAGTTCAGCAACATCTTGATGAAACAACTTTCTTATATTTCTAAAGAATAAAAACTGGAGCTTCAACAATTACCTGTAGAGTAGTCTTGAGTGCAGTCCCCTAGCTTGGTGGACATTAAATTATGTTGCGGCAGTTCAATGGAATCATCCACCACAAGAGGAACATCTTTTTCCCAGTCGAAGATGAGATCATCTATGGTGTAGGACACTGTAATGAGACTGCCAAAGGTCAGATAACTGTCTTAATTGAAAATCCAATATAATTACTACACATTACACTACTTTAAAGTTATGGAAACTAATTTTGCAACTAAGAATCGAGAACTCTCTTTCTAGTAACGCAAAATATTGAGTTTATTAGTAAGGCTTCATCTAATCTTTTATTACACGTCAAACACTATCATGTGAGTTTCAATATTTTTAATATAGCATTACCATGACTACCGTTGCCATGGTTTAATAATTGCAAGTTACCATACCAAGTTCTCGAAGTCACGTGCATTTTCATTATTAAGAGCTTTTCCGTTTCCATGGCAAATGCTAGTCAATTTCATTTGTGCTTAGTATTTCAATTACGCCACTAAAGTAAACACAACTCTAAAAAGAATTAAAATACTTAATAAATTATGTCATAATTCTAAAGAATTCTAATTAAGGTGTAAAACTACATTCGGTTAACTTTAATGTAGTCTAATGGATTTAGTTTCCCGCTTCCTAATATTTTCACTTGTTAACTGATCCAAACGATTAATGAACAATCACGTCTGACGAAAATCGGTGTTGTTGCTAAAGCAAATATTTCGCTGGAGAATAACAATTATGATCTTTGGCTTAAGCTCGCATAGTTGCTCTTCAACAATCAATAGTTTTATTTCGATAGTTTAGAGTTTGTTCTTTTTCTTTAATTTTTGAAAACGTGCTTTTCTTTAAGCCTTAATAATCTTAAGTATATTTAATATTCATTGGTTGCGTGTAATTAATTGACACGTGGCTTAATGTGAAAACAATAAAAAAAACTCTTTTGTAATTCAATCTCGGCTGCCGCCAATAATTTCTTATAAATTTGAGACTCAGATAAATTATTTATTAAGAGTGTAATCCTAAAAGGAATAATTTCTGTTCGTAGATTAACAGCAAAACTCATCAATAAACCGTTATTCTTTCAATGAATAATAAATAATAAGTAATCTCTAGTAGCATAATTAATCATGAATTTTTTTTTTTCGAATTTTGAGAATGGATTTTATGATGTATCAACTGTTGTATGATTAGAATTTTAAACTTTATATATAAAACGATAGTGCAATTTAGCTAATGTTTCAGAATTCAACAGAAAATTATACACTATCAATTGGGGGAGAAAAAAAAAGAAAAGAAACACGAAAAATTAATATCAACATGACACAAATTCCCATAGACAAATTCTCACAGCTCCATATACGAAGTATCAGTGTATTGTTTAAAAGTGGCACCGAGTCGATCTCTGATTGTGGTATTACGTTACTTGAAAGGAATTTTTCCTCCTCGCTGAACTAAAGTTATTGGAGTTTGGAAACCTATACATCTGGAAAAATATTTTTAAATCTTTAAACACACATACACATGAAGTCTAGGGCTGAGGAAAGGGTAATGATTTAATTCCTTCAAATATATTCTAATAAAATAGATTCTTTAATGTCCTTTAATTTCCCAAATCGTGCAGACATACTACAGTATGGTGAAAAAAAAAAAACACTACTGAACTTCGACACCCGTTCAGTTCCCACGCTATGAGATATGTCGTTCGACAGCATGTACATTAATAGAAGAGTACGCGTGGAGTTTAAGCCATTATATTTAGTTGCAGCAGTGTGTATGTTGACGTGAAGAAAATACGTTTATTGTTCAGCGTTATTTTTGTTCATACTCAGTCGGTAGAGCAAATGGTCCAAACCTACGACATATTTGTGAGCAGCTTGTTTGTTTATCGTTTTCGTAAGCGTGCCCCAAGCAATAGTGTTACCATTGCCTTAATCGAGAGGTTCCGATATACCAGGAGTGTTCTACCGCAATATAAAGAACATTCGCCACGAAACGCATTCACCACCGAACAGTAGTAAAACTTGGGATTCCGAGGCCGTCACTACAGAGTATCCTTAAGCGGCTGGGTGGCTTTTCTTACATTCAAGTGAGTCAGTGTTAACAGCAATGGATTACGCTGCACGGCGGGAATACTGTGCAAGCGTGCTGGTCAGTGTTTGTGAAGATCCGTCCCTCCTCCATAATGTGTGGTTCTCGGACGAAGCGCACTTCCATCTAAGCGGTCATGTAAACAGACGAACAAGGTTTCTTGGTTTCTCGAGACCTGAATTTGTCCAAGAGAAGACTCTTCACAGCGGAAAAGGATTTCCATCGGGTATATCTTGCAAAACAATCCATTTAGTGCACAGATATTCCAACAGGATATAGAAACCTGGCACATATCACGTAGTTCTAGAGCCTATTCATCAGAACACTTCCCCGGAGGCTCATTTGGAGGTTCTCAGAATTCCCATCACATTCTCCTGATCTCACATCACTTGATGTCTTCATTTGGTGTATGTTCAAGGAATGAGTATTCCACCATGCCCCGCTTTCAAACCTTGATGAACTAAAGGATAAAATTATACGATATGTCCAGCAGATGTTCTGACCCTTGTTTTCCAAGATGACAGAGAACCTTCGCATGCGCTAAGAAACCTGTCTTGAAAGACAAAGTGCCCATTTCGAGCACGTAATCTGCCGTCGTTAATGCTTTATTCGACCAAGATTCCAATAGTTCTGAATGTACATATCGTCAGATGCAAACACATATTTCTTTGTTAAAAACCTGTTTACTCCATAACACACATTGTTGCAGTTATTCAGTACGCTTTGTGCGTGTTTATGTGCGCGCGTGTGCCATACTGTATTTTAGCCATTTTAATCGGTAGGTAGCTATGCTCCTGTCAGCATCATCGCTGAGGTTATATGCATTCTCACGACATGCTATATAAAAGGCGATGTTTCTCACCCTAACAAGTAATCATTTCTATTTGGTCGTATGTGTTGTGCTCTGCAGTCCATTTCGAGATTAAAACTCCCAAGTTTTTTCCTTCGCTGCTTTTTAACTTAATTAAGTTCGGCACCAAACATCATGTCATCCCTACCTTCTTAAAAGTACAAATTTATACGTAACAAATTCCATTTCAAACAATAAAAAAGTCCGTGAACCCAAAATCGAAGCAAGAATAGTCTTTGTTTTGAAGAACTTAAGTAAAGGAAGTTGTTATTATGCCACCCAGGCTGACACGATTTTAAATAAATTCATATCATTTAGTACGTTTTAATTAGGGTCGTTATCTATAGGGCTAAACGTTGGCAACACCTAGCAATATATTGCCATCATCATTAGCTTTGGATCAGGAGATAAGTCAATCCAGGGTGGCAACGGCATGAATTCTTCAGTTACCAGATCCATATTTTATACGCTAATGAACACGTGACAACTATAATCGCATCATTTAAACAATATCTAAATGATGCGATATCAGAATGTGTCCCGAGAGTTCGAAGAATAAATAGAGTAGGAGTCAAATGGATGTGTAATCTTAATGAGCAAGAGATTCGTAAGAAAAGGACGATGTGGAAGGATTACCGTTTGCATAAGGATGACGTCCGTTATGACCGTTACAAGCAGCAGGCTGGAATAGTCACAACTGTTGTACGGAAAGCAAAGTCTTAGTATGAAAAGAAACTGGCTCTGCATGCGAAAGACAACCCACAAGAATTTTATCGATATGCTGCAAGTAAAAGAAAGAATGAATATGAAAGAATAATTCTTCTAAATCCAGATGGAGTGAGGGTTACTGATGCAGAAGAGGTTGTTCATTTAATGAGTGCCCATTTCGTTAAAAGCTATCAACCTGGTGAACGCAACATTGAGCTCAGTGTTACCTCTTCACTAGATGAAGAAACGCAAGTGTGTGTGAGGCCGAGGTATTAGAGCTGTTCACAAACTGAATAAGAATTCAGCAATAGGGACTGATAGAATATCAGCACGTGTGCTAAAAGAGTGTTCAGCTGAATTGATCATTCCTTTGACCAAGCTGTTTAATATGAGTCTCAGAACAGGGAAGATTTCGCAGGAATGGAAGGAATGTATGGTAATTCCATTGCATAAGGGTGGTGCAAACACCGATGTATCAAACTATCGACCAATTAGTATCTCATGAGGGGTGGTGAAGATTTTAGAAAAAATAGTTAGGGCCCGCATTCAGAAATGGGTTGACAATGAATCTCTACTTTGCAATGAACAACATGGGTTTACTAAGGGAAGGTTATGTTTTAGAAAATTGCTCACATTCTATGACAATGTTACCATTGAACCAGAAAAGGGGAATGGATACACCATGACACTTTTGGATTTTGCTAAGGCTTTTGACAGAATACAGAATGGCAGACTGCTGCATAAATTGGAGAAAATGGGTTTGGGTTATACAATATTAGCACGGATAAGAGGATGGCTAACTGACATACATCAAAAAGTGGTATACTGGGGGGATCTGAGTCTGCAAGGTTTAAGGTAACAAGTGGTGTACCACAATGATCAGTGCTTGGTCCACTGTTATTCAATCTGTACATTAATGATATTGGGAAGGATTTGACCAGCGACATATATCTATTTGCTGATGATGCAAAGATAGGCAGGGTAATCATGAATGCCGCTGATATGCAGTCCTTGCAGAATGATTTGAATAAGCTGGGATTGTGGGTGGGAAAATGGGTCAGTTCAATGTCAGTAAATGTAAAGTCATTCATTCGGTATGATTACCTATTCAATGTCGTATTATATTGGTGGGATTAGGCTAGAAGAAACTGATGAGGCTAGGGATTTGGAGTGTTAATAGATAGGAAGTTGAAGTTCATGGTCCATGCGGCAAAGATTGCAAATACATCTCAAAAGATAATTGCAATGCTCAAACGAACGTTCACATGTAATTTGACTCTTTACAAGGGCTTGATAAGACCTCACTTGGACTACCGTGCGCAGGTCTGGTCTCCTGGTTTCCGATGCGATTATGATATATTGGAAAGAGTACAAAGGCGAGTGTTAAAAATGATATCAGGATTGTGGAATACAATTATGAAGACAGGTTGAGAATTTGTAGATTGCCGACACTAGCAAACAGGAGAAAGAGGGGTGATATCATTGAGACTTACAAACTGGTGAAAGGGTCATACAGGATTTCAATTGATGGGATTTTTCAATTTATGGAGGGTGGGGAAAGGACGAGAGGACATCCTGGGAAGCTGAGAATGAAGGCTGCCAAGAATGGTGTAAGGGCTAAATTTTTCTCTCAGATGGTGGTGATGGTGATTAGAATGGAATACCATTGGATGTTGTGAGTGCAAGCAGTTTGAATAAATTCAAGAATAAGTATGATCGCTGGTGTGTGTAGTATGTAGCCTCCCTCGATGAGTCTGTGACTCCCTGGAGGTCTCTCTTAATAATAATAATACTGTGTTCAAAGTCTGGTTTGTTTGGGGAGGGGAAACCAGACTAACGTAGAGGTTAACTTGTGTGCGTTGTATTTTCTGACTTATCTTTCTCTCCTTCATTCTTTCATAACTTTTTTATTATTTTTATTTTGATGGTTATTTTATACATATTTATACACAAAGAATATCGCAACCCTTCTTCCTAGGAAAAAAATTCTAACTGTTGAACACTGTTATGCAGTTCAAGTAAATGTTTATACAAATAATAATACGAATAAAAATATCTTGGGAAACTAAACATTGTACAAATAATATATAATTAAGAAAATATCTATCTTAAAGATAACACTTACGACTTTCTATTTTGAGGGAACAGGTCTGCGTGTCATGAGGGTACGATTGAAACTTCATGGCACAAGAGAGAAGCAAAGTCAACCTGCCATAGAAAATCAGAGAAGTTTTTATAATACAAGTAAAAAAGGCCATACGATTCTGGGAAAGAGTTCAGATTATACTACTGAAAAAAACGTGTATGAAGTAAAGAAGTGATCATAGAAATCATTAAAAGGTACATTCATAAGCCATGTGTTATTTAAACAATTACACTGTAGACACAATCCATTTTAACAGGTACATTTATGATCCACCGAGACTGATTCCGGCCAAACCGACTTCACAGCTAGCTAGAAACAGGTCAGTGACAGAGAGGTTCGTATGGGAATTATTCTCACGGACACTGCTGGGTCTTCTCATCCCCACTAAACACACTTTGATTCATAGTTCTTACCTTGGGATCATTTCAGACCAGCCTTTGCCATACATGATGTCGATGTGGTCTTACATGGCTCGATGGATCTGGACGTTTCCAAGAAGACAATTCCCCGTATCATAGGACTCCGGTTGTGAAAAATGGTTCGAAGAGTATATCCAAGTATTCTATGTGCTCTCCTTCAAGCTCGATTCCCCTGATTTATATCCCATCCCATATTTTGGGACCATGTACGCACAGTGCTTAGCTAAGTCGCTTACCTTCAGGACATTATTCTGAGGTTATTGATAAAGTCCTTTTATTAGGCAAGAATGACTTCATTCTTGAATCGAGAGCCATTTTGGGCAATACATACTGCGAATATAATTTTGTTTTACGTTAATTTGCAATTAAAAATGGTCTGAATTTTATTGAATTCCATCCAACCCAGACGGGAATTATTAATAGCCAAATATTGTTTGCTCAAATTTTGTCAATATAATTTCGATTTATTGTAACCAAAATGCCCTCAAATTTCCTCAAATTTTAGAAATCTTCAATAACAAAGTTTAGTCAATTTGATCCACCGAATCGGAGGAATAACAGAATAGACTGACAAAACGAGTCAAATATGTTCTTACAAAATAATATGTGTTTCCAGAACTTACGAAATTCTGGAAAAGGCATCTAATAACAAACTATTAAACAGTACATATTTTTTCACTGTCGCAAACTCCCCACCCCTTCTCTCTATGTTCACTGTGCATCTACAAATACCGTATGGTCACTCCGATGCTCGGTAATGTGCCACGCGAGGCCTTGCCATGTAGTCTTGTTGTTTGCTTTTCTGGCGGCCTCAAATTTCTGAAGATCACTCACACCACACACACCATCCATCTCATCGATGGTCCACCCCTGCCTCCTGCCTCTTTTTTCCAGGAACTTTACCTTCTATTACTGTTCTGAGAAGTCCTCCTTCCATCCTTTCTATATGTCCAAAATATTTTATCTTTCTTCTGTCAATATCCTTAAGGACCCTTAAAGTTCTACTGATCTTTTCTAACACCTATATTTGCACGCCTTTCAGTATCTTATCTGACTTCTTTAGGTTCCAAGTCTCACATCCATAAGTCGCTGTTGAAAAACAGCTACATCCAAAATCCTCAACTTTGTTCCCATGGAGATAGATCCATCCTTCCAGATTTTATACAGGTCTCTGACTTGTTTTAGCCATTCCTAATCTTCTTTTGAACAGCAATTCTTCACATTAATGGATCCCCGGTACTCAAACTTGCTGACTTCCTCAATTCTTTCTCCATTAAGATACACTTGTTTCTCAAGAGCTCCTCTGTTTGTATTTCTTTTGAGAACCATAATCTTTGTCTTGCTAGATATTCAGCCGAAGTCCTCTGTTATTACTGATCTTGTTAACTTTGTCAAGAATTTGCCCCTCTAGTTCTTCCATGTCATTACAAAGGAGTACTGTATCATCAGCATACCTCAGATTACTAATCAATCTACCTCCTGTCCTAATTCCTGTCGTGATCTCATCCATTGCTTCACGCATGATGGCCTCAGCATATATACCAAACAAGTGAGGAGAAAGTAAACATCCTTGTCTAACTCCTTTTCAAACTTTCCTTCCCCCGCCACAAAAAATTAAAATTAAATAAACTTATTATCAAAGTAAAATTTGAACTTACTTGACCATATAAAGGATGGTTTTATCGCTGTATAACCAGATGTAGTGATTGGGGATAGTCATCTCCTGAAAGGTCACTCTCTTTGCATTCTTAAAGAACGAATCTGGCCTCCACATCCTCTTTAACCACGTCACTGGAAGAAGACGATATTTTGAGGTCATATTTTCTGGAAGTCGTAAACGATAGTCTTTCCAACTCTGGGACATGAAGATATCTGCTACGTATGTCTGTGAATCAACCCAAAACAAAATCACAATTGATATCTATTTCTATAAAATCACAGCTTTATACTATAAACGGTTAGCACTTGACTTTAAAAAAATAAATTGAAAGGGACTCACCATTGATCCTTCATCAATGGAATCGATACTCAAAACGGTTACATGGAACCTTACAGTAGTGGCGTTTCCTGCGAGAAAAAAGACCATTGAATTCTACATTGATTGCAATAATAAACAGTGACATACCTAAGGCAAAACAAAGAGTCCCGAGAACCCAAGTTCTCAAAGAGGCTCAAAAGTCATAGATACGCCACTGATAATCACCATAATGCTTTAGGAACCACAATAGTGCATCCTAACGTTCGTTGGGATAGTGAAAATAGACAAATGAAATCAATTCTGCATTATTACAGTACTTTTAGTTGTCATGGCAACCACAGTATTGCTATTCCGGTTTTTTTTTGTAATCAGTTTCCTATTGAGTAGATTATCCTTGTTTATTTCTAGTTTTCTTTTTGTATCAAAAAACATAAAATTAATTTCTTATCCAATTTGACAAATAATCGAACTTACCATTTTCTTTAGGAGGATGTAGATTATCATAATCATCCGGATTATTAGGGAGGATGGTGTCGAAATCCAGGCTTTCTTGACTGTAACAAATCAACATAGGAAATCAGAAAAACAATATATTATTATGAATGTATTACTGATGGAAAAAATGCCAGTCTTTTGCTATATTTATTTCCAAACGTTATTTCCAAACGACATTTGTAAATGTATCTGCAATCTATGACGAAGAGATGGGAACAAAAAAAATCATAAATTCCTTCAGTGTATTTACTTCATTATATGCAGATTAGTTTCGTTTGTAGTCGTAAATTTATAAGAACTATTTTATCAGAAATTTGTACACCAGTTTTATTCCCTTCTCTATAAAGAAAAAATAAAATAAAATAAAATTTACCAATGCAAGTTAAACACAGTGAGAGCCACGCGTGTTTACTCAGCAAACAATACAAGCTGTATGAAGACTAAATACCTTCTTTTACCAGAGATCTAATTAGTTTTCTATTTTCCCTTTAGTTTTTGAATTGCAGTTCTATCCCTTTTAAAAAAAAGGATAAACAAACAAAAAACAAACAAATAAAATGAGGAAAATCGGTTAGTGAAACGAAACAAAGCATAGCTTAAAACCTTTACGTATTGTTAGAGTTACCATAGTAACGGATCGTCTGTATTGTTCTGGAAACGTGTGCAACAATGAAAAAGTAATCAGAGAAGTAGAAACGAAATCACAGCATTTACATTAGGGAACGTGTAGGAAGGGGAAATCGATCAGGTGCTGACATCACTGTCTTAAGTTTCTTTGTGATTCCTTCTAATTGAGGGGAAAATATAAGAATTAAAAACAAAGAAAAAAAGAAGAAGTATATTTTACCTTGAAAATCGAACCCATGTCATAAACAAGCACATGGACCACACTCTTAGGGGCACATTTATTGGCACCATGATTCGGTTTCATTTGTACATTGACTGACCTGAAAAGAAAAAAAAATATTTTTTTCCCGTCAAACCCATTGTTGACTTGACATCGAATATCGAAGTAATATTATCTTTATTTTATGTGAAATTTCAAATATTTGAACTGCAAATAATAATAATAATAAAACTGGAGATCTTTCGTATGTTTTAAATAAACGTGTGTTGCTATATACAATTACACAGTTTCATTTTGATAATTGACGTCATGAGATGAATATAGTTTATGCTTCCAGGTTTCCATGGAAACAGTAGATTGGGTGCAGGGTGACCACCCAGCAAAAATATTTCGTACTAACTTATGCAGGAAAAAGGTATACTAGATCTGAAAGAAAAGTACTAAATTTTCATTTGCTTTCGTTTCACTCTATTTAGGGCATTTTACGATATTACTACCTTATTATCATAGATGAACGCAATGTAAAACCGCTAAATTAACACACGTACAACAAATATGAAAAGAAAAAAAGTAAAACTCACCTCACTCTACCATCTATGAGTCCAAAAGCTGCAGTTGTCAATTATCATAACAGAAGTCCCAATTGTAACTCTAGCACTTCACATGTGTATTAATTTACCATGTAATTTTTAGTCTTCTTTTGGTGTTTAAAATAACGTAACATTATATTTTCAGTTATTTAATATGCTATTTACATATATACAGGGGTTCCCACCTACAAGAAAAACACTGGCATTTATTCATTATTTTTTATCAGATTTTGCTAAATTAGTTAACTCTTCAGAAACAGTAAAATCTGTAGCTGATGAATGTTTCCATTTTACTTTTGTCAAAAGGAGTCCATTCATCAAGGGAGTTTTTTTTTTTTTTTGAGATTTCATTGCGAGAATCTACAGCCAACGCATTTTTATAAGTTACATTTAGTAAATTTACGATTTTTTTTACTATCTTGATAGTAAAAAAATAATATGGAGTGTCCCTATATGGAATCTGAAGTGTGCTTTTCCACCTTGGGCAGTGCGTGCTAGAACGTCATTAATGAAGTACTGTTCATACTAGCAAAATTAAGTTAATTTCAGATATAAGTGTATTAGTAAAACATCTCTGGAAGAGGTGGAGTTAACAGCGTCACACGCCTAACTCAGAATATATCTGATAATTAGGAGTACTTCTCAAGAGAAACTTAAGTTGTCTTAACAGAAAAGAATCAAAAGTGAAATACCATGATACCTTTACCTTCTAATAATAATAATAAATACATAAGATGATCTATGTAGTTTTTTCCTCTTTACAAGCAATATTTTTTCTATAAGCGATGAAAGATCTCTGATACACTGAGGATGATTAGTTATACTCAAGTTCGTGATAAAGCATTTAGGTAATTTTCGTATTTAATTTTGATCGTCTTATTAACAATAAAGGATACTAGGTGGCGCCATTGAAGTTCACATAATTTAAAACGAAAACAAGTGTGCTTCACTTTGACTATCATTTTGCTTTTTAATTAACAGTGCCAGAGTAAATTGATTCATCTTAAGAGGAGCTATTTTTATACTGATTAGGTTTTACACTTTGTGCGGAGGTTTTTGAATCCTTCCATTATGATTATCTACCAAATAAAAACAAAAAGAAAAGTGGAATGTATCAAATTTGTAGAAAGTGCCAGACTTGGTAACTACTCAATTACATTTAGCTGAATATGCTGCAGGTACGTTCACATTTCTCCATCCTAACACTAATAAACAATGCGAAATGGTCTAATAAATCATCCTTTCGCTTTCTTTTATGACTGTCTTAAGTGCTTTTCTAATAAACAAGATCATTATTTAGAAAAACGATTACTTCGATGAGAAGAAATCTGTTGCCACTGACTGCACTATGAACTTATTAAACTCATTTTCCGTTCTTTTAATGTTCCATCTGTATTAAAGGAATGCAACCGAAGTATCAGGCCAGACTCAAGAAGAAGAAAAACATTTAATAGATATAAAATTCTTGGGAAATGTCGACTATCTCGCTTATATTTTATTTTAATGTTAAAAACCGTTTTAGAAATAGTATTTTCGGAAACATCTGCAGTTATCCTTATAGTCCTTGTAAGGACTGGCTTGAAGGGGGCGAAGCAAAATTGCTTTTCATTTTCCCCGTTATCTATGGAGGGATAAGGAGTTATTGAGCTATTAAAGCTCTGATCATGGCAAGAGGATAACAGCAATAGTCAAGCCTCAGTTAGAACTTCATTGGCTACAGCATTACCCTCCAAGGGTATATATATATATATATATATATATTTTTTTTTTTTTTTTTTAATATATATATATATATATATATATATATTTTTTTTTTTTAAATATATATATATATATATATATATATATTTTTAAATATATATATTTTATATATTTTATTTTTTATATATTTTATTATTAATCACCACATCTCACGGCCGATTCTCTGCAAATATCCCATATCCCATACCACATGCAGTTACTAAAAAGTTCTCAGCTTTTATAAAAAGATGAATGAATTTTATTTTTGGTATATTATGTTGTTTATGCTATTTTTTAAAAAAAACAGAAAATATGTCATAATTTTAAACAATTTTATTGCATAAATTATATACAAAATAATTTTATACAAAGTTAAAAATATAAGGAATATTTTAATTTTAATCCAAAATTTCAACAATTGCTCTCATGATTAAAATGTTCTTCAATATTATTATTCGTTTCATGAAACGAATAACAATATTGAAGAGTATTTTAAACAGTTTCAGACATTCTCACAAAAGAATAATAATTAATTAAGAAGTTTGCATCAAAATACAGTGTAAATAGTTCTTCCAAGACTACTTCTGAATTCATGACTCCCCTATAATTTCAGGGGAGTGAGGGATGGCTGTTGGCCTTTTCAATAGCGCCACGGCATCGTTAATTAAAAGAATCTGTGACCAATCTTAGGTGCAGATGAAGAACAAGTTGAGCCTTTCAGAAAATATCTAAATGACCTCATTTCATAACAGCTTTATAATGCTGACGAGACCTGGCTTTTTATCGTGCTGTTCCTAAAAATATCCAGGCTTGCAAGCATGAAACAAGCACCGATGGTTGCAAGCTAAATAAGGATGAATTTGAGTTTTATTTTGTACAAATGCTGATCACTTGCATCGATTTAGGGATATTTTCCGTGCGTGGTTTTTTAACCAGTTTAATCCTGATGTGCTGAAAATTCACTCTCATGAAATAAAGGTTTTTACTGTTAGATAATAGGCTGCTCACCCTAATGCTAAGAGGTTAGCAGGGATGGGAGAATTAAATGTGTTTTTCTGCCTTCTAACACTAATTAACTGATACAGCTGATGGATCAGGGTATAATCGTTGCATGTAAAAGGTTGCATAAGGTTCTTGAAAGAGATGAGGGTTGTTTTGGAAGAAGCACTAGAAGATACAAGAGGCACCAGTACACTGCAAAATTTACATGCGTATAACATCAAAGATTGTGGGAAAATGTTCTTCATCTAGAACAAGAGAACGATGATGATGACAGACGAAGAATCATTTGCACTTCATCCTAAATTGTCTAGTATAATGGTATACATATGGATGACATCATACATTATACTGAATCATCATCATCATCATAGTGGACCTGTTTCACCAGAACCCTCTACCAGCAACGAATTAAAATCTCTTTCTCTATAAGAAAAAGTTTTATTTATAACTCTGAAAATGGTAATTCTTTCAATTACGCTAATAATTAATAATTATCATATGATGACGGCCGTGAGGCATGGAGGTACGCACCATCTTAGTCCCCCCCCCCATATTTTATCCGTGCTCGGAACCGGCATAGCTGACGAATCAGACCTATGGCTGGGTCAATATTCCTGATCGTGTGTGTTCACGGGACCGGTCTGCCTGCTTGAGGGATGAAAAATCCCAGATAAACTGACGGGAAAAATACCTGCTGTCCACGCCCAAGACTGGCTAACTTGGAATTACGTTAATATTAATATTGAATATTATGTACCTTTTTAACGATTTTTGTATGTTTTTAAGAATTTTAAAGTATTTCCCTCTAAACTGGATTTAAATAAAAATAAAAATAAAAACTAATGTTCACGTTGAAAACAACTTTGTGTGAGCTTGAAGGAAAAAATAAAATAAAAGTGGGGAAACGCTCCATTAATTATATTGTACAGTTTTTGACGTGTTTAATTAAAATAAAGTTTCGTTCGTGTCGTAAATTTAGTTTTATATTTTAACAGATGTTTTAGTGACCTATATAAATTATCAATGTACATTATAATAATATTTTAATACATCCTATACATTGTAAGTTCGTATTAATATATGTTTTTAAAACACATTCGATTTAAAGGGCTTCTTTCGGAAATAGCGGACACCCCTTACCCGTTAAATTATTCCGTTAAATCGAGGGCCTACTGGATATCAGGGAGTCATTCCAGCAGTTTCTTGTTGTCGTGTGGGATTTCCCCAGTTTTCCTCACCGACGCTTAGCACTGGTTCAGCCCTCCATTGAGGTATTTTAAGTATGTATTTTTGACTGCAGATTCGTGTGTTCATGGGCCGGTTTGCCTGTTCTGGGGAACGAAAATCCCGAGTTTCCGGGTGAAAAAATCTCCACCTTCGTATGAGACTGGCTAACTCTCCTTTAGTCAAAAGAGAGCAGATAACAGTTTCTCATGTCACTGACGAGAATCGAACCCAGGTCTTTCCGACCAAAGGGCTTCGAAGTCTCAACAGTTTTCTGTCAGGAATAGTATTGGAAGCCTTCATATATCCATTGTTTTTACTGGTATTTCTCGTTATCAAAATTGAAGATGTCCTTGAAAGGAACAGGCTTTGAATGACTCAGTTCTGTTGAAGCAACCAACGAATCCCAAAGTCTTCCTAAAGAAGACTTCGGCTTACATGAGGAGGCGAAAAGACTACTGTAATCAGCTTAAATCATCATAAATGAACTACAAGCGGTGACAGCAATATTAGAAGATAGACATATCTTGCGACAGTTTTATAATTATTATTCCTCGTATTTTAGAGTTTCGTAAAACAGCCCATGTTTCCATCGTAAACTTGGTTTGAATCCCATGTGAGAGGTGAGAAACATTATAACGGCTTTAAAATTAAAAGTTACTCCTATTTTACTTTTAAAAATGTAACTCGCACTAGGTTACATTGCTGTCTGGTGCTTCTGTATGATACGAGTCCTCAAACTAGTTACAATTTTTAAAAGAAATTAAATTAGAATTGTTCAATTTTAGACATATATCAGGTGCTACGGTTTATATAGAAAAGAAGCCGATCAGAAGCCGAAAGGAAGTTCATTCCCTAATTCAGTTTTGAACAGACCTCATATTAATTTCTTGCATTTAACCTCTGGTTTCTCAGACTTCATCCTCCTCCAACTGTCATTATTACAATCTTTATTAAATAGAAATCTTAGAGGACCGTCAAAGTCCCTTCCACGCACACACGTCAGTCCAGAGACCTCCTCCAAATTTACCGATTCATTTTACGTAGATAGGCGAGATTTTAAAATATATTGTAATGAACGACATCTCTGATCCTATTTGGAGCAGGTCACCTCTTTAGATCATAGCTACATACTGATTTCAACCAAATTTGCTCTAAAGAATCATGCATAGGATATCTTCCGTAAATATATGTTTAATTTAAATTTCGGTTCAGATACATTTTTCGTTTACTTTTTCACACAGACTCAATATACGAGGGATGTTGTTTATTGCTATGACAGTATTATCATTGTAACGCATGACAGGCATCTGTGGCAATTAACATAAAATTACATCCAGAGTCGGTAGGCTGTCATATCGGATGAAGATTCCAAGATCATCTGAAACTTAAAAAAAAACAACCATCTAGATTTTATTTTTAGCAAAGTAATTTAAGAAAACTGATAGATGGCACGTAGATAATTGGATGCAGATATTTTGTTCTCTAAATTCAAGAAGGATGTGTAAATACGAAGTGCATTAATCTAGTTTATTATTACTTCTGTCTTTTTATTATTACTTTTTATATTTTATTATTACTTCTGTCTCCGGCAAAGGTTCACATCGAAAATATATCCAACTTAATAATAAAGTAATTAAACTTCTGTCAAAGTGCTGCTTTTGAGATATTCTCCAGTAGTCGTGAAATTTTGGATTGTTTTCTTTAAACAAAACAGTATTTTTCTTAACGCATGAGATTGAGATAAGATAACAAAGGTTTTAGCATATATTATATCAAATGAGCATTAATATTTTTCTAAGATATGTTTTCTAATATTAAAATTCAGCCATAATTAGTCAAATAGAAATTTCATTACGGATAAACCATGCTTCATTTATTAAAATAAACTGAAACTAAATTTATTAAAACTGAAGAAGTAATACAGTTGTACAATGATAACATATCACAATAGAGATATGTCATCGTTTGTTCTTATATAAGTTCTTATAAGAACTGGGCGATGGACTGAGTCCTTGACTCTTTATCCCGTCATATGAATGAAGTAAATCTGTGTGGATGGAGTGTCATTGAGCTAAAAAAGCTCTAGTCATGGCTGGGTAACAGCAATAGCCAAGCCTCAGTTAGAACTTCATTGGCTACAGCATTGCCATCCGTTACCCTCCAAGGGTATTGGATTGAATGAATCAATCACCGCATCTCCGTCATCGTTTGTCCTTATAGTCCTTATAAGGACTGGCTTAAAGGGGCGAAGCAAGAATGCTTTTCATCTTCCCCGTTATCTGTAGAGGACAGTGTAGGAATAAGGTGTTATTTTGAGCAATTAAGGCTCTGATCATGGCAGGAGGGTAACAGCAACAGCCGAGCCTCAGTTAGAACTTCATTGGCTACAGAATTGCCATCCCTTACCCTCCAAGGGTATTGGATTCTATCGTTTGTGCAAATGATAATGTAATAAATATTAATTTGATTTATTAAATTTATTACTGTCCCTAGATGATCAGATTTCAACAAATAATTTTTTCATATTAAGATTATTTTTATAAATAATTAGCTAAATTTTAATTGTTGCTTATTTGTTGTATATACGTTTAGAATTTAGAATAATATTCATTAATTGAATTTTTGTTTTTGTTTTTGGTAACTTATTTGGAATAATATGACTATTAAAGTTACGTACGAATCTTCTTTTCTTTGATGAGCAGACATATTGCTGCGATATGTTTCTGGAAATTATACATACAATTATCTCTCGGGAAGGTGTCAAATATTTACAAAGAATTCCCTCTAGCACTATCATTATATAAAAAGGGAGAACAAAAAGAATATTGAACAAGTGACATTTTCAGAGCTAAAGACAATCAATGCAGAGGCGCCATCTATGAACAACCTTTCGTAATCATTTTTCTACTTTTTTTTAAAGATCAATTTTTGTAATTTTATATTTTGATGTGATTGAAAATAACCGAATTGGGAATTATTATAAATGCAATTAAATGAAAAGTTAAAGCATATTTTAAGATACCTGATAGTCAATCGTTATGAACTGATAGAGAAACGCGAATGAAAATTTCATTCACCAGAAATCACTTAAATAAACTATCATGGTAACCACACATTCCAATTGGTGATCGCACTTTTCCCATGAGAAATGCTCTGTGCTGGGAGATACACTCTGGTATAATTACTGCTACTTTAATCAGAGACCAATCGTTTGCACAAGGAACGAGATGAATGTCAGTAATGTCAAACAGAGAGGAATCAAGAGATAAGTTATTTTAGCTCTCTGGATATTTAAGAGAAAATTTATTATTAGGGAATCTTCCCAGTCCAGATGTCACGTATAATGGCCTATCGAACGGAATTGCCATGGCAACCATTTTAAATTTGAGACGAATATAACGTCTATGGAGACTTATTATTACTAAAATTTCGTTGGAAGATTGCAAACGCTTTCCTTAATTGACACGATAGTGTAAGGTTCGATTCTGGGTACTTAAAATAGTTCAACTAAAATGTGTAGATTATGCTGAGGCATTCCAGTTTGAAAATACTTATAATACTAAAACCCCTTATAATAACTAAAAGCAAAGTATTTGGTATTAATACCACAGCGATAGCCTTATAAAAAGTTTATTAAATTACTTTTCCGATATATATATATATATATCAAAATTAAAAATTTTATTTCAAACTTCTTTAAACATGGAAAAAAGATAGGGCAGTATTCTCACACCCAATAATGAAATTCATCCATATCAGTTAAAATATAAAAATGTTTACTTCGATTGTTGAGAAATTTTCCCGTGTGGTGGCCGGGATAGAATAGCCCTAACGTAAATCCATGCGTGTCGTAAGAGGCGAGTAAATTGACGCAGAGTTTCGCTCTCTCAAGTTTCTTCCGGAATTTTGCTCCCGGTGAGGGGGAAGGGATTTGGGGGGATTTTCCCTGAGAGAGCATTTTTAGTCTCTGGGGAGGGTATTCTCCGGCATGGCCCGTGAGGGCCTTGTCGGTGGATGCTTCTCCCTGGAATATGAGCGGTTCTACTCGGTGGTGGTGGTGGGCTGAGTTGGCCCCACTGAGTGGGGCCAACTCTGAGTTAGAAGGTCTTTCGGCCACTATTGAGTGATCGATAGGTCGTCTTAATTTTAGAGACGGTTTTACTTAATTATAAGCCCCAATGTAGTTCATGCATGTCGTACGAGGCGACTAAAATGGGTACCCAGGGAGGGTAATGGATAGCAATACCGTAGCCAATGAAGTTCTATCTGAGACTCGGCTATTGCTGTTACCTTCTTGCCATGTTCAGAGCTTTATATAGCTCAATAACACCCTATCCTTCACTGTCCTCTTCAGATAACGGGGAAGATGGAAAGCATTCTTGCTTCGCCCCTTTAAGTCAGTCCTTTTAAGGACTTTAAGGTTGATTGTAGATTCGATAAAGGTTGAACAAAGCACTTTGTTTTATCTAATGTCTAAACTATTCGTTTGTCTAATACCGTGTTTTGGGATTTTTGTTTTATTTAAATTTATTATATTATATTTTTTCTTCAGATCGTAGACTTCTGTATATTTTTCTTTTCTTGACTTTCGAGATCTTTGTAGTCAGTTCTATTAACTTTCCTAAGTGCTTATATTTTTGTGCTTTTCTTAGGTTATATCCCCAATACTTTAAAACTAATTGTTTTGCCCACTAGTGGACTGGAACCAGATGGGATTAAAGACGTCAAGCCAGCACATATTATATCTGTGAATTCAATATACTTTCCGGCCGATCTCTTTTTCAGAAGGAATGTGATACCGTACAATCCGCCTTCAACTAAAAAAGTACTTATATAGGTCATTAACATCCTAGAAGCGATTTGTTCCAGATCTAGTTGAAGAACAAATGCCACTTCGCGTTGTAAGGAGGAATAGCAAGAGACGAAGAAATGATATGTCACCAGGTGGCTTACTGTGTCATCCAACAGTTTATTTATACTCTCTACAATATTCACGAAGCTTAGATTATAGTCGTATAAGTAATAAACCTAGTCGTATAGGTAATTTAAAAATATCAAATATCATTAAATAGAGTCTTGTTTGAGTGAAATGCTTAATATGGGTACGAAAAAAACAAAACAAATACGAGAAAGATAAAAATCAACGTTAGCATATCCCTCATATTTATAGGAACGTTTGTTATCAAACCTGAAATAATTGCAAAGAGTTGGAACAAATGGAAGAAGGTGGCATCTGCGTATACGTGTTTTAATTATTGATCAGAATTCCATTGGTGATTTTCAATGTTATAATTTTACATTAGCATGCAATTCAACTTCGGTAATTGTAACAATACTATATTACGGTGCCTAAAGAAAGTGCAATAAAAGTTGAAAACTTGCTTTTCTAATTACATGGTGTTTTGTAAATGATGGTTTCTAGGTTTTAATTGGTGTAGTTAAAAAGAATTCCCGAATCAAATGCTGTTATCAAACACACCTTATTTTTAATTGTCTTTTCATATTATTTATAATTGTTTTGACTTAGTTTTAAAAACGAAAGAAATATCTTCCAATTTCTCTTGTCATCTCGCCACTTTATTTTCTTTATTTTTATTTATCAAGAATTGAACTTTGCGCTTTAGTTCTGTTTTTTTTTTTAATTTCATATCTACTGTGTGCATCGATCATTACGTGAAACTAGTCATATCTATCAGCATATTGTCAAAAAAAAAGAAACAAATTTTGCATTTAGTTTGTTCTCGTAGATGTTTTTTCTTTGTTTTTTTTATATTATCGTATTTTAGTCGGATTAGTTTAACTAAACAGATTTCAGTTTGGTTAAACTGTTTATATCGCAATCTACCAATATTTTAAAAATAAATCTATTCATTTAATGATTACTAAGAGAGGGGGGGGAGGTTTCATGCTTTTTTTTCTTTTTTATATCTGATGCACATACGAAAGGCCGCAATACCTATAGCACATTAATGTCGTGCGTGGACAAGAGGAATAGAAAAAAAAGAAGAATTTGTCACATTTTGCTTGAACAGCTGAGGGTTGTAATCTTTGGGGAAAGCAGAGTGGGGAAGACAGAAGTAGATAAAATGAAGGAGGATGCAATGAAGTTGGTTCGGTGAGTTTTAAGATAGACTGCAAAATGCTGTTGATTTAGCATCAGCTCTTATTTTATTGATTGTAGAGGAGACCAGAAGAATAAAAGGGCCAGTTCAGCACAGCACTGACTATGCAAGTAGAAGAGGCAAAAGGCAGAAACTGAAAATCTGTGAGATTGAAGTGTATCTGTGTAATTAGCTGGATTTCCCTCATCTGAATAAAATCAGTACAATCTTTAGAGAGGATTTTGGAGCTCTACCCTCAAAATTGGAGCAATATTCCATGGCTGGGAGGATGGAATTGGGCTTTGTATAGAGTTAGCGGCTGTGGAGGTATGACGTAGTGTCTTGTGCGAAAAAGTCCAACAATGTTTTTTTTTTTGGTGGCTGCTGAAGCCACCGTTGAAATGTGGTTGCGCCAGGAAAGATCGGAAGTGCTGGTCAGTCCAAGAAGATAAATCTGATCGTGTTTGGATATCCCAGTATCACTGAAAATAAGTGGGAGGTACGTGAGCTCTTTCTTACATGAGATCAGAAATGACTGAGTTTTGGTGGCATTGAAGTTTACAAGGTTGTCCTTGCCTCACTGGGATATAGCTAGGAGATTTGAGTTCAGGTCACTGTTCTTGGTAGATCTTGAGGATTCTAATACTTGAGCACTACAAGGTTTGTCGAATAAAAAGGGGAATGAAGTGTACTATCTTCAGCAAAGTTATGGATAGGATTGGAAGTCTGAGTGAGAAGTTCATTTATATACAAGAGGAAAAGAGTTGTCGGGGAAATCTGAGGAGAGTAAACCGTCCACCATAACGAGCAGCAACCGAAGCTGGCGATCCAGTTGCAGAGTGAAGAAGGTAGACCATAGGATAGAATGGCACTTTGTTAAGCCTAACCTGTGCTAAACCTGATCAAATGTAACAGAGATATCCTCAATAGCCAGTTGAAAAGTTAAAATACGAGCATTCACAAATAAAGAGATACATTTACGAACCTTTCTCTATAGTTTTCTCTTTTTTTTTTGTTACAATACTATTTTTTCCATTCTGTACATTTTCAGATCATCTGTTTCGCTTAATGCCTTATCGAGAGAGAGAGAGAGAGATCTGGACAGTTTTTTTTTTCGCAATATCGATACAACATTGCAAAATCCAGAAACATTGTGCTAATATGGAAACCCTGTCTTAATTCTAAGAATCACCGTAGCTCGGTGGCGACCTTTGTACGTCGGTTGGAAAAAAATGAGTTCAAATCCCGTCGATAATCCGAAGAACCTTTATGCTTCCTAAATGAAAATAGGTCACACAGTCTGATGCGAATTGGTTAGTATTCGGAAAAATTGCTACGCCTGTAGAAAAGAACGCCATCTGTAGACGAGGGAACGAGATTGGGTGGAAAAAATATTATCAGACATACGATGCTCCCTGATTGATGGTAAATACACTCCGTATCCTCCTCCCTGAAGAAAGCAACACAGTAATAACCACCCCTCCAAGCTATTTTTTTTAATATAATTCCGCCTGTCTTCTCGTGACTTCTGTCTACAGAGTTTTATCCCAGCATCCAGGATAAAACTTATAAAAAAATATAAAAAAATATAAAATATAAAATATAAAAAAATATTATAATAAAATTAGATACAAAGCTTCAATTATCAACTTTTTGTCAAATATTTTCAGATAAAGAAAGCGATTCAGTTATATTAGACTTTATTTTTTTTAAGATTAAAGATTCGTCTCCCAAAAAAGTCAATATTTCATGAAAAGAACAAAAAATATATATTCTCGTTCTCAGTGATATTTCTCTTGCAGCAGCTGAAACACGTCATCAAACTATTCCAACAAATAATACTAAAAGTAATTCTGTGGAAGATTCAAGTACGTTGCTGGACCGATTATTGAGCAGATGTCCAGCGCAGACCTCACTCAATATTCTGCGCGTTATGAGGTGGGCCCAGTTGCAACCTACGTGACTGGGAAACAAACATCTCCATCGTATTCTGTCATCGGAACTTTTCTCTCGCGATATTACGTGGCCCAGCGACTTTTTTTCATGCAATTCCGTATCGGGCGTCACGCGCTTTCTACAACAAACCCTAATGCACGTAGGGTTGAGTTTTATTACAAGGCACTTGCGGGGATTTATTTGTGCAGTAACAGATTTAGGTGGAACACGAATGCCGAGCGGATTGGAATCACTCGTACCTGAAAAATAGATCTATGGATATTAAAAAAATAAAAGAAAAAGAAAGCAAAAAAAATCGTAACTAATAACTCCAGATAATACAAGCATCCATACTCATAATTCTGTCGGTTTGGACGAAGTACTTGCGTATAATTGTTATCAAGAATTTAAAGTTGAAAAGTCCTGATAAAATCCGTGAGTAAACCTGTCTAATAAACATGTGGCGATAGGGTTTCATTCCGGAAACTCAAGTGTTTCCTCCTAGCAACGCGCATGGGTTGTTCTTGACGAAGCAAGGCAAACTGGACAGTAGAACAAATACAATGTATACATAAAACCAGTGGAGGCTCGTGGCTTGAAATCGTGGGGGTGCTTCAACTTTCTAAATATACATACATACTGTAAGTACAGTGTATACGTGTTTGGATAAAATATCAAAATTATAGTAAAATTTAAAAAAAAATAAATAAACATGAAAAAATATTTTTTATTATCGATAAAATTATACAGTTTAGTATAATTCAAAATTACTTAAAAATAAAATCCATTCCTTTAATTGTAATTAAAGGAATGGATTTACAATTTTTGAAATTACAATTAAATAATTTAATTATAAAGTCCAAATATTTAAAGAGACGGGGTAAACACGATAAGCACTACGAACACTCTACTACAGGCGCAAACTGCATATAAACAACAGTGGAACTGCGCGACGGACAGTGCCGCATTACGCCAATAGCTCGCATCTCATTTTGATGTGCATATTTTTACGCACGTAGCAATATGACACTGTGGTAAACACAGTGCTGCTAGCGTCCTCCGCCCTCCTAAGTGCTACAAGATGGATTTTTATTATTTTTTATACAAAATAAGAGAATTGTATAGGATTGTTGAAGATGAAAATAAATATTACACGCAAATATAAATAAATTAATAAATATATTTATATATCGAGAAAAATTGGGGTGCTGCAGTTCCGCAGTGCCTATGCACGAGTCGACCCTGAATAAAACATTATATTTAAAACATTTTTTTCCTAGAGAGATTTTAAAACTTATAAATTGCCTGGTTGCCCCTGTAGGGGTCGTTTAACTGCATCTTACTAAGTTATGCAGTAAAGCTAAGATAAATGCCTTGAAAAGCAAAGAGTAGTGGCAGCTCGTAAGCCCTGTAATGATCGTGGATTTTATTATTATTTGAGATATTATTGTATTCATAAGTTGATTGAACCCATTTCTTGCACCTTCCTGAAACTTAAATAATGTCCAAGAAGAAAACAAAAGCCTTATAGTATTCGATTATTTTTGTACTTTATATGCTTATGTGGGGTTTTAGATATTATGCACTCTCACAGACGAGAGATTGCGGAGCCTAAATCGTATCAGTGTCGCCTACGTGTGATGAAACTAGATCCGAAAGCTTTGCTCACACATCCTTGCCCGTAACGAATTAAAACCCACAATGTTTTGGTCAGAAAGAATATGCTATTCATTTGTTTACCTATGTAAGCAATTAGAAATATTTCTCAATGAGAACTCCTTCGCTTTGGGATGCTGATGTAAGAATACATATATCTAAGTTTCAAAAGAAATAATGCTATGCATATAGAAATAGGATAAATATATTATTATTATTATTATTACGTGACACCTCCAGGGAGTCCAAAGACTCATTGAGGGAGGGCATCCACTGCACAACTCTCTATCTCCACCACTAAATCCACCAATGAACTGCTACTACACTAACCCCATTTACCTCCTACCACCACCACAACTAGTCTTTCCATATGCAATCACAAAAATCCATTCCCACGGCGGGATTCGAACCGGCAGCCTTTTGGCTGGAGAACGAGTACGCTAACCACTCGGCCAACCAGGCCGGCATATAGGATAATAACATTCACTTCTGCGAAGAGAATGAGTTATCGGGCTTATCCGAAAGTAGTAGGGTTTGCCTTCGGTATTTTCGAAGGATTTGCTTCACAACTAACCACAACTAAACATATTAAACATTAGTTTTTTTAAACTTTGGAACGCACACCCTTGGACAAATAACTTAAACCTTTCTTTCTGATGTACGTCTTTCCGAAAGGCTTTTATTCTTTCCAGCATGGTAGCTCAGCATCTGTCTCTATCCTCTCAGGAAAGAAGTCGGTATCAAGTGCGTTTAACCAGAAAACGAGAGCATGCTGTACCTCTTTTGGATGTAAGTTTCTTGTTATCCGGGTGTTACTAGAATGGTTTAAAGATTCAGAAATTACCGGGTTCAAGAGTATCACGAATGATACCGTGCACTCTACCCAGTGAGATGTTTCTTGCCGAAGTCATTCCAACTCTTTTTTCGATTTAGGTATCGAAACGACAAAATGTCAATATTGAACGTGCTTCAGCCTGAACGTGCATCACACTTGGACATCACACTTTACGATCAGCAAAGGCAGTATATCCAGCTCTCTCTCTCTCTCTCTCTCTCTCTCTCTCTCTCTCTCTCTCTCTCTCTCTCTCTCTCTCTCTCTCTATGTTCACTGGGCATCTACAGATGACGTATGGTCACTCCGATGCTCGATGATGTTCCACACCAGGCCTCGCCATGTAGTCCTGTTGTTTGCTTTTCTGGTAACCTCAACTCTCTGAAGATCAGTCACTCCGCACACATGCCATCCATTCATCCATCTTATTGATGGTCTACCACTGCCTTTTTTTCCAGGAACTTTACCTTCTATTACTGTTCTGAGAAGTCCTCCTTCCATCCTTTCTATGTGTCCAAAATATTTTAACTTTCTTCTGTCAATATTCTTAAGGAGCCTTAACGTTCTACTAATCTTTTCTAACACCCATTCATTTGTACGCCTTTCAGTATATGATATCCTCAACAGCCTTCTGTAACACCACATCTCAAAAGCAGATATCCGTTTCTTATCTAACTTCTTTAGGTTCCAAGTCTCGCATCCATAAGTCACTGTTGGAAAAACAACTGCATCTAAAATCCTCAACTTTGTTCCCATGGAGATAGATCCATCCTTCCAGATTTTAGACAGGTCTCTGACTGTTGTTTTAGTCATTCCTAACCTTTTTCTGACATCTTCTGAACAGCAATTCTTCACATTAATAATGAATCCCAGGTACTCAAACTTGCTGACTTCCTCAATTCTTTCTCCATTAAGATACACTTGTTTCTCAAGAGCTTCTATCTTTGTTTTTTTCCTTTGAGAACCATGATCTTTGTCTGTTGGGTAGTATATCCAACTACCCAACCTAAACCTATTTTTATCGAAATCGTAGTGCAGTAGTAAACACAATATATAAAAATTGAAAACATTGGGTCACCCTGAGCACCTCCAAATATGAAGAGGTTTCTTCTTATCCTATTATTTTAGCTAATTGTGTGCCATACAACGCACAGATGATATCATTTCATGTTTGTATGAAGAAATAGACGATGAAAAATTATCATCACCTATTCACTTCCCCTCCCCAAAACATTGCGCGTATATGAAGGTATGTAACCTTATTTTTTCAACACTGTAATATATTTTATATAATTATTTATTGTAATAATATATACAGATATGACAAAGACTTAATCATCGTTTTAGGACCTACTCTATACACTCACCATGTATCTTAAATAGGGTCGAATGGAAGAGCTACGCTTGTAGTCCTATATGTTAGCATTTAATAGAGCTTACAACCACAGTTTGCCATAAGAGAAGCCATAAACCTCACACAGATGGTGAATGCAATAATACGTGCACAGTCCTATACGCAAATGGAAATATTATATCATTTCTCATTATCTTGTATTCCCAATGCAAATTTTGTAATCTTAACCAAAAGCCCATTGACTACGTGACTTGTTATTCTGTCTCAAAAAGAAGTAGGGTTGAAAGCACTTAGTATCGTTACATTGCAGTGCTGCCACCTACTGTTCATAATCAGAATTTCCATATCTGAATGTGTCCTAAATGCGACCAAGGACTGGTGTTTATTTAGAAGGGATGACGGCAAAAATCATTAATTCTAGACATATTTATCACGCCAAATGCATGCACGTCTCGCATTTATCCACATTGAAAAGCCAGCCTCGAACTTCGTTGCCGTAAAAGTTACGCCATGGAATACAGTTTAATCAATGCTGGAATGAAACACGATAACGCTACTATGTAATATTATGTGAAAGGACTCCATCTATCTGCTTAATTTAAACAAAGCTGAATGAGGGTGATAGTGTCTGTAATTAACAGATTTGCTTACCGAACTGCCCTTTGCAAACAATTTCCTATTTGAGAGATTTTTAAACTGGTGTTGATGAATTGGGTGGCTGCCCCTGTAGAGGTGGTTTAACTGTATTCATTGATGTAATGCGGTGAAAGTAAAATCAATCTTCCTGGAAAACTAAGAAAAATGTTGAAACCGAAGAGACATCGATTTTTACAACTATTTAGATTGCCTAAAGGATGAAGGAAGGAGTAAGATATATATATATATATATATATATATATATATATATATATATATATATATATATATATATATATATATATATATATATATATATATATATAGAATACTGAAAATATTAACAGAGCTGGGAGGAAAGGAAATGGAGCAAGTAAAGATAGAAATAAGAAAAGCAGACTGAAATCCAGATTATAGGAATAGATAAGTGATGTAAGAGTGACAGATAAAGCGTTAACACATGCAGCGAAAGGAAGATTGCGAAAGAGAGAATTAAGGCACGGATAAGGAAATACAGAAAGAATAAAGAGTGAGATATCGAAAGAGTTCAGACATAAAGAGAGTATATATATATATATATATATATATATATATATATATATATATATATATATATATATATATATATATATATATATATATATGGAGAGAGAGAGAGAGAGAGAGAGAGAAAGAGAAAATACAAAGAATTGCAGGGAAATGATTTAGACAGAGACATCCAGAGAGAATTAAGATACAGAAAGACAAAAAAGATATCTGTCTTTCTCTTTATCATAAAAAGAAAGATAAAGTGAACAAGGTTAATGAAATAGAGAAAGAAAGGGAATCTGAAAACAGTTACTATACAACAACAACAACAATTATTATTATTATTATTATTATTATTATTATTATTATTATTATTATTATTATTATTATTAAGGGAGACTTCCGAGGAGTTAGGAACTCATCGAGGGAGGCTACATCCTACATGCACCAACTATTATACTTATTCTTGAATTCATTCACACTGCTTTCACATACTACATCCAAAGGCAATCCATTCCAATCACACCACCCTGTGAGACAGAAATCTAGACCTCACCCCTTCTTAGCGGCCTTCATTATCAGCTCCCAATGATGCCCTTTTGTTCTTTCCCCCCCTCTACAAAAATCGAAAATTCCATCAACTGAAATCCTGTATGAACCTTTCAGAAGTTTATAAGTTTTAATCATATTATAAGTCTTAATCACCCTTTTCTTTCTCCTGTTTGTTAGTGTCTGCAGTCTACAAATAATAATAATAATAATAATAATAATAATAATAATAATAATAATAATAATAATAATAATAATAATAATAATAATAATCACTGTTCATTTTCGACAACGATCCTCTAAATGCAAAAAACGAATTTCGCAAATGCTGACGTAGAACAAATTTAGCAACATTGTATCACTTATTAGATCTGTTAGTCCCGTCCGTCCTCTTAATTCTTTCTTCAAATTCGAGAAATTTATTCAAATAATAAAAACGAATCTCCATTAATTATTTTCCAATATAATTTGTAATAAAAATAATGCATGAAAATGGAAATTCTAACATATATTTATGACTTATCCTTCTCTAATTTACTGTCAAAAACGGAGAATGAAAACTACTTTAATTAAAGTGGCTTTCAGAATATGTAAACGTTCGTAAATTCATTCAATACAAATTGGAAGCTCATAATTATTTAAGGAAAAACTTGTGGTAATTTTTACAAGTGCTTATTGGAAAGAAGCAGGTAAATCTACTTAGGAATACGCATTCGATTATTTTAATATTAATTGCTTCTTGCATGATTTATTACCTGCGCGAGATTAGTTTTGATTTTTTTTTCTTTCCATATCACACATTTACAGAATGAAGCAAACTAGTGGAATCTTGCCAGAACACCTGATAACATCTCAAGCTTTACGTTACACTAAAGGACATCTATTTCACTTAACGGGAATTTGCTTTGTGGCAGTTTCTGTCACAATGCTTTTATTCACACTATTCTGTTTTTAAAATATGAGTATTGTAACAGTTTTTTGTATTTTTTAATCATGAAGTGTTTGTACGGTTTCATCTTTATTATGGTATGTGTGTAAGAAATTCGCCTTTGTTGATAACAAACGATCTACGGTTGACCTTCTAGACCATCATGACCTTCTTTAGGAAGAAGTAACAAAGCGGATGTAACGCTTAATCTCATCAACTGTACGAAGACAAACGTATGGCGTCTAAAGCGGGTCAAAGGTGATAGATGAAAAAAGCAAAGTTACGACACTGATTTAGAGGTGTGATAATCGAAAAGGGAAAGGTGAAGTTCTAACATGTTTTCAGTTCTCACGAGAGGAGATTTCGATACTAAATCACCCACGGAAAGTGTAATGGGGTGGTATTTTTGTCAGCAGAAAAAAACATCTTTCCTTTTTTTGATCCTTGGTTAGTTAGTCCACAAATTTTCTTGTAATTGTAACCGTAATGTACAGAAAATTTATGATCAAAAAGAAATATCTAAAGCTTAAAAAAGAAAGTGCTTTCTTTACCCACAGGCTATAGCGCGGCTACAAATGAACATTTATCACAAATTCTGAAGAAACGTTTGTCTCTAAGGAGAAATCCTATTGATCTTCATATATCAGATAAGTCGAAATTTACACTTCTGAAGGAAATGAACACGTAACCCTGACTGTAGGCTACCTTCATGCTTTGATGACGTCCTACATCCGTTCTTTAGATGCAAGTCATTAGTTCTAAAGGCGAAAAGAGGTAACCGGAAAATTGGAGAAAAGAGCCAATGCAACCTAATAACATGTCGGATATATCAGCTCATCTAATCGTAATGTAATCCAATAGAAATCAATGAACAGAATGATATTGATAAGCGCATTAACTTCAAATAGCATTAACTGCCTATTTCAAAAAAATAGGCAGGTCTATAATTATATCTATAGAGATCGGATTACTGTTAGCATTCTTTGTAGATAACGTTTACTTTGTCTTTTAACGTGGTTACTGACGTGGAAAATCTCTCGATTGCTGTGTTTTAAAGAAACGGTTCATGAAATGCCATGTTTCAAATAAAGACATACTCATCGATGTAAAGCATGGGAAATTTGTTGGAATGTAGCCAGCAGGATACATAATTTGCTTCAGAATCATTTAACACATTTAACTGAAGACTTAGATGTAAATTGCGATTCCGTAGGTTTATTTTACAAACAATTTGATAAACTGCAATAGTTTATTTACAAAGACGGTTATCTACTGAATTACTTTGTTTGTTTGTTCGTTATCATCGCTAACATATCGCCTCCATTTTCCCTTTTACAAACACAAAACCAGAACGTAGCTGAGACACTCAACTTAGTATATTCGAACCTGTGAAAAAACCACAACCTGACCTACACAAAGCTGAACTCTGAGACATCTGATTTGTATCTCGCTCCATTTATATGCCAGCTATATAATACAGCTGCAGATGCTGACAGAGGGGGGGGGGGGTTGGTTAAAATCAATGAACACCAATGATCAACTATTAAAGAAGAACGGATTGCTTTCATAGAAAAAACACTGCATAATAAAAATATAAAAATATATTTCTATTTGTAGTCAACATTTACTTTAACTTCAATGAACTGAAAATATCTTTTTTTATAACATTTCATACAAAACTTTAAATAGCATGTTGTAAAATCTTAAGAAATATTTAGATATTTGAGGATTATAAAATGATTTCTGGATTTTAAAGGGCATATTTCATCAAGTAAGTGATAATTATGTTTTCAATCTGTATTTTGAGAATGGATAAAAAAGCAATTTTAAATGGAAACCCATATAAGCAGCAGTAAGAATATTGATGTTTTAAAATTAATTTTTACGATTAAGTGACTCTGTAGTTCAATTGCTATCGATTTTCATTTTGAAATACCTACATTTAGAGGACATCACTAACATATCGCCTTTATTGGCGATACGTTAGAGATGGAAGAACCTTTATTGGCACTATTAATTGAAGATAACTTAATCTTCTACGGAGGTGGACAGATTTTTCTTTAAGAAACTTGATTTTTTTCATTCGCAATACAGACAAAATGGCTAGAGAACGCACTCATTTTCCATATATAATTAATTGACACCTTATGACCTTATTTCTAACAATTTCTCAGGTAACAACAACCATAAAGAATGGATCACTTTGTGAAATCTAAATTGGTATTAAAGCTGAAATTAACATTCTTTCAACTATACATTAATTAATTATATTATTTTAGAATTGTACTAAAAATCTTCGATATTTTTGTATTTTAATCAGGTCATTTACAACTTGCCAATTCACATAAATAAGGGTTTGAAAACGAACTGTCAATACCTCATCGTAAAGGATCAACACTACTAATTTGATAATTGTGTGAGTGCCATGTAGATGGCAGCAGTGACATATTCTACATCAGTTATATTGCGTAGCCATTGACGAATGCAACAATAAAGCTTAGGTGAAGTTCACGATTGGTGGTCTGTGTACTTGGACAAGTACACAGACGTCCTTGGACTTGGACAAGTACACAGACACTAAATAATACATTTCCTCGATTCGATAAACAAGAACTTAAAACGTCAAAGGAATTGTTGACGTCACTGCCACCGAAACAAATGGAGCGACATTGATTATGATAACGTAATACAGAATATAAATGGAAGAAAGTGAATTGAAGGAAAATCAATGTAACTAAGGCGAATATACTACTTGACCGCCTCTTGTATAAGCTGAACAATCTAAATCGGTTTCCCTTGGGCACTAAACTGTGTTCTCTTCATTAAAGAAAGAATAGAATCGTACAGCAATATCCCGTTATTGAAGTTAGACTCAAACTTGTCCTTTCCACAAATTCCTTCATTTCGTATTCGCGTTTTAAATGTCTTTCGTATTTATAGAAACCTTTAAGCCATTTTGTGATGTGTGCATGCTCACATAGCAAAATTATTTGCATATTAATGAGAAGAAACCGTCAGACTTCATTTCACAGAGCGCTATTGTAATTATCACACCTACAGTGAATCCATTTCATTAGCGCAGATTGCCAGCACCGCTCTACAATAACCTGTGTTCTTAAAAGCCGATTTAACAAAACAACGCTTCTAAATGTTTGAACAATGAAAGAGCAATACTGTAAAAGGTTAAGAAGATATTAAAATCCATCTATAAATAAATAACGACGGTGGTTATGATAGTTATTAGCACATACGCACTGTACCATATTAAATAAAATTCGGTAAGATAGAAAGCTTTCAAGTTAGCGAAGAATATTAAAATATAGATAAGGGACATATTTCTTAAAGTGCAAGTAAATTGGATTGTGTCAGTGGATCACTGTAGGAGATTTAAATTTTTCTTCGGTTACACATCTTAGCAATGCCCCGTCAAGTATCTACAGAACAATTATTATGTGTGCAGAAAGAAAACTTTTTTCTTTTTTTTCTTTTTTTTTTTTTGTATGTGAGCTTTACCATCTTTTTATATGAATTAACCTTCACAGACCTGTTTTGACATTTCGGATATTCCCCCAAAATTTTACCTATAATTTAATGTTAATTCTTCAGACCAATCGCAGATCTTTATAAGAAAATGGTGAAATACTCGCAGTTAATATGTGATTATTTTGACAAAAATAGAAATATGTCTACGCCTTTCTAAAATTAGACAAATCAGTCGAAAATTTCACCCTAGGGATGAATGGCGAAGCTGTACTAATTAGAAATACTACTGTTTTGCCTACACTACGCAATAAAACTAATAGCCAACATTTACTTTTGTAAACAAATTGACAAACAAGCCCCTTGTATGCAATTAATTTGTTATTTTTTTTTAGATATAGTTATAGAATTCTCGTATTTTATTTAAATTTGGAATTTAAAATTACAGTTGCACATTGGGTTTTCAGAGAATTGAATCTATCTTATTAAATCCCTCTTATTTATCAGACATTTCAAATATTTTGTACTTTTCTAAACAAAACTTAAATATTAATAAAGAAAAACATATTACAAAAGATATTATTAAATAGCATATCAATAGTTATTTTATAACACACCAATAATTATTTATCATATACATTGCTAATAAGAATGTTAATATTACCCTTCATTCCGAGGTTGGTAAAGCAAATGGAAACTCTTGGAGGATAATGGAGCAATGTTGTAGCCAATGAAGTCCTAACTGAGGCTCGGCTGTTGATGTTACCCTCCTATTTTCATGATCAGAGCTTTAATAGCTCAATAACACCTTATAGCCAATGAAGTTCTAATTGAGGCTCGGCTATTGATGTTACCCTCCTACCATGATCAGAGCTATAATAGCTCAATAACACCTTATTCTTACACTGTCCTCTACAGATAACGGGGAAGATAAAAAGAACTCTTGCTGCTTCGCTCCTTTAAGCCAGTCCTTATAAGGACTTCATAACGAAAAAAAAAGCATGTCATACGAGGCGACTAAAGTGGGTACTCAGGGAGGGTAATGGATGGCAATGCTGTAGCCAATGAAGTTTTAACTGAGGCTCGGCTATTGCTGTTACCCTCCTGCCATGATCAGAGTTTTATATAGCTGAATAACACCCTATGTTACACTGTCCTCTACAAATAACGGGGAATGTGAAAAGCATTCTTGCTTCGCCTATCTAGCCAGTCCTTTTAAGAGCTTCATGCCAAATTCTTGGCAAATTACGTTGATTTTAAATTTGCTATTGCCTATCGCGATAGTAGTTTGCTCCCAAAAAACAAAGTATGTTGCCATCTGAAAACCAAGAGTGCTCAAGCATCGAAGAAGACAATAAAGACTCCACTTATTTGTGAAATGAGTATCCGTCGATATTTCATTTTCTCTGCGAAGACCGTTGTAGTCGTTATAAAAACGATGTTTCTGGGACGCTCTAAAAGTATAAGAAAGATGACGGAAACTTAAGAGTGGGATTCTCAAAAGCAGATATTGGCATTTCCTCGAGAAGCTATAAATTGGACGTTCCATAAAGAATATAACCACCACATGAAGAATGAAGGAAAGAAGAGCCCAAATGACAATATCCATAGGGTTTCCTAACCACGATCAAAATTTTATACAATACTGAAATTCCCAAAAGTTGTTGCTATGTTACATACAAATATACAGAAAGAATACAGAATAAAGAGTTCACGTATGTTTCATCGATAAGGGTGACCTCTGGTAGTAGAAAATTAAGTTATGCACATTTACATATAATAAACCAATGCATCCTATATCTGCTATTATGTTTACAAGTAATAAAGTGAGGAGGCGGTGATAGTATCAGAGACTCGATGCTGTCATAGAAAAGAATTCTTTACATCAAGTAATACTCTGCTAAAAGTGGATATGAATGCAGTGTGTTCCATGGAAAACGAGTGATACTTATTGTTAAATTGTCACTTCTAAGAACACGCTTATACTACTTCTACTTTTTTTAAACTGTAATAACATTTTATTTATCATCATACAGAGTATATACATATATATATATACAATACAGTATACTATTACATTTTCTGTTCAGTACAAAATGTAGAGTACAGTGATTTTTATAAATATAAATGTACATAATTTTATTCAATATCAATATCAATATCGTAGCTTATTATTATACAGCCAATTTACATATACACAGTTGTTTTAATATCTGCATCTTCATTATTATTATAAACCGTACTGATTGTTTTGTTAACGCAATTTGCAGTCTTTGATTATGAGGATTACGTGTTGATGAATGAGGCGGATTAATCCCACCTACTTCGAAGCTTGGGTTAGCTTTTATGAAGAGAGTGGGATTAGCCTTCACTATTTGTGTTGTTGCTACTGTTTATGTATGGGATGTTGGCATTGGATGCTAGTGATTTGCGATGTGTATATTAGTGTTAATGGTTTCTTAACTTTGTTGGTATATTTTCCAGAGTTCGTTTTTTAATGTTCTGTAGTTATCTACGTGTTTTAACTTTCTTGGTAGGTTGTTGAGTTGCGTGGGTATCTGATGTGATCTCACAAAAGAACCGTATGAGTTGTTGAAGGGTGTGGGGATGCAGAGAGTTGTTTTAGGTAGTGTTATACGATATGTGTCTCTGTTGTTTCTAGAGGTGATGTTGATCCTTATTAACGTTATGCAGTGTTTCAGGTTTTTAATGCTCAGGATTCTGTGGATAGCCATCTGCTGGTCGGATATTGGTTGTTGCGTGTAAGGTGTCCAAATCACTGTTGACACAATTTTCCTATTTAATGTTTCTAATTTTGTTAGGTGGCTGTTTGATGTGTTTGCATAAACTGTTATATCGTATCTGAGTAAGGATTCGCAGATACCGTAAGAGTTGTTTTTTTAATGTTGGATGGAATAATGTCTTTTACTTGGAAGAGTTTTGCTGCGATGATCCGGAGTTTGGTATATAGGTATTCTATATGTTTTGTCCATTTAAGGTGGCAATCTATTACTTCTACTACTACTACGTCTACTATTACTACTACTACTACTAATAATAATAATAATAATAATAATAACAATAATAATTTTTTTATAATAGTAATAGTAATTTATTGATTTATTGAATGGAATACTAAAATATTTACACAATATATATATATATATATATATTTTTTTTTTTTACATTGCATACATTTGTTGCAGTAATTAAAAACATTACATACATTTGATTACATATGATGCATTACTTACATTGGTTTACATATGATACTTACATTACCTACATTTGTTTACTTATAATACATACATTACATATATTGGTTTACATATGATACGTAAATTACATGCATTTGGTTACATATGATACATCTTGGATGAGAACTAATTTCTCTGCTTTCATCCTCGAAGCTTACATGTATGCTTATCTGAGGATGACACCAGTTGGTTATTATTTATTGTTTTTTTTGCTGCGTTGGGAAGCTACGAAACCTATGATTAAGAAATTCGCGCGCGCATGCACACACACACACATACATACATACAATAACTTGGAAAGTTTTGATGCGTCTCTTACTGGAGGTCTGAACGAATATATTGTGTTTCATTAAGTTTGTATGTCATTTTGGGTGCGTGTTTCTTGTTCATAGTATGTACTTCGAGATATTTTTGGCTATTGTAGTTTGTAAGGTTTCTGTATTCAAAAGGTAATTTGTTTATCATGTCTGGGATGTAGAAGTTTCGTGTGGCCTTTCCGTAGTGATCATTGTATTTATATGAGATATAATTAGTTGCCTGAGGTCTTGTTATGCGATGTGTATTTCTGACTCTCCTGTCGTTGGCATCGAAATAATGTTTCAGCAAAGCTGCATAGTGACATAAATGTTTTGCTGTCAGGATTTTGTGTTCTGCCATTGCAATGTATATAAAGTCGTTATTGTCTCTTTGTTCCCAAAAGATCAGTTTTATTATTTTGTACTGTCATGAGATTACTCTATTTAGTTTTCTAGGGTGCACCGAAAGCATACATTGTTATAGCGTATCTTAGTATATTTTGGCATAGTGCTTTGTATATTAGTGTTTTCGGCGTGTGGGAACTATGTCTTTTAACCTGTAGAGTGCGCAAGTCATTGTTCGGAGTTTGTTGTGTATATGGTTTATTAGGCTATAATAATAATAATAATAATAATAATAATAATAATAATAATTTTTTTAAACATTTTATTATATCTCAGTATAAATTGCATACAATAATAATATTTACAATATTTACAATAAGGATTATACAGAATTTTTGAATTTAGAATATACAAAAAAAAAAAAAAAAAAAATCAGCTAACGCCTTTTTATTCCCGTATACGGGAGTAGGCGAGGCCATTTAGCCCTATCTAACTTTTGGAGACTGAGTGGGCAGTTCAATCTCCACTGGTACCCAATCAGAGACAGATGGCCCAAGGCTATCACTAATTAAGCGGTACGCAGTGAAGAGAGACGGCTGAAATGTGCCGCCATCTCGTGGTCCCTAACCCTAACACAATATATTTAATGTCTGAAATAATGTGGGTTCTACGGTCGATTTTCTTGAGTTTACAGGACGAAAAACCCGAGTTTCCGGGAGGAAAAACCTGCTTGCCCGTGCCAGAGATCGACTAACTCGGGAACCGGTCGAAAAAAGGCTTAGAAAAATTTCCTCTAGTCGCCGACTAGACTCGAAACCAAGTCTTCCTTCGTGCGGCCAAGCGCGGCGGTGTGCAAACGCCACATCCGCTGAGCTACACAGGCTCTTATATTATAATAATAATTACTTAAATATAAAGAGCTAATAAGCTTCATTTCGGCAAATTAATTTAAGTAATTATAATAATTTATTTATTTATTATTATTTTTTTAATGTCTCAGATGAATTGCATACATAGTTGTTGTAGTAATTATATATATATAATATTTATAACGCATTACAAGTGTGTATAACAGATACTTGCAAGTTAATAATTTTCTTCCTCGAAGCTTAGCAGAGCTTATCTGAGGAAGATAATAGATGACAGAGGGTGTTGGTTTCATAGCTATGTTCCTATACTGGTCACTAGCCAGGTGTTGATTTTACTATTTGTTTGTATGTGCTTGGAAGACTTCGACTGCTATTACAGTTTAACTTTTTTTTTTGTTTTGTGCAAATAGGGTTGGATTTAGAAATGGTGTGTTTGTTTCTTTGTGACAGTTTTGAGAGGGGGAGTTGTCATAGGTGTGTGTGTGTGTGTGTGGTGTATGTGTGGTGGTGGGGGGAGAGAAACAGGAATTGCTCAAATTTTCATTCTCGCTATAATATTTATATAGCGCCTGTTTCAGCTCTCTGTATGTTCCTAGGTTTCTGTTGTAACGGCAGTTTGTTTATCATGTCAGGTACGTAAAAGTTTCGGGTGGCTTTGCCGTAGTGATTGTTGTACTTATATGTTATGTAGTTTGTTGAATAGGGTCTTGTTATTTGATATGTTGCTCTGGTTGCTCTATAAGTTGGGCTGTTGTAATGTTTTAATATGACTGTTTAATTTCATAAGTGATTCACCTTAAATATTTTAGTTTTGTCCGTGCTTCCTGCATAAGAGTGGGTTGTTCCCAGAATATATGTTTTACCATTTTATCTTGCTACCATTGTAACCTGTTAAGTCTGTAGTGCGCGCAGAATGCGTATGATGTGATTGCATATCTTAAAATATTTTCGCATAATATTTTATAGATTAGTATTTTTATGTGGGTTGGGGCAATGTCTTTTAATCTGTATAGTTTGCTTGCTATTATCCTAAGCTTGGTATGTAGGTACTTTGTATGGCTATACCAACTTTGATCAGCATCGAAGTGAAGTCCAAGATAGCGTGTTGTTTTCACCTGAGTGATGGTTGTGATTTTAGGTTCTGCACTTTGTGTATAGGAGGATGAATGTTTGATAGTGAGATACTCAGTTTCTATGGGCAGGTTTTGGGGGTTTTTGAATATCATTAGCTTTGTTTTCACAGGGTTTATATATATGCCGTTTTCGGTGAACCAGTTAGTGATTTCATTGATGTCGTGTTGCATATTTTTTAAGCGATATTTGCATTGTTGTGAATGCATACTATGGCCGCGTCGTCTGCGTACTGGAAGATTTTACTTTTTAGGGGGAGTTGGCTTATGTCGTGTGTGTATATGTTAAATAGAATGGGAGATAGGACAGCTCCTTGCGGTACTCCACAGGTTACATGTACCTCTTTGCTGTGTGCTGATCCTATACGTGTGATGTGCTTTCTGTTTTTCGTGTATGCTTTAAACCACTGGAGTAGACGACCTCGAATTCCGATATGGGTAAGTTTCGTTAACAAGGTATTGTGTGTTAGTGTGTCAAATGCTTTTGTTAGGTCAATGAATACCAATAATGTTATTCTGTTTTTATCCAATGCAGCGTCTAATAGATCTGTGAAATCTTCCAGGAGTGTTGCTGTTCCTTTATTTTTTTGAAAGCCATATTGTATTTTGGGTATGATTTGAAATTTTTCAACGTATGTGGAGAGTTTCTGATGAACAATGCGCTCCATGATTTGGTTGATTACAGGCAGCGTGGCGATAGGTCTGTAATTACTTATTATGTTTCTTTTTCCCTGTTTGTGTATGGGTGTGATTAATGCAGTCTTCAGTGTTTCAGGTATGTGTCCCGTTTCGAAGATTTTGTTTAACAGTTTTTGTATAACTGGAAGTAGGTCGGTTGAGTGTTTCGTGATGTCTTTTGGTCTGATTCCGTCTATCCCCGGTCCTTTGTTAGGATTAATTTGTTGAATTGCCAGTGATAGTTCTTCCTTTGTTACTGTAGGGAACCACATCGACTGGGTTGCTCGTGGACCTAGTGGAGAATGTTCGTATGTGTGAAGAAAGGTTTTTCTTGTAGCTTTTGGACAGAGTTCACGAAGTGCTGATTAAAGTTGTTTGCGAACTGTTTGAGGGATTTGGGGTCGCAGGCAAAGCTGTGTTTTATTGTTTCTGAGGCAGTGGTTCTGTGTATATTGTCCAGCATTTCATTAATCAGGTGCCAAGTTTCCTTTATGTCATTCTGAGCTGTTGTTAATTTGTTACTGTAATAGTTCCTTTTGCCGTTCTAATCTGAGTTGTTAGGAGATTCCGTTTTCTTTTGAATTCAGCTTTTAAAGCGATATTGTTCGGTGACTTCTTAAGTTGTTTCCATAGGGCATCTTTTCTTTGTATGTCTGGTATTATGTTGTCTGTTATCCATGGATTTTGTTTCGTTTGGGTGCGTATTTTTATTTTTGTTAATGCTTTGTTAAATATTTTGTTAAATGCAAGTTTAAGATTATTATATACAGCTTCAGCAGAGTCTAAAGATGCTATTTGCATCCAGTCTGTTTTTTTAATTTCATCGTTCACTATTGCGTCGTTTACAATGCTATGATACTGTTTTGTAGTCTCAGTGATTTTTATGGGTTCTGGTTCAGTGTGTAACTGCAATGCTGTGAAATAATGGTCTGCCAGTTTGCATGTTATGACGGCTGCTGTGTGGCTGTTTGGAGGGGCCCTTATATTTATATGATCAATGCAGGATGAGGTTGTTGTGTTTCCGACTATCTCTTCTCGTGTATACGACTGTATGGATGGGTTTATGTTATATGCCGATAATAGCTCTAGGTATTGTTCTGTGTTGTTATTTATGTCCCTAATGTTTATATTAATGTCTCCTATTATTATCAAGTATTTTGAGGTGCCTACTTTTGTGGCTGAAATCCATCTGTTTAATTCTTCTAGGAATTTTGTGGTGCTTAAGTTGGGTGGTCTGTATATTGCGTTTAATATCAGGGAGTTTTCTTGTTTGATGTTTTTAATTTCGATGCGTATGTTTTCTGCGTATTCCAATTTATAGTTTATTTCTGTTACTTCTAGTTTATGTTTGGTAAATATTATTATACCACCGCCTCGTTTTGTTTGTCTGCAATGTTTGTGTTGTTGGAAGTGTGGCATTTGGTAGGAGGATGCCTCTTCGTTTGTCGTAGATACTTCAGTCAGTATTAAAATGTCTATTTCGTCTATATCGTCCTTCAGATAAGCTTGCAGGGTCAGCCAGTATTTTTGAATGCTTCTGATGTTGATGTGGAGAATAGATAGTCCTTTTTGGGGGATTGTCACTTGTTTCCATTCCGCTATTGATTTCAGAATGTGGCAATTATCATGTAGGAACTGCCAAAGAAACATGTATTTTCTACGTTCAGGATTGTCTAAGGCTACTTGGCAGCGAAAATCAAACAAGAATCGTGACGATTGGAAGTATGCCCATTGCAGAGACAACAAAGGCATGTCGCCTTTGACCGTAGGCGGAAAACAGCCAATGCAGAAAACAACCGCAGGCTGTAAACAGCTATCAACAACAGAGGGAATTAAAAACGAAGAAAACAACAACGGAAACCCAGGTGAGCCAACTTTAAATGCATTACTTGAAAATAGATTACAAAACCTAAAAGACTATTTAATCGATTTTGTCGGAGAACTATTTAAAAAACATACCGCACAAATTACAGAAAAATTTAACCAATACGAGAAATTTATTAAATTTAATAATAACTCGATAGAAGATATCTTACAGACCGTTAGAGAAATTAAAAACTGCGTCAAAGAGCTAACTGAAAGACAGCATAATTTAATTAAAGAGACAAAGGACCTAAGGCAAGAACTAAACTCTCTAAACCAACAGTACGAGCTCTCAAACCAACAGCAGCACAAATATGACCTCCTCATAAATGATCTCCCAGAAATAGCTACGGAACCTCTAAGAGACACTGTAATACAACTAAGCCAAAAAATCGGCTCCCCCATTGAACCAAGAGACATCCAGTCAGTGTATCGGTTACCACAAAAAAGGAAAAGAGAAAATAATACCCGTCCTTCTCCCGTCGTAGTGCGACTCACCAACAGCCTAACAAAAACTACACTTATAAAAGCTAGCAGGATTAAAAATCCAGTAGTAAAGGATCTGAAAGGAGACCACGACAACACACCAATATACTGTACTTGTCTGAATACCTTACTCCACACTATCAGAAAATATTCTACCTAGCAAGGAAAGTAAAAACAGAAAACAATTACCAGTTTATATGGATAAGAGACAACAAAATATTCCTTAGAAAGACACAAGACTCAAAACCAATCGAAATAAAATCCGTAGATGACCTCAACAGGCTGTCACATTGAAAGGAATATTGACAACTCGTAAAGAAGGACCAGCACCCCAACCAACATGAATGCACACCATCAAGCAGACGTAATCACCCCGGAACCTGATAATTTCCACATTCTGAAATCAATATCAGAATGGAAAAAACTGACAATCCCCAATAAAGGACTATCTATTCTCCACATCAACATTACAAGTATTCAAAAATACTGGCTGACCCTGCAAGCTTATTTGAAGGAAGATATAGACGAAATGGACATTTTAATACTGACTGAAGTATCTACGACAAACGAAGAGGCATCCTCCTACCAAATGCCACACTTCCAACAACACAAACACTGCAGACAAACAAAACGAGGCGGTGGTATAATAATATTTACCAAACATAAACTAGAAGTAACAGAAATAAACTATAAATTGGAATACGCAGAAAACATACGCATCGAAATTAAAAACATCAAACAAGAAAACTCCCTGATATTAAACGCAATATATAGACCACCCAACTTAAGCACCACAAAATTCCTAGAAGAATTAAACAGATGGATTTCAGCCACGAAAGTAGGCACCTCAAAATACTTGATAATAATAGGAGACATTAATATAAACATTAGTAACATAAATAACAACACAGAACAATACCTAGACCTATTATCGGCATATAACATAACCCCATCCATACAGTCGTATACACGAGAAGAGATAGTCGGAAACACAACAACCTCAACCTGCATTGATCATATAAATATAAGGGCCCCTCCAAACAGCCACACAGAAGCCGTCATAACATGCAAAGTACAGACCATTATTTCACAGCATGCAGTTACACACTGAACCAGAACCCATAAAAATCACTGAGACTACAAAGCAGTATCATAGCATTGTAAACGAAGCAATAGTGAACGATGAAATCAGAAAAACAGACTGGATGCAGATAGCATCTTTAGACTCTGCTGAAGCTGTATATAATAATCTTAAACTTGCATTTAACAAAATATACAACAAAGCATTAACAAAAATAAAAATACGCCCCCAAACGAAACAAAATCCATGGATAACACACAACACTATTAACAGACATACAAAGAAAAGATGCCCTATGGCAACAACTTAAGAAGTCACCGAACAATATCGCTTTAAAAGCTGAACACAAAAGAAAACGGAATCTCCTAACAACCCAGATTCGAACGGCAAAAAGAAACTATTACAGCAACAAATTAACAACAGCACAGAATGACATAATGGAAACCTGGCACCTGATTAATGAAATGCTGGACAATATACACAGAACCACTGCCACAGAAACAATAAAACACAGCTTTGCCTGCAACCACAAATCCCTCAAACAGTTGGCAAAAAACTTTAATCAGCACTTCGTGAACTCTGTCCAAAAGCTACAAGAAACAACCTTTCTTCACACATACGAACATTCTCCACTAGGTCCACGAGCAACCCAGTCGATGTGGTTCCCCACAGTAACAAAGGAAGAACTATCACTGGCAATTCAACAAATTAATCCTAACAAAGGACCAGGGATAGACGGAATCAGACCAAAAGACATCAAGAAACACTCAACCGACCTACTTCCAGTTATACAAAAACTGTTAAATAAAATCTTCGAAACGGTACACATACCTGAAACACTGAAGACTGCATTAATCACACCCATACACAAACAGGGAAAAAGAAACATAATAAGTAATTACAGACCTATCGCCACGCTGCCTGTAATCAACCAAATCATGGAGCGCATTGTACATCAGAAACTCTCCACATACGTTGAAAAATTTCAAATCATACCCAAAACACAATATGGCTTTCAAAAAAATAAAGTAACAGCAACACTCCTGGAATATTTCACAGATCTAATAAACGCTGCATTGGATAAAAATAGAATAACATTAGTGGTATTCATTGACCTAACAAAAGCATTTGACACATTAACACATAAAACCTTGTTAACGAAACTTACCCATATCGGAATTGGAGGTCGTCTACTCCAGTGGTTTAAAGCATACACGAAAAACAGAAAGCACATCACACGTATAGGATCAGCACACAGCAAAGAGGTACATGTAACCTGTGGAGTACCGCAAGGAGCTGTCCTATCTCCCATTCTATTTAACATATACACACACGACATAAGCCAACTCCCCCTAAAAAGTAAAATCTTCCAGTATGCAGACGACACTGCCATAGTGTCCATTCACAACACTGCAAAAATCGCTTACAAAAATATGCAACACGAAATCAATCAAATCACTAACTGGTTAACCGAAAATGGCATATATATAACTCCTGGAAAAACAAAGCTAATGGTATTCAAAAACCCCCAAACCCTGCCCATAGAAACTAACTATCTCACTATCAAACATTCATCCTCCTATACACAAAGTGCAAAACCTAAAATCACAACCATCACTCAGGTGAAAACAACACGCTATCTTGGACTTCACTTCGATGCTGATCAAAGTTGGTATAGCCATACAAAGTACCTACATACCAAGCTTAGGATAATAGCAAGCAAACTATACAGATTAAAAGACATTGCCCCAACCCACATAAAAATACTAATCTATAAAGCATTATGTGAAAACATTTTAAGATATGCAATCACATCGTACTTATTCTGTGCAGACTACAGACTTAACAGGCTACAATGGTTGCAAGATAAAATGATAAAACTGATATTCTGGGAACAACCCACTCTTATGCAGGAAGCACGGACAAAACATAAAATATTTAAGGTGGAACACTTACGCCACTACACAGTCATGTTAAAACACTACTACAGCCCAACATATAGAGTAACCAGAACAACATATCAAATAACAAGACCACAGTCAACAAACTACATAACATATAAGTACAGTAATCACCACGGCAAAGCCACCCGAAACTTCTACGTACCTGACATGATAAACAAACTGCCGTTCGACAACAGAAACCTAGGAACATACAGAGAGCTGAAACAGGCACTATATAAATATTATAACGAGAATGAAAATTAGAGCAATTCCTCTTTCTCTCTCCTTCCACACACACACACGCACACACACACACACACACAAAAATATGACAAAGCCCCTCCCAAAAAGCCATCACTACAAGAATACAAAGAAACAAACACACCACGTCTAAATCCAACCCTATCTGCACAAAAAACAACAAAAAAAAAAGATAAACTGTAGTAGCAGTTGAAGTCTTCCAAGCACGTACCAACAAACAGTTTAATCAACACCTGGCATGTGACCAGTATGGGAACATAACCTAGAAACAACCACGATCTATCATCTATTATCTTCCTCAGATAAGCTCCTAAGCTTCGAGGAAAAAAATTATTAACTTGCAAGTATCTGTTATCCACAATTGTAATGTATTATAAATATTATATATATAATCATTACAGCATCTATATATGCAATTTATCTGACACATAAAAAATAAATAAAATAAATAAATAAATTATTTTTATTATTATTATTATTATTAAGTATATTCAATATTCAAAAATTCTGTATAATCTTTATAGTAAATATTAGAAGATGATGTGTTGTAAATACATAATACAGAGGCAAAAAGTACTTTTAAACATTTTAATTGAAATCCAATGTAGAAAATGTAGCATGCGCTGAATTCTGTAAAACTATAAGTTGCAATGTCACTCAAGATGTTTATTGTATCTCTGAATATTTTAACAGATCAAAAAAAATATTCATCAACTGATATCAACCGAGGCCCATAAAAAAATAAAGAGAGACCGCCACCAATCATCGCTCGTTTTACCAACAGAAATCTGAGAGATTCCATTCTTATACCAAGCAAGAAAACAAGGCCGACAAGAACGATCCTAACTGATAAGAAACTCCCAACTCCAATCTCTATAACGGAACACTGGACTCCACACTTCAAAAATCTTCTATACCAATCAAAGAAGACAAAAACTGAGAAAAACTACAAGTTCCTGTGGACAAAAAATTCCCAGATAGTTTTGAGAAAGAATGAAAATACTCGAGTATACATAATTACAAGGGAATCCGACTTACACAGCCTACCAATGTAAAACACTAACTCTTTGCATCCTTAAGAATAAGATTAGAACTCATTTAAAAACTATATAATGGAGATCTCAAACATAGGCGAACATATCCAGTCAGACAGCATAAACTTCAAGGTTTTTGACTCTTTGAAGAAATGGTCAGACAACATTTCCACCAACACCAACTTCACAATCATACACACAAACCTAAGAAGTATAAAAAAACACTGGCTTACATTGACAACACATCTCAATTATACCATGATAAACATAGATGCGCTAATACTGACCGCAGTTGCAATAAACGACACAGAAATTTACGCATACAACATAAATAATTATCAAACCTATAATTTATGCGGACCAAACAAAAGAGGAGGTGGCATTGTGGCATTTATCAAAGAAAAATACAATGTGACAGAAAAACAAACTCACTTCGAACATGCGGAAACACTAATTTTTGAACTCACAAATAGCCACAATAGTATCACATACACATTAAACACAATACACAAACCCCCAGATAATAATCCACTCAGTTTTATTCAAGAGATAGAAACATGGCTAAGTGGCATTGACCCGCGTACAACACACAGGCTCATCCTAATAGGAGATATTAACATAAATACTCTTGACCACGCTTCCTCAACCACTAACACATATCTTGATATACTAAGTCAGTACGACATAAATCCTACCATTAACTCCCCAACAAGAGAAGAAATACTCAATAACTAACTAACACAATCATGCATTGATCATATCAACATACGGGCTCCCATCCATACATATACATCATCAGTAATTAACGTCAAAATTGCCGATCACTACTTTGTCTCAACTTCGTTTTATTACGTTTCCTACCCCTTCTCCCACCACCACAAAAGTCGACAAAACTCGATCATACAAAAGAGCATTGTCGATAACCAAGTAAAAAATACAGACTGGAATTCCCTACTTAAAATAAACAATCCTGTAAATTATACGAGAATTTTCAACTAAAGTTCACAGAAATATACAAGAAAGCAACAAAACCTACACAAACGAGGCGACAAACAGACAACAATCCATGGATAAATGATGACATGCTAAATACTATTACTGAGAAAGAAAATCTATGGAAAAAATTTAAAAAAGTCACCCAGTAACACACATTTACAAGCTTTATACAAAAACACAAGAAATAAACTAAAACAAAAATTCGTAGGGCAAAAAGACGATACTACTTCCAAAAATGCATGGAATATAACGACAACATTAAGCAAACATGGGCTACACTCAACGAATTAGTAACTCGAAAAAAGAAAACTTCAGCACAAGATTTTATTGAAAAAGCTTCAGTCAGGACACAAACCAAGAGGAACTAGTAGACTCATTCAACCATGCTTTCACAAACATCACACAGCTCAAAAAAGACAAACTACCAACGATCAACAAAAAACTACCGACACAAAGTCAACAACAAACGATGTGTTTTCCACCCATAACAAAACAGGAACTGAAAGAAGCACTCCTAAAACTAAAACCAAAGACCACTCCAGGAATAGACAAAATAAGACTCACAGACCTTATGACACATTTTGAACAAATAAATCCAATACTTTTGAAACTCGTGAACATAATATTCGACACAGGCATTATTCCACAACAACTAAAAACTGCAGTAATTACTCCAATATACATACACGGTAAAAGAAACGATACTCAGAACTACAGAGCAATAGCTACACTACCAGTCATCTCAAAAATTCTAGAAAAAATAACACACACCAGACTACAGAACTATTTACAGAAGTACAACATCATCTCACAAAACCAATACGGCTTTCAGAACACAAAAAGCACCATTACTTTATTAGAAGACATCGTCAACACAATAAACAATGCTCTCGACAAAAACAAGTACGCCGTCCTTATACTGCTGGACCTAACCAAAGCATATGACACACTTGAACATGACATACTACTCACCAAACTATACTCAATAGGTATAAGAGGAACACTGCATACATGGTTCAAGAACTAACTCTCAAACAGAACACAAGTAACAAAAATAGGTACATGTCACAGTCGGAGTATACAAGTAAAACACGGTGTACCTCAAGGTGCCATATTATCACCCACTCTATTCAACATATACATTAAAGATGTTCATAACATATCCATAAGAAGTCAAATATTTCAATACTCAGATGACACTGCACTACTAGCAATCCACACAGACATTAACACAGTTCTCTGCAAATCACAACAAGACCTAAACGAAATCACAACATACTTCCACCAAAACGCAATTCTAATCAACAGCACCAAAACACAGATTTTGATAATACACAACCCAAGAATCATACGCCTTGCATCATTATCGATACATTGTCATACATACCGCTGCATTAACAACAAAAATACCTGCCCATGTTCCGAAATCAAACCTGTAACACACGCAGAATACCTCGGTCTCTATATAGATTCCCACCTTAAATGGACTAAGCATATAGAATACCTACACACCAAACTCCGGATCATCGCAGCAAAACTCTTCCAAGTTAAAGATATTATTCCACCCAACATAAAAAACTCTTATATCACGGCATCTGCGAATCCCTACTCAGATACAGAATAACATTTTATGCAAATACATCAAACAGCCACCTAACAAAATTAGAAACACTACACAGGAAAATCGTGTCAACAGTGATCTGGACACCTTACACGCAACAACCAATATCCGAGAAGCACATGGCGATACACAGAATTCTGAGCATTAAAAACCTGAAACACTACATGACATTAATAAGGAATCACTTTAACCTCACCTATTGAAACAACAGAGATACATATCGTATAACACGACCTACCACAACCCTCTACATCCCCACACCCTTCGACAACTCATACGGTTCTTTTGTGAGATCACATCAGATACCCACGCAACTCAACAACCTACCAAGAAAGTTAAAACACGTAGATAACTACAGAACATTAAAAAACGAACTCTGGAAAATATACGAACAAAGTTAAGAAACCATTAACACTAATATACACATCACAAATCACTAGCATCCAATTCCTTCATCTCATAACAGCAACAACAACACAAATAGTGAAGGCTAAATTCCACTCTGTTCATAAAAGCTAACCCAAGATTCGAAGTAGGTGGGATTAACTTGCCTCATTCACCTACAAGTAATCCTTATAAGAAATGCAGAAATTTGTATGTATAATCACTCTTTCTCAAACTTAAAATAAAAATAAAAATAAAATAAATAAATAAAAAAGTATACAAAAAATTCTGTATAATCTTCGTTGTTAATATTAGAAGAACATGTGTTGTAAGTACATAACACAAAGGCAAAAATGTATTAAAAATTTTAATTGAAATCCAATGTAGGAATTGCAGCACTTAGTGCTGAACTCTGTAAAATGTTAAGGTGCAATGTCACACAAGATGTTTATTGTATGTATAAATATTTTAGCAATCAATAAAATATAAAATTATTATTTAAAAAAAAATTATTAATATTATATGCAACTCATAATCAAATGTAATATAATCAGTGTGAAAAAAATTTATTATTATTATTATCGTTAAAATAAATATGTACATATATATTTTTAAAATGTATCACAACAACCGAGTAAAAGCCGATTAGCACATCTATAGCCTAAACGACGAGGCGTCTCTAATGAACATACAAAGGAATTTAAAAAAAACATTGAAGAAAATAGGATTAAAAATAAACAGGTTAGTGGTTCCTCAAACGTTTTAAGTTCCATTCAGTTTTTTCTCAATTTCATCTCTTTTCAAGAAAAGATAACAACGGAACGCGCTAAAAGAATTTACCGTAAAGCTAAGATGGATCTCCTCAACGAATGAATTTCCGACACAAAACGTTGTTTAGCTTTTTTGTTCAGCACAAAAAGATCCTTAACTCAAAAACTTCAAGAAATTATGGATAATGTTAACTTACATGATTTTATTATTAGCAGTGAAGCACAAGCCACACGAATACAAAACAAGAATAAATATATTCTTATCAGGAAATTTAACAATCTAATAAGGATACAAAACAGATCTGGTCATAATGAAGCCCGTCTTAATCCTTAAAAAGTTGTAGTGAACAAATCTTCTCATATTTTAACGTATGCAGAAACGAATATTCTTAGCAAAGGTCTCAATTTCATTCCCTCACCAAATTTTATCCCTAAAGAATCTCTCCTTACAAAAATAGAAAAGGCAGGTTCACTCATTCCTAATCATTTGGCGAAACTTCTTCGTATTGAATCGATTTTCATTATAAATAATGCCAAACCTCCAACTGATAATATTTCTCTGGCTGAAAGACAAGCCCTAACAATCTAAAACAGAACAGTAACATTATTATTTTACCTGCGGATAAAGGCAATTCCACGGTCATCCTCAACGCCGAAGATTACCACAACAAAATGTTCAATTACTTGGAGATAGTACGACATATTCAATTCTTCAGGAAGATCCTACAAGAGAATTACAAAACCGTACAAACAACTTGTTAAAGACTGCGAGTGAACTTCATAATGTTCGCCTCTCTTTACGCTTTCTACATCCTCTTATCCCACGCATCTATGGAGTTCCCAAAATACATAAAGAAAACATCCCTCTTCGCCCAATTGTAGAAGGAATTGACTCACCTACGTATAAACCTTCAAAATATCTAGCAAAGTACCTCAAGTGGTTCTCCAAGAAATCTTCATCTTTCATCAAAAACACCACGGATTTTGTTCCGCATATAAAAGATGTTCCCATCAATGAAAATGACATTCTAGCAAGTTTTGACATATCTTTATTTACTAACGTTCCTACGGACGAGGTACTTACATTACTAAAGGACAAATTATCCAAAAAAATGTTTACTTTATTAAAACATTGCATTCATTCTGGTTACTTCAGATATCAGTACTCCGTTTACCAACAAAAACAAGGCCTGGCAATGGGTAATCCTTTGTTCCCAGTTCTAGCTAACATCTTCCTTAAAGATTTTGAAACGAAAGTCATATCTTCCTTCTCATTTAAACCAAAAGTTTGGAAACGATATGTTGATGATATATTCATTATTTGGAATCACTGGCACACGTCTCTCACAGATTTTCTTCATCATCGAAACATCCAACATCCTAATATAAAATTTACTGCTGATCTAGAAAATAATAACTCCTTACCTTTCCTGGATGTCATGCTTACACGATGCTCTGAAAGATTAAAAATCTCTATGTACAGAAAACCTACTCATACTAATAGATATCTGCATAATCTTTCTCATCATTTTCCACCACAAAAAATTGGAATTATATCTACCTTAGGACACAGAGTACGCTCTCTCTTGAATGAACCAGATGAACTACAAAAAGAAATAAATCACCTCACTCTTATCTTTAAACAAAATGGATACTCTGAAAAAACGATTAAGAAATTTTTTCTGGAATTTATATATATATATATATATATATATGATATAATATAGATATATAATATCAGGACGTTCTCTCAGAAGAGCATAACAGAGACATCTCATACAAAAGATCTCATGCAACTGCGTTATCCAGTCATGTTCTTTTTTTCAAATAATCCTAATGATGATCAACAAAGCCACTCCGTTTGCTGGGATAGATCAGAAAATATCTTTCGCTGTGATTATGAGTTTGAGAGGAAAATTGTAGAATCAAGGGGAATCCTGCTGAACCCTGTCCACTTAAATAACAATTTGAGTTATAACATCCCAGATAGCATTGATGCAGTTATTCATTATTGGCGTTCACGTGAGCCTGCACGCATTCTTGCAATAAACAATGGCACGCCTGTTAGAACAACTTTGAAAAATACAACGTTTTTTATGTATCAATTATGTGTGGCAATTTTTACCTGTAATTTTCAGTTTGTTTAGATACTTCAATGTTTATTACTATTCTTATCCTTTAAGAATACCTGAGGAAGGCTGTTATAAGCCGAAACTTGTCGTATTATTCTTATTAAAATTTTTATAAGTTATCTCGGTTTTTAGTCATTAAATCTATGTTTTTAAAATGTATCACAACAACCGAGTAAAAGCCGATTATCACATGTATATTCTTATATAAATATGCACATATAAAATAATATTCCCATTGTTAAACCAAACATTTCTTTAACTATATTCTGTTAAAAATGTTTGGTTTAACAATAAGAATCTTGTGTGCATATTTATTTTAACAACAACAACAACAACAACAATAATAATAATAATAATAATAATTTTCACAGAATAGTATTGTACACAGAATAATATTAAAATTAAGGATATTTTAAGTCTGAAAATCTCATTTGTATATAACCCTTAGCAGACCTAAGTGAGTTGCCTATCCGCTCTGTAAACCACAGGCTGAGGGTTCAAATCCTTCCTCATTCATAGGCATGGATGCTTCATGAATGCTTTTAAGTGGGAGGTGAATTTCTTCACCTGATGTGAGGCTTCCACTGCCTATTCAAACATTGAAATGGCTTGAAAAAGTACCAGGTTTGGTACTATGCTGGATTACTTTTCAGCGTAGACTCTCCAGATGATCTGTCTTAGCCTATTCAAGATGCTAAGGATAACAAGTTTCGTCCAAGTCCATAGATTCTCGATTAAATAAAAATCTAGAAATCCATTTCTCGTTATTTAAAACTTTTAGATTTCGGAGTGATTTAAATAGGTGTTCGAATATATTTGTCATTAAAAAAGAAACATAAATTTTATTTACATAAAGAATTGTGTTTATAATTTGCATTTTACGGTATACTGCATCAATGAATACTTGTTGGTTACACACTTTAAAAGAATTTTTTGTTTTTTACCATTAACGCTACTGTGAGGATGGGTGAAGCACAAGTGCTTTTCATATTCCCCTTTGTCTGTAATGAGAGTTATTTGGGAAAGGGAGTTTGGTGAGCAATTAAGCTCCTTATAATCCTTATAAGGACTAGCTTAAAGGGGCGAAGCAAGAATGCTTTTCATCTTCCCTGTTATCTGTAGAGGACAGTGTAAGGATAAGCTGTTATTCAGCTAAGCTCTGATCATGGCAGGAAGGTAACAGCAATAGCCGAGCCTCAGTTAGAACTTCATTGGCCACAGCATTGCCATCCATTACCCTCCCAGGGTATTAATCACCGCATCTCACGGTCGATCTAGCATTTTCAAGCAATTAAGCTCCTTATAAGGACTAGCTTAAAGGGGCAAAGCAAGAATGCTTTTCATCTTCCCCGTTATCTGTAGAGGACAGTGTGGAGATAAGGTGTTATTGAGTTATTAAAGCTTTGATCATGGCAAGAAGGTAACAGCAATAGCCGAGCCTCAGTTAGAACTTCATTGACTACAGCATTGCATTCCGTTGCCCTCCAAGGGTCGCTTCTCGGCCTTTTGGCTAATATCAAAGTGTAGTATCTGTTCTTATCAGCTTGGATATCTGCATGGGTCCCTTATGGGAAACAAGATATTGTAAGTTGGTAGACTAATAAAAAGTGTAGTACCTGTTATTTAACAGTGTGCTTCTAAGGTCCTTATGACCAAAATCCCCGGACTGGGGCAAAGATAAACACTAGTGTTTTTTTCCAGAGGTGATTGAGACTCTCACATTGCATTGGCCTTCCAGCTTATAACCTTTACCCCCTCTGCACAATTCGTGCCAGAGGATATAGCCTGCAGGCTCCACTTGCAATAATGACCAGTGGTGGCGATATGTTCTATACAGTTAGGGCTAAAGGTTTATAAGCTTAGACCAAGTGAGAACTCATCACAGCCCACCGTAACATCTTCAGTGCTACCGTCTCTTATACGGTGGGACTGCCCTACATAGCTCTTACTTTGTAGTATCTGTTCTTTGAAGGTACTGTCTTTCATAAAGCAGTTAAAACTATATAGTAGGTAGGAACTGTTCTTGCTTCAGGACTAAAGTTTTATGTAGCATCTGTTCTTACCATATATTGCTGCCTAGACTAAAACTTTAAGTAGTATCTGTTCTTACAGAAAAACACAAAATGGCAAAACTTGATAGAGACATCAGATACACTAAAAAAAGCAGTTCAGCCTGACACCATCGCTGATACTTTAGTGGATATTGTAGATGTTAGCAGTATCAAGAACATAAACTGCTGGGATTTCCAGAAAGGACTTTATGAAGTTACCACCACCAATTACAAAGCAAAAGACAATCTTTTAGAAACTCCAATTGTGCTTGAAAATGAAAAGTTCTTTCCCATCACCATAGGTGGTGGAGGACTTAAAATTGTTTACTTAAGAAAACTCCCGGCAGAAATAGATGACTTTAAAGACAACTTTCCAAGAATTTGGTCAAGTCCTAATAGTGGTCGAAAGTAATTTTTCAAAGTATCCTACAATTGAGCAGGGAGATAAAATATACATTAAAATTATCATGAAGAAACCAATTCCCAATTTTGTTACCATCAAAGGTTGCTCTATAATGGTCAATTATTCTGGAATGACAAGACTTTGCAGTCGATGCCAACAGAATGGCCACTCTGCAAAGGATTGTCCGTTGAATAAATGTGGGAATTGTGCTATAATAGGTCACTCATAACTTTGTTGTCCTGAACCTTGCATCCATTGTGGAGACCTTACACATAGAAAATTTCAGTGTCTAAAGTCAAAAACGTTTGATGTCTCTTTAGAAGAGTTTCCGCCTTTACCTGCTACTAAGAGTATCACAACTAATGAAGCTAAATGTAAAATTATTTCTCCTTCAAATAATGAAACAGTGATTACAGATGCACAAGATAAATACCCAACAGTCGAAGTTGTGAGAGCGTCACCTGTAGACATTCCCACCAAAGAGCAATCCACCAAAGAGTTACCTACAGAAGTATTACAAAATAAACTCACCTCTACAATAATCCACAACCTTCCTGATGAACCAAATCTCCAAAAAGAACCCTTAGAAACAAAGGGTACACCACAAGAAAAAATAACTGTTCCCCCCCCCCCCCCCTCAGGTTAAGCATTAAATAAATGGTACTCAGATAGCGATGTATCCTCAAGCGACGACGGAATGGAGACAGATAATAACAATGATCAGCAACCAGAAGAAAATCAATCTGCAACACAGTCCTCAACAAAAAGGCCAGGAAGTTACATAGAAGGAGATGTAAGAAAAAGAAAACTAGATATTCCAACTTTCGCAGAAGAACTAGAAATGCCCAAATATCCCGCAATCGTCACAGAAACTTCAGTTACAGATTTTAAACCATTCAAATTCAATGCAGAGGCAGTATTAATTATTCTTGTTGAGAGGCTTATACGCTGGTTAAACATGATAACTAATATTTAAGGAATTGACAGCGTATACTAGAAATATAAATTAAATAAACTTTAATATATACTTTCCGATATTTCGGCAAACGTCACGTTGTCATCTTCTTGGGAACTTACTACAAAGACACGTGCACACAAGTACTAATAACAGCAAATGAGACTGAAGCTAGGAAGCTAACGTTTGAAAAGGCCAAGAACTACCAATATAGCCTCCTGGTGGGCTATATTGGTAGTTCTTGGCCTTTGGGCTGAAGTTCTTCTGATAAAAGTTTCCCAAATTTGGGGCAGTCTCATGCATTCAAATTTGTTGAGGTTTGGCATGTTCCTAAGGGCCGAGGCTGATTCCATGAATAGTCTTTCATATTTGAACTTGCTGCGGTGTATTACTGTGGCTTTCTTCCATGTTATTCTGTGGCGAGTATCCAGACACCAGTACAGCCACTCTGGGCTTGCAGAATACGCTCTGGATACTCGCCACAGAATAAGATGCCGAACCTCATTAGAACTTCATTGGCTACATTGCCATCCATTACTCTCCAAGGATATTGGATTGAATGAATCAATCACCTCACAACAACCACAATTAGCTTTCTTAAGTTCTTAAAAGAACTGGGCGATGGACTGAGTCCTTGACTCTTTATCCCGTCATGTGAATGAAGAAAATCTGTGTGGATGGGGTGTTATTGAGCTAAACGCTCTAGTTATGGCTGGGTAACGGCAATAGCCAAGCCTCAGTTAAAACTTCATTGACTACAGCATTGCCATTCGTTACCCTGGAAGTCCTGGATTGAATGAATCAATCACCCCACAACAACCACAATTAGCTTTCTTAAGTTCTTAAAAGAACTGGGCGATGGACTGAGTCCTTGACTCTTTATCCCGTCATCTGAATGAAGAAAATCTGTGTGGATGGGGAGTTATTTAGCTAAACGCTCTAGTTATGGCTGGGTAACAGCAATAGCCGAGCCTCAGTTAAAACTTCATTGACTACAGCATTGCCATTCGTTACCCTGGAAGTCCTAAAAAGGACTGATGTAATGTAATGCAATGTCCATATTCTACCCCATAATTAGCTTAGTTCTTATAGTTCTTATAAGAACTGGGCGATGGACTGAGTCCTTGACTCTTTATCCCGTCATCTGAATGAAGAAAATCTGTGTGGATGGGGGTGTCATTGAGCTAAAAAGCTCCAGTCATGACTGGGTAACGGCAATAGCCGAGCCTCAGACAGCATTTGTTACCCTGGAAATCCTAAAAAGGACTTTTCTGGCCGCTCTTTCCCCATAATTAGCTTATAGTCCTTATAAGGACTGGCTTAAAGGGGCGAAGCAATAATGCTTTTCATCTTCCCCGTTATCTATAGAGGACAGTGTAGGGATAAGGTGTTATTAAGCTATTAAAGCTCTGATCATGGCAGGAGGGTAACAGCATTAGCTTGCCCACAAGAATATCTAAATATTATTTTATGAAGTAGATTTATAGTTGGTGTACTTGGAAAATATCAAAGTATTTATTTTTGTTTTATTTATTTTTTTCTATGAAGGTTTATTCAGGAATAAAATATAAGTTAGCTTTTGTTTTAGTCATTTGTTTTGATAAAAATAAAATCTTGTGATATGAAAGTTGAAATTAGGCTTTTAGCCACTTGTCTTATTAAACTTGAACAAATTTCACATGCAATAAAAAAAAATTTCAGCTCTAAGCCGTTCATATGTCAATATAATCAGCAATTTTAATTATTTTCAAAGAATAATAATCACTCCAAAGTATTCAAATGCTGTCCAGAATATCAATTTAAATAGTTTAACGATATGCGTGGAGTCTTAATACTCAAAATTAACGAGTTCTTTTTCAAAATGTTAAGCATTCTTTTCACTTGACAATAAAATAACTATTATGTATAATGTCTAATGCTTAAACGGATGTTCAGCGCTTGCGTAGTCAGAGTAGTTTTCTTTTTAATTTATTTTCTTTTTATTTTTATTTGATACTAATACCGATGTCCCGGAGAAAATATAACAGTTTTCTCGAAAGTGACAAAATAGTCCTAAAGACTTAATGAAACCAATTAAGTGAAATAAAAGAGGTCTAAAAAATGTTTAAAGTATGCCATTGCAGAATAATAGATGGTCATATCTTTTATGGTGATTTGTCCCTTGAGCTGTGATAAAAAAGAAACCTTAATCATGCAGAAACTATCCAATTACGATAGGTGGCACTGCTAACATCGCTTTCGCCAATGTATATAAATTAAATGCTTTTACTAATTTATCATAGTGCGTTTACTGTATACAGAGTTTGGTTACCTTTGCTTGGCTTCTACGATTTTCAAATAAAGCAAAACTATAATTTCGTTTTCTTCATATAATCTAAACTCAAAAATTGTACACAAATATTTAAAAAAAGTAATTACTGAACAGTATTAGTAATCAAAAGCACTAATGGAAAAAACTCAACCGCCAAAGATCGTAATCTCATAAGCTTTTTGATCAATTTAAAATATTTTTAATTTTAAATTTAATTATTTAGCTAAGAAATAAAAGCGAAGCTTTAATATTCTTTATTAGTGTTGTTTAATTTATATAATAAAAATTAAAAAACTCTTATATTAACTATTTCAATTATACACTTATTAAAAATTATTATACATCTCCATGGAGTCCAAAGACTCATCCGTAGAGAGTGTGGTGATAGGATCGACCGTGAGATGTGGTGATTAATTAATACCCTTGGAGGGTAACGGATAACGGATGGCATTGTTGTAGCCAATAAAGTTCTAACTGAGGCTCGGCTATTGCTATTACCCTCCTGCCATGATCAGAGCTTTAATAGCTCAATAACACATTATCCCCATACTGTTCTCTATAGATAACGGGGACGATTATCCCTACACTGTCCTCTACAGATAACGGGGAAGATTAAAAGCATTCTTGCTTCTCCCCTTTAAGCCAGTCCTTATTATAAGGACTATAAGGGAGAGTGTGCCAACAGCATCGAACAATTGTGCCCTTCCAACTACTAACCGTGCTCAAACTTTCTTAACTTTTTGCAAGCCATTAGTAGCAGAGGCGTCCGCGCGGTTAGCCTAGTGGCTATGCGCTTCGCAACCATATGCCTGGGGAAGGAGTGTCCAAGGTTCGATTCCCGTCGACGACGGTAGGAGCTTAAGGATCTTCCTCAGCCATAACCAAGTTTGCCGATCTTGGGCGTGGACAGCAGAGTTTTTTCCACAAGTTTATCTGTGGTTTTGCATCCTGCAAGCAGGCAAACCGGTCCTGTGAACACACACGGATTACAGTCAGGAATACTGACCCAGTCATAGGTCTGATTCGTCAGTTATGCGGGTTCCGGAGTCCGGATAAAATTTGGGGGAGGGGGGGCTGAGATGGTGCCGTACCTCCCCGTAAAGGGGACTCACGGCCGTGTATCATCATACGATTATTATTATTAGTAGTAGTACTAGCAGAGGCTCGACCAATCTTTGCTGGCAAGCACTTATATAAATTAAATATCTGACATGAGATTCTTATTGCGTTTAGGCAAGTTTGTTGGAGTCGATTATTGACTCTGATTCTCTGGGTAGTCGAGCGTTTTTGTCATTGACATTTTAAATTGTGATTATGATTTTTGCGATCTCTGGTTTTGGAATTCGGAGATAGACTTTGTGATGTCGTGTACTACTTTTATTTGCGATTTGGATTTTGGATTTGAGCGTGATAGTGATTGAGCATTCGTTCAGTTGTATTTTATACAAGGTAAGATTTTATCTCACTGAAATTTTTTCAGGCCCTCTCCTGTTCCCTGCTCAGTACCAGGCAGTAGTCTTCCGCCTTCAGAAAGGAGATTTCCACTGTCGGTCTACACTCCGTGGTAGGAAGGGACAAGGCAGATCCTGTTCCACGCGAAACGAACATCAAACTACAGATTAGGGTCATGAATTTAATCGTGAATACCCATATGATGATGACCTAAACTTTAAGGAACTCCTTGCAGTTTTCAAACATGTTGGATGCCTACCTCACTCCAAATGGCCCGGTAGAGTAGAGATCCACCTGATTACTGAAGTCGAATCAGAGTACTACTAACCCCCTGATCCACTCCCCAGCACTTCTCAAAGATAACACCAGGGAGATTAAGTCGCCAGCTATCGACCAGCCCCTAGTGAACTCAGATGACTGTACAGACTATCCGATGGTCAGTAGAAAGAAGCATAAGAAGGATTCTTCAGCTACAGAACCTGAAACAACAGCGGAAACAGAGGCTCAGCCCAATGACAGGATAGCATCGATGGGCACATCGGTACAGCCCACAGAAAGGGCAGCTTCGATGAACACAGTGGCTCAGCCCAAAGAAAGCATTCCACCGGTGATTCTAAGATCTAAAGACAAATGGTCAACATTAGCGGAGGTGATGAAGAAGACCGAAATCAAGTTCACCTCTGCTAAAAACTCAGATGAAGGTGTCTGCATTCAGAAGGAGCTTCAGACTACCGCCGGCTTACTAAATTTATGGACGACATGAAATTTCCATATCACACATTTCAGCTAAAAATTGAGAAAAATCTAAAGGTACTCATCAGAGGTCTAGTACCAATAACATCAGAGGAAATAGCCACTGACCTCAAGTAAGTCACAAGGCTTAGAATCTATAAAAGTCTCGCGCATGTACCGTGCAGAAAAACGTCCCATGCCTCTGGTTTTAGTAGAAATCAGTTAAGACCAGAGAGAGATATATGATCTAAAAATTGTTTGCAACCTAGTAATTAAGACAGAACCACTGAGAAGGAAGACATCTGCAGGTCAATGCCACCGCTGCCAGAAATACGGGCATGTAGAGAAGCTTTGTAGAGCAGAGTACAAGTGCATTAAATGTGGAGGCAATCATCCCTCTCATACATGTTCCAAACCACGCACTACTCCCGCTAAATGTACAAATTGGGGTGGGCTGCACCCGGCGAACTACAAAGGTTGCTCATTCCACCCATCTAATCTGTCAAAAGCTAGAGAAACAGGAGTTTCTCTAGTTTTTTCCCATCAACTACACCGCCTACACCAGAAAACCCTTTGAGAGCTACTACAGGTAACAGATCGTATGCCTCAGTGGTTTCCTTACACATCAAATCGGCAAACTATACCAAACAGTGAAAACGCTGCTGCAATGCTTGCTGCTACTCTAGGAGAAATGCTAACAGCTTTTAGTAAATCAAATCCAAACCAGGCTGATACAAACAAATTTGTCAAAAATACCCAAGCATTTACCAATGATTAATGATAATCCTGCCATCTCAATAAATTCCATACAGATCGCATTCTGGAATGCAAACGGTCTTAATAACAAAATTCTGGAACTACAAGAATTTGCGGATCACTTCAAAATTGATATTCTCTTGATCAATGAGACGCATCTACGGCCCTGCGACAACGCTAAACGTAGATATTTCTCATTAATCACAAATGACAGGCTCAATGCCAGAGGTGGCAGTACTGCCATTTTTTTTTTAGGAAAATTGCCGTTACAATGAAATAAAGACGACCACTACAACTAATCTGGAAGAAACTGGTATAGAAATCCACACTAATAATGCAGGCAGTTTAAAAATATTCAGTCTATAACCCTCCAGGTAAAACTCTTATACTTTGACCTTTCCCAGCTGCTCGATACTAATGAAGCAACAATTGTGGAAGGAGATCTCAAATCAAAGCATCCCTTATGGAATAGTAAGGGCATAAATAACAACGGAATAATCCTTTACAACTTTGCTTTAATGAGAAACATTGTTATTACAGGTCCCATAGAACCAACATACTACGGGCCGCACGGCAGACCTGATGAATTGGATATAGCTATCTTCAAAAACACATCTCATCAATTCCAATTACAAGTGGCCAAGAAAAGATTTGTCACACCTCGCCTAGAGAAGTTTATTCAATAATTAGAAAATTCAATAACAAAAAAGCCTTAGGTCCTGATGAGATTACTAACAAGACAATTAAAGCACTCCCGCATAAAGCATTCATGCATTTAGTAGCCATCATAAACGCAATACTCAGATTAAATTATTTTCCCACTCGCTGGAAACAAGCAGATATAATCCTCATTCATAAGCCAGGAAAGGCGCCTCAATATCCACAAAACTACAGAACCATCAGCCTCCTGTCATGCCTGGGGAAAATTGGAAAAAGTCATTCTCAATCACCTGCAAGATGAGGTGAACAAAAACAACATAATTCCTAAAGAGCAATTTGGGTTCCGTACCGAGCACAATACAACTCAACAAGTTTGTGGATGGACAGAATTCATAACAACCGGTTTTAACTGGAGACAACACACAGGAGCTATCTTTTTAGATGTTGCAAAGGCCTTTGATAAGGTTTGGCACAAAGACCATATCTATAAATTAATTACAACCAACATTCCACTTCATCTCTCGTAACTCATTGATTCCTTCCTAAAAAAACCGGAAATTCCAAGTAAAGCTGCGCGGAATCAGATCCTCCCTGAAAAGAATCACTGCAGGTGTTCCTCAAGGCTCGCTACTTTCACCGCTGCTTTTCAACATCTTCGTAGCAGACGTCCCGAACACGGCTTCAACCATCATAGCTTGCCATGCGGACGACATAGCAATTCTGAGCAGATCTCTCAGACCACACTTAGCTACGCAGCGCTTACAAATCGCAGCAACAAATCTGGAAAAATTGTTCAGCAAACGGATGATAGCCGTTACAAAAGCACTGCCATCCATTCTTTTCACAAGAAGGAAAGCATCCCACTACGGAGAAGTTAAACTTTTCAACACAGTTATTCCATGAAAATCCAAAACTAAATATCTAAATAACTTTTGGGACAGAAAAGGAGAGAGAGAGATTATTGCATAGTTTCCGTCCTCTCTTACTTTCAAAAATATTCTTGAAGATTATTAATTTCTTCTCTGGAAGCTATTAAAGAAAAAGAAATAACAACCTTATCTGCAAACCTCAACGTATAGGGTCATATACAACAAACGCAACAAAAACCAATATGTTACAGAATATCTGAGCCAGTGCTGCATAGTAGCTGTTGTGGAAGTAGGAAAGTCCGAAGTTGTTGTTATTACAGCAAACAGCCGTTAATTAAACGCGGAGCAGCGCAATAGTTGAAGATGAGCAATGCCTCTTTGTTTTAGGAATTCTTCCGGGGCTAGGAACTTGCATTTAATAACGTTTCAACAAAATAACCAAATTAAGCTGTACCATCCATAATAGCTCATTTCCCTTAATGTAATAAAGTACTCGAGTTTAAGACTGTAGAAAGATGTGCTCTGTGCCACAGTAAACTCAAACCAGCAAACAAATAATAAATTACTTCTTTTAGACATATCATTAATTAAATATGATAAAATAAAATGCGTAACAAAGATATTGATAAACGTTTTCCCCATTTTATTCTTTTATTCCTATTTATATCTGTAATTTTGAGATTTAATTCCCAACACCAGAAACATAAATTCATAAATTTGTTATTTATTTCAAGAAACAAATAAATATTTATATATATATATCCCCGTGTGGTTGCCGGGATAAGAATAGCACCAATGTAGCTAATGCATGTCGTACGAGGCGACTAAAATTGGTACCCTTGGAGGGTAATGGATGGCAATGCTGTAGCCAATGAAGTTCTAACTGAGGTTCGGCTATTGCTGTTACCCTCCCGCCATGATCAGAGCTTTATTTATAGCTCAATAACACCTTATCCTTACACTGTCCTCTACAGACAACGGGGAATATCCTAAATACTTGCAACAATGACTAATCTCCGTGCCCCCCAGGGCGAGCTCTCAGCTCACAAATCTTTCCTTCAATTCATCCTCCTTATCAGACAACGGGGAATAAAAGCATCTTGCTTCACCCTTCTGGCCAATGATGTTATGTTATGTATTTATATATATACATACAAGAGAGAAGGATGAAACCTTGGGAGGGTAATGGATGGTAGCCAATGAAGTTCTAACTGAGGCTTGGCTTCTGCTGTTACCCTCCTACCATGATCAGAGCTTTAATAGCTCAATAACACCCTATCCTTCACTGTTCTCTTCAGATAACAGGGAATATGAAAAGTATTTTTGCTTCCTCCATCCAGCCAGTCCTTTTAAGGACTATTTACAAAAAAACAAATATAAAGTGTACAAATATATTTGGGGAATATATACAAGAAACGAATATATAAGCATACAAATACATATTGATATAATAAAATAATATCAATATTATTTTATTAATATTGATATTAATAAATAAATAAAAAAGCTTACTACTGAGCGGGGAAATTATTGATGTTATTTCGTGAGCATTTCCCATGGAAATAATTGTAGAATATACTTACTGCAGAGACCAAACGTCTGTGAGAAAGTGGGGAGAGAGAGTTGGTAAGTGATGGATATTGATATGTCTAATTGCTTTCCTCTGTATTGAGTCGAGTCTTTTGAGAGAGCTTTTAGGGGCCCCACCCCACATGTGGGAGCAGTATTTAATAGTTGGGCGGATTTGTGACTTGTATAATGTAAGTAGCTGTTCGGGGGTGAAGTAACGTCTTGAGCGGAAGAGAAATCCTAGTTTTTTTTTTTGAGGGAAGAGTAAGCCTAGTTTTTTTTTTTAAGATGTGTTTGTGCCAGGAGAGGTTTGATGTGAGGGTGATTCCAAGGAGCGAGATTCTCAGGCTGTCTGGAAATTTGGGTATCGTAGAAAAGGATACTGGGAAAAAATTGTTCTTTTTTTATGGGAAATAGTACAGAACTGGGTTTTGCTGGCGTGGAAATTTATGAGGTTATCGAAACGCCATTGTAGGATGGCTTGGAGATCGGATTTGAGGGTGGTGGTGGTGGTTGATGTTCTGTAGGTTGAGGTGAGTTGTGTAGGGTAAGGCTTATCGAATGCAAGCGAGGAGTGTAGTGTACTGTCATCTGCAAAAGTGTGTATTGGGTTGAAGGTCAATTGCAGTAGGTCATTGATATAAAGCAAGAAGAGGGTTGGTGAGAGGACAGAACTTTGTGGGACTCCAGTATAGTATTAATTGAGTGGTGCGAGGATACGGAGCCATCCACCATCACACACAGTGTGCGTCCAGACAGAAAACTAGCAATTCACCTACAAGTTCTGGGTCAGACCGAATGATGGTAATTTGCCTAGTAGGCCTTTGTGCCAGACCCGGTCAAAGGCTTTGGAGTTATCTAGTGCAACTACTTGTGATTCGACAAACCTCTCCATAGCATTTGTCCAGAGATGGGTGACATATACGAGCAGGTCGGGAGTGGCGGAATTCATACTGGCGACCATTTATTTGGTGAGTGTCTTCAAGATAGTGTAGGAGATGGGAATTGGTGATTTTTTTCATTATTTTTGACAGGACTGAGGTAAGCGAGATAGGGCGGTAATTTGATGGGAGTGACTTGTCTCCCTTCTTGGGAATGGGCTGAATATAGGCCAATTTCCAGTTTGTGGGATAGATTCCAGTGGAGTAGGAGAGTATATATAGGTGACATAGGACAGGGGTCAGTTCTGGAGTACAATTTTTCAGAACAATTGGGGGAATGCGATCGGGGCCAGGAGACTTTTTTGTGTCTATTTGGGACAGTATTTTTCTGATTTCATCCTGGCAAAAAGATATAGAGGGCATTGTATGTTGGGTGTCTGGGATGGTTCGGGGACATTTACTATCGTCAGTTATGCATGCATTTGAAGCAAAGTATGAGGCCAGAAGATTGGCTTTTTCTGTGGGTGATGAGGCAGTAGAGCCATCAGGGTGTGATAGAGGTGGGAATAGTGTTGGACAGAAGTACGGCCAATTGCTTTGGCAAGAGACCAAAAGGCTCGGCTGCCGTTTGGACAGGCTACTAGTTTCCTGCACTCTGTTTTGGAAGCGTTGATTGTTTTTTTTTGCATCTATTACGGGCTTTGGTGTAAGCTTTGAAGGAGGATGAGGTTCTTGATTTCAGCCAGTTGTGGTATGTCTGGTGTTTCATCTTTACAACCTTGGCACATCTTTTTGCAGAACCAGGGTTTCGTTAGGGAATGGCAGTTCAGAGTGGTGTGTGGAATGTACGTATTCATGCCGGTGAGGATTACTTTGGTAATAAGCTCGGTGCATATGTTTGGGTTGGAAAGCTGCAAACAATAGTCCAACCACGGGAATGCGGCATAGAAGTTGCGGAGGCTGTCCCGCTTGGCACTGTTATAGTGCCAAACTACTCTTGTATGGGAGTGTCTGTAGAGGAGATGAGCACTAGGTTGTGGTCAGAATTGGCCAGGGGCTCACTACTTTCACTGTGTATTTGGAGGAATCATTGGTGAGGAAGAGATCTAGGGTGATTGGGGAGTGGTTTGGGTTATCTGGTATTCTGGTTGGCATCTGGACAAGTTATGTAAGGTCGTTGGTGATGGCAAATGTTTCTGCATCTTTGCCTGCAAGATCTGTACAAGGCTTTGGTTCTTTGAATTGTCCGTTAAAACGGTTTCTTCTCACAAATAATTGTTGTTGTTTGCGTAGTGTGACAAACAATTTATTCCCTGAAGATGCTAGGTATAAAGCAGCAAAATATTATTAACGAAATAAATAAATATCGTATTTATTTTATCCCTTAGGTGTTGTGAATTAAGTCACAAAATCACAGATCAGAAACTGCTAATACCTTAGATTTTCTACATGTTTTTATAAAATTACTTTTATTTATTTGCATACAGTTTTACGTGCAATCAAATTATTAAGTGGAGGTGTTACTTTTCATTTAAAGTTTAATATACTACTGGCTTAAAAAAATCTTTTTTTTTTGTGGCTTGATGGGGGGGGAAGCAAGAATGCTTTTCATATTCTCCGTTATCTGTAGAGGAAAATATAAAGATAGGGTGTTATTGAGCTATGAGCTCTGATCATGGCAGGAGGGTAACAGCAATAGCCGAGCTTTACTACATCCAGGAGGGTAATGGATGGCTATAGCATTGCCATCCATTACCCTCCCTGGGTACCCATTTTAATTGCCTCGTACGACATGCATGGGCTGGTATGTAAATAAAGCCCTCTCTAAAAATTAAGACGATCCCACGGACCACTCCCTACGAGTGGTCGAAAGACCGTCCAACTCAGCGATGCTGAGTATATAAAATAACCAACGCTAAAGTTAATATAAATAAATATAACAAATTCACGTTTAAATTTCGTACAATACAAACACCAGTAGCATATAACAAATTTTGGCATATAACAAAAACAAACACAAAAATAAAAAGACTTCTAATAGGACTATATTGATCAAGTACATATAATAAACAACTGTGCTTTACCAAATAGTTTCACCAACTAAGGCTGTTGGCATCTTCAGGGTACATAACTGATGTAAGGCACTAAAAAGTAAAAACTGTGACAAACTATAATCAACCGATTCAAATTATATTAAACAAAGAACAGAGCGCGTACAAAACATGCATTGAGCGTGCATGATCTCACTTGTTATTTAGGAACGTTCTATTGTTGGCACTGTAATTCAGTTCTAGTGAGTTAAGTGATCTAATAAGGGTCTTCCAGATCACGGGCAAGATTAGTCCTTGGTTCCTGTTAAGGTTTTGTGTAGAGCGGACAACTGCTGTGGCTTCTTTAATAAATCGGGAGCGGAAGTCCTCCTCTATATAAGGAATTATGCTTCTATCCCACTCTATGACCTCTCACATATGAGTATAAATCGCATTGAATTCCGACAGCCTCCACTAATACTGGCTAAATAAATAAATAAATTCCGTGTGATGATACAGCGTTTCCCCTTTTCAGTTCACGGTACCATCTATTCCCCCAAAATTTTATCTGGACTCCGGAACCGGCAAAGGCTGAAAATCAGACCTATGGCTGGGTCAGTATTCCTGGCTGTAATCCGTGTATGCCCTCGGACCGGTTTGCCTGCTTGCGGGATGAAAAACACCAGATAAACTGGCGGAAAAACACCTGCTGTCCACGCCCAAGACTGGTTAACTTGGCTATGGCTGAGGAAGATCCTTGAGCTCCTTGAGCTTCCCCAGGCATATGGTTGCTAAGCGCAAAGCCACTAGTCTAACCGCGAGGACAATACTGGCTAAAGAACTAGTAAATAGCAATTTCAACATTAATTCAAAATGGCTAGAAACTTGGAAAGAAAAATTGCCACCAGACTTAAACAAGTATATCCTTCCCAAGGGAATGAATGAAAGGGAATGAGCTTACACGTCATCTATGGAAAAGCTTAAATAGGATACGCACAGGACATGGTATCTGCGCAGACAGCTTACATAAGTGGGGAAAGATCACCTGCACCCCAATATGACTGTAGGGCCATAAACCGAACCATCCGGCACATTTATGGAGGACTGCAGCCTACCCTGGTGACCTGAGAGACTTTTATTGAGGCAGATCCTTCAGCTCTTGAATGGCTAGCTGAACTAGACTTAAAATTTTAGTCTTCTTTACCTGATATTTGTATATATACACTACCTGTCTCATTTTTATTGGCTGGACGAATATACGCTAAATTAAAATATATAAAGCACAACACATAATAGTCCTTATAAGGACTAGCTTAAAGGGGCGAAGCAATATTGTTGCTTTTCATATTCCCCGTTGTCTGTAAAGGATAGTGTAAGGATAAGGTGTTATTGGGCTATAAAGCTCTGATCATGGCAAGAGGGTAATAACAATAGCCGAGCCTCAGTTAGAACTTCATTAGCTACAGCATTGCCATCCATTACCCTCCCTGGGTACCAATTTTAGTCGCCTCGTGCGACATGCATTAGCTACATTGCTGCTATTCTTATCCCGGCAACCACACGGGGAACAACACAAAATACCTTATCCTTATAGTCCTTATAAGGACTGGCTTAAAGGGGTGAAGCAAGAATGCTTTTCATCTTCCCCGTTATCTGTAGAGGACAGTGTAGGGATAAGGTGTTATCGAGCTATTAAGGCTCTGATCATGGAAGGAGGTAACAGCAATAGCCGAGCCTCAGTTAGAACTTCATTAGCTACAGCAGTGCCATCCGTTACCCTCCAAGGGTATTGGATTGAATGAATCATCACCCATCCAGGTTATCCTCATCATATCATATCTAACTCTATAATAAATTTAAGATATGATATAAAATATACATTAAAGTGTTTAAAGTAAAATGATATTTTATTAAGATATATATCAAAATAATTAAAAATTATTATTAATTCTAAAACTAAATTAAGGTTTAAATAAATATATATGTATTTTAAGAATAAACTTAATAGAAGTTTATTCTTAAGAAGAAACCTAAGAAGTTTAAGTTTAAATTTAAGTTTGAATAAACTTCTTAAGTTTATTTAAATGAAATCTTTGGAATGTAAAAGATTAAGTCATCATCAAAAAAATTGAGAAAGTAGAGAAAATTTTGAAAGAAATATAATATGATTGATTAAATAAAGACATAACAAAATCGAAAAATAACATTTCGAGGGACCTACATTACCAAAATTAGCAATTAATTATGTCACTTACAAAAAAAAAAAAAAGTTATCCAAGAAAGATAAGGATAGTCCAAGAAAGATCTGGGATAAGAAGTAAAGGCATAGATTTTTTGAATATAAAATCTCTTTTGGATAAGAAGAATATATATGCAAGTTCATTATCAACGATTGTTATCTGATGTCTATACAACCAACAGCTACAACATGCCGGCTCGGGGGTCGCCCGGATAAACAAGGCCCGCGATACCAATCGAGCGATCGGGGTTGGATCGAAAAGTGGGATACCGAAAGGAAACAGAAACTGAAACTAACAGAACTGTTATCAGTAGGAACATGGAATGTGCGGACACTCTGGATTTCAGGAAAATTAGAACTACTTCGTGAGAAAATGAAGAGATATCGGTGGGATATACTAGGATGGGCAGAGATGAGATGGACATCATCTGGAGAGATCAATGGATGCGAAGTAATATGGTCAGGACATGACACCAAGCATGAAGCAGAAGTTGGCTTTCTTCTTAACAAAAGAGATACAGAGGCACTGTTAGAATACAAACCAGTCAATGAACGAATCATAGTAGCAATATTTCAGGCAAAGCCATTCAACATATCAATAGTCCAGATATATGCACCCACATCTGACAGCACAGATGAGGATATTGACTTATTCTACAAAGATCTGACAGAGACAATAGAAACAATACCAAAGCAAGATGTTCTAATTATTGAAGGAGATTGGAATGCCAAAGTTGGAATAGATAATGATGGTTGGGAAAAAGTCATGGGAAAATATGGTTTCGGAGAAAGAAATGAACGAGGTGAAAAATTGTTAGAATTTGCTGTGGACCACGAGATGATGATCTGTAACAAAAGATTCCAACAAAAGGAGTGTAGAAAATGGACGTGGCAATCAAATGATGGGAAAACCAAAAACATGATTGATATGATTATTATTAAAAGAAGGTGGATAACATCAGTACAGCAATGTCGAACTTTTCAAGGAGCGGATATAGACTCAGACCATAGTTTAGTGATTGCAAATATCAAGATGAAATTGAAAAAGAAATATAAAACCCAACATCAGAATGGAAGGGATACAGCACGAATAAGTGAAGCAGAAATAGGAAGAAGGTACAGAACAGTGTTAGCAGAGAAACTTAAAAGTGTGGTGAAAGAAAAAAAACTCGAATTTAAGAGTGAAAAGAGTAATGAAGGCGATAGAAGATGCAGTTGAAGAAACAGTACCAGAAGAAGAGAAGATCAAGAAGAAATGGATTACAAAAGAAACACTGAAGTTAGTACAGAAGAAAAGAATGTTGAAGATAAGAAGGGATACATCAGAACAAATAGAAGAGCATATAGAATAAAGTGTAATGAGGTGAAAAAAGCAGTCAGAATGGATAAAATGAAATGGTTAGAAGCCCAATGCAACAATATAGAACAGTACTATGGAGAGCATAAAACAAGGGAGGTATACAAAATGATCAGAACCATTAATAGAAAGTGGCAACCAAAACACACCACAATTAAAGATGAAAAGGGCAAAGTATTGATGAATAAAGAAAAAATTGTACAGCGGTGGACAAGATACTGTAGTGAGTTATATGAAGAAAAACTAGATTCAGATAGCATTGGGAAACTCACTGAAGAATTGAAGCAGATATCACCACCAGGTAATGAGCATGACATGGACATTTTAAGAGGAGAGGTAGAAAAAGCAATAGGAGGGCTAAAACACAACAAGAGTCCTGGTAACGATAACATTACTGGAGAAATTATTAAATATGGTGGTTAAAGTATGGTTACAGAAATACACCAACTATGCAATATGGTATGGAAAGAAGGGAAAATGCCAGAGGAGTGAGTGAAATCAATATTAGTAACATTATACAAGAAAGGAAATAAGCTAGAATGTAAAAATTATAGAACAATTGCCTTGATAAAGTGATGATGATCATATTGACAGAAAGATTGAGAACACAATTGGAAGTATACCTTGCAGACGAGCAAGCAGGATTTAGGAAGGATAGAACTACAATTCAACAGATTTTGACAATGAAGTTAATAGCAGAGAAAGCTAGGAGAAAAAACAAAAACATATATACTTGCTTTGTTGACTTTCAGAAAGCATTTGACAGTATTGACCAGAAAGTGACATTAGCAGTTCTGGAATCCTATGGAATTGATAAAAAACTAATAGCTATATTAAAAGATGTTTACCAGAATGCAGTTGCAGCAGTTAGAATAGGTGATGATTTTGGGAAATGGTTTAAAACAATTTGGAAGATGCCAAAGGAATATCTGTACATGGAATGAGAATTATCAATCTGAGATTTGCAGATGGCATTGTTATTATTGAAGAAGACGAAAGAGAACTACAAAAAACACTGAAACTGTTAAATGAGGAAGGAAAGAGATTTGGACTTGTTATGAACTTTGAAAAAACAAAGCCAATGGTATTTGGTGAGAAGAACATGAAACAAAAGATACAAGTGGATGGAACTGATATAGAAAATGTAGAACAATTCACATATTTGGGAAGTAAACTGACATATGACTTGGACTGTAAAAAAGAAATAAAGATCAGGATTGCAAAGGGAAGAACAAATCTGAAGGCCATGGATAACATCTGGAAAAGTAAAGTGATCAGTCTGCAAACAAAACTAAGAGTATTGGAAACATGCATCTTCAACGGTGTACTGTACGGATCTGAAACTTGGGTAATAAATAAGGAATCAAGAAAAAAGAGTTTTGTCATTTGAAAGAACTTGTTACAGGAAGATTCTAAGAATAGGATGGATACAGAAAATCACCAATGAAGAGCTCTATCAGAAGATACAACCAAAACAGAATCTAGTGCAGAAGATTATAAAACGGAAGCTGCAATTATTTGGACACATCTGTTGAATGAGTGAGGACAGGAAGATAAAGACATTTATGTTTGGTATTCTGGATGGTTTAAACAGAAGAGGTAGACCATACAATGGAGATAGACGTTATAAAAGACTGGTGTGGAATGGGTGTACAAAAACTGCGACACTGTACACTAGACAAAGAAAGGTGGAAGAAGATAGTGAAACAGGCATCAGACATCAACGGGCAGTGAGCCCATGATTCGTGATGATGATGATGATGATTATCAACGTTTTCACCACTAAGATCATGATGACGTCATAACTATATCATAGCATTCGCACTCTTTGTAATCAGACTACAGAATGAAATCGCTCATTACGGTTATGTGTGCGCATAATTTAGTATATTAAAGTAAAGATGAAAATTAATATAATTTGAAATATAGTAATTTAATTCATTTGTATATAGATTTAATTACTTTGATTAAATCTTCCTAAATGAGTGGATAAAACCGACTGTTTGCTATCTACTTATAACCTTGAATTACCCTATTCTTCTGGATGTCTTTAGGTACTAGATGATTTTCATCGGTCACTGTGGCACCACAATCCTGCTTAGTGGTAACTTACAGTGGCTTGAAAAATTAGTATCACTTTTGGTCTGTAGAGAAGGTGAAATGTGCGCATATCTAATCATTAACCCAACCATACTAAAACAGACGTATGATAGACTCATAATACAATCTTTCAGATGTATTTCGAATCTGAAAATCTATTATCAGCATAGAAATGTAGAACAATCTGAAACGAATTTCCGAATAGTTAATACGGATTTAACTGCTTCATTTAATAACGTACTCGGCAGTTTCTTCTGCGAATTAAAATGAACGATTTAGACACGAAATTCGCTTTTCATCTGCCTTAATTTCTATGCTTATTTAATTCTCTTGAATTATTTTTATACTTTTTTTTACAAATTTAATTCTGTGCTTTAAGATAATATGTTTGACTCTAAATTACGTGTATCACCATGTAGTAATACACAAAGTTATCCATCAGCTAAATATGTCACAAACTCGAATCTGTAATCGTGGAACTATTTAAGTAAAAGACCTCTCTAAAAATTAGGCGATCCCGCAGACCACTCCCAACGAGTGACCGAAAGATCGTCCAACTCAGCTTTGGTTCCACTCAGTGTTGGAGTGACAGGCTCACTCCAACTCTGAGCAGAACCACTCATATTCCAGGGAAAATCATCCACCGGCAAAGCCCCACCGGAAACCTCCCCCCCCCCCGGAGACTCAAATTGCTCTCAGGGTACCTCCCACTCCGAAATCTTAAGCACCTCTCACCGGTAATGTTAAAGTGCGATATAAGATCCCACCGATGAGCGGTCCGCAAGACCAAGTTGGAATCTCGGAGAACCGGTAGCCTCTACACCGTGGCAGGTTCCCCCACCACCGAGCAGAGCCACTCATTTGCGTATCTCTAAGGAGTAACAGCAACGGCCAAGGCTCAGTTAGCTTCACAGGTTACGGCATTGCCACTCATGGCCCTCATGCTAAAGCCCCAGGGTGATAGCAACAGCCAAGCTTCAGTTAAAATTTCATGGGCTATAGCGTTGCCATTAGTCATCCAAGTTCACGGTAATCTTTAGTAAAAGGCGAAAGATTATCAGGACCTATGAAGGGAAACCCCGGGAGCCAAACTCGGAAGACCAGTAGAGATTTCATTCATTGTAGTAGAGGAATGCTCTATGCGTATTCGTTTGAACCATCATCATTACTGACAGGATGGGTGAAGCACTAGTGCTTTTCATATTGCCCTTTATCTGTAATGAGAGTTGTTTGGGAGTGGGAGAATTGTGAGCAATTAAGCTCGCCCTCTGAGGGCAGTTGTGTTAGCTATGATCGGTTGAGAGAAGAATAGCCTTCGGTCTTTTGTGTTTGTAGTAATCAGTCTCATTGTAATTGACATCTTGTACGATTAGTGGGTTTGAATGTGAACTTGACTTCACGAAGAATTTTTTTGCGAGATCACGAAGAAGGGAGGAGATGTATGGAGTGCCGGTTTCTCGGTGAATCTGTGAATTCCTGACGAACCACGGTGCATCCAGGATCATACTAAGGCATTTATTTTGGATTCTCTGTAATTTTGAAATGTTTGATCTTGAAGTGTGACTCCATGCTGGTGAGGCGTAGGTAATGGCTGGACGTATTACCATCCGGTAAAGAAGCAATTTATTATGTAGGTTCAATTTGCTCTTGCGGTTGATCAATGGGTAGAGCTGAGCTATGACTTTGGAAGATTTGGAGCAAATGAGATTCATGTGTTTGTTGAAAAGGAGTTTCTTATCCATTAATACCCCAAGATATTTGGTCTCTGATTGCCATGGGATCTTTTGACCAGAGAGCAAGATGTCTTCTTTGTTGAGAATTCGTCCTTATCCTTATAAAAACTGGCTTAAAGGGGCGAAGCAAGAATGCTTTTCATATTCCCCGTTATCTGTAGAGGACAGTGCAGGGATAAGGTGTTATTGAGCTATTAAAGCTCTGATCATGGCAGGTGGGTAACAGCAATAGCCGAGCCTCAGTTGGAACTTCATTGGCTACAGCATTGCCATCCATTACCCTCCAAGGGTATTGGATTGAATGAATCAATCACCGACTATTTAAGTAAAGGTGAAATCTCAAAAAATCGGACGATCTCTAGGCCACTCCATAGTGGGCGAAAGACCGTCCATATCTCAGCGTTGGTTCCACTCAATGACGGGCTCCCCAATCACCCAGCAGAACCGCTCAAATTCTGAAGAAAATAATTCACCGACAAAGTCCCTCAGCGGGCCGTGCCGGAGAACACTTTCCCCGGAGACTCAAATTGCTCCCTTAAGGCAAAAACCTTAAGAGAGCGAACTCAAAAACTCTCAAATCTCATCGCCCAAGGGGGTAACAGCAACAGCCGAACCTCAATTAAACTTCATTGGTACAGCGTTGCCATCCATTACCCTCCAAGGGTATTAATCAATCACCGCATCTCACGGGCGATTGATCATCCACAGCCCTGTTGCGTATTCGTCCTTATAAGGACTGGCTTAAAGGGTCGAAGCAATATTGCTTTTCATATTCCCCGTTGTCTGTAGAGGACAGTGCAGGGATAAGGCGTTATTGAGCTGTTAAAGCTCTGATCATGGCAGGAAGGTAAGTAACAGCAATAGTCGAGCCTCAGTTGATCATGGCAGGAGGGTAACAGCAATAGTCGAGCCTCAGTTAGAACTTCATTGGCTACAGCATTGCCATCCATTACCCTCCAAGGGTATTGGATTGAATTATTTCTATTAAATATGCATGCTTTTCGAATTAATCTTACGGTGTATAAAATAAAACTGCTAATAAACAACTTATTTAATGAGGATTTATTTAAAAGATACTTTTTAAGATTTTGTATTGTAAATGCATTGTCTTATTTTAATATTTTACTTAATTTTGGTGGATAAATTATTTTGTAGTTTTTTTTTGCGGATCTTGTGTGTGAGCAAATGTGAATGTAATCCATTGACTTGCATTAAGAAATGTTCCGTATGGCTTCCAGTTGAAGAGCGCATGACTTTATGCATCGCTGAACTGGTAGCCACACACAGAGAGAGAGCGAGGGAGGTTTAATTGGTTCGATAACTGCAAAAGAGCTTTGCCGATTTCAAAGACATGCTTTTCTAAACCAGAATGAACAGAGTAATTTGTCGAGAACATACAGTGCTAGAAGCGTTTTGTTTTTTCTGAAGACATTAGAAATGCTAAATAACAAAAAAAAAAAAAAAAAAAAATCTGTTTCATGTTCTTATGGAGTCTTGTTCTGATTTAAGCACTTCTCTGAAGAGAATTCAGGAATTTAATGCTTCATAAAATTCAATTAAAAATAAAATAAAAAAACGACACTTTTTCGTATCGTACAATCAGCTTAAAGTTTTAGTTGTTTTTCGACTGTCCAACATGCCAGGGGTGAAAGAATTAACATTTAAAGCAAAAACTGTATACGAATAGTATTTATACAGTTTCATAATAAAAAAAATAAATAAACAAAAAACTTAGAAATGACTTTATTATTCTAGTGAGTTTAGCAACATGCGCAGTTGAAGGAAATAAATGATATAACCTGACTGACGTAAATGCTATTCATGGGCTTCATTGTCTGAACTGTTAGAAAGGGATTATAAACACATCACTGCATTGAAGATGAGCGATCATTAAGGAAATTTAGGAAAGCTGTGTTAAAGATAAGAGAAGATAGACTTAAAAGGACACTAGGAGATTAAGGGGAAGCTTTGTAGAAACGGTTCTCTCCTCTAAAATCCTCAAAACTATAATCATGATATACACTCTCTCTACAAAAAATCTGAAAAAGGTCAGGGGAATATTTATCATATGATATATACAGTATATGAATGAAGAAGGGTCCAAACTTTTAAATGAAGAGAAGTGTGTGTTAATACATGTAACTTACGGAAAAATATAATTAATTATAAATATGTCAAATTTATCCCGAACACCCTGTATATATATATATATATATATATATATATATATATATATATATATATGATTGCTGAATTGGATTTTTTATCAAGCAGCACTCGGAGATATTTGACTTTTGTCTGCCATGGAATCTTAATTCCGAAGAGGTGAATGTCCTCCTTGCTGTGGACCTTCTTTTTGAAAAACAGTACAGCTGAATTTTTTTGGGAGATTTACTTGGATCCTCTAGTCCTCTAGTCGCTTCTCCAGTGTATGAATACTGCTTTGAAGTCTTCTAATTGCCAGTTGAGGGCTGAGAGAGCTTGCTAGTAGTGCAGTATCATCTGCATATAGTGCAGTGATGGTTGTTTGATGTCAGGTAAGTAGATTGAAAATAGAAGAGGGGCCAAAAGTGAACCCTGTGGTACACCTGTCAGGATTTTACGTCTGGTTGACGCAATTTCGTTGTCAATTTGCATTTTAATTTGCATATATATGCGTTCGCAGCATCGATGAAAACCCCAGCTGTATGAAGATTCCAGTTGAACGCTTTTGTGATATGCTCCACCAGTCGATGAACCATTTGTTGTACGGTGCTATGACCTTTTCGAAACCCGAATTGCTCATATAAGTTTATAAAGAAGACCCTGATGCCACACGTTATCAAATGCCTGCGCAAAATCGATGAAAACCCCTGCTGTATGAAGATTGAAGGCTTTTGTGATATTCCCCACCTGTCCTTCGAGTATATATTCGGAATCCGAATTGCCCATTTTGTGATATGCTCCACCAGTCGATGTATTTGTTGTACAGTGCTATGGCCTTTCCGGAATCCGAATTGCTAATTTGGGATAATTCCAAGCTTATCTGTTTCAGATTAAAGCCTTGAGATGATAACGTTTTCGGAAACCTTTCCCAGGTTGATAGTGTAATGGATTGTTAATAACAGGCCATTCTTAGGTAGGCCAGCCAAAAATCCTTATATCCTTATAAGGACTGGCTTAAAGGGGCGAAGCAAGAATGCTTTTCATCTTCCCCGTTATCTGTAGAGGACAGTGTATGGATAAGGTGTTATTGAGCAATTAAAGCTCTGATCATGGCAGGAGGGTAACAGCAATAGCCGAGCCTCAGTTGGAACTTCATTGGCTACAGCATTGCCATCCATTACCCTCCAAGGGTATTGGATTGAATGAATCAATCACCGCATCTCACGGTCGATTGACTCCCCCCCCAGCCAAAAAAAAAAAAAAAATTTCTTGTTCATTTTATAATTCTTTATTTAAAATTATAAATGGTGTGGGACTGACAAAAATTTCAAAAATACATTTGCATGTAATTTTAAAGTACTCAGCAAATTAAAAGAAACAACTTATAATTTTATAAAAGAGTAATTTTGAAGCATATAGCAAAAACTGTGGGGAGAGGAACTAAACCCTTACTTTTATTCCTTTAAGAGACATGATCATGCGCAGAAGGCAGAATAGCATTTCCGACAGCTCCACAAGGCTTCGTAATTGTTAATTATCTGGCATTATATACAGGATCGATTTCACTAACGATGGTTTCTAGCTCGATAGAATCTCCCACAAAAAATAATAGAATCGTTTCAAAGATAAAATTAGCGAACAGTATGAATAACGCAATGTCACAGTCTCTAGAGGCTCAAACGAATTTACTTGGAAAAGTTTCCGTTCCTTTTTTAGCGTTTTTAGTTATATTTAGATTTTTTAAAACAAATAATAATTTCAAGTGTTTGCCTTTCTATGAAAAAATGTTTAAAAAATTAGGAAAGTACTGTGAACGTAAAACAAATATAGAAAAACCATGAAAGTCAAATGTTACAATAACAATAGCTTCTAGTGGATAGACCTAACAATACAGAAAACGCTGTGACCTTTAACGGCACTATAAAGCGCAATTACACGCACGCACACACACACACACACACACACACACACACACACACACACACACACACACACACACACACACACACACACACACACACACACACACACACACACACACACACGTCGTAGCCAACAAAATCAAATATGACTCCATTCAGCGAAATCTTGGGCAATAACCTAACACTGGTCTAGAGGCTCAAGGTATAGAGGTTTAAGATGTTAAAAATAGAATACTCTCACCGTGTAAACGGAAAGGGCATGTGTTAAAATACATGTACTCTCTGATGATCTGTACAATAAAACTGTTATAATTAGAACATTAATAAAGTCCTTGCAGCCACGATTCCATGATTGCAAACTGTATTACGAGATTCAACTCTACATCGTTACAATTGCACCTAGAAATCATTTAGGACACTACACCTAGATAAAAAGTGTTCTTCTGACGTCGCATATTAATATACGTCCATTCCCGGCTTGATGAATTCTTAGTCTAAATCATTGTCCTAAAGGATTGATTTCTATTGATTTTCAATAATTGTGGTTCTGCGCGACTTAACCCATGACAATCGATTATTCGGTGTGGTTAACAAAATCAACAAAGATCTTCTTGGAAATTAATTATTCATAGCATGCAACTCTCTTTACATGTTGTGAAAACACTTATGGAATTATTTGTTATGTTTGCATCTCCAAACACAGAGTTTCTGGGCTTGACAGCAAGATGACGTGAAAAACCTTCTCAAGGAGCTTAGACTCCTTTCAGTCTGAGTATTTTAGTCCTGCCTAATTATACCTTGGGCTCTGTATCACCTGTGGACATGGGAATACTTCACTGATACACAATAGCAAGCGGATGATGGCCTGTCTGAAAACTATGCTATCAGAATCAAGTGACTTCTCAGCCAGCTATTGATCTATCTTTATAGGTCATTAATTGATATACTGTGTAATCGCACTGTTCCTGTAACTGTAAAGGCATCTATAACTTTTAGTAAGACAGTGTATGCTCCAATACCAATGTTCATCGCATCAGGAATATTAAAATAAAAATTAGAGTAAAGAATCTGTGATTAAAAGTATGCAAGGTATCAAATGCAGAAAAGTAAACTGCAGATAAATGACTAAAATATTCATATAAAAAAGAAAACAAAGAGGATACAGAAAAAGATGAAAGGAATAGAAGAATGAAACTATGAAAGGAGAAGATGAAAGAAACAGAACAATAAAAAACTAAATTCGTATACAATCATTTCTTGGTATGAAATTCCTGTATCATAGCTCATCGTTTCCTTTTTTTAATTCACCATTTTCTGAAGACTCTGAGCGATCATTTCCAGTGTTGAGCTTGCGTATTGCGCAGAACACTAGCTGATCAGTGGTAGCTACACATAGCAACAGCCTATTTTCAAACCAAGTCGATTCATAAGTTTTGCTTCGGCCATAGAATTCGCTGAATTGGTAGGAAATTGAAATCTGGGAAAAGAGTCTCATCATCAAGTTGTATTTGTTCTTGTCGCATAGAAGAGCGAGACATGTTTTCGAGATGCTTTTTGCTTTCTGTTCACAAAGAAATCGATACCTCCTCAGTGACGACAGGATCATCTTGCAAATCAAAAGTGTGAAACACTTCCACAGTTTGTTTGTTTGTTTTTTGGAGTCTTAAAAGATTGCGTGCTAAAAAGGCGTCTTTCTGATGATTTCCAGCCAAATGGCAGGAAGGAAAAGAAGAAGAAAGAGAATGAACGCATATTTTTCTTTGCTTAAAATCCCGGAAGGAAGATCATTTTTTATTCGATGTCTTGTCCTAATTACTTCGTGCTCTTCCAGAAAACAAAAAGGATTCGCATTTATTTACTTAACACGACGGGCACTGAACACCGACATATAGGCGATTATTATTTATAGAAAACATGGCATGATGTGATTCAGAACTTTTGATAGTTGATTGCAATAATAGGTTGTGTTACTTTAGCAACATTTTATTAATGCACTGGAAGATTGGTTGTATTCCTTTTCGTATGTGGATTAAAAACGGCTAATTTTTATTTCCTAGTGAATAAAATAACAAGACTCCTTGTTTATATTTCATTATTATTTACTTTTCTCTATATATTTATAAAAGGTTTTGTTTCACAGCGTTTTTATTCACATCCTAATGCAGAGTTGCAAAAGCAAAGCTATTGTATAATGATACCGTCTATAGGCTAAAAATGAAATACTACACGGTTTGAGAACTAATGCACGTATGCATCAAAGTTTACAATATAATTATTATTTTTTCTTAAAAATAAGAATGGAATAAATATTTTACTAGTAAATTATGGTTTTTTAATTAAATTTTTAAATATTTTCTAAAATTCTAAAATAATAGCAATATACCTTTACATATTTTATATCCTAATTCATATCTAATTTCATATTGAATAACACAAAGAAAAACAAAATACATAATCTCTATACACTTGCCATTGGAATACGAGGGTAATGGATGGCAATGCTGTAGCCAATGAAGTTTTAACTGAGGCTCGGCATTGTCGTTACTCTGGGATGTTGAGTTTCGCTCGCTTAGGTTTCTTCCGAAATTTCGCTACCAGTGAGGTGGAGGGTCTTAGATTTCGGGGGTTTGCCTTAAAGAGCATTTTGAGTCTCCGGGGAGGATGTTCTCCGGCATGGCACGGTGAGGGACTCTGCCAGTGGATGCTTTTTCCTGGAATATGAGGTTCTGCTCGGTGGGGAGCCTGTCACTGAGTGGAGCCAACGCTGAGTTGAACGGTCTTTCGGCCCCTATGGAGTGGTCTAGGGATCGTCCTAATTTTTAGAGATGGCTTTACTTATTCAGTTGCCAATGAAGTTTTAACTGAGGCTCGGCTATTGCCATGACTAGAGCTTTTTGCTCAATAACACCCCATCCACACCTTTTCTTCAGTCAGATGAAGGGATAAAGAGTCAATATCCCCCACCCCCACCCCCATAAAAAACCCACTTAATCTAATTGCAGATTCATGCTTTTGAAGATTTATTGGCCACGTCATAAGTATTCACAGGTATTATATCGTATCATAATAAAAAATTAGTACTGTCATATAATGAACAAATAAAAACTATAATTCATTAACGAAATGTCTACTTTATTGCACATTGCGGATGCTATTTTGGGAATTTTAAAGGATAATATAATAAATAACAAAGTAGGCAAACAAGGTTTAACTTTTTAAACAAACATTTTAAAAGTGATCGACAGCTTAGGAAAACAAAATACTCCAGCCTTGCCTTTGTATTACGTGGAAAATGTATAACCTATATATATATATATATATATCCCTTTGGTTGGAAAGACCTGGGTTAGATTCCCGTCACAGAAAGATAAAGATTCCTCTAGTCATGTTCATGACGTGAGAGGAACCTTTATCTGGTGTCTTTCGACTAAAGGTGAGTTAACCGGTCTCATGCGGTTGTGGAAGGTTTTTTCCCTGATACTCGGGTTTTTCATCCCTCAAAACAGACAAATCGGTCCCGTGAACACACGTGGCTACAGTCATAAAATATACTACGGCAAGAAAGGTAACAGGAAACCAAACCAAACCACCTTGCTTCATATCTCCGTAGTAATCTGTTACAACCCTTTCAAAGAGAGGAGGCCACAGGATTAGGATTAGGATATATATATATCCTAATCCTAACACATGACTGCAACATTTTATAAAATCAGAGCATAAGATTAAAATACAAGGGGGAAAAAACTGAAATAACTTTATTTATAATGAAATACTGAAAAATTTGCAATCCTTAATTAAAGATTAAATTTCAACTGCCGTTTATGAGGATTCATTAAACAGGAGATCAATACCAATAAAGATTAAATCTTGGATCTGTCAAGGGAATTCCTGCTTAACATATTCTGGGTTGAATAAAGTGTGGCCTTTTTCTTATCGATGGAATTAGAATAATCTCGTCCTCGTGCATATTACTGTCAAAACTTTTCTGCTGAATAAAGAATGTTGTCATGTGATCAAAACCTAACTCTTCCTTCTTGTTCAATTTCTATCTCCGCACAGCTTCTTTGATGATTTCTTCACATAATGACCAATACCTCTTCTTTTATCCGACAGTAAGTACTGCGGTTATCTGTACAGACCTCTCAATTATTCTGTCAAAGGCAGGCTCCATTCGATTCCAGCCAAACTCGATTACCCTAGACATCGATGGATAAACTCACTCAGATATAAACAAAAGATATCTTTATTGACGGAAACTGATAATATTTTAGAGCTTCCATTGCTCAGTCGGTATAGACGAAACCCTTTGGTTGGAAAGACCTGGGTTTGAATCCTACCTATGATACGAAGAGCCTTTATGTGGACTTTTCAGTCAAAGGTAAGTGAGTTAGCCAGTCTCATACGTAAGTAGAAGAGTTCTGAGTCCAGCAAAAACGAATAAATTAGCCAGCTGAATACGTGATATTTACAGATAAAAATACATTACAGCCAAAAGTAATATATTGGTTTCAACAAAACGGTGTCGAATGCTCTTATGGGCATCCCACAGGAGCATTCGTGTAATAACTTCAATGACGCATTGAAGTTACAACACGATAATGACTATTATCGTGTTGGAAGATGTAAAGGGCCACTACCTTCAAATTACGACAATATAGAATATCAACAATCCTGTCTAGAACACTACGTGGGGTCCTAGCTGTCGCAACTCCATGCACTACCACAAAGGACCTAACCACGAGAACCAAATTTGCATCATTATACCTCCTGCCCTAAATGTCATCATTCAGATAGCATTATAATAAGTTAAAAATCGTTCTCCACACATCACTCAAAGAACTTCTACAGATTGAAAAATCAGATAGTCAAACTTGTTACTCCACAAGATCGATTATTTGTTCCAGGACCGATCTTCCATAGATCAACTGATAGTGACAATGCCTTTTGACCGGAAAGCAAGCTCTAATCGTCTACAAGTAGGACGGAAGAATTTTGATAAAATAAAATAAAAGCAATTCTAGTAAAGATGAGTTGGTAGCTTCATGCGGAGTTGGAGTGGACTTTTTACTCTAGGGAAAACTAGTAATTTTAATCCTACAATTCAGAAACAATCTACTGTATAATTCATACTATTTCAGATAATAATACTACTTATCGTTAGGAACATGGGATGTCAGCAGTTCTATATCATACTAGAGTTCCAGAAAAAGAGTTTTAACCCTGCCATTCAGAACAATCAAGATCAAAATCCACGCAGTTTCATACAATAACACTAGTTAGCATTAGGAACAAACGATTCTGAAATTTATCTCTCGTGTCCTCGTTTACTTGCATCTATATGTGAAGGACAGTGATCGTACTAATTTTCCAGCGATGACAAAGGTATTTAATAATAATAATATTATTATTATTATTAAATAATTATATAAATTAAATAATAATAATAATAAAGTTAGCATCAGAGATCTCACCTGTTTATTTCATATAAATTCATGCTAAATATATTTTGTCGTTGTAGTGTCTGTCGATATCATTTTTTGGTAAAAATGTAAACTCCTTTATAGTTTATAAGCGCAACAGTAAACTGCTTCTGTGAGAAACATATTATTATAAAGGATTAAAGGCTTACGAAAAGAGCTTAAAAATGATCAACCTTTAAAAATTTATTTACATATTTCGTCAATCTTTTTTATCGAAAGACACTGAGATCAACAAATCTTCTGAAAGCGAAAATGTTGAAACAAAACTTTACGAATTGGATGCTAGCGAATATATATAACATAAGGAAGATATAAAGAAAAAGGTGTACTTTCAAATAAAGTTTTTATTATAAAAATGACAAAAAATATTGACATTTACTTGATCATAATAAATTAAACTAATAAAATTAAATATATTTCATAAACTAATTATAAGAATTATTCTTAAAATTCTTATTAAAAAACCAGATACATTTACTCTCTCTCTTCATTAGATATGCGTACAGCACTTCAGCTACTTATATCGCATGTCTGTGTTGTAATTTCAACTAATTTGAGATCGTTCTGTTACAAATATCTGTTGCGCAAAGATAAATATTTCAGAGTAAATTACACAAACTAACAAAGAAGTATGTTAACTCGATAATATAATTTAATAAACAGGCATTTCATTACGCATGGAATAATACAGCTAAAATATTATCATTTTGTTGGCAGAAACAGTGCACTAAGCTTAACCTGTAAACCTATATTCTGATACCAGGTAAGTAGCACATTTTTTATTAAATGGGAATCCCACACAGGAATTTTTGCCTAGATTTTGGTTTTCTAGAGAAAGGCACCAGTATTGAAACACATTATATGACGTCACCACTACGTCACTACGAATAGCAAATAAAAGTTTCTAATTTTATCTTAAACTGCGCATTGAAAGAGTGTTTTCTTGAAGTTAGCTAGCAAGCGTGACTTGTCATAAAACGAAAAGCAACCCTGACGGGTGCTAATAAAACCTTCGAAAGCCATCTGTCTCGGTATTGATCAATGACAAGGAATCCATTAGTAGAATCTAAAGAGGAGACTCGGAAGGGAAAACAGATCTCCGTGGGGAAGTCGCGGGTGTCTTGCATTCAAGATAGCACGACTGATGAGTAAACCAGGAAGGCGAGGAGACTATAGGGAATTTAGCACACACACTTTGATCTCTCTCTCTCTCTCTCTCTCTCTCTCTCTCTCTCTCTCTCTCTCTCTCTATACTTTGATAGCAAACCGTTTCTTTCTCCATTTGGGGTGCCGTAACATTGCCATTCGGATAATCTCTTTTCGTGCATCTAAATATCCCCCTAACTGCCAAAATCCATGGAAGGGAAAAGAATAAAACGAAATTATGTCTGCTATTAAGTTCTTCCTGATATCTTTAATAAAAAAGAGCGAATATTATTTGTATGTGTCGTAGTTATAGTTCTGTGATTTCAATTAATATTTCGTGGCTGATATTTTTATTACTGCTCTTAAAATACGTAATTTCATTTATGATTTGATTTAATTACTTCACTAGATTAGACACGGATGTATATTACATTAAGCGACAGAAAATGTAAATATGTTAAGTATGCTTAGGGGCAATCGTCTCTTGAATTAAGGTCTAGTAAAAAAAATTAATTGGAGGAGTTTTTAATCCAACTAGAAAATGCTTACATTCGCCTTTTACATAAATTTGTTGAAGGAACTCTTCGGTAGTACTTCCTATATGAATGAAAAAAAGGAAGAAAGAAAAAATATCCAGAACTAGCGAAGAATAAGAAATAATAATAATAAGAAGAAGAAATATTTTATTTATATTTTATTTTGTTCTGAGGGACAAAAAACCCGCGTTTCCGGTTTATTCTTGCAGCATCCTCTGATTACACTGCAGCAAATTCATGCCAGGAACGTCTTATTTCCAATTTTGACTGATGCGTTGATGTACGAATGATCATAGCAAACGCTTTACTATTTAAATTGAAACAGGATTTTATATAATATACGTTTGTGCTCCGCTCATGATTCCCATTTTCTACATCATACCCCTTTTATATAAGTTCTGTTTGTTTGTTTTTTATCAGAAATCACGTTTAGAAACATGATGACACTCGTCCAATGGATTTCCATGAAACACCTATTTCCATGATAATACATGTGAGATGGGTGTGATAATGTTTCTATGACAACCAGTATACAAAACTGTGGAATAATATATAGTAGTTTTTAGTATTGCTTTTAGAAGAGCAAAGTCATCCGAAATACTTTTCAAATGAACATAGCACTTCAGTTACGGATGACTGCAACCTTCTATTCACATTATCAGTGCAGCCATCAGCTTTCAGCACTCATTGAAAGAATCTAAATTTCACGTAGCGTGTTCCTTTTGCCGTTTTAACTCGCAGCATGCGTGCATTCTTTTTATGGAAAATGTCTTTTTGTTGTTGTGTTATCATAATGAGACTTTTAAGTTGCTGTCCATTAACTAGCCGACGCTTCTAAAAACAGAGCTACGTGCTATGACTACTACATCAAAATATCGTAATAGCTGCTCTAAGCAGTTGCAAATAGCCTCTACCTTCAGGTTTTCTTTCACTATGAAAGTTACCACGCAGCTACGCAGTCTCAGGAATTAAACTGATGTGTGTTAAATTACTGAATATCGATTTCTTTGCTTTTCAGTCTTCCTTATATTCAACACATTGTTTTTCTTTTTTTTGTGTGTGTGTGTGCAGTGTCTCAATCAAGCTGATTAAGACACGAGTTGTAATATTAGTTTAGTTTTATTAAATCTAAACATTGTCGGATTTTTATCGATTTAAAAACCAAAACAAAAATTATTATGAGATAGTTATTAACCAGAGAAAAGTAAGGACATGATTAAACTTCTTAAGAATAAGCAATTTTCTCAAAAAAAATCATTTGCAGAGAAGATTATTATACAGCAGTTAGTTTCAAATGAAGCTTGTCTTGCTGTGCGTCTTGTTAGCAGTTTATTGATTATATAAATGTTGTAACCGATGAAAGAGAAAGGTCAACCTTAATAGGGCTGATTGTTCTTGAGATAATTTTCTATAAACGAGACGTGATTTGGCTTACTCTTGTCCATCAAACACAGTTTGATGAAAATTTGTTAATATGCCTTCAGACAAATAGTAGATGTTAAACTTAGCTCATTACTTTATGGCGATGATGTCCTTTTAAATAATTCACCTACAAGTCATTGTTTTATTCACATATCACTTCACTGGATTAAGTGTGGCCAATCCCGTACCTAATAGGGTTTTGAGGAGTGAAGCCATCTGCTAGAAGGTTAGCGTACTATATCAGTGAGTTTAGGGCAATTTTCTTGTTTTTCGGAATGAAAAGCTTGAGTTTCTGAGCCCACTAACCCAACATCAGTTAAACAATATTTATAAACGTTCAGAGGTTTGCGTAGTAGATGGGAGTTGAACCTAGATCTGTCCAACCAAAGCGTATTGTTAATATCGAATAAATTACGAAGGTTCCCTATGAGGGTGCCCTGCTCTAGAAACCAAATATAGTCTCTACATTAAGGGAAAACAGTAAATCCCTTTTTCAAGTCACCTCAGGCGAACAATAAGCAAAGGGGTGATCGCACGACGGACAAAGAAAATTGTCTATCTACTAAATATTTTTCTCAAATTATTTCAGTAGTGGGTTCGGTCCCACTCTCTGTTGGTTGGAGAGCAGAAACAAACTCTGTCCATCAGCTCAACACCTTACTGCCCTAATTGGCCGAGTACACGTCCTGGTCAAATCTGTACCAACAAGAAGGTTGAAAGGATATATTAGGAAACTCCACTTCCCCAAATAGTTCTGCTTTGGTCCTTTTAAACACTTTGATATTAGCACAAAACATCAACAGAACTTTGCCGGAGTGATTGGATGTTAGCGAATCAAAAAGGTCATATCAAAATGACTATAATTGCATTTTCTGGTAGGAGAAGATCCTTCGCTATAAAAATACAGTCAAAATAAGAAAATATTAAAATGTTTCTTATTTCAATAATCAGATGTTGGAAAATTTCAGCATCCCATAAATTTTCGTGATTAAATAGCCTTAGAACGCCACTGATAGAAGGTAGAATAATGAAATTTCATTGCTAGATGGCGCTATACATACAACCAACATAAACTAACGATAAAGAATAAGAAGTTTTTAAAAAATAGTTTTGTATTCCTCTTAGGGCTTCACTGGATTTTCTTAAACAGGAGTTCATATTGCCCATATATAATAATAATAATAATAATAATAATAATAATAATAAACTGGCCATATGTAATTTATTTTATCATTTTCATATAACGAATATTTCATCAGTTTCTAAGCAAAAATATTTATTCGCATCATTTCTAAGCTTGGCTTATTCGCATCATTCAATCAGATACCAACGCTAGCGTACCTGGCGCAGCTGCAAAACGTTCTTCTGTAATAATCGAAAAGTCAATATATAAACACGAACACGAAATCGTTCGCACTCTGAAAAACGCAGGGATATAGCTTCTACTTTGAAAGTTTAGGAAAAGTGTTTTTTCATATAAAAAATAGACAATAAAAATGCGCAATTTTTCAGCAGCTGAGCCTCAAATATCCTAAAAGCTATATGAGAAATCATATACAGTGTTTTCTTGTAATTCTTTCTGTAAGATCCCCCTCACATACACACTTATGTAATACATAATTTACATCAGTCAGTAATGAAAGAGTACAAACAAATAAATGTATTCCATAGTTAACTTCTTCGATTTAATATTCTATGGGGTAAATGAGTTATACACACAATATAACTGGTTCAAAGCAATGAATTTTGCTGTTTATAAAAATATATTTTTATAAATATTTTGTAAATTTTAAGTTATTTTTAAATAATGCATTATACTTTTAATTTAATCTTTTCTGCTTAAAATATTTCACATCTATTTAGACACCTTTTAATTTTTCATAATGATTCTGACTAATGTGCTAACATTCGAAAATTAGAGTTTTGAAAAAGAATTCGAATTGAGTTTATATATATATATATATATATATATATATATATAAAATATATATATATATATATATATATATATATATATATATAAAATATATATATATATATATATATATATATATATATATATATATATATATATATATATATATATATATATAAAATATATATATATATATATATATATATATATATATATATATATATATATATATATATATATATATATATATATATATATATATATAAAATGGTTGGGACTTCCGAATCATATATTTTGAGGTGAGCTTCCTTTTGTCTATTTTTGTGATTACGCATTGCTTAGCTAGTAGACTCTTGCGTGAGTCTGAGGGATTTGTCAATAGACCACCCTCTAGATCGTCAGGAATAAGACATCGGAATCTTCCCTCATTGTACACAAGGATGGAGAATGTTAAAGATATCAAGGACGCCATTCAACAGCTAAACAAAGATTTGTCACTTGACATTCTCAAATTCATCCTAAAGAAATTTGAAACGGATTATCCTGGTTGCTTGAATCTCTTCACTCAAGTAAATGACACTTAAGATGATGACTTGAACATCGAAGAGGACATTACACCTGTTCCACCTACAAAGACTCCCCGACAGTTCGATTGTTCACAGGAGGAACAATCTAATAAAAGACGCAAAGCATGGGAAGGTGGAATGGAATATGATGTAACAACTCACCGAAATCAGGTCACCCAAGAGAGAAAAGAAAAGATCCTTCCAGTTATCCTTCGAGATAAAGATAAATGGACCTCAGTCTCAAGATCCCTAGGAGGACAAAATATCAATTCTCCTGGGCAAGAAATACTGAAGAGTGTGTAAAGATTCACCCTATCACTTTCACAGATTATCGCATGATGACGAAAATGCTGGACAACTCTAAATTGCCCTTCCACACCTTTGCGCTAGCAAGCGAGAAGAACTTAAAAGTAGTTCTAAGAGGAGTGGCTGAGGGCAACACAACTGATGAGATCACAGCTGACCTCATCAATCAAGGATTGACCCCAATCAAAGTCAGTAGAATGTTGAGGTCAGGATGCCTCAATATTCTACTGACTTTGATTCTACTGTGGCACTGCCCTGCCGATGTCTTCTTCCTTACTCTAAGGAAGAAGGCATCGGCAGGGCAGTGCCACAGATGCCAAAGGTTCGGGCATGCCCAAAAACTGTGCAGAGCTGCCTGCAGATGCCTAAAATGCGGTGAGGGTCACTAAACTAGCTCCTGCACCAAGCCTAGATCCACACCTGGCTGCTGTGCAATTGTAGAGTACCACATCTCTCTAATTACAAGGGATGCCTTTTCCATCCAAAAAACCGTGGATCAACAAGAACGACCCACGCTCCTCCAAGCAATGACACAAACAACGAAACAGGTCGCCCTCCAGATCATACCTTACATTCGACAACACAGGAAGGCACTCGACCTTCATCGATGTCCAAATCATATGCGTAAGCGGTAAGAACCCAGACTCCTTCATTGCAAGAATGAACAAGCTCTAATCTCACATCAGCTTTAACCTCGTCACTTGCAACAATGCTGCATGAATTCTGCAATCCAAGCACCTCACCATCTTCCAGAAAGAGATTCTATCTAGAAACCCAATCCATATTAACAGTCTCTATAATGCTTAAAAAATTTAAACCAAATTCTCTCATGATAACAGTATGGAATGCCAATGGCTTAACAAATAAAATTCTCGCGCTGCAAGAATTCGCAAAAAGATACAATCCAGACATAATCTTGATCAGTGAATCCCACCTCTTACCATGAAACAACCCAAAACTAAGAGGTTATATTTTATATAGGACAAACAGACTTAACTCTAGTGGAGGCGGCACAGCTATTTTTATTAAAAATTATTTGAGCCACAACTCGCTGACCAACTCCCAAACTCTAAAGGTGACAGGTTTGGAGGTGCACACTAATAACGCAGGCAAACTCAAAATCTACGCAGCGTACAATTCTCCCAGCATTCCACTATTGACAGCAGACTTAGACTCCATCCTCGGCTCCACGGATTCCATAATTATAGCAGGAGACCTAAACTCCAAACATACGGCCTGGTTCAGTTCGTCAATCAACTCCAAAGGCCGTACCTTATTCAACTACACGTTACTCAACTCATCAATAGTAGCTGGACCCACTGAGCCCACCCACTATAGCCCATCAAGAAGTTCTGATGTATTAGACATAGTTATCCTCAGAAACATCAAATATCAATACCAGCTGGAGACATTAGAAGAGCTTAACTCAGATCATAATTGCCTCCTGCTCAGGTTAGGACTTCAAGATCAGCTCCTCCCCCATCATTCTTTCTTACCATGGGACAAGCTCTCTAAGATTCTTCCAGTCCACATCGGTCCACCGCCTGTCATTCGTAAAAAAGAAGAAATAGACCAAGCTGTAAGCTATTTAACTAGGCAAATCAACACAGCAATAGCATCAGTCACTCAAACCACTGTCTTCCACACGCCCAACTGGATCCCAGAAGAGATATTGGACCTGATTAGTGGCAAACATAAAGCCAGAAAGCGATATCACAACACCAGAACCCCGCAGGACAAAACAACCTTAAGCACTTTGAACAGACAGGTTCGAGAATCCCTCCAGATGCACAGGAATTCCAAATGGGAATCCAAAGTTCCAAAGTCAGGGAAATCAACCCAGAAGATAACTCCATGTGGAAGTTTGTGAAATCTCTTCGTACAAAAAGACAACCACTTCCCCCTTTGAAGACCAATCTTGGAATTACACACTCAGATGAAAAAAAAAGTAGAAGCCCTAATTGACAATATGGAAAATCAATGCAGCCCATCTTACGTAAACTTAAATATCAATCTTATTTACAAAGTTCATTGTAAAGTTAGAAATGCACTAAGACAGCCTAAGGATGATTCAGAAACCATCACCCCCACATCTCTAACAGAAATAATAAATATTATTTCCCACCTGAAGAATAAAAAGGCTGCCGTCAGGGCCGGATTTATTATCCGGCCCTGACGGCATTACCAATAGAATAATAAAGCTACTCCCACGGAAAGCCATAATTCATCTAGTTAATAATACCAATTCCATTTTAAGATTCCAGTACTTTCCCTCTGATTGGAAAATCGCGGACATTATACCACTGAAAAATCCTAGTAATAACCCACAACTTCCTCAAAGCTACAGGCCCATCAGTCTTCTTTCCTGTCTTGGCAAAGTAATAGAAAAGGTCATCCTATCAAGACTACAATCAGCAGTGGACAAACAGAAAATAATCTCAAATAAGCAATTTGGGTTTCGCAAAGCTCACAACACAGTACAACAAATTCACCGACTAACAGAACATACCACTCATGATTTTAACTGGCACCTTCACACTGCTGCTGTATTTTTGGATGTTGCCAAGGCCTTTGAATAGGTCTTGGCAACATCAAAATGTCATCAAGGCCTTATCTTCAAACTAATTGAAAACAATATCCCAATTAAACTAGTGAAACTCATATATTCATATATTAATGAAAGATGTATGCAAGTAAAACTCAACGGAATTGTATCATCAAGGCGCAAAATACTGGCGGGAGTACCTCAGGGTTATCTTCTGGCCCCAATACTTTTCACAACTTACATGGCAGATATTCCTTTCAATTCAAGAACAACTACTACTACGGCCCTTTATGCCGACGACACCGCTATTCTAGCTAGATCGCTGAGCCCTGGCCTAGCAATCACTAGACTCCAAGGCAGTATCAATGAGCTTTCAAACTGGTTCACCAACTGGAGGATTCAAGTGAACCCCTTCTAAAGCTCAGCCATAATGTTTACAAGAAGAAAAGTGTCTGCAAAAAAGAAGACATCCTGCTATCGGGTCATAAGATCCCATGGCAATCAGAGACCAAATATCTTAGGGGTATTGACGGATAAGAAACTCCTTTTCAACAAACACATCAATCTCATTTGCTCCAAATCTTCCAAAGTCATAGCTCAGCTCTACCCATTAGTCAACCGCAAGAGCAAATTGAACCTACATAATAAATTGCTTCTTTACCGGATGGTAATACGTCCAATCATTACCTACGCCTCACCAGCATGGAGTCACATTTCAACATCAAACATTTCGAAATTACAGAGAATCCAAAACAAATGCCTTAGGATGATCCTGGATGCACCGTGGTTCATCAGAAATTCACAGATTCACCGAGAAACCGGCATTCCATACATTTCCTCCTTTCTTCGTAATCTTGCAGAAAATTTCTTCCTGAAGTCAAGTTCACATTCAAACCCACTAATCGTACAAGCTGTCAATTACAAGGAGACTGATTACCAGAAACACAAAAGACCGAAGGCTATTCTTCTCTCAACTGATCACAGCTAACACAACTGCCCTCAGAGGGCGAGCTTAACTGCTCAGAAACCTCCCATTCCCAAACAACTCTCATCCCAGATAAAGGAGAATATGAAAAGTACTTGTGCTTCACCCATCCTGTCAATAATGTTAATGGTAATATTAAATTATTCATATAAAATATATGATACATTTTTTTCAGTTTCAATTTTATTTCGATTTTTTATTATTATTACATAGCACCTTAAAAAGAGTTATAGAGCTCATCGTAGTACATGCAACTCACTGTCTACCCTGGTATCTCCTGCACTGTCAACCTGGCACTACCATACACTATCTTCCAACTGCATTACTCACCGTCTCCTCTATTTAATCCTCCAACTATACAATGACGTTGCTACCATGTTGGTGGTTAATGACACAATCTGTCATTAACCACCAACAGTATTTTTCTCTTTAAAGTGCGTGTGTTCTTTTGTCGAATTTCCTGTATGCTGGATGACAAATCCGAGCTTCCCTATTAACTAACTTTCAACTGAAGAAAAAGAAAAAACATAAAGATTTCGCTTTAGTCACGCCGAGAATCGAACTCTTTTCCATTCGAAATGTGCATTGGTCCATTGTGCTTCCAATTGCGCTACGGAGCCACTTAATTAATCATGGGATTTACAAATTTGGTATGATGAATGAAATTAATCTCGTTGCAATGAAGGTTTTCTGAACGGTCCAATGTTTAAATGTCCACCTCGTAATGAAGATAAATCAACAATATACCAAAGATCCTAATAAAGAAAAATTATGTTTTTACCAATAAAAATATTTACATCGCACAAATTATGGTATTTGCCATGTGCACAGAAATATAAATACACGTAATCCTGGCAGAATAATAAGAAGTCCAAGAAATATTGAATACACGGAGTGTCGCAAATGAAAATTATATATATATATATGTATATATAACATTAGAAATGTTATACTAATTGTTTACTAATAGGCCAACATCCGCAAATGGACCTATTCTAAACTCATTGAATCACTGTATCCTCTTCTTTAGTCCACTCAACTGCATTCTTTAGGAAAACTTTTCTTCAGTTTTCCCAAAGAACTACAAGCTCTATTCTAAAAAGTATTTGTGAGGTTTTGTGAATCGATATCAAAATAATAATAATAATAATAATAATAATAATAATAATAATAATAATAATAATAATAATAATAATAATAATAATAATAATAATAATAATAATAATAATAATAATAATAATAATAATTGATTACATATGATACATACATTACATAGTTTTGGTTACATATGATACAACATTACATACATTTGTTTACATGTGATACATACATGTATTCTGATAATTAATAATAATAATAATTTTTTTTAGCAATAATAATTATGATAATTTATAACATGTCATATATACATTACACACTTTTGATTACATATGATATAACATTGCGTACATTTGATTACATGTGATACACATTTTTATTTTATTTTATTTATTTATTTATTTTATCTTGGATAAGATGTTATTTCTCAGCATTCACCCTCGAAGCTTATTTGTGAGCTTAACTGAGGATGACACCAATTGGTTATTATTTATTGCTTTGTTTGCTGTGTTGGGAAGCTATGAAATCAAATCTATGTTTAATAGGCTTGATTTCCTCTGCATCCGTTGATTGAGAGATTCACACACACACACACACACACACACACACACACACACACACACACACACACACACACACACACACACACACACACACACACACACACACACACACACAAACTTGGAATGTATTGATGCATCGCTGAACTGGAAGCCTGAACGAATATATTGTGTTTCATTAAGTTTGGATGGTATTTTCGGTGTGTGATTCTTGTTCGTAGTATGTCTTTAGAGCTCTTTTCAGGCTATTGTAGTTTGTAAGGTTTCTGTATTCAAAAGGTAATTTATTTATCATGTCTGGGATGTAGACGTTTCGCGCGGCCTTTCCATAGTGATTATTATATTCATATGTGATATAATTAGTCGTATGAGGTCTTGTTATACGGTATGTATTTCTGACTCTCCTGAAGTTGGCATCGAAATAATGTTTTAGCAAAGCTGCGTAGTGACATCAATGTTTTGCTGTAAGTATTGTGTGTTCTGACATTGCAGTGTATATAAAGTCGTGATTGTCTCTTTTTTTCCCAAAACATCAGTTTTATCATTTTGTACTGTAACGACGTTAATCTGTTTAGTTTGTAGGGTGCACAGAAAACATACCTCGTTAAAGAGTATCTTAGTATATTTTGGCATAGTGCTTTGTATATTAGTGTTTTTAGGCGTGTGGGAACTATGTCTTTTAACCTGTAGAGTTTGCCACGTATTGTTTGGAGTTTGTTGTGTAGATGGTTTATGTGGAAAATCCAGTTCATATCTGCATCGAAGTAAATTCCAAGGTATCGTATTGTTTCAACCTTGGTGATTGTAGTGGTTTCGCTGTTCTGTGTGTTTTTTTATGTTGGAGAGTGGATGTTGGATGGTTATATATTTGTTATCAACTGGTCGAGTCAGTGGATTTCTGAATATCATTAATTTTGTCTTATCTGAGTTTAGATGTACCCAATTTTTCGTATGCCAGTCTGTGATCAGGTTTATGTCATGTTGCACATTAGTTTGGGCTATGCTTGCGTTACTGTAGATGGATATTATTGCTGTATCGTCTGCGTATTGGAATATCTTACCTTTGAGTGGTCGCTGATTAATATCGTGCGTGTAAATGTTGAATAAAGTTGGGGAGAGTACAGCTCCCTATAACACCCCACAGGTTACTGGTAGCTCTCTATTTCGGTTTGATCTGATACGTGTGATATGCTTTCTATTTTGGAAGTAGTTTGTAAACCAACTGTGAAGAGGCCCGTCTGTTCCAACATGCCTCAACGTTTCTAACAAGGGTTGATCTGTGAGTCTATCAAATGCTTTAGTTAGATCAATAAAGACTACCATGGCAATTTTGTTTTTTGATAAGGCGGTATTAATTACGTCTGTAAAGTCTTCCAAGAGAGATGTTGTTCCCTTATTTTTCTGAAAACCATATTGTGTTTTGGGGATAATATGAAAGGTCTTTGTGTATGCTCTGAGTTTCGTCAGTACGATCCGCTCCATAATTTGATTGATAATTGGTAATGTTGCTATGAATCTGTGATTGTTGATTAAATTTCTCTTTCAATGTTTATATATGGGGTTGATTATGGCGGTCTTTAGCATACTTGGTATCTGTCCTGTTTTAAATATTTTATTTATTAGTTTTATTAGGATAGGACTTAAACTAGTTGCATGTTGCTTTATATCTTTAGGTCTGATACCATCGATTCCTGGGCCTTTGTTTGGTTTGATTTGATGAATTGCAGAGAGAAGTTCTGCTTCTTTTATGGTTGGGAACCATAGTGTCTGTTTTGATTGTGGTCCAAGTGAAGCTTCACGTTTTGTGATTGGGGGAATATTTCTGTGCAGGTCTTGGATGGAGTCTGCGAAGTATTGGTTAAAGTCATTTGCTAGTTGTTGGATAGGTATTGCGTCTTTAATGTAGCTGTGTTTTATGGTTTCGGAAGCGGTGGTATTGGGAGCATAATCTAGCATCTCTTTGATCAGATTCCAGGTTGGTTTCATGTTGTTTTCTGCAGAGGTTAATTTGTCTCTGTAGTAGCTTCTTTTTGCATTTCTGATTTGTGTTGTAAGGCGATTCCTTGTTATCTTATATTCAGTTTTTAAAGCTGTGTTATTTGGATATCGCTTTAATTCTTTCCATAGAGCGTCTTTCTGTGTATTTCTAGGATTTAGTTTTGTATTATCCAAGGATTTTGGGTTGTTTTTAAGCGAATTCTTTCTTTCTTTGCAGCTTTCTTATATATTTCCTGCAGTGTGAGTTTAATGGTGTTGTATAAGCTATCTGCTGAATCTGATGCCAGGTGTTCCCAGTCGGTTTTTCTTATTTGATGGTTGACTACTTCTTCGTCTATTATTGTTTTGTGTTGGTTTTCTTCTGTGCGGCGTTTCATGGATATTGTCTTGGTGTGCATGTTTAGAGCCCTGAAGTAATGACCTGATAACCTGATATGGCTTGATGGATAACAGTCCCATGGACTTCAATCCCTTAATCGGTATGAAATAGTCGTGTATTAAATGTTAGCGAGCACTTGACTCACCCTGTTTAGGGCAATGTGGAAGCGCCTGAGCAGAAAGGCAGTGCAGCTTCGAAAACTTACGAAAACGAAACAGAAACTAAAAAGTCTTACCTGCTCTGCTGATCGAGCACGAACGCCTTATCGAGAGTCTCGATCTCTAACCATCAGTATTAAATCTCAAAACTTTATGTAATAACTAGAGCGCTGAGAAACACGTCTGTCAATCCTTATAATCACAAGATCAAGATCATAGTCAATTTTTCGGGATCACATAATCCAAAATCAATACTCGGGATGAATTCTTTTCAATCGCCTGAAGTATTGGTCTGCTACTTTGCACTTTATGACTGATGCAGTGTAACTATTTGGTGGTGCTCGGACGTTTATATGATCTAGACAGGAGGCAGTGATAGTATTTCCGAATATTTCTTCTCTAGTATATGATGTTATTGTTTGTATTAGATTATACATGAATAGTGTGTCTAGGTATTGTACAGTGTTGTTCTGGTTTTCGTTTGCAATATTTATGTTTATGTCGCCGATTATCATTAGGTATTCAGTTGAGCATATTTCTTGGCGTGAAAGCCAGCAATTGAGTTGGTGCAAGAATTTTATCATGTTTAAATTTGGTGGCCTGTAAATAGCATTTAGTATTATGGGATGCTGTCTATATGTGGTATTAGCGATTTCGAATGAATTAGAATACTATTCATTATATAGAATGAATATATACCATATATTCATTCTAATTAGAGTAATTAGAATGAATATATGGAAATTAATAATAATAATAAAATTAGTTATTCAATCTTCATAATTCCTACGTACTATTTACAATGTATATATGCATACAAATGCATGCATAAGGCTACATCAAAACATTCATCTTTATCATACATAATGCATATTTGTATGATATTTTGTTATATTTTTGGTGACTACAGAGATTAGTTGCAAGTTCTGAATGTATTCACGTTTTTACATATTTCACATAGAGAGAGAGATTATCATCCATGCTACTAACATGTATACAGTTAATACATTGCAGTCTGTTCGAAGAGTTCAACATTCAGTGCTAAGTGAATAACAGGAATGTCCTGAGTATGCATTTTCATTTTCCACCATCATAACCATTTCTCTCTCTCTCTCACTCTCTCTCTCTCTCTCTTTCTCTGTGTGTGTGTGTGTGTGTGTGTGTGTGTGTGTGTGTGTGTGTGTGTGTGTGTGTGTGTGTGTGTGTGTGTGTGTGTGTGTGTGTGTGTGTGTGTGTGTGTGTGTGTGTGTGTGTGTGTGTGTGTGTGTGTGTGTGTGTGTGGTTTGAAGATACCATCATAATGAAAGATAATGGTTTCCTGATTACATTTATCAAACAAACTTTCTACACTACTTATTTCCCTACTACTACTTCATCGATAGTTCCTTAGTGCGTGACCCTTACTTCTAATTTCTATTCCTCCATCTCCTTTCTACGACCTTCGCCATTGGTCACATCTCTATGTAGCTAGCTAAACTCTACCATTCAGGTAAAGATTCTTTCATCTGTTCTCTAATTCAATTAAAATAATGAGTTAGACGAGCTACCTCTGATACCGTACAACATTGTTACGAGTATAATTAATTATCCGAGAGTACATTGGCCCGTACTGGATTTCCTTTACAATTAAGTCAAGGAGGAATTTTCAGTAGCTAAAATGTTATAACTTAAGATACGATCTCGATGGAGCGTTTCGAAGGCATATATAAGAGAAAAATAAGTTACAAAGAATATAAAATTCTGAATTTTGGGCAAATAATTAATGTATAACAACCATTGCAAAATAGGAAAACAGAGAAAAATCAAAATGCAATTAACTGATTAATTAAAAAGCAGTTTTTCTCATATATTCAGTTTTTCTCATAATCAAAATACAATTAATTGATTAATTAAAAAGCAGTTTTTCTCATATATTTAGTTATTACTGTTGAATGCCGTAATTTACTCATTTTAATGTGCTGTGTAATTGTTCATCTCATCTTTATTAAGTGTTATTATTATCCGTCAGAAGGTAAAGGTAAGTCGCCAATTTAACTCAGTTTAATAAGCGGAATTAGAATGCTTTATTTACATCAAATATCTACTTCAAATTAATGGCCTTACATTTTTTATACGCAGACATAATTTTTACGTTATCGACTTTATTAAAGATTATCTACATCAAAAATAAAACACTACTTGCATAGTTCAATTGCAGACGAGTATAGCTGCAGAAAGCAAATTGATCAGACGAAGCAAACTCAGCGCCACTCGGTGTCATTTATCTGAAAAGGAAATGACGTTTTTGACTTAATAAGTCATATCGATATAAAAATGCCAGTGTAGAATGTCGTCAATCGATTTATATCGTTTTTTGAAGCCGGGAACTACCAAGTTTTGATTTTTGATTTTAGAAATTTTAACAATAACAGAAAACTATACTTATAAATTGACTTAAAAGAACACAAGTCAACTTCTCCATTTTTTTAAATCTTAATTTTAATTCTTGAGTCAGCTGATATTGTTTCAATTAACAATACGCTAAGTACAGATTTCATCAGAATCAGATAAACCGATTTTTAACTCTTCTAAGACAAATAAACTTTTATAGTTTAATGGAAAGATGTGCATGTTTGGCGTAAGGGTAACTTCCACGGTGCTAGATAGATAGAAAGAAGAAAGTTATGCGTTTGATTTCATACAACACTTTTTATAGACCTTTTTAGCCAACTTCATGGAGAAACTGTGTTTTTGTCCCCCAACAGCACCGTTGGAACAATGCCTATTTGGAATATGAGCTCGTGGCATTTGTCTACGGTACTTTTTTATCTATAAGTGTACAAATCGCCAGTAGAAATGAACTCAACTAGCAATGACGATGATGATGATGATGATGACGAAGGGTGATGAATATATTCCAGTTGCCTATCGATTCCCCTTCCCCCAAAAAAGTTAAGGGTTAAGAGACTTAAATAAGTACAGGTAAATGTAACTGATCGCAGAGGGTTTGTAAGAATGTAATATAGGTTTATAAGCAAACTTTTCATGCGTGAGACCAAAATTTAAAAAAAAAAAATACCTTATTGATTAAACTCTTTATAATGATAATCAGTCTAATCACATTAAAAATAAATTAATTAATTAAAAAGATTCCAGCATGATAGAATATAGAACGCGTTCCTTTTTTGCCATGAGCTATCGTGATTTAAGAGATATGTTCTTTTCAAAAAGAGAAAAAAAATACACTACAGCTTTTCATGCGACGTGCGTTGTTCAGTAGTTATAACTGTTGAAGTAGGGTTGAGTTAAATGGTCAATTTAATATGTTTCTATCTAGCTTTTCGATTAATATATACTGATTGGAAAGAAGTCAATCGAAACCCCCGTGAGTAAGGTGCATTGTACCACGTAACGAGTCACGTGTTTGTAGGAATGTGTAAATCGAAGATATGATGCTCTCAAGTTCAGTGCAACTGTGTCCCAGTTAAACAGCTAAGAGAAGGAAACTGGCAGAGTTTGGAAGAAGCATTGTGATAGGATGCCATTGCAGGCCTATCTGTTCGGCAAATTGTTGACAAATCGGGCTAACTCTGGTCAACAATCAGTGATATCATACTGAGGTGGAAACTCAGGGAGTCAACTGCAAGTGTTACCCGCAGTGGATGACCAATCACACTCATTGTACGTGATCGTAGGGTACTGCGAACAATAGTATGTAAAAGTCATCATGCTAGCGCCACATTACTCGAACCAAAATGCAGCGTCGTCTTTAGTGGTACAATGAGGGTGTACAATGGGACGTGGAAGCTTTAAAAGCTTTGTTATGGAGCAACCTAACACGATACACCCTCTACCGAACAGATGAAAGGGTGTGCGCATGCCCGGTGAACGTCTCTTAGCAGAGTGCGTAACCTCAACCATGAAATTCGGAGGTCGAGGTATGGTCCTGTTTTGTTTGGTCACGGAGACCTCAGTTTGTGGTCCCACTGAACTTCGAGAGGGTATTTAAGCATTCTGGGTAATGCAATGCTTCCTCCTTTGTGGCGTTTCTAGGGAATTGACCATTGTCTTTTTCAACAAGACAACGTGCCGTTTCAAATGGGTGCTGCTGCTGCTGCTCCTGCGTGGTTTGTGAATATGAATATCACCACACTTGACTGGTCTCAACAGAGCCCTGATCTCAGACTTATTGCACATCTGTCGGGTGAACTGGAGCGTCCAGTTAGGTAAAAATACTTCCGCCCAACAACAGTCCAGGATCTTATTACATGGCTACACGAAGAATGGTTCAAAATTCCCATTGGTCGCAATTGTACGCTTATGAAAAGTATGATTGCTGCAGTCATCGCAGCGAAAACAGGTCCTATATCCTACCTCTTATTAAGGTGGACCCATGGCTGTTTATTCCTCATACTATGGTGTTCGTTGACTTCTTTCCAAGCAGCGTATTTCTCTTCTCATAAACATCCGTTATTGTAATTGAAAGACTATCTCTCTCTCTCTCTCTCTCTCTCTCTCTCTCTCTCTCTCTCTCTCTCTCTCTCTCTCTCTCTCTCTCTGTAGACACTTCATCGTTTTAATATAAATTTTATTTCCAGATGTATTGGGAAATATTTTGACATGATATTGTCATGTTTTTATTAGTCTAATATTCATTTAATAGTTTTTTTTTTAAATAATTTTGAATTTATTTAAATTCACAATTTTCAATGTAAATTAATAAATTCATATCGAAATAAATTCTCGAATTTATTTTCAACTTAAAAGTGCATGTTTAATTTGGTTTAAATAATTACATGTTCGCAAATGTTTCTACGTAGCAAGCTAATATCAATGGTTTTGGAATTTTTCAAACGGTTAACATAAGTGCGCTCATCATCCCAAACATAAATACTAAACTAAAAATGTGTTTAATTAATTACGTCAAGATGCTAATTGGATTTAATTCATCAAAAGAATCGCTTTTACTCAAAGTTTCTAGAAGTGAAAACAACACCTCCTTAAGACGCGTCAGTAATTCAAGTTGCCAATGTTGAACAAAAAAACATTCGCTTTTAAGAAAAAACATCACGAAAGTGGAGAATTCAAAAAGTTTCTTAATTTTTCGGAGAAAACTTAACGTCAAGTAAATTTCCATACGTATTCACATAAAAATAATTACACTTTAAAGACCCCAATTATCCTCGCCTCATTCCACAAATAGCGAAAGTCTCGTGTGAATGAGTCTTAATAAATAATCCTAGATAATCGCACTACTGGGAAAAGTTGCAAACTTTTTTTTATTAAAAGATGTATGTTAAGTTTAATTAGAGTGTAAAGAATTTTCAAAAATACTGAAAATTCTCTAAACTTAATTAAATTAAGTTTAGGCTATTTGAAACACCAAATTATTAAATTTATAATCATCATAGAAGAACTATCAATATTGCTTTTTTTTTACATTATTTGAATTATATTGCTATATTTTATTATATTTAGCATTATTAGATTAGCATGCATACGTAGCCTAATTTTAATCACTGAGATTTCAAAGAATAAAACGACATAAAATACTTTCTTAAATTTTAGATTTGTTGAATGGCGTTCTTGTTTCAGTAATCTAGTTAACTTTTATGATAACGTAACAAGATTTGTTGATGAGGGCAAAGCATGTACGTTGTAATTTTTTAAAGATTTTGCAAAGGCATTCGATAGGGTGCCATACACATGATAAATTGATCTTTAAACCTCAACGTATAGGTTTTGGTAATACGTTGGTGGCGTGGATTGTCAATTGGTTGTCTGAAAGATATCAAATGGTTGTGTATGGATAGGCAATATCATTATCTCTGCTGGGATCATTACTTTTCAACCTTTACTGTATATCAATGGTATTACCACTGAAATGCAGGAAGATATTCAGTTGTTTGCAATTGACTTGAAGCTGGGGGATGTTAATGAGAGTAGTGCTGATGTAATAACTCTTCAGGAGGATCTGAACGGGGGTGAATGAGAATACCAGTTTAATGTTGATAAATGTAACGTTTTGAATTTTGGGATGTGGAAATATATTGAAGTTATGGTGGATCAAAATTTGAAATTTAAGGGGCATGTTGCAAAGGTAATAAAGATAACTTAGAGGATTGCTGCAATATTATTTAAGAAGAATGTCAATCACAGATACAATTGTAATATTCATATCCTTATTTCACACTGTATCGTAATATGATGTATATTTTTTATATAATTTATGTAATTGTTAATGGTATAAACCTCTCTCTTCCTCGATGAGTCTTTGACTCCAGAAGGGTTAATGTAGCAATAATAATAAACTTCAAATCACTATTAACACAGCAGTCTGTATGCATTTAGTCTTGTTACCAAACGTTTGTAAAGTCCTTATAAGGACTGGCTTAAAGGGGCGAAGCAAGAATGCTTTTCATCTTCCCCGTTATCTGTAGAGGACAGTGTAGGGATAAGGTGATATTGAGCTATTAAAGATCTGATCGTAGCAAGAGGGCAATAGCCGAGCCTCAGTTAGAACGTCATTGGCTGTAGCATTGCCATCCATTACTCTCCATGGGTATTAATCACCGCATCTCACGGTCGATTGTTGATCTCATCTCCCATTTTTTTTCAAATTATTTAACAACAAATTCTTTTAATTATTTCTTGTTATATAATAATTTTATTGGATTTTGGAAGATTTACTTCAAAAGTTTTATTCAATTTGTTTGTTGAATTATTATTTTAGTGTTAAATAAATGATTTCTTAAGACACCGACTAAAAATAAGCGGTCGAAGCATAAAATACAGTTTCAGATATGAGAACGCTGACGTCAGTCACTACTCAAGTATTTCCTGGGATTGAGTTTATTACTGTTATAACGATACAGAGAAGCACTCCAAACCGAGCTTGCATTTCTTCGTTTTCCGTTTTCAACTAAATTCTACTTCTGCCATATTTAATTTTTCGACATGAAGACGATTTGCCAGTAGGTTTCTACAGGGATTCTCTTCATTGCATTTATGCACTGAATTTATAAACCTGTTCCTAAATAAAATGGTTCGCCAGATATTCGTAATATTCAACGAAAAGCAGGAGCTTAGAGAGAGAGAGAGAGAGAGAGAGAGAGAGAGAGAGAGATGAAACGACAGTTGTTTTCTACATGCTTATCAGACGATGTCTCTAAGGAATGCACTCGAGAAAAGAGATAAATCCATATGAGGGAAGAAGATACAGTAAACAGAAAAAAAAAAAGAATGCAAAGAATCCCAACAAGATATTTACAAGTTAAAATGATTATAAACGTATATATAGTTCAAAATTGTTATATATAAAAATTATTATTATATATTAATATTATAAAAAATTAATATTAATATTAATATTATAAAAAGTATTATTATAATAAAATTATTATATATATAAAATTATTACAAACGTATATATAGTTCAATTGCGGACGAGTATAGCTGCAGAAAGCAAATTGATCAGACGAAGCAAACACAGCACCACTCGGCATCATATCTATGGGACGTCATCATTTCATATTTATAAGTCATGTGACAGGTTGATTTGAGATGCTAGAGAAGTGGCATACATTGATTCGTTAATAATGATCAGATGAAATTTACATTTTTGTGCTTGTCCAATCAGAGCATAATCAAAGTGAGTCTGCGTATTTAACTGCATTTATGACATATAAATATATGTCATGAATACAATTCATATATTTATGACACGTATTCGTAAATATTAAGCATAGTTTTGAAATAAGATATATGAAGCTACTGTCCGCAGAGTTATTCATTCTTACTGATTTTTGATTCTTGTTAGAATCTCTCAAGAAAATTGCTTTCTTTTCATTCGTTAAAGTAAAAAGTGTAAACTCTTTCAGCTGCGATTATTGCTCTTTTTTTTCAAGTCAACAAATAAGATGAAACCATTATTTTTCTAAAAAAAAAATATCTAAGATTTCTTCTATTTTATTAATTTAATAAATTACTTATTAGAGAAATATATTCATTTAATCATTCCTTTTATTAAAACACCATTTTTTTCTTCACATGTAGTTCAAATAACTTCTCCTAAACGATTAGCTTCAGTCGTTGAAAAAATTTCATTTTTTTAAATCATTGGAACAAAAATGGCGGTTCGCATAGTAGTCTCGCATGATGGTTGTTGTTGCGAAGAATGTTTTTTTGATTTCAGTGGTGATTAGTGAGTCTTAGATATTGTGAATCTGCTTTGTTTGCAGAATAGAAGGTAAGAATGTAACTTTTGATACAATTTTCTGGCCCTAGCCCGTTCTATTCGCCATCATATCTATCAGAAATATATCTTAATATTTCGTACACAAGAATGGAGAATGTAAACGATATCAAGGACGCCATTCAACAGCTAAACAAAGATATGTCACTTGACATTCTCAAATTCATCCTTAAGAAATTTGATACAGACTATCCTGGTTGCTTGAATCTCTTCACTCAAGTAAATGACACTGAAGATGATGATTTGGACATAGAAGAGGACATTACACCTGTTCTACCTACAAAGATTCCCCGACAGTTCGATTGTTCTCATGAGGAACAATCTAATAAAAGACGAAGAACATCGGGAGGTGAATTGGAAGATAATGTAAGAACTCAACAAAATCAGATCTCCCAAGACAGAAAAGAAAAGTTCCCTCCAGTTATTCTTCGAGATAAAGACAAATGGACCTCAGTCTCAAGATCCCTAGGAGAACAAAATATCAATTTTTCATGGGCAAGAAATACTGAAGAGGGTGTAAAGATCCACCCTACCACTGTCACTGATTATCGCTTGATGACGAAAATGTTTGACAACTCCAAACTGCCCTTCCACACCTTTGCGCTAGCAAGCGAGAAGAACTAAAGGTAGTTCTAAGAGGAGTGGCTGAAGGCATCACAACTGATGAGATCACAGCTGACCTCATCAATCAAGGACTGACTCCAACCAAAGTCAGTAGAATATTGAGGTCAGATAAAACACCAATGCCACTGGTGTTGGTCGAAATCTCCAACACACAAAAAAGCATATATGAAGTTACGGACATCTGTAAGCTTAAAATCACAACCGAACCTCTAAGGAAGAAGGCATCGGCAGGGCAGTGCCACAGATGCCAGAGGCGAGGCTCGGGCATGCCCAAAAAATGTACAGAGCTGCATATAGATGCTTAAATGCGGTGAGCGTCATGAAACCAACTCCTGCACCAAACCCAGATCGACACCTGCCTGTTGTGCCAACTGTAGAAGACCACACCCCTCTAATTACAAGGGTTGCCTTTTCCATCCAAAAAACCGTGGATCATTAAGAAGTAACCACGCTCCTGCAAGAAATGACACAATGCACATCCAAGCAGTTCGCCCTCCAGATCATATTACCTCATATTCGACAAACACAGGAAGGCACTCGACCCTCAACCATGTCCAAATCATATGCGGAAGCGGTAAGAACCCAGACTTCTTCATTCCAAGCGCGAACAATCTCTAATCTCACATCAGCTTTAACCTCGTCACTCGCAACAATTCTGCATGAATTCAGCAAAGCAAGCACCTCACCATCCTCCAGAAAATGATTCTACCTAGAAACCCAATCCATATTAACAGCTCTCTATAATGTTTAAAAAATTTAAACCAAATTCTCTCATGATAACAGCATGGAATGCCAATGGCTTAACAAACAAAATTCTCGAGCTGCAAGAATTTGCAAAAAGATACAATCCAGACATAATCTTGATCAGTGAATCCCACCTCAGAACCATCAAACAATCCAAAACTAAGAGGTTATAGTTTATACAGGACAGACAGACTTAACTCTAGTGGAGGCGGAACAGCTATTTTTATCAAAAATTATTTAAGCCACAACTCGCTGCCCAACCCCCGAACTCTAAACCTTGTGGTGACGGGTGTGGAGGTGCACACTAATAACGCTGGCAAACTCAAAATCTACGCAGCGTAAAATCCTCCCAGTATTCCACTATTGACAGCAGACTTAGACTCCATCCTCGGCTCCACGGATTCCATAATTATGGCTGAAGACCCTAACTCCGAACATACGGCCTGGTTCAGTTTGTTAATCAACGCCAAAGGCCGTACCTTATACAACTACACATTACTCAACTCATCAATAGTAGCTGGACCCACTGCGCCCACCCACTACAGCCCATCAGGAAGTTCTGATGTATTAGACAGAGTTATCCTCAGAAACATCAAATATCAATACCAGCTGGAGACAGTAGAAGAGCTTAACTCAGATCATAATCCCATCCTACTCAGGTTAGGACTTCAAGACCAGCTCTCTCCCCATCATTCTTTCATACCATGGGACAAGCTCTCTAAGGTTCTTCCAGTCCACATCGGTCCTCCCCCCACCTGTCATTCGTGAAAAAAGAAGAAATAGATCAAGCTGTAAACAATTTAACTAGGTAAATCAACACAGCAATAGCATCAGTCACTCAAACCACTGTCTTCTACGCTCCTAACTGGATCCCAGAAGAGATATTGTACCTGATTAGGGCCAAAAATAAGGCCAGAAAGCGATATCACAATACTAGAGCCCCGCAGGACAAAGCAACCTTGAACACTTTGAACAGACAGGTTCGAGAAGTCCTCCAGGTCCACAGGAACTCCAAATGGGAAACCAAACTGAAGGAAATCAACACAGAAGATAACTCCTTGTGGAAGTTTGTAAAATTTCTTCGTACAAAAAGACAACCACTTCCCCCTTTAAAGACCAATCTTGGAGTTGCACACGCAGATGAAGAAAAAGTAGAAGCCCTAATTGACAATCTGGAAAATCAATGCAGCCCATCTTATGCAAACTTAAATATCAATCTTATTTACAAAGTTCATCGTAAAGTTAGAAATGCACTAAGTCAGCTTAAGGATGATTCAGAAACCATCACCCCCACATCTCCAACAGAAATAATAAATATCATTTCCCATCTGAAGAATAAAAAGGCCCCCGGCCCGGACGGCATTACCAATAGAATAATAAAGCTACTCCCACGGAAAGCCATAATTCATCTAGTTAATATTACCAATTCCATTTTTAGATTCCAGTACTTTCCCACAGATTGGAAAATCGCGGACATTATACCTCTGAAAAATCCTGGTAATAACCCACAACTTCCCCAAAGCTACAGGCCCATCAGTCTTCTTTCCTGTCTTGGCAAAGTAATAGAAAAGGTCATCCTATCAAGACTACAATCAGCAGTGGACCAACAGAAAATAATCCCAAATGAGCAATTTGGGTTTCGCAAGGCTCACAACACGGTGCAACCAATTCACCGACTAACAGAACATATCACTCATGGCTTTAACTGGCACCTTCATACTGCTGCTGTATTTTTGGATGTTGCTAAGGCCTTTGATAAGGTCTGGCATCAAGGCCTAATCTTCAAACTAATTGAAAACAATATCCCAATTAAACTAGTGAAACTCATATATTCATATATCAATGACAGATACATGCAAGTAAAACTCAACGGAATTGGTTCTTCAAGGCGCAAAATCCTGGTGGGAGTACCTGAAGGTTCTCTACTGGCCCCAATACTTTTCACAACTTACATGGCAGATATTTCTTCTCAACCCAAGAACAACTAGTACGGCCCTTTATGCCGACGACACCGCTATTCTAGCTAGATCGCTCAGCCCTCACCTGGCAATCACTAGACTCCAAGGAAGTATCAATGAGCTAGCAAACTGGTTCACCAACTGTAGAATTCAAGTAAACCCCCTCAAAAGCTCAGCCATGATGGTTTCAAGAAGAAAGATCTGCAACAAAGAAGACATCCTGCTCTCTGGTCAAAAGATCCCATGGCAATCAGAGACCAAATATCTTGGGGGTATTGATGGATAAGAAACTCCTTTTCAACAAACACATCAATCTCATTTGCTCTAAATCTTCCAAAGTCATAGCTCAGCTCTACCCATTGATCAACCGCAAGAGCAAATTGAACCTACATAATAAATTGCTCCTTTACCGGATGGTAATACGTCCAGTCATTACCTATGCCTCGCCAGCATGGAGTCACACTTCAAGATCAAACATTTTAAAATTACAGAGAATCCAAAACAAATGCCTTAGGATGATCCTGGATGCACCGTGGTTCATCAAATTCACAAATTCACCGCGAAACCGGCACTCCCTACATCTCCTCCCTTCTTCGTGATCTTGCAGAAAAATTCTTCGTGAAGTCAAGTTCACATTCAAACCCACTAATCGTGCAAGCTGTCAATTACAATGAGACTGATTACTACAAACACAAAAGACCGAAGTCTATTCTTCTCTCAACCGATCACAGCTAACACTACTGCCCTCAGAGGGCGAGCTTAATTGCTCACATATCTCCCTTTCCCAAACAACTCTCATTACAGATAAAGGGGAATATGAAAAGCACTTGTGCTTCACCCATCCTGTCAGTAATGTTAATGGCAATGCTTCAATCGTTTCCATCCTGGCCCTGTATGCAGATGATACAGGTATACAGCGGTATTAAAAACCACCACAGCCATCAATAAACTACAAGAAAACATACTACAGATTGAGAAGTGGTTCTCTAAATGGAGACTACAAGTAAACCCCCAGAAGAGCATAGCTATACTATTTACCAGAAGACCGATGCTTCCCAAAGATGATATCCTCCTATTCAACACAAAATCCCCTGGAAAACAGACGTCAAATACCTTGGCGTACTACTAGACAAAAGGCTAACTTTCAATTCTCATATCAAGGCTCTCTGTGCAAAGGCATCAAAAGCCATCGCTCAACTCTATCCTCTAATCAACATGAACAGTAAACTAAACACCAGAATCAAACTGCTTATCTGCAAACTGATGGTCCGCCCTATACTCACTTATGCTTCTCCAGCCTGGAGTCATACCGCTGATACTAACATTCTCAAATTACAACGAGCACAGAATAAATGCCTTCGTATGATATTAAGCTCTCCATGGTTCATTAGAACTGTGCAGCTCCATCGAGACACAGATGACCCCTACATATACACTTTTCTGCAAACTACAGCAACAAACTTCTTCAAAAAAGCATCTGCACACCCCAATTAACTGGTTCAAATAGCTACGAATTACGATGCCACAGACTGCTTCAAATACAAAAGACCCAAGCCATACTAATAACCCCTCTGATATTTAACCTCCAAGCCCGCCCAGGGCGAGCAATTAGCTCACAAACATTTCCATTCACTGTTTCCATGTCAGATAGCAGGAATCATGAAAAGCGCTTTGCTTCAGAGTCAGAAATGTTAATCGTTAATCGCTTCAACCGTGAGATGCGGTGATTGATTCGTTCAATCCAATACCCTTGGAGGGTAACGGATGGCAATGCTGTAGCCAATGAGGTTCTAATGGAGGTTCGGCTATTGCTGTTACCCTCCTGCCATGATCAGAGCTTTAATTGCTCAATTACACCTTATCCCTACACTGTCCTCTACAGATAACGGGGAATTTGTGAAAAGCATTCTTGCTTCGCCCCTTTAAGCCAGTCCTTATAAGGACTATTTCTGAAGAAAGAGCTTCTGAGAGATGCCAAAAGTCCTTTTTAGGAATTCCAGGGTAACAAATGGCAATGCTGTAGCCAATGAAGTTTTAACTGAGGCTCGGCAATATATACTGCCGTTACTCAGCCATGACTAGAGCTTTTTAGCTCAATATATTGCCGTTACTCAGCCATGACTAGAGCTTTTTAGCTCAATAACACTCCATCCACACAGATTTTCTTCATTCAGATGACGGGATAAAGAGTCAGTCCATCGCCAGTTCTTTTAAGAACTATTTCTGAAAGAGATATATTGCCATATTGCCATTACCCAGCCATGACTAGAGCTTTTTAGCTCAATATTGTCGTTACCCAGCCATGACTAGAGGTTTTTAAGTCGAAGAGTCATTTTTAGGACTTCCAATGACGTTTTAACTGAGGTTCGGCTATTGCCGTTACCCAGCCATGACTAGAGCTTTTAGCTCAATAACATCCCATCCAAACAGATTTTCTTCATTCAGATGACGGGATAAAGAGTGAAGGACTCAGTCCATCGCCCAGTTCTTTTAAGAACTATTTTTAAAGATCTCGAGTGGAAAATCGACCGTGAGATGCGGTGATTAAGATTAATACCTTGGGAGGGTAATGGATGGCAATACTGTAGCCAATGAAGTTCTAACTGAGGCTCAGTTGTGCAGCTATCCCCTGGGAAGCAGAGATTCGAGAGTTTGATTTCGCTCTGTTAAGGTTTTTCCTTAAGGGAGCAATTTGAGTCTCCGGGGGAAAGTGTTTTCCGGCACGGCCCGGTGAGGGGATTTGTTGGCGAATGCTTTTCTTCGGAATATGAGCGGTTCTGCTCGGTGGTGGTGGAGCGCGTCACTGAGTGGAACCAACGCCGAGTTGGAATTTTTAGAGACGGCTTTACTTAGATATAAGGTCATTAAAACCCTTGATGGGTAATGGATGGCAATGCTGTAGCCAATGAAGTTCTAACTGAGGCTCGGCTGTTCCTGTTACCCTCCTGCTATGATCAGAGCTTTAATAGCTCAATAACACCTTATCCCTACACTGTCCTCTACAGATAACTGGGAAGATGAAAAGCATTCTTGCTTCGCCCCTTTAAGCCAGTCCTTATAAGGATTAGTTTCTAGACCAACCAATCTTCAACTAAATATCCATCCGGCATACATAAGAGAATTATATTAATCTCTTATTAATATCTTAATAATCTCTCTTCTCTTTTTTCTCTTAAAATGTGCATTATTATTATAGATTTAATAATTTGTATTTTGAGAAATTTAATTATGCTTATTATGTTTGGTGAAGCACGTGTGATACATAAAAAAATTCGAAAATATCTCAGTCGGTAGAAAGAAAATAACGACATTTAGCTATTTTAAGATTTTTTCTTTCTGAAATTAATGAGATAAATTTTACAAAACTTTGTGATGTACAATAGTGATTCCGCTCTCGGTCCAAATAGGTCACGGGTTCGAACTGTGAGCCTGGATGTACGTTTGTGAATGTTGTTACGTGAATCAATTTCGTCGCAAAGTGGCTTTAAAAAATCCCACGTTCGGTCTCATCAGATCGAAATTTTGAGCGAACCCAGTATTTTTCTCAGGCCAACATCTGCAGCCTAAGGAGCTATTGTGGAACAGAAAGAGACATAGGCCTGTTCTTTAAAATATCAGTAAAAACGTTGCATCCTCAAAAATATTGCACTTATTTCGGCGTTCATATTTTCAGAGTTTCGAGTCCACTCTAGAAGCAGCTCAGCACCAGTATTACCTGTGAAGTATACCAAACTTCACAGATGGGATGATCACTAATACTCCGGCTTCTGCCATACCAGTAAGAGCCCATACGTTCGGAAAAGGATTTAGAGTGATTCATAGCTTCAGATCTCAGTTGCCTTTTCCTGAATCCAAAACTGCGTAACTCTCTATATGAATGCGCTACCACCAATCTGAATTCCTGTAGATGCTTTGAACACCTGGTTTTAAGCTTTTCAGCATCAGAATTACAAGAATTTCGTACTATCCTTTGGAAATAGTATTTTGAATCTTCTTGTGCGTTTCTCAGCTTAGTTACGAAGAAGAAATAGGTCATTGATATCGGAGCCTACACATACTGGCTACCGAATTAGAAAGCTTTATGCAGATATAGGTAAATGTCACTTACACAGCATATATGCAACATACTTGGTCACGTGCGTCACCACGTTTTCTAGGCAACTATTTAAGAATACTGCTGGTCAGTAATCGTCAATAGTTTTGATCACAATGGAAAAAAAAAAAAAAAACGAAAGATCTTTCGGAGTTCGATAAAGGGCTTATTGTGGGTGCCCGTCTGGATGGAACCACGATTTTGAAAAGCAGAGCTGACTGATTTCTCAAAAGGGGAGATATCCCGAGTGTTTAATCAGCGGAAAAATAACCCACATTGATTGTATAAGGATAGTAACTGTGTCCCAAGACAGTCAGGAAACGAGATCGCCGTCATCTGAGAAAGCTTGTACAGACAAACAGAACTTCCTGTGTGCAGCAATTGACCGAAGCATTTAACAAAGGCTGCTCGCGACCCATATCTCGCCGAACTATGCTCAGAGAATTGAAGAGGATCGGTAGTAGAATTCGTATGCCTATACGGAAACCACTGATTTCTGGGAAGAACCGGAAAGTTCGTCTATAGTGGTGTCAGGAACACCGTGACTGGACACAGGAAGACTGGAAAAACACCATGTAGTCCTAAGAGTGACGGTATACCTTGTTCTGCACCAACGGTAGAACTTGGTGGACGGAGAGCTTGGTGGGAGCTCCATGCAGCAATAACCTAGACCGCCTTGTAAACACAATTCAAGGTTCTGAAAGTAGTGTCATGGAGTGGAACATATTCTATTTGTAAGGAACGGGTCCCGTGATATTGTTGGAAGTTGAGTGTACTCCAAGGAATATTTGAACATTGTTACTGATGAAATCCATCCTGCAATGTCGACTTTGTATCCAGTACATAACAACTGTTTCATGAACGACAATGCTATTGTCCATCGCTCAAGAATTGTTCAGCAGGTTTTCAGTGAGCATGACAGCGGCTTCCACCATCCTCCCTGGACACCACAAACTCCGATCTGAACCCACACTGAGAGTGTACGAGACACCTTGGAAAAACAGATCCGGGATAAGCCCTCTCCTGTCAAATCTGAGACAGTTAAAGGACTGTCTTGGTATGTTGTAGGCGTAGATGCTATCTAAAACCTTTTGGAATCTATGCCAAACTGATGTGCTATAATTCCAGCTAAAGGAGGTCCAACATGGTATTAAATAAAAGTATCTACTTCGGTGGCCGGTCTTTGTATGATTAATGGCACGTCTTTCAAAACCTGTAAGTTCTTATTAGCGTACCATTGACAGTATACAGAGATATGGTGTACTCTAAAAATGTAACGGTTTACCTTATACAGCAGTATAGGCTGTATGAAGAAACAGGGTATGCTCTAATACTTACTTTAACGTAGTATATATTTTATATGCAGTTTTTGAAGAATTGATTATTTCTCATGTTCTTTCTCAAATTTCTTGGAACATACAAATTACAACATTTTTTTTTCATAAATTTTAAGAAACAATTAAAAATTGTTTATTAAAATTACTCTTGTACTTTTTTTCCCATTTTGCAAATGGGAAAAAAAGTACAAGATTTAGCTTTTTTTTAGTTTGTTCGCATTTGGCGAAAGATAAAAACATAAAAATAAAATTTAAAAACTCTCTAAATGGAGTTTGAAACTGTGAATAATCATATCGTAATTAATACAATTGGTTACTTTGTCGTATTAAAATACCTTTTCAAATACCTTAAAACCGATGGTAGATAATATAATAAAAACGTGAATTAAAGTCAGTGCAAATCATTAGTATAGTTGAATATTTCTTCTTCATAATTGCACTTCTATAAATATCAAGATTCAAAGGCAATCATCAACCTCACACAGCTAATTACGAACTACGTCACTATTTTCTATCCGCGTTAGATGCACCGCAACCTTGTATGAAAAAATTATAAGGAACATACATGTTTGTAATATCAGAATAAAAAAAAATAAAGGATAAATTATAATATAATATAAAAATTATATTAAATTATATTATTAAATTATATTATCCATGATCTATTCGTAAGACACCCTTTTCATAATTAAATGAAAAATATACATATAAGACAATAGGTGTTTTTTGTCTTGGTTGAGGATCAATCAACCGTCAGATGCGGTGAGTCTAGTTTCTAATATTGGAGCTATTGTCGCTTTTACAGTTGTTTTTTCTCTCTCTCTCTCTCTCTCTCTCTCTCTCTCTCTCTCTCTCTCTCTCTCTCTCTCTCTCTCTCTCTCTCTCCCCAGATTATGAGCATTTCTTAAGAAAAGTATTTACTTATTTATTCCTGAAATCATCAGGAATATAGCACATTTACAGAAAATTGAAACCAAAGATCCATTGTTAGACTTTATGTGACCTAAAAACATCTCCAAAGATGTTCGACTACTCAATTTGAAGCTTAGTCGAACATCTTTGTAGATGTTTTTAGGTCACATAAATTCTAAGAATGATCTTTGGTTTCTATTTCCTGTAAATATGCTTTAGAAAGAGAACCTCAAAAAGTTCCTGCATAAGATTCCTATCTGAAGTGATTCTAAGTTGAATAATTTTCTTTGAAATGGAAAGGAGACATAACTTATTATTTTCTGCAGGGAACGATATGTCTTTTAAATATCCATAGCACAGTGCCATTACAATCTTTGTGGATTCTAATACAAATATGCGCCATAAGAGGGCGCTATCTACCAATCAAATTTCGACAGTTTGCGCCTGACATGAAATGCACTGCTGTAAAAACCGCTACATAAAAAAATAAAAATTAGAAAAAGAAATAAAGTTTGATGTTAGTTAGTTAAAGGGTACTGGAACAATTTATATTGCAACTGTTGCTATCAAAAGTATTTCCAAGTTCGAAACAGTGACGTTTTTATGCCATTCTTGGACGGATTTTCTTGGATTAAATTCTTGACGCATTTCAGAGCTCTTGAAACCCGAAAGTTTCGAAATATATCCTGAACAGAAAGATTCTGGAAAATCAAGCTAGGTGGCGCTCTGTACCACCATAACATCTCTCAAATTAATCATTTTATCGAAAAAAGAAAAGTGTTGAAAGTTACTTAGTCTCAAGAAGTTTTTCTTTCAGCTAATGAACATTGATTTTTGTATTGGAGACTAAAAATACAACAACTGTCCTCTCAATAAAACTGTATGCCGCTACGGGATTACTTACGTCCAGAATGTTTACAGCACAAACAATGTTTACTTCAATTTCTTGGTCCAATTTAATTTTTCACTTTTCCTATATAAAAGTTCGAAAGTATTTTCAAGATTACGGTCTGTACCACCATAACATCTTTAACATGTTCCGTGCCAATCACGCGATATCGCGCGATGCGAGTTCTCGCTAAACGGCCGATCACGCGTTATCGCGTTGACGTCGCTAACTAAATAAAAAAAAATAAACAAATTTTAGCCACCACACGAAATTCCAATTTTTAGCTTGGCAATGAACGATACGCGTGATGCGAGTTCTCACCAAACGGCCGATCACGCATTATCGCGTGGACGTCGCTAACTAAATAAAAAATAAAAAAAAATTGGCCACCGCACGAAATTCCAACTTTCAGCTTGGCAATGAAAGTGTTAAATCAATTATTCCTAAAAGAATTCTTTGACTGCATGTGTAAACTACCAATTCATTTCTGTGAATTGCCTTTATGATATAAAGAAATACTTTCATTTTTGATATTTGTCGTCTCTGTTTATTTTTATACAAAAAGCAGATAAAAATAATATTATAGCTCTTCATTTACAATAATATACTAGTAATTGTAGTAAAAACTCTTCCTATATCTTTAAGAATTCTATACATTGGTTATAATTTGATTATACACCATTTTGATTTTGATGAATGAAAACTATAAGTTATTTAATAGATTTGTGCTGTACTGTAATAATACTGTAATAATTTTTAAAAATTCGACCGTGAGATGCGGTGATTGATTCATTCAATCCAATACCCTTGGAGGGTAGTGGATGGCAATGCTGTAGCTAATGAAGTTCTAACTGAGGCTCGGCTATTGCTGTTACCCTCCTGCCATGATCAGAGCTTTAATAGCTCAATAACACCTTATCCCTACACTGTCCTCTACAGATAACGGGGAAGATGAAAAACATTCTTGCTTCGCCCCTTTAAGCCAGTCCTTATAAGGATAAGGCTGTACTGTAATGGTGTGGTGACCGGGATAAGAATAGCACCAATATAGCTAATGAATGTCGTACGAGGCAACTAAAATGGGTATCCAGGGAGGGTAATGGATGGCAATGCTGTAGCCAATGAAGTTCTAACTGAGGCTCGGCTATTGCTGTTACCCTCCTGTCATGATCAGAGCTTTATATAACTCAATAACACCTTATCCTTGCACTGTCCTCTACAGATAACTTGTTTTGTCCTTTTAAGGGCTGACTGTAATCGAATTTTATGATTCTATTTTACTTTTCTCCATTTATGACTTTTTATTAAGCATCAGTTGATTCATAATTAAACCATGTCAATGTTCAAGTCTTAGGAGAACCATCCATCCTGATACGCAATGTATTATTGGATTTCCTGTCTTCGAGTATTTTCAACAATGCAAGAGTGCCTCAGGGTTCTAATTCTATCGCTTACCCTCTTTTTTCTATGCATAAATGAGTTGATCTCACTGACCAATATCCTTTCCCTAGTTTGCTAATGATGCTACACTCCATTCCTGCTACCTATTTGAAAAACTTCGCAAGGCACAATCATCTCAAGCTTCATTGTTTGAAATTGATCTCCATCCATTTTGCAATGAAACAAGATAAGTTACTTTGTATGTTTAATAACCTAGTTACTTTGAATGCTCTCAAAATGAATGTTTGAGTGTGCATCCTTTCTCGCAAAAAAAAGGGTCTACGTTCATCTTTTTTACCTACAATAATATACAAATCACCACGAAAAATCAGAAAGCTGTTCTTGGACTGACATTTACTACCATTCTTTCATGCATAAACACCAAAACCTCTCCAAAAATTTTTTGATGGCGACAGACTTGGGCCGTTACAACACATGTAGCAGCTGCTCATCATCCCTCTACTGTGTAAATTTACTGAACCTGCTTCTCCTGTTCCTCTTTTAATCCATCTGTGTCTGTTTTCGGACAGCATGCCCCACAAAGTGTGCCACAGCAACTACCATCTCGATTTCTTTCAGAAAACTATCAATTCTTTCTTCCCAAATCCTCGCCTATGTCCACATATGGCACTAATGTGCTATAGGCTCCAACATCACGCGTGTGGGATTGATATTTAAAAAAACAAATCCAAGGATGGATGCCACCACGAACTCAACCAAGACATAATGAACTACCATGCATCAAACGATAATACATCACTCCCTAGACAGGGGAAACAGAATTAACCTAATTCAACCTGAACTCTGGAGTTAAGGTCACACAAGTAATTTATAAAATATATTACTCTGCTGCTAAGGTAATGAATTTGCGCTTATTGCATTTCTATATTGTGGATTTCTAAAATCATTTTAAACATTGTGTGCGTGACACTATTTAACCAATTCAATTAGATGATGTGAAAAATGTAATTATTTTTCTCCTAATAGTTATAGCTAAAACAAGAATAATACTAATTGCATCAGAATCAGTCACTGGATGACAGCCGCACGATAAAGCAGCCAACAAATTCACCTCACAGGCAGATCGAAGTCCACTTGGCTCTGTAACTAAGTTTCCAGTGTTACCCGAGAGTTTTGGAAAAGATCGAAGTAGTTTCTTGAGAAAGCAACAGAACGCTATGATTTAATGTCTCTTCTTCTTATTCGGTTGGTCTGTGTTCCGCTGTGGGTCCCCACCTGTCTGAGCTGAAGACATTTATTGACGCTTATAATCTGGGGAGTCGGCATTCTGGATGGAGATGGAAAAGCACGAGAAGGTGCCCTGAAGCTTGAGAAAATGGAGTCGAAATAAAGACAGAAAGCAGTTGGTTGGAAGAACAAGCTTTACAGGGAATTGGTAAGGGAGAAAAACTAAATATCTCTATTCTAGTTAGATATCCAAGTTCTAAATAAAACCATACAAGCCCATCATGCTTTATTTTAGATATTTTCTCGTTTATTCGAGCCGATATTCTTCGTATTATTCTCCGAGACTGTTGTTGGTCATTAAAGTAGCAATAGTGAGAATACATTGTCACGTTGAATAAACACAACAGGAAAAAAATATAAAAAAATGATATCGGTCTACAAATGGAAACCTTTGTTGTAAGTAAAATTAATTTAGATCATTCTAATATATTTCCAGGTGTTTAATATAAAGTTGTAATCCAAAACATTTTTAAGATATGTCATTTTTGGTGATAATTAAATTAAGAGTTAATCAGAAATGATATATTTTACATTATTCTGGATTTAATTGCTTTGTATTGCTGTTATGAATCTAAGGAATGCAGCGGTACTTTGAAAACGAAATGGTTTGAACACGACTGAGCCTGTCTTACATCAAAGAATAACGTAACATAAACTCAGTCGCTGCTTAGACTTTCACTTTCACTCAGGTATCTGAATTGCTGACGCCTTTGATTTAAAATTTAATTGCTTCTTCAGCTATTATGTCACAGTTAATAGATAGAGGCTGTAAAAAATGAAGGGGATGATTTTGTTGTGTGTATGTGTAATTCATTTATAACTATTTTACATTAGCTGGTTCAATAAAGACCTCATACGTTTTACTTTGGTTGTCAAATAGAGAGTCTAACATAAAAAAATAAAATAATAAAAGGTAAACGTTTACTATCGTACCCCAACTTAGAATTTCCCATATTATCAGTGTCCAGAATCTACTCCACCATCACCGCTAGTTATTGCAGTATTGAGGGATAATGAACCCTCGACTTCCTGTTCAGATTGGTCATGGTTAAGATTCTACATCAGGACGAGAGACCCTGAAACACAACCTCCTCGTTGACTCCAAGAAACTATTTCTGGCAATTACAACATATTAAATTGCGTCTTATGAAACACTCTTGAAAGAACTGGAAAATGCGTAGATTCCTATGCATATCTCCCTCGGCATATTTGTTTCGTTAATGTGAATTATGAAAAAAAGCGAACGCATGGAAGTCATGGACATCTTACCACTGAATCATGTGGGAGGCTCGCGTATTTCTGTTCTTTTGGCGTAACATTTTGCTGCCAGGGAAACATCACGTCACATCCGTTTTACCAAACTGCGTATTTATATAGAAAGATCGCACTGCTAAATTTAAGATGAGTCACAGAACAAAACAAAAAAACGCAACCAACCTTATTATACTTTAATTTACCCGTATTTAAATTATTATTTAAATAAATAAATCGTAAAAAAGCATATTATTGTTTCATACATATTACGAAATAATATTACTAACAGAAAGAATCATTTTAAGCCATGGAACTAGCAAGTGTGTAATGAAAATTATCGGCAACAAAAGAAGTCAAAATTCAAACTCAAATATTATCGAAAGATTCATTCGTCCTCAGTAAAATCAAGTTTGATGTGGAAATCCTTGATTTACCGATTTTACTAGCCACAATCGACGCTCTAATCAATGAATTTTAAAACCAGAATTGTCCTCATAAGAATGATTTCGGATTAGGATAATCTTTATCAAAATAAAGAAATATGGATGCCCATAAAAATTCGCCTTAGCAAAAACAATTTTATATCATTAGTGTTTAAAAATGATAAATGATGGCTCATTAAAGACATTTAAAAAATGCACATCGGGCTCTTGATCCGATAATCCAAGTGATTCTATTGTTGACAAGATGAGACAACCTTGTGCAAGCCAGAAGACACAAATCAGATAAAAAAAAAAAACTGTCTTAAACATATGGGCAGCATCCACATGAGCTTAAGATTTCAATATTCTCATCACTTTTTTCTTTAGCTTTATTGATTCTGGAAGACGTGAAGCAATAAACGCAGAGACAAAAAACGGCAGCCTTCTTCTTCACAGAGAAGTATCTCCCAAGAGAGTCTTATTTCGCACACAAGAGATACAAAATAACACCAAGAAATAATTAAACCTCTACGAAACACCAAATAACAACTTCCTACGCGTGTTGTTGAACAAATGATGGTTATGAGAGTGGATAAAGAACACTCCAAAATCCTTCAAATAATAATCAGCACACACTTCTGCTTCTTCCAGAAATATCGCTGTTTAAAAATACGTTTTCAGTGAAGATCTCAGAGATAAGTTATACCATATGAATGAGCGAAGAGAACCATCAAAATAGAAAGAAAGCCCAGTGACTAACTTAAAGAAACGTCTGGTTACTAACACACATACTGGGGTTATTTATTTCGCATGATGCTGCGGAAGCAGGGGTGGGTACCTTCAAGTTATTGTCTCGCCAACTGCAGGAACATTTTTACTTGCCTTAGCGTTAAGTGGCATTCTTCAGTTAACACTCAGGCTAGTGGTCCTCCCAGAGTTAGCGTTAACTGACATTCTCCAGAATTCTGTCATGTCTACGTTCTGATGGTTCGAAAGAAGCGATCGATATCAGCCTAAACATGATAATTCTCCATTTTTCATGCAGAAAATCTTAGTTGTTATAACAACTTGGAGAAGGAACTTAAGGAAGAAGTAGAAAGTACGTTGAAGCCATGATACATCATTCTGGTGTCAAATGAGCCAAAACATCCTGTTTTTAAGTACGCCTCATCAAAGGAAATATTGTAAATATGTGACATTAGTTTCTTCGTACAGGCTGTAGATAAGATCAAACAGGAACATCTTCAAGCCACTTCAGGCCTTCGACAAGCGAGATTGTGGTCTCATTCAGGACAATGAAATTCTTTTCCGATCTAAAGAAATCATTGCAAATATTCATGCCCACAGCACGATTAGATTCCCCAACTTCCGGTTGGAGTTAGATTCTCCAACCTCCCAATTCTACTAAATGTTTTTCAACATTTAGCGGAATTTGGAGCCAGAAGGTTCGATTGACGTTTTAATAGGAGGACAGTTTTCGGTATTTGATCTTTTAAAAGTCGGGTTTGGATTTGTTGATTTTTTACATACATCTAGCTGTGGTATTGGTCGAGTGGAGTGCGAAACTAGTTTTTTGGCATACCTGTTGGTATATTTCTCACTGTGTCAACATTTAGTGAAAAATCAATAATCACACCAATTCTCTGAATGTAAATAGATCGAAACATCCACGTGGTCACATAATTTATGTAACATGGTGTACATACACACATACACGAGAAAAATGGATAACAAATCAGTGAATTTCGTTTCTATATTATATGATGAAGAGAGAACACCTTTCAAACGGGGTTCGATATCATTAAGGAAGCCACATTGCAAACCAATTTCCCACGCAACAGCTAACCAAATAAAGCCAGTCTACCTGATGTCATCGAACACTGCCAAACATACTCGGCACCACGAAAATCGATACACGGCAACCTTACACGTAATCAGAGACCTCATCTATATTGAAAACACTCAACGGGAAAATTGGGCGATAATCAATCTCGATCAGAGATTAAGCTTCTGAAAGAACGAAATATAAATGTTCATCTTGTATCTTAAATGCGTTTGGATATTAGGCCCTTACCTTCGGAGACTAAGTTATGTGCTTTAAAAAAATCACCTCTAATAAAAGTAAACTGAATCTATTGAAGACTGTATGAAATCATGAAAAAAAAAAGGTACGGTACAAACCAACATACTTCGATACACTATCCTAAAGTATCTGAAATAGCATGTGTTACAACGCATTCCATACAAAGCATCCATAAAAAATCGCATTGTTGTGAACGCTACTGTAGAATTTTTATTCCCAAACTCTCCCAGCTGTAGCTGAACACCAAAGTTTATGAATATATGCATATACAGGTTAGTGTATACATACATACACTACTTCCTTCTATTCTGAATTTTCTGTACCATTCTCTTCAACATCGTACAAACCCCAAGTGTACATGACAGGTTCTATCCGCTGTTTCCATATCCCTATTACATGATACGTAACTTTCGGAAACAGCCGCGAGTCTTGTCCATTCACTGTGAAGCAGAAGAAATTTCTTCCGCTACTATAACCTCATCTTCGTTGTACGTTGTCTACGTGTCGATTCTTATGCCATTTGGCCATGCTCCAAACTATTTAGTCAATAGATTTGTGTCTTTGTCATTTCAAATCAACAAAAGTTTTTCTAGCCTAACAGACGAGAAAAACTAAAGTTTTAGTTTTAGAAAAAAAATCATAAATCAACAGCATTAAGGATAAATTATATGCATTTTCTTAAAAGATGTGAAAAATAATAGATTGTAAATAAAAAAAAATAATTGGTTATAATTAAATTTCTATTTTTTTTTATTCTTATAATATATATTTCTTTATATATTTATATATATTTTTTTATTTTTAAAATACTGAAATACATTATTATTTTTGAAGTGTAATATCAGCGAGTATATATCACAGAAAGAAAATGAAGGAAACAACTGTTCGTCTGCTATTGAGAGATTGCGCACATGTTACGGTCCGATATTTTTAATTGGTCATTAAATGGCAGAAGTTCAAAGGCATTACGCGTCATTACTGCCTTTCATTTCCAAATAATTACTAGCAGCAGAAAGATAGATTAAGGAAATTTCTACCATTTGTAATACGTTTCGATTGAACTACTAACCTTCTAGAACGGTATCAACATTTAATAGCATTCCTTGATGACGTCATGTTTGTATGTTATTTGGAGTGCTTCGCTACGCTTGTTCCTTGTTTAAATCGTTTCTTAAAGTTGGCACAGAACATTTCCTTGGCAATTGTGCATTGCGAGTGGAAGCTGATGGTAGAGAGTAAATATTGACACACTGCTGGGATCTATTAGCTAACATTCCCAACTAACATTCTCGTACTATTACTACTTCTTCTTAACTACCATTATCTCAAAGCCTGAAAGCTACTTCTCGGATATCTTCTGTTTTATTTTAGTCTAACGCAATATTTGCCCAAAGTTAACAATTACTTTCGCTTTGAAACACTTTGAGAGACATTCCGGTCTCCTCAAAATAGCCTTTTTGAGAAGTATTTATTTCAAATAAGAATTTATCTTAGTGCAATCATGTCAAGCGAAATCATCAAAGAAAAAAATAAGAGGACAGTTGGTAACTGCAATTTTCTTTACGATACTGTCCGTTGCGGCCATTTTGTAGCAACAAGTAGGGAACTGTTAACTGCAGATTCCCACTAATCACAAAGTATTTTGCAATCACGTGCTGGTTTAATCGTCAATTTCTTTCATTAGTGGGTAAGCTATTTCTGCACGCTCCAGCATAAATTTATTTACAGTGTAATATAAATTATAATAAAAAATTAACTGCATTAGTTTTTTTTTTTACTTTTTATTCGTTTCCTCCTGAAATTAAAAATGAATGCTTATTTTCTATATTCACTAGAGATTTTTCATATTTAGAATCTCTTGTTTTTTTATATCTTACTAATATTTCGGCATAAAAGATAAAAAGGCCATGCTCACGTTCATAAAATTGTATTTACCAGACCTTTTCTAGTGAATTGTTGACTGAATAGTGAAATAAAATTTCCTTGTCGGAAGTAAACTTGTAAGCTAAAGAGAATTTACTATTAAAAATGTCTATAAAAAATTAGGTTTTATTATTTATTATTATTTTTATTTATTTATCCTGATTCATTGATAGCCTCTAGCTCAACTATTAGTAATGGCTGAAGAGTGAAAAGCGGCTACCAACCATCTTCAAAAAAATAGTTAGGACTGAATTAGCTTCGTCTACTCCTGCCCATACTATAAAAAAACTATGAAAGGACTCAACGAGTGAGGGCCTTCTACTCTACTGTTTAATCCTCTAACCATATACGACACTACTATTACCACCATCAACGCCATCTACCGTCCTCCACAACCAGCAACAATAAGCACTTTTTGTCTGAAAATTGCGTATGTTCTCATGGCAGATTTGTCTGTTCCCTGAATGAAAAACCAGAGGTAAAAACCTGATACCTTCGTATGAGGTCGGCTGACTCACCTTCAATGGGAAAAGCCATTAGAAAAATCCCTTATGAGAAGCGAACTCAGGTGTTTTTCTAATCAAACGGCACAATGTCCCGGAAATTAGTTTATAATTACTGGGTTTTTTTTGTTGTTGTTAAAATATAATAAATAAATATAATATTTAATTTTTAATATTGTCAAACTCATATATTCCCGATATGTAATTATTTTAAATCAGGAGCCCAAAAGGAGCCCAATTGGGACCCGCATTTGCTATGACCTCAGCTGTTTATAATAATATTCAGAATTATTTTTACGACTTTTCGTAAGTATGAAGTGTTCTAATATTATCAGCAATAAATAAATAATATCTTACTAATTTATTTATTAGTAAGATATTATTAATTAATATAATAATAATAATAATAATTAAGTAAATAAATTTAAATAAATTGATGTTTATTTATTCAGTACACGATATTTAAAATGAAAGATCTGTCTCTCTGAAACTAAAATTTTTAATTATAAATTCTGATGTTTTATATTCAGAAAGCTTTATAAGCGCTTGTTTTAGACTAACATGCGCATTGCAATAAATATTCAACTCAAGTTTCCATACACATACAAAACTCCATTCATGGACAGAAAGTCCACAAAGCGCCCTCTAACTAGAATTCCACATTTTCTTCGGATTACCACATTTCAGAATATTTGAAAAGGGAAAAAAAAAATTAGTATACCTTGTTTCCAATTTTTTTTTTTCCTAAGAGCTTTTCGAAAATAAGGAAACCGATATTTACGTATAAATTGTTAAAGAATACATACTTTTTTTTTTATTCAGCTATAAAGAAATTTATAAAATCACTGGATATCTAATGTTGAAGAATGCGAATGAAATAAACTAAAACCTGCTTTTGAAAATACTTATGGGAGTTCAGACGTTTTCACAACTGAAGTGCGACATCTGGCGGAAAACAAGTAAAGAGAACTTGTGAATTATTCAGTAGAAATAAATAAAGCATTACTTAAAAATGTTGTCCGTCTAAATCAGATATAAGAATGCCCACCGATTGTAGGTCTCTCCTTGGCATTTTGCCAAGAATAGTCGATTCATGCTGAAGGGGAGAAAGAAATGAAGGATGTACGAATTGGTCGCCAACATGCGAAATCACGTGCTTTCTTGTCTGTTGCTGTGCTAGCATTATAGTAGCTTGATTTCTGTTGTCGCTTTTTTTGCATTATTTTTTTTATCATTAATTTGTATGATGGATCCAGTACAGTCAACAAGTTCTGTTGTTAAACATTTCAGTAGCTCTTACAAAAAAAATATTGAATAATGCGCTGACATTCTGCGAAAAAGAAAAGCATTTGAGAGCAATAAGACGTTTCAGGGAGGAGAAAAGACCAATTGTGTATCTAGATGAAACTTGGATTGATAGTAATTTAACATATGGAAAATGTTGGCAGTCTAAAGAAGAATGTGGAGTGCTACAACCGGAAATGCCATCGCGGCGCATAATAATTTTGTGTGCGGGTCGAGAAATGGGTTTTTTTATCGAATTCAAACTTACTATACGAAGTCAATTCAACTATGGAGATTACCATGGGCAAATGAATTCTACGATCTTCGAAAAGTGGGCGGAAGAAAAACTGATTTCAAAACCTTTCTAAAAATGCTGTTGTTATAAGTGATAACGCTTCATATCACTCTATTCGATTAAACAAAGTTCCAAATTGGTCTAATGAGAAGCAGGTTCTTATGGATTGGCTCTGCAAATAACATTTCTCATTCCTCAGATATGCGAAAAATTAAATTGCTTAATTTGGTCAAAAGAAACTCGCCCACAACTAAACTATTTAAATTCAACACGATGCTCAAAGAGCATAGATTTCTAGCTTTGAGGCTACCACCATATCACTACGATATTAATGCTATTGAGTATGTTTGGCTAGAAGTGAAAAGTTTCATTCGCCATCGCAGCGTAACTGTGGATATTGACATGTCGAAACTTTTTAAGCGTACAGAACAGGCGATTGAAAGTATTACAGTTCAAAACTGGGGAAAATATTGCTCTCATGTCACCTCAGTGGAAAATATGCATTGGGACAGAGACGGAATTATCGAAGAATTATGCGAACCTTTCGTGATCAGTTTAAGTGAAAGTGATGGCGATTCGGACACCGATTCAGATGACTCCGAAGATTAAAAGAATTTGATAATGGTATTTTTTTCCAACATTGTTTTGCATGAGTTTGTTAAAAGAGTCACAACAAGTCATAAATAATTAATCGGTTTAGGACATTAAAGTGTCTCAGTTCTGTAAGTTTAGAATATCTAAGTTCATTTGAAAAATTTTCTGTTTTTCCGTGTAATTATTTTTATTTTATAGAAATCTTTCTTAATAATAAACTTAGTTAAATTTTTGTTTTATGCTATATCTTTTTTAATTTTGTTAATACTCTACTACATTTTTCCAACTGTTATACAAGCAAAATAGTTATTCCACTTTAAAAACTATAATGTTCGTAAAAGAAAAGCTAAATTTTCCGACCTGTAATAATAAACAAACTCATCCCAGAAGACAGAGTGATTACCCTATTATCGGAATGGATTCTCCTTTTTCTGACATGCGCAGAAGTGTCGAAGGATCTCTAATCGGTGGGCGAACTTATAGTAGCTGTTTGATTGCTTTCTAAGAAAAATACTGCACATAGTAGAAGAAATAAAATAAAACACATTTCATTTTTTATCGCATTCTGTACTGAGTTAGAATTTTCTCTGTTTAATTAATAAAAATTTAAAAATAAAAATAAAAGCTTTCTTAATGAAAATATGTTTACTGAACCATTAATGTGTCTGCTGCTAGGAAGGCATTTGTACTATTTTAAATTAAAAATCATGTCGAATTTCGACAAAAATGTAAACATAAAATGCTTCCAAAGAATGTGAAATAATTCAGCTATGTTAAAAACAAGTTTAATTACTTTTATGAGATATATATGTATGCACTTCAAACCAAATAGCTATTTTAAGATGTAATTATTCCCCGCAGTCATTTGATATCCAATTATATCAATCGTTAACACTGACCAGAGCGCAGAACGATAACCAGTTATGGATCTATTCAGTAATTTAATTATAATGCATTATTTTACAGGAACAACTGGCAAGACGGAACTAGCGAGAGAGAAAAAAGAAAGAAAAAAAAAAGAAAAAAAAACATCTTGTGTTTTATGAAAACATTTCTGTAATTAAAGTAGAAGAACCGAAAATGTTATTTTCTTATTCTGGTGTATGTAAGTACACTAGCATCTGAAGTTTGATATTAAATACGCAAAAATTGCAGGTGAAGATGAATTAAAAATAAAAGTCATGAATCTGATTCGGTAGCAATTTAGTTTTGGAATAAGAGGGGTCTTAACATACAATATACGCGAGTTATTTCAAATGTTATTCCCCCCCGCCCCGAACTCTATTATTAAATCAACAAAATATATTTACAGTATTTAATAAAAAAAAAAGCATTCTCTCTCTCTCTCTTTCTTATCACTACTACTCAGCATGCAGATCCTCTTTGCATTTCTGTTAGTAAATATTTCTCTTGATAGGTTTCATAAGTCAGGACATTTCGGAAGGAATCTTGTGAGTGGTGGTGAAGAGTTTTATATTATTTTTATTATTTCATATTATTTTCATATTTTTTGTATTTATTTAATTTTTTTAAATAGTCTGGAAGCCCTGTTTTAAAACCAAACGTGCCTCCAATAAGTAGAGTGGTGAGGTCACACCTGGCGATGAAATTCATCTCCTGCCAAAAATTTATTTCTATCTAAACCTTAATTTATAACCTTTTTCACCGATCTTCTTCCAACAAGATCTTAAACATAAGTACCGATTGTATCATCCGTTAGCTGTCGATGGCGTCATTTAATACTTGTCGGAGACTTTCAGGGAAGTGAGACCCCCACCAAGACAATGTACTGCATCATCCCCACAAACTTCACGTAAAGTATTGCGAAACTCAGTTGGATGATTTCAAGTGAGGTTGCAATTTTAATGTAATGATTTTTCCCTTTCAGTCCTTTCCGATCGTAGGTGACTTTGTAGGCATTGGCCACCAACATTGGGAGGTAGTTCACCATTACCCCCCCCCCCCAATTTTCTGGACCGACATATGGCTGGGACTTATGCCGAAAAACCCGAATTTCCCGGTTAAAAAAAAAAAAAAATCTTCCTCCGTATGAGACCGGTTAATTTACATTTAGTCGAAAGAGACCTGATAAAGGTTCCTCACTTCACCGATGGGAATCGAAGCCAGATCTTTCCGGCTAAAGGGCTGACGTAGATACGGAGGCTCCAATTATTTTAATGTACGAGAGCTTATTATTCGTGATATCCGACCTGTGTCAGATCCTTCCTCCGTCTTGAATACATATTATCGTTAAAGTATATAATTCAATTATTATATACAGTAGAATAATTAGGTAGCCTCCGTAGCTCAGTCGGTCTTCTTCGGGTACATCAATATGCATTGTAGAGCCGAAATAATCTTCATGTCTACCGTCGAAGTAACTAAAATATTTGTAGCATAATTCCTACGCCTTTCTCAGCAGGCTTGGGTGGCCATATAGAATTCTCAAATATTGCCGCAAAGCGTGCAAATGTTCTATCGTTGTTGTTGCTATTATTTTATTTATTTGTGAAAAATTTCTACCATTATGTGACTGTAGATTGGGAAAGAAAAAGTTAACTCTTCAATTCCAGCAAAACTATATGACAATTCTGTAGATATTTCAGACGATTTTAAAGTGAGTTGATGTTTATGAAGGATAAGTGTGTGTGTGGGGGGGGGGATTGTTCTGGAAAAAAAAAAGGTTGTTAACATTGCCACTCAGCAAAGTCGTATAGCACGCTACTGAACCGCACTCAAATACAGCGATGATGAAAATAGGACTTCGTCTGTCTATAAATTTTCAAACCTTAGAGCTAAAAGAGCACCCCTTTTCAGAATGAAAAGATCGTAGATGATTTATTTTTTTATCGAAAATTAAAAATTTGAGATATAGCAGCCAAATATTACAACATACTTAAGAAGCTATATATGGGAATGTCGATGATATCAAACTGGGGTGCAAACATAGCCAGGTTGAAGAAACACGAGGAGTGCGCCAAAACATGTCATGATTATTAATCTCAGACCAGCGCTTTAGAAGTATCCTTTGTATGAAGAACAATATCCTATTATTATCAAAAATTATGACCAAAAATTGTTTCGCGGAACTATGATGACGTCCTGACCATAGTCCCATGAAAGCATAATACGTAACTCTGCATAATGAGAATAATTCCTAAAATTAATATAAAGGCTGTAGAGTGGACTACGTATAATCTCTGGTGGAAGAATCAAGCCAGATGAGAAGCTTGGAAATATGCCAAGTGTTTTTCACCAAACAATATCATATGACGTTATCTCCTGTTACGGTAATTGGATTATCAGTCGCCAAAATATTGTATCTGAATCTCAGCTCTTAGACGCATTTTTACTAAACCTGGAAACTCACACACCCCGCTCCGCTAACTTTGAAACACGGCCAATGAAATCTCACGATCACTGTAATTCACTGTGATGAGGAGAAGGGGAAAGAAAAGTCCGAGAAAGGTGATTACAGAAAATTACTCTATCGTTTATACTTCTTTTTCCTACACTTTTTTTGTTTCATAGAGAAAAAATTAAGACTTTAAATTCTTATTTGAAAAAAAAAAAAAAAAAAAAGCGATGACCTAAAATATGCAGTACTCGATTTTCTTCTAAAGTCTATATTAGCTCATGTGATATTAAATTGTTTCTCGTGATCATGGAAAACAATATTAATATGTCGCATCTCAATATCGGCAGCACGTGATCGAATTATAATTTGTTTTCTGTATGATCTGTAATGGCCGTTTCCTCATGTAAAGTTATTATTTTATTTCCGAGAAAATATGATTTCCAACAAACAGTGTTATTTTCCTAGATGGCGCCACAGTTCCTTTGCTCATTTTCCACGAAATAGTTTGTGACAAACAATGTAATCAAACAGAACGATTTCAATGAAAATGAAAACTTTAATATCTAGAAAAATCATTATTGTTTCTTTAGAATCCAAAGAAAAAAAAAAGCGTTCTTTTACTATAAGAACTTCAAAAGATATGTATTTATTTATAGTGCCTTTATTACATAGTTTGAAAATATAGCATAAAAGAAGAATTTTTCATGTCATCAATAAAGTGCATCGCTCTTAATAATGCTATGGTAACCAAGAATCAATCTATATTTGATGTGATTTCTGAAATGGCTTGTGAGAATGAAAACAATTCTTTTTGCTGTCAATTAAATAGATTATTTTTCCGAAAATCATTCGTAGTCAATTATAAAGCAGATATAAACAATTCTTTGTTCTAACCTTTACTGGAATTCTAGTATCTAGAGATATGTGAGGATGTAGTTGTGAGTTCTGATTGTCTAGGAATAAATTGAGGTAGCAAAGGCGGCGGTTTGTTATGCTTGTTAAGTGTGTATCACCAAGCCACTTTTGGTTGTTATGCATAAAGTCAAAACATCAAATAGGACACAGGTGAAATCCTAAAATACGTTTTTCATTTATTTGTCCGTGCAACAGAAAAACGGATTGGCTAGAGAACACACCTGCGACTCACACATATTACAGAAGCCCGAAATGTAATACGGTATTGTGTAATAGTTAACTATTATACTTGCGTACTATCCGCTGTTTATAATCATGATTCCTATTATCTGATTACATGAAAAGCCAAATACATGAATACCAATTAATTATGAACGAATGGGATTGTGTTTCGAGCTTCTAAATTTTTGTGAGCTCCTATATAAAGACCACACAATTCTAAGATAAAATTTAATTAGTTTTACGTTCCTTTGCGAGTTACGCACCGTCATATAAATTTCTTTGGAACCTTCACTGTAATAAAGGTGGAATAGCATCAGCAGTCAAAAACTGGTTCAACAATGGACACGTGAAACCTGGAAGTATCACGTTTGAAACATAACGGGAAACATATCCAAGGTGCATGAGATGTTGGATAAAATATGAAAAGATAGATAACGAGTCCAAAACTATCAATAAGTCAAACGCTTTCAAATTTAAATATACGTAAAGAAAGAGGAATCATAAAGTGTATCTCGTTATCGCATTGACCTCAACATCCATTCTCATTACCTTCATTATCCAGTAGTATTCTGTGTCTTTAGACGTGTGTTCATGTAGTTAAGGTCTGTGTACATGAGAAATTGGATGAAATACTAATTGGAAGGACTCAACAATTTGCAGCAACTCAACAAATTCAACAATCAACAAGTGAGGTAGGGCAGTGACTATACGGCGTCTATGGATGTCAAATTTGGAAAGATAAAAAAAAGAAGAGTCCCTGAACAACGTGCCTTACGGAGGTCAAAACGAAAAGCACCTCACAGTAACGCACGTTAGATACGAAGTTGCTACGGCAAGTATTTAACTAAGATATCTAAAATGAATTGTCCAATTATTTTTCTGCATTCCCATCAAACATCGCACTCTGTTAGTTCTTACATACTTCTTAACGACATTATGAAAATATAATTTATATGAACAATATCTGCAATTACTGCCCGCCTTGTTTTCTTTATACAGTCTCGACGACGTTGTCCTACTAACGACCACTATGCGATGTCTCAGAGTAAAACAAGTTTGACACTGTCATTAGCCATCACTTCGATGCCACCTTCTCTTGATGTTTGGTATTATATTTTCTTCCTCTTAACAAGACCAACACACACGCATTAGGATTCCCAAGACCATCCTGTTAGCAACTTCCAGCACGTTCGCAATTCAATAAACCGTCGAACTGTACACACAAAGGTATAGATATAAATCAAATCACTTAACTCTTCTTAGCTACACTTCTTTGGTCACTAGAAGTTTTCTTCTACATCTTGAGAGACGAATGCTTACAAAAAAAAATGAGATTTTACTTCTCAATACACAAGACGAAACCAGAGAATAAAGATCACATTTGGCATCCCTCGAATCCACAAAAAACAGTGCTGGATAGTGAGAGAATAGAACGAAAACAGAAAGACTAAAAGTCAGTTAGAGTGGTGGATTATTCATTGAGAAGCAAAACAGTCTTTGGAACTTCAGTCGTAAATTCAGAAACTTGAGTTCATGCCTTAGTTAACCAGCTTTGCAAGCAAGAGACTGATTGCATAATTCGAAATTACAATTCCGAGCATATCAGAACTGTTTCCCTACAAAGAAAAAAAAATCCATCTCTAATACGTTATAAGCTCTTGTAGTTATAGATACCGCATAGTTGATCAATATATATATCACAGTATTTCTATAATGAAATGCCGGATATTGTCATCAACAAAACATTGAACAGGAATTGCTGCCGAAAAATATTTCGTTAAACTGAAGGAAGAAATTAGCAGAAAGCTTCCGAGATTGGGCGAGATTAGAAGAGCGAAGGACGCTAGCAACACTGTGTTTACCACAGTGTCATATTGCTACGCGCAAGTATATGCACGTCATGGTGAGATGCGAGCAATTAGCGTAATGTGGCACTGTCCATCGCGCAGTTCCACTGTTGTTTATATGCAGTTTGCGCCAGTAGTAGAGTGTTCGTAGTGCTTATCGTGTTTACTCCGTCTCTTTTAATATTTGGACATTACAATTGAAGGATTTAATTGTAATGTCCAAAAATTGTAAATCCATTCCTTTAATTACAATTAAAGGAATGGATTTTATTTTTAAGTAATTTTGAATTATACTAAACTGTATAATTTTATCGATAATAAACAATATTTTTTCATGTTTAATTTTAACATAATTTTGATATTTTATCCAAACACGTATACACGTTACTTACGGTGTGTATGTATAATTCGAAAGTTACACCCCCACGATTTCAAGCCACGAGCCCACTGCACTTCAACATCAGCTTTTCAGATGCTTTTCGATTCAAAAGTAACCACTGCTATTCAAAAACATGGCTTGACCTAGTCTGGCATTCTCAACTTGTAATGCAGTAAGCAAAAGTTCTGAGACTAGCAGAAAAAATGTATAATGTTGAGTCCACTATACCACGATGTTAATCTTCCTCTAGGACAATCTTCAGCGTACAATGAAATTCTGAAATGTCAAACACAGAAACCGTAAAACAGACCCCCTTTGACATAGTTACATATTGAATAAAAAAATAAGAGGAAGATTGGCGCGAAATTTTTTTAAAAAAAAGGAGAAATTTCTTATGGGCACAATGAAAGCTAAAAACGGACACAAGCAAATTGATATTTTATCATGACAACGCGCATGCGTATTCAGTCTAACTTGTGCTAGAAGTTTCAGCACCAAACAGTACCTCATTAGATGATGCTGACATGGCTAAACAAACGCGATGCGGGACCTTTGATCGATACGGAAAACTGAGTTTGAAAGATTCTTCTGGCAGTGGCGAGAAACAAAACGTGCACGCGCGCGCGCGCGCGTGTGTGTGTGTGTGTGTGTGTGTGTGCAGCCCGTGGATTCTCTAAGAAAATGATTTCCGTTTTCACGGGTAATCTGTTATGCTTCTATTATTTATCGTTAAGTCCGTAATCTTTGGCCATTAACTAATAGCTTAAGCATATTTATATAAGTGGCACTTTTTTAATTATTACTTTCAGTGACTTCCCATACTTGTTTAATATAATTTTACATGTTAATTAAGTAAATTAACTTGCTAACTATTCCATTCAATAAACAAGCAACTGAAATGCTTGTGAAAAAAAAAAAAAAATACTGTCCTTCAGGCAGCAGGCATTTTTTCTCCCTCAAGGTTACTTCAGGCAGACCTTGAGGGAGAAAACATCGAATGGCGACTAAAGGTTGTAACCTACACTAACACACGCGCCGAGTTTGATACCTTACCTAGAGCAAAGCTCTCGCACGCACGAACACACGCGCGCTCGAAACAAGGCACTATGTTAGCATACTGCACAAGAAAACAGTCAATCAAACTAGACCTTGAAATAATAACATTGCCAATATGTAACTAAGATGAAAAGCCAAACGGTTTTTTTTTGACCGAGCTTGCGCCACCTTTGCATCGAGTTGCCTTGGTTTGGTACTACCAAGTGGTCACTTACGCTTGGATTCGCCGATAGTTCGTCGGCATAAAACGTTTAGATCATAGTTTTCGATCTTAGAGTTTCGCATACTGGCTGAAAAACAATAAGAGATTTTTATCCCCTTAATTTATTGCCAATATGTTTTAAAATTGAAATGAATGCTGTCACATAGAAATGTGAGCTATTAAGAGGTACTGTCCAAAAGTTGGGGAATTTGACTATACTGTAAAAAAAACTTTTAAAAAATATCAACCAGTAATTCAAACAGCCAGTTGTAGTACGCAGAGGCGGCTCGTGCACAGGTACTATGGAACTGCAGCACCCCCAATTTTTCTCGATATATAAATATATTTATTAATTTATCTATATTTGCTTGTAATATTTAATTTTATCAGGAGGGCGAGGGACGCCAGCAGCACTGTGTTTATCACAGTGTCATATTGCTACGCGCGCAAGCATACGCACGTCATAGTGAGATGCGAGCTATTAGCGTCATGCGGCACTGTCCGTCGCGCAGTTCCACTGTTGTTTACATGCAGTTTGGGCCAGGTAGAGTGTTCGTAGTGCTTATCGTGTTTACTCCGTCTCTTTAAATATTTGGACATTACAATTGAAGGATTTAATTGTAATGTCCAAAAATTGTAAATCTAAATCCATTCCTTTAATTACAATTAAAGGAATGGATTTTATTTTTAAGTAATTTTGAATTATACTAAACTGTATAATTTTATCGATAATAAACAATATTTTTTCATGTTTAATTTTTATTTTAATTTTTAACATAATTTTGATATTTTATCCAAACACGTATGCACTGTACTTACAGTGTGTATGTATATTTCGAAAGTTGCGGCACCCCCACGATTTCAAGCCACCAGCCGCCACTGTGCGTGCTACTAGTACGTACTATTCAAATTCCCCGTATATTTAAGTAGCACCTCATATGCTTTTTGTTTTTTAACGCTATGCCCGGATTCAAAATTATAAAATAAAAACTAGGTACATAAAAATATTCCAAAATATATTTCACTGTCTGGAGTTTTCAGGACACAAATACTTTGGCATCTTTTGACATTTATGTTTTTCGACGAATTATTAAAATTTATTAAGAAAGCATGAAACTTAATCTTCTTACGAGCATGTTTGTCTTCTCTTCATATGTGTGTCTTTAAGAATATCGAATTACCTCATGACAAGCGTCTTCTTCGTCGTGTTTCAACCAGGCCTAAGTTGTGACCGGTTGAAAAGTAACTCCTCAGAAAAAAAAAGTTACTGTAAACGCTATTCTGTATTTGAAATTTCTGAAAAGAAGCACGCTGTGTTATAAAGAAGTTCCATTATAAAGAAAGAAGTTACTGTAATTGCGAGAGATGTCAGGAGGGAAGTTGATTCTTCTCAACTCCTGCATAGATGATCAAGGAAACTGCCAAAAATTCTTCCATTTATAAGAACAGTTGACTTCATGTCTACTCTGAGATTATACGCAATATTCTATTACATCGTACAGGACCGATGCAGACCTGTATTCACTCGTTCCAAAAACTATAAATAAAGTTTACTAATTGAATTCTAGTCACATCGCTTTCACCTCAGCTCTCTCAAAAACCTGGAGGCGATGATCAACAGTCAGCATTTACAAAACCTGGAGGTTTAGCAATTAATCGCCATTCATCGACAGTGGTTCTTCTAACAACACTTTTGAATACAAATAAGCTTGGAAAAACTCCTCTGGTCGCTCATAACATTTCCCCTGCAGTTGGTCAGGTTGGGAATAGAGGTCTATTGAGCAGGCCATCTTATGTTTGCCTTTTGGCAGTTTCTCTTATAACTTATAAGTCGAACGATTTTCCCCACACATGCCAAAATGTTCCAAATAATAAAGAGATTGACGCTGTTATTCTGATAGCAACTTCAATCTCTTTTCTATTTCTCTTCTTCTTAGACATCCCAAACTTTAATACATATTTTAAACACTTATCTTCTACCGTTCTCCAGTGGGATGCTACCTCGATGCTACCAAAAAATAGTCGTACTATATTTTTTTTACGAGAAAGACCTTATTTCACTTTCCTTCTTCTTCTTTGAGTGCCGTCTCCTCTCAGAGGTCGGCGACCACCTTGGCAAATTTTGAGAGATCCTCAGCCACTCTGAACAGTCCCTCAGCGCTGATGCCACTGTCTGATGTCTGCCAGCCAAGATTTTCTTCGTCTTCCTTGTCCCCTTCTTCCATTTATCTTCCCTTTTATAATCAATTGAAGTATCTTATATTTTTCATTACGAAGTACGTGACCAAGATATGCGGTTTTTCTTCTTTTTGTGGCATGTAAATGTTCACGTGATTTCCCCGTTTGTTCCAGTACTTCCTGATTGGACGTTTTTGCTGTCCATGGGATTTTTAACATCGTCTGTATAACCACATCTCAAAGGCTTCAAGTCTTTTTATTGATGTTGTCTTCAAGGTCCAAGTTTCTGCACCGTACAGCAGTACAGATCATGCATAGCATTTAACCATGCGTACTCTAAGCTCTAAATTGAAATTGCGGTTACACAGTGTTGATTTCATCAGGATAATATTTTTTCTTGCCATTTCAATTCTTTTATTTCCATTTCTGGATTGCATTCTTCATTTAACCAGCATCCGAGATATTTAAACTTTATAACTCTTTCTATGTGTTTCCCGTTTAAAACAAGTGAAGAATTAAGAATTGATAATATTCAGATCTTCAGTGAAGATCACGCTTCTCTTGTTGGGTTGGCTTTTCTTCCGTCAGCTTTAGAATATTGTTCTTTTTTTGCGATGGTTATCCAAAACTATTCTAAAGAACGCAATACAGTTAATAGGATGCGGAACCGGCCACCATCATTCTTCCATGTTCTTTACAGCCAGATTCAGCTTCACTGTCAGCATCCATCGACATGTCCAGATTCAAACTTAATAGACCAATTTCTAATAATTTTTTGTGTTTCATTTGTCTCCACCATCTTCTTTTCTCTATTCATCCCAAGAGTAAAACCACAAATCTCTCAGAAAACCATTAAAGCAACGATAATCCCAAACAATTGTGGTGAGTTAAACTCAGAGAAGCAGTAATAAGAAATTCTTTGCACAGACACAAGTTCTGTACGCATCTACCAAGCCTTCTTATTACGGTCATCGGTCCGTGAAATATGCCGAGTTCACATATCGATAGTCACCGCACAATATTAATATTAGTAACCTTATCAGTTTCTTCTTGGATAAACTCTTAGTTTGCAATACAGTTTACAATGCACAATTATGTGCATTTTTTCCTTCGTTAGGCTGTGTGTGTGTGTGTGTGTGTGTGTGTGTGTGTGTGTGTGTGTGTGTGTGTGTGTGTGTGTGTGTGTGTGTGTGTGTGTGTGTGTGTGTGTGTGTGTGTGTGTGTGTGTGTGTGTGTGTGTGTGTGTGTGTCATAGTTTCCCTCATAGAAATGGAACTCATTAATTCGGATGTAAGCTTTCCATAACTTTCTCTTTCAAATAAATATTAGTACGAGAGACAGATGTTAGTTAATCTGTCTCTCGTACTCTAGCGATCGAGAGGTCATATTCTGGTAAAGGATAATACGAGTATTAACAACTAATGAGTGACATATTTACAACGGTCTAACAAATCTTCCTCCTTTCATTCCTTTATCAAAACAAATATTTGTCTTCTTTTTTTTTTAGTTTAATATTGAAAGAGATCTCCATGGTAACGAAGCTCTAAGTGATCCATTTTGTTTTGCTAAAAGGTTGCAGGCACAACACTGTAAGTAAAACAAACCGAACAAAAACATGTAATAAAAACATAATAAGTGTACTCGGATTTCAATAATAATACGATATAATAAATACATCAAAATGAAATTACTAAGCAATATTGAGTAAGTTACTTTTCTTTCTTTTCTATAGAATACACAGTTTCGTATAAATAATGTGTTTTAATTGAGGAAGAAGAATAAAGAATTGTTTATAGATAAATACCAAACAATTGAGGCTGATTAAATAAATGCTTCAAGAATAAATTATTCTTAAAATATTTATTTAATCAGTTTAATGAGTTGCTTAAGTTAAGAGTGGAGAATAAAAGTGAATATAAACAAGTTAATTGCATCACAGCCTTTACGCCTAAATTAAAAACATCAAAATATCGCATTTTTATTAACGCATTTAGCACACAGTCCATTTTAAAATTCAGAGCACGCGATATTTTTGAATAATCGATGTTATGTACCCATAATAACGATTATTCAAATATTGTTGACATGTTAGGTACTGGCTTAGAAGGTAGCTCTGATATCTTTTCACGTTTTTATAGTTTTGCCTTCCGACGCTTTTTGTGGCGAAATGCTTATTTCTGTTCTTCAAAAGTTTTGAAAGCGATCTTGCGAAATATATTAATGACTTCCTATAACTACCTTTATCAAAATCTCAGCGAACACCCAAACACATGCATGCACGCACACAGTGAATAGACCAAAATGGTAAGATGGATGATTGACGGTAGAAGCTACAGGATTGTGTATGGTGGGGATACAGTATCCTGAAAAATAAACATGACCAGTGATGCAACTTAGGGTTCCGGTCTGGGATACACTGTTGTTTAATTTATGCATCAATGATAGACTTCAACGTTTGAAAGGAGATATTCAGTTAATGGCTGATTATGCTAAATTAGGAAGAATAATGGCAGGAAGTTCTGTTATGATGTTGACAGAAGATTTGAATAGGTAGATGCTTTGTGTTGAAAAATGGGGATAGGACTTCAGTGTTGCTACGTGTAAAGTTATGCACATGGACCAGAGAGGCTGGAATGAGGTTTATCATTCTGGAGGAACCTTGCTTAGGGAGGTGAAACTAGGAATTTGTTGATCTTGGTGGATAGGAAGTGAAGGTCTCGGGACACATAGCAAAAGTTGTAAAAGTTACCCAGAAAGCTGCTCTTGTAATGTGGAGAACAAGTACCGATAAGGAGGTGATACTTCCACTGTATAAGGCACTAATGACCACATCTGTGCAGAGATCTAGCCACTTGGCAATATTTGCGATAATGAAACATTGGAGAGAATGGAGAGGCGAATAGCCAAGATGTCTCAGGACTCTGTAATGTTGATTATGAGAACAGCTTGAGAGAATGTGGTTTGCAAAGCTCGGTAGACAGGAGGAGGAATGATATGATGAGGTATATAAGTTGGTAAAAGGGCCCCCATCATATACACACGTGAGAATTATTGCACAAAGTAATGGGTGATGTGAGAAAAAGAAGTCGTTCCTTGAAACTGTACGAAGGTCATGTGGGTAAGGAGCTGAAAGGAGACTCTGCATGGCGGGTGGTGAATTAGGGGAATGCATTGTCGGAGTGAGTGATGAGTGCTCCATCGCTGAATGCCTTGGCGAAGTATTGTGGTCAGCGATTGTTCAACCTCCTCCGATGAGTCTTCAGACTCCACGAAGGCTTGGAAGTAGCACTAATACTAAACCACTGTAAAGTATGTAGCGGATGGCGGATTGTATAGAGTAGTCCGTAGTAATATGCTATACAATAATAGTGCATAGTGATCTTCTAGTGCAAAATGACCCAGAGATGGATGCTGGTACTCCATGGAGGTGTCATATCATAATAACAATTGTAATAATAAGAATAAGAGTATTTAAATACAAGCTGTTTAAGGCTGCAGTGCTATGAAACTCGTCAACCATGATTTACTTAAATTCAATTTAAAAAGATATAATTTCTGAAGATATCGAAGTATCTTCGAAGAAAGTGTATCAAGAGGGGAAGAGAGAGAGAGAGAGAGAGAGAGAGAGAGAGAGAGAGAGAGAGAGAGAGAGGGAATGCCGTTGCGATGCAGCTTTTCATAACGAATGGGTAAAAATGGTACAATCTAAGCACAGTTATGGAAGAGAGATAGAACCACAGCTAAATGTAGGATTATTAGGATTATGTTAAATATTTACATGTAAATGAAAAGCCGTGCATAGGCACAGCGGAACTGCAGCACCCCAAGTTTTTTCGATATATAAATATATTTATTAATTTATTTATATTTGCTTGTAATATTTAATTTTATCATCAGCAATCCTATACACTTCTCTTATTTTGTATAAAAAATAATAAAAATCCATCTTGTAGCACTTAGGAGGGCGTAGGAAGCCAGCAGCACTGTGTTTACCACAGTGTCATATTGCTATGCACGCAAGCATATGCACGTCATAGTGAGATGCGAGCTATTAGCGTGATGCGGCACTGTCCTCCGCACAGTTCCACTGTTGTTTATATGCAGTTTGCGCCAGTAGTAGAGTGTTTATCGTGTTTATCGTGTTTACTCCGTCTTTTAAATATTTGGACATTACAATTAAAGACATAACATTTGTTATTGTTTTTATTTTAGAACATTATTGGGGTTATGAAAATGGATTTTATTTTTAAGTAATTTTCAATTATACTAAACTGTATAATTTTATCGATAATAAATAATGTTTTTTCATGAAAAAACATGAAATTTTTTGAATTATATCAAACTGTATAATTTTATCGATAATAAACAATATTTTTCATGTTAATTTTTACCATAGTTTTGATATTTTATCCAAACACGTATACACTGTACTTACAGTGTGTATGGATATTTCGAAAGTTGCAGCACCCCCACGATTTCAAGCCACCAGCCGCCACTGATCCACGTACAAAAACTGGATGGCGACAACTCTGTTTATCCAACACAAAAGCACCAGTGGAAGTTGCTACTGCTCTCTTTTATCCACATTACTTGCTATCAAAATTAGAACTGTTCCATTCCACAAAGAATAGTCAAATTTCCTCAAAGAACGGGAAAATCTCTTCGTGTCAACGAACGTTTTGAGGTAGCAACTGTGATCGCTCAGAAGAAAAATAAAAGTCATAACTTTAGAAATCACGTTCGCAAAACATACATTTCAGTCTGTGATATATTCGAGGTTAATTTTTAAAAGCTGAATGTCTACTGGAATTAGTTGAGCACTTTAGAAAATGTAATCAAAATTCTAATAAAATAATTAGAATTTTGATTAAATTCTAATTATTATTATTTCGTTATTTGAAAAAATAATAAAATAATAATAAACTCCCGTAATTAAACTTTAAACTGTAAATCTTGTTTCCTTTTAATAATTAAAACGCGTCAAGTAAGATATTTTTCATATATTGGTATGATACTGTATGTTAATAAACAGAGGAACTAGATTTCGCAATGAGAATCGTAACCCTACTTTATAACATACAAGTTATAAACTATTTTATATAATGCGACTACTCTTTAAGGTAAAACACTAATGTAAATAGCTTTCCATCGTAATACAAGAAAATGAGTATCAGATACGCTCCTCATTGAAAGCGAGACTTAATCCTAAGCTTTGATACAAAATACGTTAGTATAAAAAAAATGTTACTTACCTACTTTTACTAGGCAACAAATTCTCCTCTCAAGCTAGCACTACTTTATTGTCGAAAACTTTATCACTGATAAGTCATTGCCACTAGATAGTGGCTACCGTTTTAATGCGATATTTTCTCCCATCTATTGTCAGATTGATCCATCATTAAACATCGAAAGAAGAATATGAGCGAACGTTATTATGTTTCTCTTCTGCAAACTGTATTTTCTTTAGCGTTTGTTTATTTTGCTATCACCACGTGCATTATTGTCACAATTTTACGCACAACACATCCAGCGCTTACCCGTTACCTGGGAAAATTGCGGTTCGCTTTATTTTATAAAGACTTCTGAATAGAGGGCGCTTTTCATGAGACGAAATTTTCTCTCTGGTGTTTGTTTTTGAGAGTATGGATAAAGAGAGAGCGTGTGTGTGTGTGTGTGTGTGTGTGTGTGTGTGTGTGTGTGTGTGTGTGTGTGTGTGTGTGTGTGTGTGTGTGTGTGTGTGTGTGTGTGTGTGTGTGTGTGTGTGTGTGTGTGTGTGTGTGTGTGTGTGTGTGTGTGTGTGTGTTCTTTAAATGGACAAGTGTAAATATCTAACTGGATTAAAAATTACAAATATTGACGTCAGTGATGAGAGCTTTTATAATGGATGTAACTTTCATAAATTAACATTAACATTAACATTTCTGGCTAGATGGGTGAAGCAAAATTGCTTTTCATATTCCCCTTTGTCTTGTAATGAAAAAACTTTGAATGGAGTGTTTGTGAGCTATATGCTCGCCCATTGAGGGCAGTGAAGTTAGTTGTGTTTAGCTGAACTTAAGATAGACTTTGGTCTTTTATATTTGTTGATTTCTGCTCCATTATATTCCGAGGCTTCCTTGATTAACGGGTTTGGATGATTACTTGTCTTGGTAAAGAACTTCTCAGCTAGATTTATGAGAAAGGAAGAGATATAAGGGATATTAACTTCTCTGTGGATCTAGGTGTTTCTTATAAACCAAGGGACATCCAGAATCTTCCTCAGGCACTTATTCTGTAATCTCTGAAGTTTTAGAATGTTTGAATTTGCGGTGTGGCTCCATGTTGGGGATACGTAAGTGATAACCGGTCGAATTACCATCTTGTAAATTGTTAATTTTGTTTGCGTGTCCAGTTTACTTTGTCTGCTGATCATAGGGTAGAGCTGTGCTTAGGCGTTGGATGTCTTTGAGGTAATGTAACTAATATGTTTGCTGAATAGGAGTTTACTATCAAGAATCACTCCAAGATATTTAACTTCAGTCTGCCATGGAATGTTTACTCCCAATAAATAAATATCCTCCATGGTATAGATTTTCTTTCTAGTAAACAATATAGCTGAGCTTTTCTAGGGGTTAACTTGGATCCTCCAGTCTGCCATCCACTTTTCTAAAGTGTGTATGCTAGTTTGTAGTCTTTTAGTTGCCAGTTTTGGGCTCAGTGATCTTGCCATCAGTGCAGTATCATCTGCATATAATGCAGTGAATGTTGTTCTTGGGTTCAGAGGGATGTCTGCTACATAGATTAAAAACAGGAGAGAGGCCAGAAGAGATCCCTGAGGTACGCCTGCCGAGATCCTGCGTCTGATTGAAACCGTTTCGTCGACCCTGACCTGCATATATCTGTCTTTCAGGTAAGAATGTATTATTTTTATTAACTTGACTGGAAAGTTAAATTTTATGATTTTGTAGAGAAGGCCTTGATGCCATACTTTATCAAACGCCTTCTCTGCGTCGATGAAGATGGCAGCTGTATTCAGTTTCCAGATGAAACCTTTAGTAATGATTTCTACCAGCTGGTACACTTGTTGAGCTGTACTATGGGCCTTACGGAAGCCGAACTGTTCATTAGACAAAATTCCTAACTTATCTGTTTCTGCTTGGAATCTTGAGAGGATCACTTTCTTTCTCTGTCACCTTTCCGAGGCTGGACAATAGGCTTATGGGTCTGTAGCTTTCGGGAAGGTGAGGATTTTTTTCCTGGATTCTTCAGTGATATGATTGTGGCTGTTTTCCATGTAGTAGGGAAATTCTGGAATCTAAAGATGGCATTTGTAATGTTGACGAGATGGACTATGGCCTTTCTTGGAAGTAGTTTTACTATTCTGTTAGTTATGCCATCCAGTCCTGGAGCTTTTTTTATTGTTTAGATGGGAGATGATATTTATCATTTCTGCCGGATTTGTAGGAGTGATATGTTTGGAGTTAACCGTGTGCTGTCTTAAGGTTGTCCTAACATGACGATGAATCTTATGCATAAAGTTGATATTTAGATTTGTATAAGATGGATTGCACTGAGATTCTAGGTTATCTACTGGTGCTTCGGCTTTCTCTTCATCTTTGTGAACTGTCCCTTTCTTGGTTTGTATAGGGGGTATGAGTTGCTTTTTGGTGCGGATTGCTCTTATGAATTTCCATACAGAATGATCTTCATTATTGATGTTAGCCAATTTGGTTTCCCATTGATGGTTTCTGTTTTTTGAAGAGCTTCTCGGGCCTGCCTGTTTAGATTGTTTAATACTGCATTATCTTGCGGGGCTCTGGTATTGTGGTATCTCTTCCTGGCTCTATTTTTTGCTCTGATTAGATCCATGATTTCTTCAGGGATACGGTTGGTTGGGTGGAAGACAGTGGATTGTCTGACTGATTCTATGGCTTTCTGAATTTATATGGTTAAGTTATTTATTGTGTCAATATCTTCCTTTTTACTGATATTGGATACTGGACCAATATAATCGGGAAGAACCTTGGCTAACTTGTACCATGGTATGAATGTGGGCAGAGGAGAGAATTGATCTGATGAACATAGATTAAGCATTATGGGACAGTGGTCAGAAGATAATTCGTTGACTGATTCCAATTTGAATTGGTATCTTAAATTTTTAAAGATGACAATGTCCAGCACATCCGAGCCACCTGAAGGGCTGAAGCGGGTGGGCTCGGTAGGGCCGCCCACAACAACAGAGTTGAGCATTGCATAGTTGAAAAGTGTGTGGCCTTTGGTGTTAGTTGATGAGCTGTACAAAGATGTGTGTTTTGAGTTGAAATCACCTGCTATTATTATGGAGTCATTTGGACCAAGTGTGGAGTCCAGATCTGTTGTCAGCAGAGGAATGCTTGGAGGGTTATAAGCAGCATAGATCTTGAGACTCCCAGCATTGAAGGTATGTACCTCCACACCGGTCACCTCCAGGTTTACTGTTTTGGGCTTGTCTATTGTATTATGATTCAAATAACTCTTAATATATATGGCTGTGCCTCCACCTCTTGTGCTAATTCTGTCGTTTCTGTACATAGTATATCCACGGATTTTGGGGTTATTAGCTGGTCTTAGGTGTGTTTCACCAATCAAGATGATATCAGCACTGTGACGAGTTGAAAATTCTTGAAGTTCCAAAATCTTGTTCATCAATCCATTTGCATTCCATGCGATTATTTTCAGATTTTTTGGTTTGAATTTATTATTCATGACAAGTGACTGTTATATTGTTTTGAGTGCCTTGCAGGAATCTCTTTCTTGAAGATGTTGAGGGGCATGTCTTGCTGAATTCTTGCAGCATAGTGGCAAGTGAGGCTGTTAAAACGGATGTCATGTTGGAGCTTTCTAGCTCGAGAGATGTAGGAGGCTTAGTTCTTGCAGCCTCAGCATATATTTTGGTCATGGTTGTTCCTTCCTTTGAGGTAGAAGGCAAGGTGTTTCGGAATGGAGGACGATTTGTTTGGTTGCTTAAAACGTTGTTACGTGGAAGAGCAAGCTTGACTTTTGTTGGTCCTCTATTTTTGGATTGGAAAGGCATTCCTTGTAGTTGGCGGGGTGAGGTCCCCTGCAGTTTGACAGCATGCTGGAGTTGTGCGCGGTTTGGTATATGTGATGGTCTGGTGTCCCTCGCAAGACTTCAAGCACCTGAAGGCTGCCTTACATAATTTTTGGGCATGTCCAAACCTTTGGTATCTATGACACTGACCTGCAGATGCTATTTTCCTAAGAGGCTCAGTTGAAATTTTGAGACCGCATACTACAGTCAGTTCATAGATCTGCTTTTGTGTGTTGTTTATTTCCACCAGCACCAAAGGCGTTTTTCTTTTATCTGATCTGAGCATTCTGCTCACTTTAACTAGGGACAGGCCCTGTCTGGAGAGATCAGTGGGCACATCTTCAGGAGTGATACCTTCAGCTGCCCCACGTAGAACAACCTTCAGGTTCTTTTCGCTGGTTAAAGTGAAGGTGTGATAAGGGACGTTAGCATTGTCCATAAATCTGGTCATCTCTCTGTAATCCGAGACAGTATTGGGTTGTATTTTGACTCCCTCATCTGAGTTTTTAGCCCATGAGAATGAGATGTTTTGTTCTCTGAGGGCTGATAAGACAGGGATCCATTTTTCCTTATCCCTTAATATGACTGGTGGTATCTTTTCTTTAGGACCATTAAGTGATTCTATCCCTGTAATTTTGGATTCTTCCACATTGGTGAAGATTTTTCTCTTTTTTTTTCACCAATTGGAACTCTGTATCTGTTTCCGAGGTATAATAACTGCTGTCTTAGGATGTGGCATCTTCCATACTTGGGGAGTGTGCAAAATCTAATTGTGTCAGAGTTATGGGCTCTTCACTCATGTCATCCATATTGTCCTCTGTGACTGCTGTGTGTGTGTGGGGGGGGGGGGGGGGGGAATGTGTGAAAGAGCTTGACTTTTTCTGGCCAATTATCACTCAGCAGCTTTCCTAGTCTGAGGAATTCCAGGTATACTTCCTCGAATTTGGCCTCGTTCAGAAGTTTTGCCATGACAATAATTTAGAAATGTGTTAAGACACAGATGGAGAAAGAGTAGAGATTGCTCAGGTATATAGAGCAGGTAAAGATAATCCTGTGGACTTTTGAGGGTCCACTAGCAAATCCCGTAGACACACTAAGGTATCTACCAGCAATAACATGACACGATATAAAATACTACAATGGCGATACTAGCGGCATTAGGCCTAGAGTATCGCCCTTGTAAATTCAATTGACTTACCTGAATAAACCCGTATGGAATATAAAGTGTCTGTGTATGGCAGCAAGCAATTAACTGCCTATTACTAATGATTAAGTATAAATCTCTAGTCATTCACTCCCACACCTAATTCATAAATTAACCTTATAGCCCTTATAAGGACCGGCTTAAAGGGGCGAAGCAAGAATGCTTTTCATCTTCCCCGTTATCTGTAGAGGAGAGTGTAGGGATAAGGTGTTATTGAGCTATTAAAGCTCTGATCATGGCAGGCGGGTAACAGCAATAGCCGAGCCTCAGTTAGAACTTCATTGACTACAGCATTGCCATCCATTACCCTCCAAGGGTATTAATCACCGAATGTTTAAGTAAAGGTGATATCTCAAAAATATCGGACGATCTCTAGGCCACTCATTCGTGGGCGAAAGACAGCCCAAATCTCCGCATTGATTCTACTCAGTGAAACTCGACCACCGAGCAGAACTGCTCATTCCGAAGAAAATAATTCACCGACAAGTACCCCTCAGCGGGCCGTGCCGGAGAACACTTTCCCCGGTGACTCAATTTGCTCCCTTAGGGCAAAACCTAAGAGAGCGAACTCATCACCCAGGATAACAGCAACAGCCGAACTTCAGTTAAACTTCATTGGTTCAGCATTGCCATCCGTTAGCCTTCATGGGCATCTCATATAAAATCAATCACCGACTGTTTAAGTAAAGGTGATATCTCAAAAAATCGGACGATCTTTAGGCGACTCATTCGTGGGCTAAAGACCGTCCAAATCTCCGCGTTGGTTCTACTCAGTGAAACTCGACCACCGAGCAGAACCGCTCATTCCGAAGAAAATAATTCACCGACAAAGCCCCTCAGCGGGCCGTGTCGGAGAACACCTTTCCCGGAGACTCAAAGTGCTCCCGTAAGGCAAAAACCTTAAGAGAGCGAACTCAAAAACTCATCGCCCAAGGGATAACGGTAACAGCCGAACCTCAGTTAAACTTCATTGGTACAGCATTGCATTGTTGCCATCCATTACCTCCAAGGGCATATAAATTCAATCACCGAATGTTTAAGTAAAGGTGATATCTCAAAAATATCGGACGATCTTCAGGCCACTCATTCGTGGGCGAAAGATCGTCCAAATCTCAGCGTTGGTTCTACTCAGTGAAACTCGACTACCGAGTAGAACCGCTCATTCCGAAGAAAATAATTCACCGACAAGTACCCCTCAGCGGGCCGTGCCGGAGAACACTTTCCCCGGTGACTCAATTTGCTCCCTTAGGGCAAAACCTAAGAGAGCGAACTCATCACCCAGGATAACAGCAACAGCCGAACTTCAGTTAAACTTCATTGGTTCAGCATTGCCATCCGTTAGCCTTCATGGGCATCTCATATAAAATCAATCACCGACTGTTTAAGTAAAGGTGATATCTCAAAAAATCGGACGATCTCTAGGCGACTCATTCGTGGGCGAAAGACCGTCCAAATCTCCGCGTTGGTTCTACTCAGTGAAACTCGACCACCGAGCAGAACCGCTCATTCCGAAGAAAATAATTCACCGGCAAGTACCCCTCATCGGGCCGTGCCGGAGAACACTTTCCCCGGAGACTCAATTGCTCCCTTAGGGCAAAACCTAAGAGAGCGAACTCATTACCCAGGATAACAGCAACAGCCGAACCTCAGTTAAACTTCATTGGTTCAGCACTGCCATCCGTTAGCCTTCATGGGCATCTCATATAAAATCAATCACCGACTATGTAAGTAAAGGTGAAATCTCAAAAAATGGGACGATCTCTAGGCCACTCCATAGTGGGCGAAAGACCGTCCATATCTCAGCGTTGGTTCCACTCAGTGACGGGCTCCCCGACCACTGAGCAGAACCGCTCAAATTCCGAGGAAAATAATTCACCGACAAAGCCCCTCAGCGGGCCATGCCGGAGAACACCTTTCCCGGAGACTCAAAGTGCTCCCTTAAGGCAAAAACCTTAAGAGAGCGAACTCAAAAACTCATCGCCCAAGGGGGTAACAGCAACAGCCGAACCTCAGTTAAACTTCATTGGTACAGCATTGCATTGTTGCCATCCATTACCTCCAAGGGCATTAATGAATCAATCACCGTATGTGTAAGTAAAGGTGATATCTCAAAAATATCGGACGATCTCTAGGCCACTCATTCGTGGGCGAAAGACCGTCCAAATCTCAGCGTTGGTTCTACTCAGTGAAACTCGACTACCGAGTAGAACCGCTCATTCCGAAGAAAATAATTCACCGACAAGTACCCCTCAGCGGGCCGTGCCGGAGAACACCTTTCTCGGAGACTCAAAGTGCTCCCTTAGGGCAAAACCTAAGAGAGCGAACTCATTTACCCAGGATAACAGCAACAGCCGAACCTCAGTTAAACTTCATTGGTTCAGCATTGCCATCCGTTACCCTATATGGGCATCTCATATAAAATCAATCACCGCATCTCACGGTCGATTCAACCCCTCTCATAAATAAATAAATAAATAAATAACGTCATTCTGTTTTGAAATAATATTTCTACTAAGTAACATTTTGAAAGGTGTATATAAAAATATATTGTTATCTAATTGATATATCCCGATAAACGACTTCATAATACAGATTCTACTAAATAAAATGATGTTTGTTATGTTTAAAAAGAAAACATGAAGGACAAAAAACATCTGAGAAGGGTGACCACCACCGAAAATATTTAGTACCAACTTATGCAGGAAAAATGTACTAAATCTGAATACAAAGGTACTAGAATTTTATTTGCTTCGTTTCACTCTATTTAGGATAATTTACGATAATGCTACCTGATTTTGTTAAATTAATTAACTACTCTTCAGAAATAGTAAAATCTGCAGCTGATGAATGTTTCAATTTTTCTTTCGTCAAAAGGAGTCCATTCATCAAGGGGGTTTGTAGTTGATTTCTTAATTTATTCTTATTTATTGTCACTGCTGAAAATATTCTTTCAGTTGCCTTTTCATTGAGATTTAGAATCAAATTTAAATTTAGAAAGTTTTTCTTGCTACTCGTCCATGTTTAAAAGAAAATTCTAAATAATATTTTTTATGAAGAACCGACCAAGTTTTTGTTAATAAAATTAAATGAAAACAATGAATGCGAGCAATGAATTGAAATTCGTACAACATCAGTTATATCTCACTGTTGAAGTTTGAAATTTTGCTCCACATTGTAGAGGAATTTATTGTGGTCCAAATTATGCGCTGCATCATAAAAGGCGGTTACTCATATTTAAGTATTTAATTTTTCCACTTGTTTTCATTGTTGTGATGACTTTTCATAATAGCTAAGAATATATTTTCATTGCCTAATGCCAGTCAGATTGCGTGAGTAAGGGGATCTGAGGGGGGGGGGGGAGAAGGTTAGCGAACAGTGAGAGGAGGAGGAAAAAAAAGAGAAATCATCCTTGTGTCACTGAATGTGACATATGGGAGGTGGGAGAAGAGAAAAATATTGAACTCTCATGTTATTATTCGGAAGGAAGAAAATACTAGATCTGTTCTCTGTTCGTGAACGTATCAGAACACTAAAAATTTATAAATAAAAAGTACTAAATATAGTATAGTATGAAAGTACTAGTGGTAGAACTACGATTACGCTAAAAGAAACTCAGCAGTGGCTCCGGCTCCACTCAGCGATTTGTAAAACAATCAATATCACCGGTCTGAAAGAAATGTCATATTTTAATATATAAATAATGAAAAGGTGGATTGTGAATTATTTAATATATTACCAATTTTCTTATATATTTTAATTAATATCAACAAAAGAAAAATAAATTAATTTTAACAAAAAATTGTTAAAAAAACTATTCTGTTTTTACCCTTTTATTATTACTTTTACCAAAAAGTAATAATTGGTTCCTTTTAGGATTTAATTAACAAGCTACAATGTTCTTCACTGAATGTCTGACATCATATAAAAAACTGTGATTTAGTTAATCATTTGCCTCTACATAATCCACGTTTAGTTTGATAGACATGACTGTAAAACACTGTTTCCATAGCAACCGCAAATTACATTTTTTTCACCTGGTTGGGAAGGTGCGTGCTACAGCATCTAAAGATTCTAGTCCTTCTTAGGACACAAAAATTCTTAAAAGAACTTTTAAAAACGGGAAAGGTGGGGGGAAAAAATTAAATAAACAGTAAACTAGTGACCTATTGACCTACATCCCAATGGAGATAGGAACCCGAAATTTTCCAAAAAAAAAAAAAATAATAATAATAATAAATAAAAATAAATAAATAAATAAATAAAATAATAATAATAATAATAATATTATTATTATTATTATTATTATTATTATTATTATTATTATTATTATTATTATTATTATTAATAATAATTATAATAATAATAATATATATATATATATATATAAAGTCAGTATTGAGTACTTTCCTATTCCATTTCATTATTATTATTATTATTATTAATCGTGTGTTTTTACTTTCCGTCTAATTATTTTGTAATACTTTATTTCCAGAATAATAAAATAAATTCGCTTCGAAAATGAGATGTTTTAATTTTGTTACAATCGTCTGCTTAGTTGGTTTCGTTTAATCAAATATTGCAGGCTGAATAACAAAATGTGTCATTTGACTACTGACTTGAAACTGCTAAAAATAACGATGTGAGAAGCAGAAAAACATTTTAATTAAATAAGATTTTAGGGGAAATGAACACGCGATACTGTAATAGCTCAAATGAAAATAAACTCGTACTGTCATGTACATTCGTTTGAAACAGCTTTCAATGATGAAGATTATATGAGTTCTGCGTAGGTTTATTATTTAAAGAAAGATTTTTGAAGTTAATTTGAGAATTTTTTTTTACTAATAATATTGCATTTTATTATTTCATGTTTTATGTTTGTCCATGATTTAAATATTCACTGTTATACACTTAAAAAAATCAGTTTTTTACTGGGTTTTTACTGGGGATTTTCGAAAATAATGTTGGTTTTTTCAGACTATATATTACCTTAATTGCTGATTATTTCAGAATATCCAACAGCGTAGACTCTTTCAATTTCGTAAAGGGTGAGTGGGCTGTCTGAGCAAAATTTCCTTATTATGTAATATATTTTTCATTTTCAGTATGTTTATGAAATATGTTTTCTTTTTCCTCGAAAAAAAAAAAAAAAGAAAAAGAAAAAGAACGTTAGTAAATAAAGCACTTCTCCCTTTGAAATCAGTCTCCGTTTAGAAAGTACAGTCTTTGGTGGGGGAAGGAATTAAGCAATTCCCGTTGCTAGGTTACTCTGAATGAAATAATAAAAAAACAAATATATTCTTTAATATTTGTTTGTGCACATGCGCGAAAAAAAAAATTCATGTACGAAGTCGAGCGATTCTTAGCTTACATTAAAATATCTGCTTGTCAATAATATAAATTCTATGCTTTAAAGGGGAAAAAAACATTTTCTTTCGCTGCGAATCTTTAATATAAAGAGTTTTCAAATACATCTGGTAAAAATATTCTTTTCGATCACGCGATGATAAAAAAGAGTCCATATTTAATTCATAAATTGATGATAAAATGTGATTTCGATCAAAAGCCACACCAACATGCAAAAATTGTATAAATTTATTCCAAATTATAAAAAATAAAAATAAAAAATATGAAATGAACAGGCTTGCATAAGCTTCAGAAATCTGATTTGCATAAAATAAATAATTTACGCCCCCCTTCTGAGGAAAAAAGAATTAAACCGTTCCCGTTGCCAGGTTACTTTGAATGAAATAATATATATATATATATATATATATATATATATATATATATATATATATATATATATATATATATATATATATATATATATATATAGGTCTCTTAAGGGCAAGATGACTAGAAATATTGGACCTTTGCCCGAATTTCCCAAATTAACATTGAGGGTATATGTAGAGCAAAATGTGAACACCTCTCAAAGATTTTATATGACAACAATGTCGACGTTGTTCTTGTTCAAGAGACTCGCTGTAAGGATGAGGATCAGCTCCACCGCAGAACCGAATTCCTGGTTACATTATCATTGTAGCCACTTACCATCATCCACATGGCCTTGCCACCTATGTATGTAGCACCCTAGAAGATTCCCACTTCATTACAACCGGCTTTGTCGGCGGCGTGCATCTGATAACAACTATGATAGGGAACATTACCATTACCAACGTGTATAAACTCCCTTCCCTCTTGTGGCCTCCACAAGTTCTACCAGGGCACAACCACCCTGCGATGCACATAGGTGACTTCAACAGTCACCACACGCTATGGAAATATGCTTCCAACAAAGAATGCGGAGAGACTCTGAGTGAATGGGCAGAAATTCACAACATGCACCTAATTTGCGATGCAAAAGATAGATCTTCCTTCAGGTCGGCAGCTTGGAACAGGGAGTACAATCCCGACCTCTGCTTCGTCACTCAAGACAACGATGGACGGCCGTTGCCTTCATCGAGAACATTTCTCTTCAACTTTTCCGATGCTAACATAGACCAATTATATTAGAGGTAGGTCTGCAGGCATCCCTTTTCAGATCCATCCAACGTCCCCGCTGGAACTTCCAGAAAGCCGACTGGGATACATTTGCTTTCTTTCTTGACAAATATGTCCGTTGGATCCCTCCAACAAGCAACAATTACAAGAGATTCGTGGGAGCTGTATTAGCTGTAGGTAAGAAGACCATACCAAGAGGCTTTCGGGAGGAATATATCCTTGGTTGGGACGATGACAGTAATAAACTGTATCAAGAATACCTACAGTGTGGCGATCCTGATATTGCAGATGAACTCATTCACAGCCTTGACACCAGCCGACAGAAGAAATGGACTGAGAAGCAGAAAGACTCGATATTCGGCTCTCCAGTAGAAAAGCATAGACCTTCTAAGAAAACTAGGTAGTGGCATCCTGACTGGCCAGGAACAATCAGCTATTTCTCCTAATCAATATGCATCACATATTGTCAACACATCAAGATATACCACCAAGGACAAACAACACACTCTTCAAATAAAAAGAGAACTTACATATTTGAAAAATAATAGACCATCAGACCCTTTATATTCGAGACCTTTTACTCTTGAAGATATTAACACTGCTTTAATGGATATGAAACCAGGCAAGGCTCCAGCTTTCGATGGAATTCATCGAAATCATCGATTTCCTGTCGAAGACAGGCCAAAAAGCTCGACAGTGATTGACTTGCTTTTTCTCTGATATCCTCCAGACTGGTAGACTTCCAAAAGAGTTTAAGAGGACAAAAATTATCCCCATCTTAAAACCAGAAAAAAAAAACCCAGAAAACTACCGACCAATCGCCCTGCTTAACACCAGCTATAATCTGCTAGAAAGGTTCATCCTCAATAGAATTGCCCCTAAGATAATAGAACAAGTCCCAGTGGAATAGGCCAGATTCAGGCATGAACGAAGCTGCTGTGATCAGGGTTTGTCACTCACCACGCATATAGAAGCAGGCTACCAACAATGCCGGAAAACAGCTGTAGCTTTTGTAGATCTTATCACAGCTTATGATACAGTCTGGAGGCATGGAGCAGTGTGCAAGTTGTTCCGTGCAGTCCCATGCAGAACAATAGCAAAACTAATCGAAAATATGCTAAGCAACCGTCTGTTCCAAGTGTGTATGGACGAGAACAAAAGTAAACAAAGAACATCAGATAATGGATTACCACAAGGGTCAGTTCTGGATCCCCTCCTTTTTAACTTATACATCGCAGATTTCCCTAATACAGCCTCCAAGAAGTTTTGCTATGCTGATGACATTGCTCTAGCCACCAGACACACCAATTTTACTAGAATAGAAGATACACTAATAAACGACGGAATGACCTTCGGCCACTATTGAGTGGTGTAGGGATCGTCCGAATTTTTAGAGATTGGCTTTACTTACGTATCACCAATGAAGTCTAACTGAGGTTCGGCTGTTGCTGTTACACTCTGGGGTGCAGAGATTCGAGAGTTTGAGTTCGCTCTCTTAAGGTTTTTGCCTTAAGGGTGCAATTTGAGTCTCCGGGGGTAGTGTTCTCCGGCACGGCTCACTGAGGGGCTTTGTCGGTGAATGATTTTCTTCGGAATTTGAGCGGTTCTGCTAGATGGTGGTGGTGTGTGGGTAGAAGGCCATCACTGAGTGAAGCGAACGCTGAGATGGACGGTCTTTCGCCCACGACTGAGTGGCCTAGGGATCGTCCGAATTTTTAGAGACGGCTTTACCTTTACGGATGGCAATGCTGTAGCCAATGAAGTCTTAACTGAGGCTCGGCTATTGCTGTTACCCTTTTGCCATGATCAGAGCATTAATACCTCAATAACACCTTATCCCTACACTTTCCTCTACAGATAACAGGGAAGATGAAAAGCATTCTTGCTTCGCCCCTTTAAGCCAGTCCTTATAACCTTTGGTATTAATGTGGTCAAGCTACTCACCGATGAAGCCTCAATAAAGACTGAAACCGGTCTGGGTGGTGACCTCCCACTATAATGTAATAATAACAGCATACATTTCCTAGGAAATGTGTTTTTACATTATGGAAAATACCAAGAATAGCGATCACAACTTTCCCCACCTTTGCAACGAGTTGTCCGTGTTTATACTACGTTCTAGGGCTACTTGCATTTACCTCACGCTAGTATTCGCCGATACTTTTATAGTTTTTTTATACTATATTCGGCATGAAACTCTCTGATCCCAATCTTTGAATTTCTTATTCGGTTTTAAAACAATGTGGGATATAATATCCCCTTAATTTAATTAATGTTTATATCACCGAAATGAAGCCCGTTGGCTCTTTATATTTAAATAGATGTAACCGTTAACAATTAGGGGATAGTTTGCTTTTCTTGTAAATTATAAACTTATAAAAATAATTTACAAATGCAAAACATTTTTTTTAAAATATTCCTAATATACACGCAGTATTATTGAAAAAGAGAGCCAAAAGGCTTCACTTCGGCAATGTAAATTTATTCAAATTAAGTGGATATTGAATCCAACATTTTTTCATAGCCAAATATAGAAACTACAAGAGTTTCGTGCCGAATATAGCTATAAAAGTTTCGGCGGATACAAGCGTACCTTTCATGACAGGGCAACTCGTAGTAAAGGTGAAGCAAGCTCCGATCACTGTCCTCAGCATTTTCCCATAATGTAAAACACATCTCCTAGGATATATGATGTTATACATTATGGGGAGATGTCACCACCCATGCGGGTTTCGACCTTTTTTGAGGTCTCGTCAGTGGGAGCTAGACCAAGAACACTCAGGATGAAGTGATACAGAACTTGTACTTGACGATACGAGTTGCTAAAAAACGTGTCACATTACAATAGGCACCAAACTTTATTGAAAAAGAGAGCCAAAAGGCGTCACTTCCTGTCATGAAAGGTTGGCATACGCTTGCATCCACAGAAACATTTATAGTCTCTATATTCGGCATGAAACTCTTGTAGTTTCTCTGTTCGGCTATGAAATAATGTTGGATTCAATATCCACTTAATTTGAATACGTACACGCAGCAACTGCGTACAAAATCATGTTAAGACTTGTCGAAACGTGTCTTAGCCGTATTAGCATGTTATTATTATTATTATTATTCCGGGAAACTCCAAGGGGTCAATAGACTCATCGAGGGAGGCATTAACATCATGTCAAGAACAGCTATTCGACATTCACACAGTATCTATCATACCTCGTCTTGAACTCATTCACAGTCATAGCACCCACAACAGAATCTGGCAGCTTATTCCATTCATTCATTACTCTCCAAGTAAAAAACCTAGCTCTAACACCCCTGCTAACCACATTCTTGCCCAGCTTCCATGTATGGTCCCTAGTCCTCCCACCCCCAGTCCTATTCTCAAAAATATCTTCTGGATTAATGTTATAGAAACCCTTCAGTAATTTGAATGTCTCAATCATATCACCCCTTTTCCGCCTATCGACCAATTTTTGCAACTCACAAATCTTCAACCTGTTCTCATAAGGTTCATTTCCACAGACCTGCTATCATCTTGGTCACTCGTCTCTGGATCCTCTCCACCTCCTCCCTATCAAGAAGAAACCCTGGCGCCCATATCTGGGCACAGCAGTCTAGATAGGTTCTTATCAGGGCTCGATACAGAGGAACAATAACTTGTTTGTCTCTGCTTGCTGAAGTATTTTTCAGACGCCAACAGATTTGATGAGTTGATTTAGCCACTTTTGCAATGTGCCCCCTAAACTTCAATTCCCTATCCATCAACACTCCCAAATCCCTGGCCTCATCAATCTCCTAGAGTACGGTTCCACCAGTGTGATATACTGCTGCTAATCTTTTCACCCTAAGATGCATAACCTTACACTTTGCCGCATTAAATTGACATCCATCCTAGCCCAGTCCTCCAAGCTCTCCAAAACATCCTGCAAAATTTTGACATCCCGTGCACTCATAATTGCTCTACCCAACTTTGCATCATCAGCAAATAAGTGAACACTTCCTCTCAGATCCTTTCCTATATCATTGATGAACAAATTGAAAAGTAGTTGTCCAAGAACAGAACCCTGCCGCACACCTCTAATCACAAGCCGTCTTTTGCACTCAACTCCTGAATAAACCACTCTCTGGTATCTCTCCATCAACCACCCGCCTATCCATATTTATTAGGTCTGTAGAATCTTCCAGGAGTGTTGCTGTTCTTTTTTTTTTTTTTTTTTGAAAACCATATTGCATTTTTGGGATGATTTCGAATTTTTCAGTGTATGCGGAGAGTTTGTAATACACAATGCGCTCCATGATTTGGTTGATTACAGACAATGTGTGGCGATAGCTCTATAATTACTTATAATGTTTTTCCCCATGTTTCTATATGAGAGTGATTAGTGCAGTCTAGTGTTTCAGATGTGTGCCCTGTTTCGAAGATTTTATTTAACTGACAACTAACCTCTGTCCAGTTTTGGTATAACTGGGCATAGGTTAGTTGAGTGTTATTTTGTTTTCGATGTCGTTTGGTCTGATTCAGTCTATTCTTGGTCCTTTGTTAGCGTTAATTTGATGAACTGCAAGTGACAGTTCTTATTTTCTTACTGTGGGGAACCACACTGACTGGGTTGCTCGTGGTTCTAGTGGAGAATATTTCTTTGTGTAACTGTAGTGCAGTGACATAATGGTCTGCCATTATACATGTTATGACTGCTACTGTATAGCTGTTAGAAGGGGCCCTATATTTATGTGGTGTACAGGATGAAGTGATTGCATTTTCGACTATCTCTTCTCCTGTGTACGACTGTATGGATGGGGTTATGTTATATGCTGATAAGAAGTCTAGGTTTTGTGCTGTGTTGTTATTTATGTTCCTAATGTTTATATTCATGTCACCTATTATTATCAGGTATTCTGAGGCGCCTTCTTCAGTGGTAGAAAGCCATCTATTTAATTCATCTAGAAATTTTGTGGTACTTAAATTGAGTGGTCTGTATATTGTGTTTAATATCAAGGAGCTCTCTTGTTTGATAGTTTCGCCCTGAGTTCCATTCAGATCCTTGGCTACTGATTTTTTAATCCTGCTAGCTTTTATGAAGTTAACTTTTGTTGGGTGTTAGTGAGTCGCACTACGACAGGGTGAGATCGTGAAAAACCTCATTTCTTTTTTTTTATTTTAGGTAATCGATGAACCGACTGGATATCTTTTGGTTCTATGCGAGCGACAATGTTCAGGCTTAGTTGAATTACCGCGTCTTTTAAATGATCAGCAGCAATTTCTGCGAGACCATCTATACGTCAATGGTCTGCAATACGTCTTCTACTGAACTGTTATTAAATTTAAACATTTCTCATATTGGTTACATTTTTCAGTAATTTGTGCCGTATGTTTTTCAAATAGTTCTCAAACAAATATAATTAAACAGTCTTTTAAATTTTGTAATCTATTTTCTAGTAATACGTTGAAAATGGACACGCCTTATTTTCCATTAATAATAATAGTAATAATTTTTTCTTATTGATTTCTAAAATATTTACACAATTACAATAATTATCTTTAGTGATATCCCAGTTTGTAATTTTTACAAAATTCAGCATTAAGTGCTGCATATGTGATTCATTTTCTACCTTGCATTTCGATTAAAACATTGATAATAATACTTTTTTTCATATATATATATATCTTTACATCTTCTAATATTAACAATGAAGATTACACGGAATTTTTGAATAATGGATAATAATAATAATAATATTTTTTTTTTTTTTTTTTTACATTTTATTATGTCTCAGTATAAGTTACATACGATACTAATATTTACAGTATTTACAATAAGGATTATACAGAATTTTTTTTTTTTTTTTTTTTTTATGTCTCAGATGAATTGCATGCATAGTTGCTGTAGTAATTATATGTATATAATATTTATAACGCATTACAAGTGTGTATAACAGATACTTGCAAGTTAGTAATTTTCTTCCTCGAAGCTTAGCAGAGCTTATCTGAGGAAGACAATAGATGACAGAGGGTGGTGGTTTCATGGTTGTGTTCCTATAGTGGTCACAAGCCAGGTGTTGATTATACTGATTGTTGGTACGTGTTTGAAAGACTTTGACTGCTATTACAGTTTAACTTTTTTTTTTTTTTTTTTCGTGCAAATAGGGTTGGATTTAGACATGGTGTGTTTGTTTCTTTGTGTTCTTGTAGTGGTAGTTTATTGAGAGGGGGGGTTGTCGTGGTTTGTGTGTGTGTGTGTGTATGTGTGGTGGGGAGAGAGAAACAGGAAATGCTCTAATTTTCATTCTCGCTATAATATTTATATAGTGCCTGTTTCAGCTCTCTGTATGTTCCTAGGTTTCTGTTGTCGAACGGCAGTTTGTTTATCATGTCAGGTACGTAGAAGTTTCGGGATGGCTTTGCCGTAGTGATTGTTGTATTTATATGTTATGCAGTTTGTTGACTGTGGTCTTGTTATTTGATATGTTGTTCTGGTTACTCTATATGTTGGGCTGTAGTAATGATTTAACATGACTGTGTAGTGGGTTTCACCTTAAATATTTTGTGTTTTGTCCATGCTTCCTGCATAAGAGTGGGTTGTTTCCAGAATATCAGTTTTATCATTTTATCTTGCAACCATTGTAGCCTGTTAAGTCTGTAGTCTGCACAAAATGCGTATGATGTGATTGCATATCTTAAAATGTTTTCACATAATGCTTTATAGATTAGTATTTTTATGTGGGTTGGGGCAATGTCTTTTAATCTGTATAGTTTGCTTGCTATTATCCTAAGCTTGGTATGTAGGTAGTTTGTATGGCTATTCCAACTTTGATCTGCATCGAAGTGAAGTCCAAGGTGGCGTGTTGTTTTCACCTGTGTGATGGTTGTGATTTTAGGTTCTGCACTTTGTGTATAGGAGGATGAATGTTTGATAGTGAGATATTTAGTTTCTATGGGCAGGGTTTGGGGGTTTTTGAATACCATTAGCTTTGTTTTTCCAGGGTTTATATATATGCCATTTTCGGTTAACCAGTTAGTGATTTGATTGATGTCGTGTTGCATATTTTTGTAAGCGATATTTGCATTGTTGTGAATGGATACTATGGCAGTGTCGTCTGCATACTGGAAGATTTTACTTTTTAGGGGGAGTTGGCTTATGTCGTGTGTGTATATGTTAAATAGAATGGGAGATAGGACAGCTCCTTGCGGTACTCCACAGGTTACATGTACCTCTTTGCTGTGTGCTGATCCTATACGTGTGATGTGCTTTCTGTTTTTCGTGTATGCTTTAAACCACTGGAGTAGACGACCTCCAATTCCGATATGGGTAAGTTTTGTTAACAAGGTTTTATGTGTTAGTGTGTCAAATGCTTTTGTTAAGTCAATGAATACCACTAATGTTATTCTGTTTTTATCCAATGCAGCGTTTATTAGATCTGTGAAATCTTCCAGGAGTGTTGCTGTTCCTTTATTTTTTTGAAAGCCATATTGTGTTTTGGGTATGACTTGAAATTTTTCAACGTATGTGGAGAGTTTCTGATGTACAATGCGCTCCATGATTTGGTTGATTACAGGCAGCGTGGCGATAGGTCTGTAATTACTTATTATGTTTCTTTTTCCCTGTTTGTGTATGGGTGTGATTAGTGCAGTCTTCAGTGTTTCAGGCATGTGTCCCGTTTCGAAGATTTTATTTAACAGTTTTTGTATAACTGGAAGTAGGTCGGTTGAGTGTTTCTTGATGTCTTTTGGTCTGATTCCGTCTATCCCCGGTCCTTTGTTAGGATTAATTTGTTGAATTGCCAGTGATAGTTCTTCTTTTGTTACTGTGGGGAACCACATCGACTGGGTTGCTCGTGGACCTAGTGGAGAATGTTCGTATGTGTGAGGAAAGGTTGTTTCTTGTAGCTTTTGGACAGAGTTCACGAAGTGCTGATTAAAGTTGTTTGCCAACTGTTTAAGGGATTTGGGGTCGCAGGCAAAGCTGTGTTTTATTGTTTCTGTGGCAGTGGTTCTGTGTATATTGTCCAGCATTTCATTAATCAGGTGCCAGGTTTCCTTTATGTCATTCTGTGCTGTTGTTAATTTGTTGCTGTAATAGTTTCTTTTTGCCGTTCGAATCTGGGTTGTTAGGAGATTCCGTTTTCTTTTGTATTCAGCTTTTAAAGCGATATTGTTCGGTTACTTCTTAAGTTGTTTCCATAGGGCATCTTTTCTTTGTATGTCTGTTAGTATGTTGTCTGTTATCCATGGATTTTGTTTCGTTTGGGGGCGTATTCTTATTTTTGTTAATGCTTTGTTGTATATTTTGTTAAATGCAAGTTTAAGATTATTATATACAGCTTCAGCAGAGTCTAAAGATGCTATCTGCATCCAGTCTGTTTTTCTGATTTCATCGTTCACTATTGCTTCGTTTACAATGCTATGATACTGTTTTGTAGTCTCAGTGATTTTTATGGGTTCTGGTTCAGTGTGTAACTGCAATGCTGTGAAATAATGGTCTGCTAGTTTGCATGTTATGACGGCTGCTGTGTGGCTGTTTGGAGGGGCCCTTATATTTATATGATCAATGCAGGTTGAGGTTGTTGTGTTTCCGATTATCTCTTCTCGTGTATACGACTGTATGGATGGGGTTATGTTATATGCCGATAATAGGTCTAGGTATTGTTCTGTGTTGTTATTTATGTTCCTAATGTTTATATTAATGTCTCCTATTATTATCAAGTATTTTGAGGTGCCTACTTTCGTGGCTGAAAGCCATCTGTTTAGTTCTTCTAGGAATTTTGTGGTGCTTAAGTTGGGTGGTCTGTATATTGCGTTTAATATCAGGGAGTTTTCTTGTTTGATGTTTTTAATTTCGATGCATATGGTTTCTGCATATTCTAATTTATAGTTTATTTCTGTTACTTCTAGTTTATGTTTGGTAAATATTATTATACCACCGCCTCGTTTTGTTTGTCTGCAGTGTTTGTGTTGTTGGAAGTGTGGCATTTGGTAGGAGGATGCCTCTTCGTTTGTCGTAGATACTTCAGTCAGTATTAAAATGTCTATTTCGTCTATATCTTCCTTCAGATAAGCTTGCAGGGTCAGCCAGTATTTTTGAATGCTTCTGATGTTGATGTGGATGTGGAGAATAGATAGTCCTTTTTTGGGGATTGTCAGTTGTTTCCATTCTGATATTGATTTCTGATGTTAATAATAATAATAATAATAATAATAATAATAATAATAATAATAATAATAATAATAATAATAATAATAATAATATGATAATGCCTCAGATAAATTACATACATACTGATTATGACAGATTTTTTTGCATGTTCACACATTATGTATAAAATAACAATTTTTCTATTTTCATCGTACAGAGTATTTATATATTTACAATTAATCCATATTACACTTGATGCTCTGTACATTATACTGTACGCAGTTTAAGGCACATTATTTCTTTTCATATTTTTTTTCTTTGGATACAAATTCATATACTTTTTTTAAAAAAATCTGTATCTTCATTATTATTATACACCGTACTGACTGTTTTGTAACATAATTTGCAACAATAGTAATGATGATAATAATAAATAATAATAAATTCTATATTTATTATAGTTTAATTTAAAATATTCTTTACTTTCTTTTGAAATGCATTTTAAATGAAGTTTCTGCCATAGCATATACAGTGATAGGCAATACTTTTGACAAAGAGTGCATTGGTGTTGCCTAAAAATGCTTGTGTTTTAAGTAGCGAATATCAACACAACTTCAATGCCAAAGGTTATATTCTAATAAGCTCTCTGATAATTTCGAAACAATTTAAGTTGTTTTTTCCATGTTTGGCTATAAAATATAGATGAATCCATAATCCTCCTTTTCTGTCTGTAAATTAAAGCAAATTGTGGCCTTTCAGCTTCATATTTTAGTACTACATCCTTGGGAAACCATGAAGCATTTCTTGTCTGATTAACATGTTGATAACGTGTAACAGTACTAACTTGATGGGTGAAGCATAAATGCGTTTTATATTCCCCTTTGTCTGAAAAGGAAAGTTCTTTCAGTGGAGAAATTATTCAGCTTTCAGCTCGCCTTGAAAAGGCGGTGCGATTAACTGTGTTCAGCTGAGCATAGAATTGATTTGGGTCTCTTGTATTTGCAGAAATCTGCTTCGTTGTATTCTGAAGCTTGCTTGATCAGTGGGTTCAGATGATTGATTGTCTTGATGAAGAACTTTTCAGCTACGTCGTGAAGGAGAGATGTGATGTAGGGAATGTTGACTTCTCTGTGAATCTGAGAGTTTCTGATAAACCACGGGAGATCCAAACTCATTCTCAGACATTTGTTCTGTATTCTTTGTAGATTTTGAATACTTGTGTTCGAGGTATGACTTCATGCAGGAGATGCGTAAGTGATGACTGGGCGTATTACCATCTTGTATATGAGCAGTTCTCAGTATCCAGTTTACTTTTTCTGTTGATCATGGGGTAGAGCTGCGCTATTACTTTGGATGTCTTTGAACTTATGTGTTTTATATGACTGGTGAATTGTAATTTTTTGTCGAGAATTACGCCGAGATATTTGACTGTATTTTGCAATGGGATCTTAACTCCTAGTAAATGTATACCTTCCTTGATTTGAGGCTTCTTTCTAGTGAACAGTATGGCTGAACTCTTCTGTAGGTTTGCTTGGATCCTCCAGTCCATCAACCATTTCTCTAGTGTGTGAATACTGTTTTGGAGTCTTTTGATAGCTAGTTCAGGGATGAGAGATCTTGTTAATAATGCTGTATCCTCTGCATATAATACAGTGATTGTTGAGCTTGGATTTTTTGAGGGATATCAGCAATATAGATAGAAAACAGCAAGGGAGCCAGGAGTGAGCCCTGCGGCACTCCCGCCAGGACCTGGCGTCTGGTTAACACAGTTTCATTTATTTTGACTTGCATAAATCTGTCTTTGAGGTATGAATGAATTATTTTAACTAGATTAGTAGGTATATTGAATGTGATGAGCTTGTAGAGAAGACCCTGATGCCACACCTTATCAAAAGCCTTCGCAGCATCTAAAAAGACTGCAGCTGTGTAAAGGTTCTGGTTGAAGCCCTCCGAGATAAATTCGATCAGCCTGCGGATCTACTGAACGGTGGTGTGGTTTTTTCTAAATACAAACTTTTCATTTAGAATTATACCTAGTTTATCCGTTTCTGATTGAAGCCTTGTAAGGATTACTTTTTCTGCGATCTTTCCAAGGCTGGACAGAAGACTGATAGGTCTGTAGCTTTTAGGTAGCTGGGTGTTTCTTCCAATCTTTTTGATTGGTGTAACATCCTTTATCTTCCATGTTAAGGGAAGATGCTTGAGTCTGAGAATGGCATTAATTATGTTGACTACATGTACAATGGCTTTTCTGGGGAGTAGTTTGATTATTTTGTTTGTGATTCCATCTGAACTTGGAGCTTTATTGTTGTTCAGGTGGGTTATGCTATTTATAACTTCTGTTGGAGAAGTGGGTGTGACTGGTTCTAGGTCACCCTTTTGTTGTGTTATGGCCTGCCTGACTCGGCGGTGAATCTTGTAGATGAGATTAATGTTCAAATTTTCGTAAGAGGGGTTGCATTGAGTTTCCAAGCTGTCTGCCAGAGCCTCTGCCTTTTCCTTATCAGAATGGACTATTCCCTTCTTGGTCTGAATTGGGGGTAAAAGTTGCCTTTTAGTGCGGAAGGTTCTCAGGAAATTCCAAATTGAGTTGTCCTATAGGTTTAATTTAGTTAGCTTAGATTCCCGATCTTGGTTTCGATGTTTTTGGAGAACTTCTTGGACTTGTATTTTTAATTTATTCAAATTTGTTTTATCTTGCGGGGATCTTGTGTTATGGTACCTCTTTCTGGTTTTATTTTTCAGACTGAAAAACAAAACCAAATTTTTTTCTCGGATCCCCGAGGAAATCATGAATTTCCTCGGGGATCCGACCAATAGGGTAAAAGACTGTAGTTTGGGTAACTGACTTTATTGCTTTTTTTATTTGATTGGTAAAGTTGTTTGCAGCAACTTCTATCTCCTGTTTAGTGTGAATAGCAGGGACTGGGCCAATGTGATTAGGAAGAATTCTGGAGAGTTTGTCCCAAGATATGAAAGAGTGGGGAGGGGAGAATTATTCTTGTGTACCGAGTTGAAGCAGAATAGGGTTGTGATCGGATGAAAGTTCATTTAATATTTCCAGCTGATATTGGTATCTGATGTTTTTGAGGATGACTATGTCAAGTACATCTGAGATTCCAGCTGAGCTGTGACGGGTGGGCTCTGTGGGTCCAGCTACAACAATAGAATTTTGTGTTGAGTAATGGTTTAGAGTTCGACCTTTGTCGTTAATTGTGGCGCTATGCCAGGCTGTATGTTTGGCATTAAAGTCACCAGCCATGATGATGGAGTCTGTGAAGCCGAGAATGGTGTCCAAGTCAGATACCAGTAATGGAATGCTGGGTGGATTATATACAGCATAGATTTTGATATTGCCAGCATTGTTGGTATGAACTTCAATGCCTGTTATCTCTAGGTTCTTGGTTTGTGGATTGGTCAGAACATTGTGGCTTAGGTAGTTTTTAATGTATATGGCTGTTCCTCCTCCACCTCTGTTGGTGAGTCTATTTGTTTTGTACATAATATAGTTCCGTAACTTGTGGTTATTAGCTGGCCTGTGATGTGTTTCATTTACTAGTATTATGTCAGAATTGTGTCTGTGAGTGAACTCTTGCAGTTCTAGGATTTTGTTACTCAGTCCATTGGTGTTCCATGCAATGATCATGAGAGAGTTGGGATGGAATTTTCTTTTATTCATTATTGATGGCTGTTAGAATTGAGTGGGCACCTTGTAGAATTCTTATGCTGAATTCTTCTAACATGGTAGCTAGTGAGGCAGTTAATACTGATATTAGATTTGAGCTTATTTGATCATGGGATGGAGCAGCCTTTGTTCGTGCTGCCTCTGCATAAGTTTTGGGCATTTGTTTCCTTTCCTGAGCTGTCAAGCTGTAGATAATTTGGACCGGGGTGCGACCTGCACGGCTGTCTTGAGCATCGCTGAAATGTGTTGGAAGGGTAGTTTTTGCTGACCCTCGGTTATTTGGGTGTGCAATGCATCCCTTGTAGTTGGCGGGGTGTGAGGTCCTCCACAGTTGGCGTATTTAGCTGGTGTGGATCTTTGCTTGGTACACATGACGGTCTGGTGGCCCTCGCCGCATTTTAAACACCTGTAATTTGCCTTGCAAAGTTTTTGGGCATGACCAAACCTTTGGCACCTATGGCACTGCCCAGCTGACGACTTTTTCCTTAGTAGCTCAGTAGAAATTCTGACGCCACAGATCGCAGTCAGTTCACATATCTCTTTCTGTGCCTTATCAATTTCTACGAGCACCAGTGGCATTGACCGTTTATCTGACCTGAGCAACCTGCCCACTTTTACTGGTGTTAGGGCCCTGACTCATAAGGTCAGCAGTGATTTCTTCACGGGTGACACTTTCGGTTACCCCGCGAAGTACTACTTTGAGATTCTTTTCACTAGGTAAAGCAAGAATGTGATAACTAAGCCTTTTGTTATCCATTAGTTTTTGTTAATTGTCTGTAGTCGGTGACTGAGGCTAGCTGGATTTTGACTCCTTCATCTTGATTTTTAGCCCAGGAATATGAGATTTTATGTTCCCTATGGCCTGAAGTGACAGTGGTCCATTTGTCCTTGTTCCTTAGTATCACTGGTGGAACCTTTTCGGTGTTCCTCGGGATATCTGATGTTGGTGAGTCTTCATCCATCTGGTCCTCGGTAGTTCTTCTTCTTTTGTTAGAGTGCTCTCCCTGAGAGTTGTTTTGACAGTGGGATTTTGGTGACAGAGCAGCAATGATTTCATCTTGTGATATTTCATTCTCCTCTTTATCCTGATCATTAGAGTGAATGTACTGTTTTATAAAACCAGGCCAGTCAGATTCAAGCTTGCCTATTATGATTTTCAGTACCTCTAGGGACTGCTCCTTATTAAGGATCTGAATCTGCTCTATGATGTTTTCCGTATCAAAGTGGCGATTTACTGCCAGCAGAAATTGTGAGAGCAGTATGAATAATCCTGCAGGGCTAGGGGCATGCCAGCAAAGTATCCTGTAGACGTAGATGGACTACTAGCAGTATATGTATAATCTCGCAGGGCTTCAAGCCTGCCAGCAAAAGTTCTGTAGGCTGAGTTGGTCTACTAGCAAATTTAGTCTTGTTGCGACCTACTAATTGGGGAAAAGGAGTATCAGTATCTCCCTTCGCCACAGTTTGGAAATTTACCTCCCTATAAAAACATTAAATCCACCACTGGTCCTCATTGCGGGTGGGGCCTGCCGGCCATTTGATCTCTTGCACGTTTCGTGCAGAGGGGGAGACAGTAGGAATCACACTGTGTCAGCGCCAGTATAATGTGAGATTACTGAGAAACCTTGTATGCAATGTAATCAGGCTCAGTCTAATATAATCAATTATTCGTCTACACCAGTAGTTGCCAAATTGGTCGATTCAGGCTCAGGGGTCGATACAAAAATATAAGACATCATTGTATGGGTAATATTTAATTCGGTTAACTTGGATTACCTCCATCCGGAATGACAACGCAATTAAGAGTGAATCGTGGGAACAGTGACATGAATAAGACCTGTAAGATGGAGCAAGGTCATGAAAATAGTTATGTAGGCCAGTCATGTAGGCCAAAATGAAGTATTTACCAATAAACGGAAGTCGGTGGTTCGCGCCCGGCGGGAGATTGCAACACGTGCGTGGTTGCTTACACGTATTCGATCCCATTCTAATTTTTGCGCATCGTCATAAAAGTGAGCGTTAATGTTCTAAAATTCATCAACATACATATTACAATTCAATAGTTATTCATTCACGAAATAAACTTCTCTATGTTGAAGAGTTCAGCAGGGCTGGTAGTTTTGTACATCCTATATATACCTATAGGAAGATTATATTATTGTTATTTTGTTATCTAAATTAAATTTTATATATTATTTATCCCTCCTATCAAATATGTAATGTTAAGAAGGACGTCAAAAACAAAAACGTATCTCTTTGACGTTAAGCCAATATAATAATATATACTATATTATACATACAATAAACACTAACTATAAAATAAACAATCTAAAAACTCACATAAGAATCTTTTTTGCTTGTCCTATTATAATTATAATTACGTAATAGTAAAATAGAGGGGGTCGATAAAACATCAAGAAACTCTCGAAGGGGTCGACGATCAAAGACGTTTGGCGACCCCTGGTCTACACTAATCCTCCCACTAACCGTCCCTCCGTGATCAGAAAACTATCCTTCTCCCGTGATTGTCATCCATCTATCATCTTAGTCCTTATAAGGACTGGGTGAAAAGGGCGAAGCAAGAATGCTTTTCATCTTCCCCGTTATCTGTACAGGACAGTGTAGGGATAAAGTGTTATTGAGCAATTAAAGCTCTGATCATGGCAGGAGGGTAACAGCAATAGCCGAGCCTCAGTTAGAACTTCATTGGCTACAGCATTGCCATCCATTATCCTCGAAGGGTATTGGATTGAATGAATCAATCACCGCATCTCACGGTCGACTGATTCTCCCAATCCAATCTATCATCTTACATAACATAACATCATTGGCCAGAAGGGTGAAGCAAGATGCTTTTATTCCCCTTTGTCTGATAAGGAGGATGAATTGAAGGAAAGATTTATGAGCTGAGAGCTCGCCCTGGGGGGGGCACGGAGATTAGTCATTGTTGCAAGTATTTAGGATGGCTTTTGGCCTCTTGTATTTGAAGAGGTCAGTCTCTTCATAGTTTGCTGCTTGTTTAACTAGATCGTTGGGGTGTGTAGAGATCTTTGCGAAAAACTTTTCTGCTGTAGATAATAGGAAGGAGTAGATGTAAGGGATGTTTGCATCTCTATGCAGTTGCACGTTCCTTACAAACCACGGTGCGTCCAATATCATGCGTAAACACCTATTTTGCACTCTCTGCAGACTGAGGATGTTGGAGTTGGATGTGTGGCTCCAGGCTGGAGAGGCATATGTCAACATTGGGCGGATCGTCAACAGGTAGAGGAGCACTTTGATTCTGGTATTCAGTCTACTTTTTCTATTTATTAGAGGGTAAAGTTGTGCAATAGTTTTAGATGCTTTCGTACATAAGGCTTTGGTGTGTGGGTTGAACGTTAATCTTTTGTCCAGAATTACTCCAAGATATTTTGTTTCTGTTTGCCAGGGGATTTTGGTGTTGAAAAGATAAAGGTCCCCCATGGGAGTTGCCTTTCTTCTGGTGAAAAGTATTGCTACACTCTTCTGGGGATTCTGGAGAACCAATGTTCTAGTTGTAGTAGGTTTTCTTGCAACTTTTTAGTGACAAGATGAGGTCGTAGAGATCTGGCAAGAACTGCTGTGTCGTCCGCATAAAGTGCTAAGATGGATGACATTGGGTTGTGCGGGATGTCTGCCAAATATATTGAGAATAAGATCGGAGTTAATAGGGAACCTTGAGGAACTGCCGCAGAAATCATCTTTTTTTTTTGTCATTGAACTTATATATTCTTTAAAGAGAAAATAAAACGGTGTTTTAATAAATTATTTTTGAAATGATAAATTTTAAAAATGAAAAAATTATTTAAAACATTTTTAAAGATAATTTAGAATATTAAACTTTTTTGTAAATATATTTCTTTACTTTTAATGATTTTTAAAAGTTACCAAATATTTTGTTTATGAATTCGAAATGATACTGAAAATGTAATTGTATATTATTCGCAATATTTTTATCAGCACTCTGTTAAAGATTCTTTGTTCTGGTAGATGAGTAATTATGGTTTTAGAGACTAACTTTCAAATGGAACGACCCTCTGAGACTACGTCTCCTTCAGGTAATTCTTGTGATCGGCAATTCTCTTCAACAATGACGTCATTCCCTTTCCTATACTTCTTTAATCTTCAATTGTACTTTTCTGAGTCAATCCAAGTTCCTATTTTTATTTTCTTCACTGTATAGTCAGATGATGTTTGGCCTTATCACAGTTTGTTATCACATCAATATAACGAGTACTGATAATTAATTAAAACTCCATTAATTCATTAATTTTCATACTTTCTCTTAATTCTTGTAACCTTCTAGACGATATGTATTTTAAATAAATTATTATTATTAAGAGGTATTGACAATTGACATTTATGTCTTTAGGGGTGAAGCAAAATGCTTTTCATATTCCCCGCTATCTGTTGTGATTACAGTGAGGGTAAAATTTATGAGCAGAATGCTCGCCCTGATTCGGCATGGAGATTATACATCGCTATGGGATGCTAATATAGCTTTTGGTCTTCTATATTTGAATATGTCCGTTGCCTAGTATGCTGCAGCTTGCTGAACCAAATCGTTGGAATGTGTGGACGTCTTTAGGAAAAACTTGGTTGCTAAGAGTTGTAGAAAAGAGAAAATATAGGGAATATTTGTGTCTCTGTGGGGGTTGAGTGTTTCTAACATACCACGGGGCATTCAGAATCATTCTCAAGCACTTGTTCTGCACTCGCTGTATTTTGATAATGTTAGCATTAGAGGTGTGGCTCCAGGCCGGAGAGGCATAGGTGATTATAGGACGAATCGTCATCTGGTATAGCTGCAATTTGATTCTGTTGCTGAGCTTGCTATTTCTATTAATTAGCGGATAGATCTGAGCTATGGCTTTAGATGCATTTGCGCACGCGGACTTGATGTGTTAGTTGAAAGATAGCTTTTTGTCGAGAATTACACCCAGGTAATTTGTTTCTGTCTGCCAGGGAATTTTAGTATTGAATAGTAACACATCTCCTGCAGGAGACATTGGCCTTTTTGAGAAAAGAACGGCAGAGCTTTTCTGGGGGTTGACTTCCAATCTCCACTTAGAGAACCAACCCTCCAGCTTTAGAAGGTTTTCTTGAAGCTTTCTGGTAATGAAATGGGGTCTGAGAGATCTGGTTAGTATTGCCGTATCGTCCGCATACAGGGCCAAAATGGAAGTCATCGGATTGTGCGGAATGTCTGAGATGTATATAGAGAACAGCAATGGAGCCAGTAGAGATCCCTGTGGCACTCCAGCAAAGATGTGGCGCTGGGACGATGTAGAGTTGATTTTTACTTGCATTGATCTATTCTGAAGATATGAATGGATTAAATGAACCATTTTAGTGAGGTACCGGTTGAGATAAGTTTGTGCAGCAGTCCAAAATGTCAGATTTTGTCAAATGCTTTGGATAAGTCTAGGAAAACAGCGCCTGTGCACTGGTGCCAGTTGTAGCTGGTGGTGATGTATTCGACAATTCTGTGGATTTGCTGGGTAGTACTATGGTGTTGCCTAAAACCAAACAGTTCTTTAGGGAGGATGTTTAGGTCATTTACTGAGGTTTGGAGTCGTGAGAGAATGACCTTCTCTGCAACCTTACCCAGATTTGAGGCGAGACTGATTGGACGATAATTTTGCGGTAGGTGTGGGTCTTTGCCGGGTAGTACTATGGTGTTGCCTAAAACCAAACAGTTCTTTAGGGAGGATGTTTAGGTCATTTACTGAGGTTTGGAGTCGTGAGAGAATGACCTTCTCTGCAACCTTACCCAGATTTGAGGCGAGACTGATTGGACGATAATTTTGCGGTAGGTGTGGGTCTTTGCCTGGCTTATGTATAGGAATTACGTCAGCCAGTTTCCAGATGGAAGGAAAATAGTGAAATCTTAAAATTGCATTTATTATACTGGTCAGGTGCACTACTGCTTTTCGGGGCAGAAGTTTAATCACCCGATTAGTAATGCCGTCTGGCCCAGGAGCTTTTTTGTTCTTTAATTTTTTAATAATGTCATATATCTCAGCAGGTGATGTTGGTGCAATATGGTCAGTGCTGGTGACAGGAAGTTTAAGTGAGTGTCTGACCTTGCTGTGAATCTTATATATGTGGTCAAAGTCAAGGTTTCCATACGAAGACCTGCATTTCTCCTCTAAGTTGTATGCTATAACTTCTGCTTTGTTTACATCTGTGTGAGCAAGGCCCTGGTCAGATAATATTGGGGGAAGGGATCTGTCTTTGTTTCTGATATTTTTCAGTAGTCCCCAGATGGAGTGATCAGTAGTGAAATGGAGGATAACTTTTCATCCCATACTTGGTCTCTATGAGCTTTGAATGCATCTCTTACTGCCCCATTTAATCTGTTTAGATTTATTTTATCTTGTAGTGCACACGTGTAACGGAATCTTTTCCTAGCTCTTGCTGAAAAATGCTTTCTTATAATATTCTTCTTTGTATTTTAATTTGGTGTACAAAAGCTGTATGAGATCTTGCATTTTTTTGCTAATTTCAATGTAATTCTTTATAATTCTAATTAAATAATTATAATTTATAACTTTTTATAGGATATTTATAATTATTTTTAATTTATATCCATCTAATCTATTACTATGCCGTATATCTCTCAGTTTCTCATGATAGACGTGGTTGAGAGTTTTTATTTTGGTAGTCAGTGAAATACTCAAATGCATTCTGATAAATTTGTATCATTATATTTCCATTGATACTTGAGTACAAAATAGAAATCTTGTTCCAAACTGTATGTGAGCAAGCTCCTTTGTATATTCTTCTTATAATTTCATGTATGGTTCTGAAAAAGATTTTACAAATTCACGAGACGGAGATTGTTATGGATTCCAAATCTTGTTTATAATTTGTTAACAATTGTTCATTTTAATATACGTAGCCTTTAGGTATAATATAATAATAGTAGAATTAGCCTTTAGGTATAATATTTAAATCGTATATATGATGAAAGAATTCTGATAGGTTGGTGATTATTAAAATAAATCTGCATAAGATATCGCAATTAAAATTTAAACTAGAAATATCTTTATAAAATTTTACACAATATGTTGCAAGAATTATAAAAACACGATCGTTTTTATTGAATACTGTTATTATAGAATATAGATTATGAAGTTAGAATGTATGCGAACAGGGAGGAAATTGAAAAAAGAACTGATGAATATCCTTGGAGGGTAATGGATGGCAATGCTGTAGCCAATGAAGTTCTAACTGAGGCTCGGCTATTGCTGTTACCCTCCTGCTATGATCAAAGCTTTAATAGCTCAATAACACCTTATCCCTACATTGCTGTTAACCTCCTGCCATGATTAGAGCTTTAATAGCTCAATAACGCCTTATCCCTACATTGCTGTTACCCTCCTGCCATGATCAGAGCTTTAATAGCTCAATAACGCCTTATCCCTACATTGCTGTTACCCTCCTACCATGATCAGAACTTTAATAGCTCAATAACACCTTATCCCTACACTGTTCTCTACAGATAACGGGGAAGATGAAAAGCATTCTTGCTTCGCCCCTTTAAGCCAGTCCTTATAAGGATAAGAATGTATGCATAAATGTGGTTATATCTGATAATGTCATGTACTACACTGGTCCATTTTTCGATCATTTCGACATGAATTCAATGTAACAAATCAAATCTAATTGATAAAGTCGAGTCAGGCTGGGAAGTAACAGGAGACTGTTGAAAAGTAATATGATTTCCTTACGTTTCTCATTAATTAACAAAATAAATTCCTTCAACATGTCTTTGAATAATTAACAAGTACAAAATGATATAAAGGTTCAAGAGCACATCGAAATCCTGATGAGATGTCAGACTATAATCCAGCGGTAGCCAAATGAAGCTTACAACTTAAAGCATGGAAGAAAACTAAACGTACTTTTATACATTCCTCTAATCTTGAAGAAGGCTGACCATATGTTGTGGTTCATCCAGCTTGATGTCACAATGCTGTTCCTACTCGCACGTCCATCACAACGCATTTGGTGGTTTCTGTCAAAAGTACCAAATCTATTTTTTTCCAGTAACCCCTTTTAATACTTCTTGCGATTTCCCAGTTTAACTCTATACGTTCGATGTTCCAAATCTCAAAGTTTGTAGTCATGAAGAAGCTTGTAAGAGAACTGTGTATACTGAACTCCACTGCCTAGGTTTTCAAGGGAGAGCTGCGGAACACAGCTAAACATCACCCGCTACGGAAGTCAATCGTACCTACGTAATGCGGGGTTCATTATGATAGAGTGAATGATCCACAGCATACTCTTCAAATTAGATAGATGTGTTTGGTATGGCAGCGTCTAGGTGAAAACTCTTAACGAGAATACATTTTCCTTTGTTTTAAGTGTAGTGTGACGTGGAAATGTTTCCCTTGTTTGGGACTAGAATCTGTTGTCGTATTGCCTGATAAAATGAATTCCGAACAGGATATTAGTAGTCTGGAAGATTCCGAGTTGCCTATGGCCTAGCATTAGACCAAGTTATCCCCCAGACAGCAAGCATCCTCACACACACACACACACACACACACACACACACACACACACACACACACACACACACACACACACACACACACACACACACACACACACACACACACACACACACACACACTCGCGCGCGCGCGCGCTTCGTTTGCTAAAGAGCACCTTTTAAAACAATTATAACGTCGATTTAAAGGCGAGAGAACATCATGTCCAGCTTTGCGACAGGAACCTCATCCATTGGATTTATATTGGAACTCACTATCTTGTTTTTGTAACCAATTCTTGAGTACTGTGGGATCGATTTATTAAGAATGACCCATGATAGTAATCATTGCGATCAGAGGCTGTACAGGAGCTAAGTTAGAATGCTATCATGGGGTACTGCATCGCGTGTATAATCTAACCAAATTCCTCTGCACGTGACAGATCAGCTCATAGCTTGAATGCATAACACAGCAAATCATTGGAGTCAAGAGTTTCCAGACCACATGGTGGTCTGGAAACTCTATGATTTATTAAATAAAAATATTCTCTATTGAGCTAATTATACGAAAGAAAGAAATAATGGTAATACTGTTATATTATTGCTGTTGTTTATATTGCTAAATTAAACGAAATTTAATGTTTTTATTTTTAACAGTAGAACTATATAACTGGCCTGAAACTTGCTGATAATTTATAGTTTCTAATTTGATGCATTCAGTCCCAGTGAACCTAATCGCTCATTACTAACTTTGGATTTCGCTTGGATTCCAAACTGTCGTCTATCCGACTGGTCGCACTGATGACCTAGAAGTTGCTAGCTTAGCGATGTGATCAGTAATCGAGACTGCCGGTTTGGAACATAAGCTAAATCCAATGAGTAACTAAATGCAACGTGAATTGCTGTTATTAAATGCACGTTTATTTCCATCTGGAAGCAAAGAGATTCTTAGTAGGTTCTATGCAAACAAACAAGTTTTCCTAAACTAAGAATCTTCTTACCTCCTAATTGAATGACAAAGCATCTGCTAAAAATGTCATCAATTTCATGTTGCACGAAAGAAGAACCGTTTGTATTATTATCCATTAAGCCAAGATTATTTGACCTTAACTTTAATTTCATTGCGGTTTAAGGTATTTGTTTGCAACATCGCGTCAGGAGCGGACAACCCAAAATTAAGGAAGAGCCATTAGAGTTCTCGATGTTTAGTGATTGCATGAATCCATACAGGATTCAGTAGTTCCCAGTTTCCTCATAATTCTTGCCATTCACTACAAATCCAATCAGGGAAACATAAAATCTAAGTTTCCCAATAAATCAAGTGTAATTCCCACTCCTTCTATAGGAGATCTTTAAGACTCCAATTTATCTCTCAATCCATCCCATCCAATTCTCTTCTGTCTGTGAGGGATTGAGTCCCCTAATTAGGGGTTTTAGGCAACTAATACATCCGGCTTTCTACCCCTCTGCTGCAACCTCTAAGGTCGAGCGAGTATCAGGGTGTTAGTTCTATTAATTGCATTCTGAGGATGAAAAATCCTGTCAATTCCGTGTCTTAGATTCCAGTTTGGGTCTTTCCAAAGAAATAAAAATAATAACTGAATTTCAATTAAAAAAATAAAAAAAAGAACGTGCTGTCTGGAAAAATTAGCAGTAAATTTTGTATTTATATTCTTCCACGTGAAGTACGTTATAGCTTCCGTAACTCGGTTGGTAAAGACGAGTGCTCTGATTGAAAAAATCCTGGTTGGAATCCCATCTTCAGTGAGTTATAGTGCGTTAACTGGTCTCATATACGGAGGTTGATGGTTTGTTTGTTTTTTATCCCAATACTCCGATTTTTTTTCGTCACTCAAAAACTAGCCCCATAAACACAGTTCTGTCATAGTTCTACAGCCAAGTAATTTGTCTTCCTAAAAATGTAATTAATCCTTTCTCGGTTAATCCTACTTGTATAATCTTTATTCTCTGCACATTTGGAAACAACTGACTCATTTGCAACGAAAAATTCCTAATAAAAGGTTCTTTGTGTTGTCCTAGATGGAATTCAACTTAGACCTTTCCAATCAAATCGTCTATACCAAATGAGTTACTGGAGGTGGAGAATGATGCTCTTATACGGGGACCATTGCTGATAAGAACACCCCAATCCCAAAGCATTTCATTACACATTGGCTTGGACGAATAAGTGCTACGCCATGTTTTAAATGCCATAACAGTAGTCAGGTGTTGCCCCCTGTCGGGATAAACATTTACAAAAACGCATTAAATATTTGTCTGTCATTTATGTATTCAGAAACTGTTAAAACACTAAAATATATCAAAGGAAACTGCTGTCAAATTCATGCTCATATCCATGTGTGTGTGTGTGTGTGTGTGTGTGTGTGTGTGTGTGTGTGTGTGTGTGTGTGTGTGTGTGTGTGTGATTGCAGTAGTCTAAGAACCACTGCGGAAGGTATAAAGAGCCTAAATATGAAATGGCGCATGAAGCAAAGATATATAAAGCGTTGAAAACACAAATGATGAGAAATTGGATGATCATATCTAAATCACATATCGATCTTAGGAAATATGACGTCAATACAGGAAATCCCATGATAATAAGGAATTAATTCATCCAACTTTCCACCTCAAAAGTTAAGAAATCTCTTAGGCTTTAAATCATGTTTACGTTTCCAATCAACGTCGTCTTGTCATACAGCGACTTGACCTCATAACAGTCTAATAGTGAACTAGTGTGTGTGTGTGTGTGTGTGTGTGTGTCAAATATACGCGCACAGCATCAAAGTCTAGTCGTCTTAAAGATGTGAAAAAGCAACTTACAAGCAAAGTCATTTAAGTCTTTTAAGAATTTTGAACTGTTCCCTAATGTTTCATTCATATCCAGTGTTCTGTAGTCGCTTCGTAGTGTAAATATTTTGTAAAGGAGGAAAAACGTCCAGTGAGGTGTGATCCATAAAGATAGTCTACCATCACAACCTATAAGGCGGCCTATTTAACAAACCCAAGCTCCGGAAACTTATGTATGAACACGGGATAAACAAACTGTTTATCCATTATACGTGTCTAGTCGTGGTCTTTCTAGAATCTTCGTCTCTTTCTCTCTCTCTTTATTTTTTGTAGTCGATCATTTTGAAGATACTTTTACATCCGTGTGTACTGCATGTCTGATATCTAATATGTGTTTTACTTATTTTTTAAAAAAAAATACTACTCATAATACATGCTCACTGTAAAGAAAATTAATGATTAGAGGAGTATTTATTATATGCTGCCACTTTTCCATAAAAATGTATTGGAATGATACAAAAATATGCAATATACTTTTAAAATACTTTAAAATATTTTGATATTCAAAAGACTTTGAAGGGAAAAAAAAGAATATTAGGTTAAATACGTAATTAGAACAGATAAAAACTTCTATATAAGTGAGTGTGATGACTGATGATGATAAATGTAATCTGCTATATAATGTTGCCATGGTGACGTTGTAATTTTCCTAGTATTCTAAACTTTAGTGGGATTTATTTAATACCAGTCGTGGAAATAAGAGTCCACGCGGTTAGCGTAGTAACCATGCGCTTCGCAACCATATGACTAGGAAAGGGGTGTCCTGTGTTCGATTCCGGTCGCCGACGTGAGGAGCTAAAGGACCTTTCTCAGACATAACCAAGTTTGCCGGTCCTGGGCGTGGACAGCAGGTTTTTTCTCCCCAGTTTATCTAGGGCTTTTTCTCCTGCAAAACAGGCAAATCGTCCTCACCCCCCCTAAACGCACAAGGACTACAGTCATGAATACATCCCAGCTATATAACGGTCCCGAGCCTGGATAAAATTGGGGGGGGGGGGGTTGTGGAAAGCAATGGTGAACTGCCCTGTAAAAATCTCACCAGGAATACTTTGTGGGCAATGGCTACAAAGTTACCTGCTGTCGGAAACGACTGAAAAGGGAAAATCAGTCAGTCAGTCATGGAAATAAGTCCAATTTATCCTTACAAGTCGTTGGCTTGTTTGGATTTGTGAGAATCTGCTAGGACACAATACAGTTATTCGTATTTATTTATTTATTCAATTTTGTTTACCCCACCTGAATGTTTCTTTGATACTTTTTGTGAATCAACATATATATATCCGAAACGCTACCATCGCAATTTGTTATTTAATTTCATTATATTAACTGAATATATTATTCTTCACTCTTACTTTGAAAAGGGAAAAAGAATGGGCATATAATGTCCATTGCTGCAAACCTTAAAATGATATGTTGTACGACATACAGAGATTATCCATAGAAGTCTAAGTGGATGAGCTGTGAAAGGTTGCAGTTTTACGGATAATAAAGGCAAAACAGTGAGAAAAATAATGCAGCAGAAGTATTACAATAATAGGGTGTTTTGACATGAACATTGGGCAATAGAGCCTACCACTGAAGAAAAATTTTTATTCATTGTCATGTTTTTTTTGTTGTTTAGCGAGTAAGTGAGCAAAATATTCTCCTGTTCTTTGTAGATAAAGTGATCATTAAGAGCAACTGCGGACGAATTATGAAAGACATTTTGGACGCGAAGCGGAAGAATGCTTTGAAAAAGAAAATGGAAAATAACCACCAAAAAGGTCCGGCTAACATGGGAAAGAAAATGGGAGAAGACGGAGAAATAGATGAATAAAAAGGGGAAAAATATGAGAGTAAAAAGGAAGAAATGAAAAATAATAATAATAAAACAGAAGAAAAAGCGAAAGATATAATATTAAAGAGAGAGAGAGAGAGAGAGAGAGAGAGGAAAAAAATACTGAACAAGAAATAGAAAAAAGAAAGAAAATAGAAAACAGGGAATGTGACAAAATTTTTTATCTTAGGGCCGAAGGGTGAGAAAAATGAAGAAACTGACAGAGCTTGATTGTTAAAAAAATAAATAAATAAAAGGAATCGATCAATTAAAAAAATTGTGAATGAAGATGAATCTAAATAAACAAGGACTAACAACAAAACATTCTGTAAAAATGAAAATAAAAAGCAGGCGATCAGAAAAACTTCTAAAAAATTAGAAGTAAATTGAAAGTAGCAAATGCTCATAAAAGTTTTGCGAAAAGAAAACTGCTGTCTGCAGCTGTGTAAAATTGCATATGATAATGCAAACAGAGCACGCAGATGCGAACAGATTCTACTAGAAAATAAACACTTCGAGCGACTCTAACATTACAATGTTTATGACTCCCAGTAGAAGAAAGAAACAAGCACAAAAAAAAGAAAAAAAATGAAGATTTACGGTTATTTCTTATTGGCCAAACTGCAAACAGGTAAGCGAGATATCTTGCAAACGATTACTCATCCAGGAACTTTTTCTTATTCTGATTACAACCGCAGATTCGTAAATGACGTCATTTTGTATGTGTATATATAAATGATAGCTTGGGGGTTTACATAAAATGTTTTGTAGGAAATATTATGACCTGGAATTTATCACCGCATTTTTTTACATATTTGAGGGTACAGGGTTCTTTATAAAATGCTACGCTTGAACTGGATAGCGAATGATACGAAAATAGACACAGCAAAAAATTTCGATAGTGACAATAAATTATAGGCCTACGTTCAACCAAGTTTAGAAAGTAAGAACCAGGTAAGCATGTTATAAACAATACATATATTCTGTAATTTGAATTCGTTTGTATTTATTCAGATGTGAAAGAAAGTTAGTAATATTGGGTTTATTGCCTGCTGACCTGCTTAAGGCTTAGAATGTTCGCATATTAGGTATACAATAATGTCGGAAGGCTGCAAGTTTATTTTTGTAATTTGAAGATACACAACAGTTGAAATAAATAACGAGGAAATACTGCATGTTGATTTATATGTTAACTATGCGTTGTGTTCCTTTCAAACCGGAAATAATGAGCACTAGAACTATTAATAAACATCTTTCCAACAACCACCATTTACAATCAACTCTCTTTGCAAAGAAACTTTACGGATTTCATAAAATCTCCTGCTCTTTTAACTTGAAAAAGAAATAAATCTTGCATGAATTATAAGCAGACAACTATCTATCCATCACCTTTCTCGGCTATTGTTTCAGCCTAACTTCGCTAGCATTTCATGGATTACCTCGTACAATACTTTTATGTTTCTATTCCTTAAAAGAGTTTATCTCGCTCCAGAAAAATAACTTTTCTGGTCATTAATTACTTTTCACCCGGTGGCGAAAACACGCAACTATTCTAGAAATTTCTTTAATTGTGCAACACAAACTCGGGGAAAATCATTGAGGTCAAATGTTACTAACTCTCATACTTCAAATTATTAGATATTTACAGAATGTTTGACGCATTAAATGGATTTATAAGTTTTTATTTTATTTCATTTCATAGAGATTATAATATTATTTTATACTGAGGATCTCAACAAAAATGTATAGTAACTTGTAGGCCTGCAGAGAACTTACTCTAAATCTCCATAAATGTAAGTTTAGATCATCCTGGGAAATGTAAAAAAATTTCAAATCTACAATTTATACAAAGTCAACTAGTGGTATGAAAACTGACTTCTTCTTCCTACTCCCTATAAGGGAATAAAAGATGTTAGCTGATTTATTTTGTTTTTGTATTAAGTGTTTATGCATGCTATTTATGTATTTTATGTACTGAAGAGAATATAATAGATTGCACAGAGAAGTCAGAAGAGCCATCAGGCAGAAGAAGGAAACATTTTATACTAATAAATGTCAAGCGATGGAATTCCAGATGAGGAGGGTGAATTAGAAAATGATGTTTCGTTAAGTTCGTGACCTAAAGCACAAGTTTTAGTCCAAATCGAATGTCATCAAACAGAGGAATGAAGCAGTACTAACAGAACTGGAAATCAAAAACAGATGGAAAGAACACTGTGAGGAAGTGTACAATAGAAAGGAGAAAGAAAATTTGGAAGAGTCCTCTCACCAGGAAAATTTTGATTTGGAATCACTCCAGTCTCTAGGTCATGATCCTGTCTCCCATATCATTGTAATCAGCCTATGAAACACTCTTATCCCTCCATCCCCTGTGGCCTTAATTAACTCTGCTAAGATTCCATCTACAGGGACCTTATTGCTATTAAGCTGTTGTAACAGCACTTTCAGCCTCACCCCTAAATGGAGGAGGTTCCAAATCAAAGTTTTCCTGGTGAGAGGGCTCCCCCAAATTTTATTTCTTCAGAGTTTTCTTTCCATCTGTTTTTGATTTCCAGTTCTGTTAGTATTGCTTCATTCCTCTCTTTGATGACATTCAATTTGGACTCAAACTTGTGCTTTAGGTCACTAACTTAACGAAACATCATTTTCTAATTCACCCTCCTCATCTGGAGCTCTATCGCTTCACATTTATTATATAATTTTTTTTTCTTCTTCTGCCTGATGGCTCTTCTGACTTCTCTGTGTAATCTCTTATATTCTCTTACATACATAAAATACATAAAAATAAATACATAAATATCACACATAACTACTTAAATAAAAAAATGAAATAAATCAGCTAAAGTCTTTTATTCCCTTATAAGGAGTATGCAAGATCTTTTTAACCCTATCTAACTTTTGGCGATTGTGTAGATTGAGTGAGAAGTTCAAACTCCACCGGTAGCCAATCAGAGAGAGCCGGCTCAAGACTATCGCTCATTATAAGCAGCAACCGATGAAGAGACGAGCAAACAAGTTATGCTGTCTCTTGGTACCTATCCCTAAAAGGATATGTTCTTGTCTGAAATAATGTGGGTTCTACGGTCGATTTTCTTGATTTTACGGGACGAAAAACTCAAGTTTCCTGAAGGGAAAAAATCGATTGTCTGTTTCAGAAATCGTCTAACTCAGGATCCGCTCAAAGAAAGGTTTAGAAAAAGTTCCACCAGTCGGATTAACTGGAGGAACTTTTTCTTCTCCGGTAGACTTGAACTTAAGTCTATCTTCGGGAAACCCAGCGCAGAAGATGCAAGTACCACTTCCAGTGAGCTTCACAGGGTCTTTATGTAAATACAAATAAATTACACTTAAATAAATATTCTTGTTATAATCACATAATTGCTCAACTACTTGTCTTAGAGTGAAAATTTGATCTGATCTAATTAGATTAGTCAATGCTACTTTTCTTCATAGTGCAATCCATAAAAATGCGAATAACATGTAGATAAACTCCTTTACATTAGTCTATCAAACAGCGTTGTGATTTGTAGAATTGTGTGACTTTAAATTTTTGTATCATCATTTCTTTATTACCATCCTTTCACATTCTGGTGCAATGATACCTTCTGAGATAGCATAGCGCATGTTAGCTGTAGAGCTAGCTTCTTTACAGTTCCATGACACTTCTACCATAGATAGAATAATATGCTTCTGAGTGTGCATATTTTAGTGCTTACATCGCAGATATTGTGATCAGCGATGTAAGCACTAAAAATATATAAAATGAATTATCTGACGACTTTAATTCTCTGGGGAATACGCGGAGGTCTTTTGAATCTTACGTTTTGAAGAGAGCGAGCTTCAAGATTTAGTAACAGCTGAACACGAGGATCTCGATGAATCAAAATTTTCTGAGTAATGGTCTACATTACTTGAAGTAGTGTATATAAATGGGCAACTCGTGGTAAAAGTCCCAGCAAATGCTGTTACTCCAATTACGAACATTGAAGCACCTTTACCACGAGTTGCCCATTTATATACAAACACTACTTCAAGTAATGTAGACCCGAGGCAACTCGTGGAAAAGGTGAACCAAGCTCTAGTTAATATATTTCTCCTTTATTAGTTTCAAAATATAAATTTTGAAAATAAGAATTTATCCAAATATGAATCCAAATTGGAATAAATCCAAATATGAGTTTAGTTTTGAAATAGACATATTTATTCAGCTTGATTAAACATGAGCTCGCGCGCGCACATATGCAAAGGCATCCATGATAAATTATTTTTTAATAGAAGAAACTTCGTAGCTTAAGATAATCTTGTAAAATAAATATATTGCAATTCTTCCACTTTCTAAATAAATATATACTTGCTTCTGTTGTATTCAAGAAAACAAACAAACATCAACCTACTCCAAGAGTAATCTAGTAAAACAAGTTGCATCGATGTCTTCCTTGGTACTCCAGAGGTTGCTTCAATATCCATTGTCTGCGGGCAATTTCAAATGCAAATACCAATGTACAGTCTGGTCATATCATGAAAATAAACTGAAAACTACGTAAAGTATTCATCTTGTGTAAATATTTGTGAGTTCACTTTTAAAGTAGACACTGGCAGTCAATTAGTTATCTTTCTTTATTTACCAGTGAGATGTTGTAATATGCCTCGGAATGAACTTATTTAAATATTTTTCTCTGTATATTGAAAAGAAGAGATGGGGCCGAATAGCATGCTGAAAAACGATATTCTGTTTTTAAGCATCTGAAAAATATAATTTTTTTTCTTAAACATTTCTCTGTAATCGTTTGATATTTGTCCATATTTTCATTACCCTAAACCTCTAAGTATTCATATTAATTACCTACTTATGGTGTGTTTGTTTAGAATTTTTTTTATTTAATACTCAGTTCTAGTTTCGGATCAGATAAGAAATATTTGGAATATTTCCCCATTCAGTTAACAGGGTTCACAGTCAAAAAAAAAAAAAAAAGACGCAATCACATCATTGACTAGCGCCTTCTCCGAGAATCCGCTAGATATTGTTGTAAAACGTAAGAAGTCCGTGATAGTTACCATTATCTGCAGTCGATTATATCTGGGAAGTTCATCTTTACGTGTTTCGTGGATTGTCTTGGTATTGCACCTAGCATTTCTATGACATTTGGAAATGTTCTTTTGTCCCAAAAAGAACATTTCCAAATGTCATATTTTTTTCCCTTCTACTCTACCATCCTCTGCTATTACCCATCAATAAACTATACATCGTTGTTACTAGAGCAGTGGTTCTTAACCGGTGTTCCCCGGAACACTTCTGTACCGCGAACTGGTTACAAGTGTTCCTCCAGTGAAAGATGTCACATGACACAGTTCTGAGTAATTGGCTACTCTTATCCTAACAACAACTGAAGAATATCGTTTATAGGTCAATGGTAGTCTCTATTAAAGGATTTGTTACCCTTGCAAAGAAAATGAACTCAAATATTATATGTATGCACTGTTTTTTGCACAGAGAATCTCTAGTTTCAAAAACATTACCGGCAATATTAAAATCTGTACTAGACCAAGTTGTAAATATGGTAAATTACATCAAGCATGCCTTTTTTAAAAAAAAAACTTTGCATATCTATGGAAGCCAAGTACGAATCTTTGCTTTTGCGCCCTGAAATAAGATGGTTATCCAGGGTAAAGTGCTATTCCAAATTTTAGAACTTAAGAATGAGTTATTGGCTTTTTTTCAAAATGAAGGTACCGATGCTTTTGTAAAATGTCTTCAAAATGATATTTAGTATGCTAAAATGGCATGCTTAGCAGCTATTTTTAATTACTTAAATAGCGTTAATACAAGTATCCAAGGGAAAAATGAAAATAATATTTTTACCTCCATTGGCAAATTGTCAGCGTTTCAGAAAAAAGTATCTCTTTGGAAAAACCGCATATCAGGAAAAGAAATACAGTAGATGTGTTTCCTTCGATCCTTAATAAAATGTCGTGGGAATTATTTCCGTTATAACAGAACATTTAACAATATTGGAAGAAAAGATTAAGTTGCTTTGCTTCCTTAAATACACACAATTATGACTGGATACGAAATTCATTTGGCACAGTTAATACATCGAGTTGCGAATTGTCGTTACAAGAAGAAGAACAATTCGTTACCTTGTCAACGGATCATACTCTAAAAATTAAATTCTCTGAAATAACTCTTGAGGAATTTTGGATTTTTATCTGAGCTCTCTCCACAAGGGCACTTAAAATTTTTTTACAGTTTTCTACATCATATTTGAGTGAGCTTGGTTTCTCCATATTAACCAATATGAAAACTAAAAAGCGTGAAAGTCTTACTAATATAGACAATGAGATGAGGGTAGCAATATCTCATATTAGATCTGATATTGCTGAAATCTGCAAAAGCCGACAAGTCCAAGTATCGCATTAAAATAACTTCCATTTTTATAAAAGGCAAGTGCATGCATATTTTTATTGTTAGTTTTATGACCCAAATGTTTCTTATAATCAAAAGTGTTCCGTGACTTCGAAAAGGTTAAGCATACATATTGTGTTCCAGATGTGTGTCAAAATCTTAATGTCCCATATCTTTGCAATTTTTTTCAGTAACTTTTTAACTTTACGTTGCCTCTTCCCAAGCTTGAACTGGAAACCCTATCACTAAATTTTGGAAACCTTATCTGGGAAACGAAATACGTTTTCCAGTACCAAGTTGAGAAATCATAATTTCCTATATAAGTTTAAATGTAGGTTCTGCAACCCGATCATGGCTTTATTTATTAGTTTGTTTGTGAAATCTGCAAAAACTGTACACTGGTTTGTAGTGTGTGTGTGTGTGTGTGTGTTTAAGAATAAAGTACCAGACCTTTATGGTGCCCTGCTGAAGTCATCACCAAGTTAAGCGAATCTCAACTTACCCTTCAATATTCGTGAAATATTGATCATGAAGTGTTTCTTTTTTTCAACCTTTCTGATATCTTTTTATTGCATTTTGTCTTATACTGTTTTTTTAATCTACTAAATTCACTATTTGTTTTCTTCTGATCTCCAGCTAGCATCGTTTCTGCGCTTACTTTGATGTAACCATTGAATGTTCACTTTTCATCTTCCAATGTTTGCCTTGAAATGTAAAATACCTTGTTTTCCAATCTTTCTGGATAGGCATAAAGAATCTACATAACAGCTTGGATGCGAAGCCTGATTCAGTGTTATTAAATTGAGCGCTGTATCGACTCAATTATCTCTACTATGTCTCTAATTATAGGGATATATATATATATATATATAATTCCGTCTACAAATATCATAACTTTGCTGAATGGCATTTTGTCTTGAACTATAGACCTTGCATATTCATCTAGTAGAAATCAAATGTCTTCATTGAATTCGGACTGTATCGAACTCGGTTTCTGTGGATGAATTTTCGTATAGTTTAAGATGATCCATGTAGAACAAGTGCGATATTTTTTTCTGATTGATTTGATATTTCATAACGGAGGGTAGTCTTCTTTAGAATTAATGCTACAGGGCTCAATTCTAGGTAGTATAACAATACAAGTGATGATGAATCAGCTTGGAAAATTCCTCTCTTGATCTTCACTGCACTGAGCTTGTTTCCATTGGCTATTTAGGTTTTCCAAGTGGACATAGCTACTTTTGATAATTTCCTGATGTTCTTAGTCGCTCCAATAATTTTTGACATTATCTAATCCAAGTATGTAGGAAAGGATGGCAATCGAATAAATTTACATGTAACATTGGAGAAAAAAAGCTGAAACATTAAACTGGCTGTGTACTATACTGTGTTCAACCCAATGTTAACTTTGATCTGAGAGTTGAACTAGAAATAAAGAATTGATAATTAGAGACTAGATATATTGAAAGCTCTGAGAAAACTTTGGGGAGGCAATAGATGGCATCAGTAGCAGAATCATTAAAAATAAGATATAAAGAATAAACTAGACATTGTTGGCATTCAAGGATATGCGAACAGGCTGTAATGGGGAATGATCACTTTAACATACTTTAACATAAGTATCCACCTCAGAGATATTCTGAGGCGAATACTTAGAATGCTCAAGTGACATTTTTCTTTGATGACAAAGGGGAGAGGGGAATAATGTATAACATTGATGCAGATGGTGCCTCGGAAGAGAGAAATATTACGATATGACATTAATTATATGTCTGACAAAAAAAAAGAAGATTAATTTGAAAAAAAAATTGTTGATTGGATTCTGATAATGATGTGAATTAAATTGTGGTACTACATAATACTCTTGATGGCATATAAGGAACTGATGGGTATTTACTTTTAAAGCTATCTGCGTATAAGATTTTACATTTATTAGCATAAAAAAAATGTAATTCATTCTTGTGATACCATAAGTAAGATTTTGACATGATTAACTACTTCAAAAGATGTGTTTCTACGAGGAGAGTAGAACTTTTGATTTATAAACAATTTTGAAAATTGTTATTTAAATTAAGGAGATATTAAATCCCACATTATTTCAAAGCCGAATAAGAAACTCAAGGATAGGAATCAAGAGTTTCATGCCGAGTATAGTAAACTATAAAAGTTTCGGGCGGATTGTAGCGTAAGCTAAAGCACATACTTCAACTAACTAGGGCTTACGCTACAATCCGCCAAAACTTTTATAGTTTACTATACTCGGCATGAAACTCTTGATTCCTATCCTTGAGTTTCTTATTCGGCTTTGAAATAATGTGGGATTTAATATCCCCTCAATTTAAGTAATGTTATATCGCCGAAGTGAATCCTATTGGCCCTTTATTTAAGAAAGGAATATTGTGTTGTTTAAAAGGAGTAACATTCACCTAAAAAATAATAAGTTTAACCGTTTGGAAATGATGTTTGCATCCATAGTGCTAGGCCGCCTGAAGAAAGATCTTTCTTAGTTCAGTTCTAATCGCCGACTAAAGGAACTTTTTCTAAGCCTTTCTTCGACTAGTTCCCGAGTTAGTCTATCGCTGTACGGCAAGCGGTTTTTTTCCTCCAGGAAACTAGAGTTTTTCGTTCTGTTAACTCAAGACCGTAGAACCCACACTATTTTAAACAATAAATATTGCGTAAGTGTTAGGGACCATGAGATGGTCGCACTTGTCTTGAGCCAGCTAGCTTTGATTGGTTAATCTGAAGATTGACTCTTTCCTCAGTCGCCTAAAATTAGATAGAGCTAGTACGGCCTCGCTTACTCCATAAGGGATGATTAAAAAGCGTTAGGGAATAGTGGATATATCTCTTTATTAATAAAGTTACATTTATTGCATTATTTGATTCTTTACAGGAATAGGGCTTTATGCAAGAAGAATTTTTTTAAAAAAAAAAAAAGCATATATAGAATTGAGTAATATTTACAAATGCACAAAAAAATTCAAATTTATTTTAGCTTTAATATTTTTAAATATTCGAGTAGAGCAATGCACTGCGCACAAAACAGTTTTGTCACTGAGACTTCAAAAATAAATATGATATAATTACGAAGATTGTAGACTTAATTAAATTAAATTAAAATATTTAACTATCTAAATAATTAAATTATACATGGATAAGCTGCATTTTGCAAAGTCTTCCGCATGAAAGAAGATAAGAATGTGTGCTCCCAGCTGAACCTTGGGCAATTAAGCATTGTCCACTCTTAGCGGCAACCAGATAAAGCGTTTCTCGGTTGAAATATAACTTAACGGGGGAAGTACTTCGTTTCTTACTCAAAATTAAGTCGTCACATCTCTTACTGAAGAGATTCTGCTATATTTATATCCCTTTAAAGCACAGAAAATTTTCAAAGAAAAGAAAGTCTGAACTTAAATTTAAGTCTGCAAAAAATTCTGTTGCTTTTTATTGAATTTTTGTCTAATCTGACCAATCAAAGACAGTTCAGACTTATACCATGTTGTCCACAGTATAGGACACACGTCAGCAGAGAACACATACTGCGAACATGCAAATAGAAGGTATGAACCAAGAAGGTAGCTCACCTTCAGCTGCGGATACGCTAACCACTTGGTGGTTAGCGTATCCGCTCTGCAGCCAAAGGGCTGCGGGTTCGAATCCCGCCGTGAGCATGGATGTTTGTGATTGTCTGTGGAAATAGTAGTGGTGGTGGTCGGCCGTAGATGACGTTGGTGTCGTTGCGGTCAGTTGATGGATCGAGTGGTGGAGACAAAGTTGTAGAGCAGGTGCCCTCCCTCGATGAGTCTTGGGACTCACTGGAGGTGTCAAATAATAATAATAATAAAAATAAATAAATAAAAACATTCAGAGATTGGATTCCTCGGGTTCTGGAAAGATAAGATGAAAATTCCTGATATAATTTCTTGTGTATTCCTTGCTTTATGCGTGTCCATAACCCAGTCGATTTCGATGATGCCCGTTTTGTTGGTGGATAGAACTAGGTTTGATTCTTCTCTAGGATGCAGCTAACCTTTAGCAGCTAACCTTTTCAAAGGTGAGCTAGCCGGTTTATATATGGTGTGTTAGGGTTTTTCATCGCACAATCAGGCAAACTGGCCAAGAGAACACAAACAATTTTGCATACAGAAAAATCTTTTTTTGCTAAAATTATGGTTACGAAAGACAAGAATACTTCTAATGTCTGGACTTATCGTGTAAACAGCGCAGATTATTATTATTATTATTATTATTATTATTATTATTATTATTATTATTATTATTATTATTATTCCTTGTTTTATTGTTAAACAGCTTTGGTCATTTAAAACTACATTTGGAAAACATTAGTACGATTCTAATTAATGTCATATAACAGAAATTACTCAAATACATTCAAGAATTTCTAATTGAAATCCAATGAGAGCACAGAAGATGAAAATGAACGAAAGGATAAATTAAATTCTTGGTACAGGAAAATATAAATTTTATCTCTTCCGTCTTTGGCGCAAAACCAAATTACGAGAAGTTCATGAGACTCATTTGTTTGCCGGAAGTAATTTGAAATGATGTGTCAGATGTATGAAATATTTATTTGTAATGATCTCTTCCGAGCTTCCAGATTGCAAACAGAAGGCCTGGTCGATTGATGTCCGTCATTCTCGACCGTGATAAATATCCATCTCTCTTTATTCGATACAAGAATGACAGCTGCAAATGAAATGTGAGGGCTTTATTATCAGTAATTGAAAATGTGGGGATGAAAATGTAAAACAAATTAACAATAACCTGTATTTCTTTTATGTCTTATTCCAATAATGTATTATTTATTTATTTATCTGATAAGTTGAATTTTCTTTTGTGTCTTTGATTTTTTTTTTCCAGTCAGAATAACTTTCCTCGATTTTTCCCTGTTTATTGTGAATATATTGCAATATAAGGTCAGGGAGGAGTGAAATATCAGTAATGATAGACAAAAATGACCATGGGGAGGAGGTAGAAGAGTCATATGCGAGAAGTGGGGTCATTGGGACTTGTTATAAAAACAGAAATGCACTGTTGTGTATGTTTACAAACACTAAAAGTACTCTAAACAAAGAGAATGCAATTACAGCATTAGTAAGCACATTCAGCCAAATATTATTGGTATAAGTGAGACATAGTTGAACGAGGATGACATTCTGACAGCAATAAAGATGGAAGGATATATAGTCTTTCGTGAAGACAGACGTGGCAAAAACAGAAAAGGGGTGCTATTGATGATGGCAGAGGAGTTATGCCTATCTAGGGTGGATATGCCAGGAGCAAATGCTGACAGCAGTTTTAAAGTAGTATGGTATAAAATAGAGGTGGACAGGATGAAATATGTTGCTGTAGACTTGGTATTGTAGAAGGCAACGAAAAGGAAATCATCAGGAAAATTGATCTGGCTAATAAGAAAATGGTGATCATTAGGGGAGATTTCGGCTATGGTAATATAGACTGGAATGAAGAGACGGCATCAGGAACCAACAGAAATGAATTTCTTCGGTTTTTAAGGGATAACTACCTTACGCTGTACGTAATAGGTGCCACACATGGATCAAGGATGTTGGATTTGATTATCTCATTAGAAGATTTGTAAATGAATTACCACATCTTCCTCCAGTTGGTGAAAGTGAACTATGTAGGGATCACTTGGGTGGTGGCCAGCCATATCAGGACTTTTGTGAGAAAGGGTTTTATGTGGAACTATAAGGCGGGTGATGATGGCAAAGTGAGAAGACAGTTTGCAGCGATATCATTGAATAAGGAATTACATGGGAAGGATCAGTGCTGCTTGGGCTGTACTCAGGAAGTATCGTGCAGAGGCAATGACTGAGTGTATTTCAAAAGTCAGGAGATTAAATGTTAGGTGTAATATGGATGACTAAAGAAGTGATGCGTGCAATTTGAAGAAAACGGCATTGTGGAGGCGGCATAAGATGAATGGAGATAATTAGTTACGTGAGGAGTATAAAGTGCAAGCATGGAAGGTGACTCACTTAGTAAACATAGCAAACGTACGGTATGAACAGCAGTAAGCAAATGACGCTAAACGAAATCCTAGGGAGTTTTATTTTTTGGTATGTGGACTGTGGATGGAAGAATGATTATGGGAGCATTATGTTGATCAGTGATAATAAGAGAATGATAAATACTGAGAAGGATATAGTAGAGATGTTTAATGAACAATTCATGAAAGTATTCCATCCATGTGATTGTAACATAATGTAGAACTTGAGAGAAGTGGGAATGGGAAGGAACCACTGATGGTGAGTGAGCAGGAGGTATGAGGAATTGAGTAAACTTCATGTCAGCCAGGAAATGGGACTTCGTCGTATATCAGCGCTTGTCATGAGAGACCATTCCAAATGGTTAACAACAGCTTTAACGTGCATTTTTAACATGAAGCTTAGATTAGCCCAGATCCCAAAAGAATGGGAAGATGGCAAAATTGTTCCACTTCATAAAGGACATGGTAAGAATAAGACTTCGAATTATAGGTCTATATGCTTGTCTGGAGTTGCGGTCAAGATGTTGGAGAAGCTAGTGAGAGCAAGTATATTCAGAACTAGATGGACAGCAGTAGAATTCTCTTTAATAGGCAGCATGGGTTAGCTAAAGTAAGATCATATTTTAGCAATCTGCTTACTTGTTAAAGAGAATTGGATTCGAGATTGGCTGTCAGACAGGTATCAGCAGTATGTATGGGGAGGAATGATATCCTAGATGAGGAACCTCACTAGTAGTGTAACCCACAGGTCTATTTTGGGACCATTGTTGTTTAATTCTTATGTAAATGACATTGTGAAGAACTAAAATGGTGATATACAGTTGTTTGCAGATGATCCAAAGTTGTGGAGAGTTATGAGAAGAAGTTATGCGAAGATAGAGAAGATGTAGTTTTGCAAGAGGAATCTAAATGGACTGTCTCAATGGGTGACTGTGTGGGGATAACAGCTTAATGTTGCAAACTGTAAGGTTTTAAAATTTTGGAAGCGAAGATGGAATACAGAGTATACATTTGGTGGAGATATTTTATAGGTGGAGGAGATGAAAGATTTGGTGGTTATGGTGGATAAGGGACTTGAAATTTCGTGAACATTTTGCTAAAATTGTAAGGACAACATAGCCGATTATGGGAATAATACGGAGAACATTGGCGTGTAGAAGTGATGATTTTTTGATTCCATTGTAGAAAGCTTTGATCAGGCCGTATTATGGATTATTGTGCCCAGATTAGTTTCCAGGTTTACAAAAGGATGATGATATGCTGGAGAGAGAGTCCAGAGACGATTGACTAAATTAGTTTTTGGTCTGTAGAATGTGAAGTATGAGGACAGATTGTGAGAATGTAAATTACAGAACCTAGTGGATAGAAGGAAGAGGGGAGACGTAATAAGTTGATAAGACGTATGAGTTGGTAAGGGATAAGTACCGATTAGCGTGGATGAGATTTTTCATAGAATATCTGGAGAATGAGAGGCCATTCCTGGACGCTGAATAAGGTGGGTGTGAGCAGTAGATTTCAGCATGGAGGTAGTGGATGATTGGAATGCCCTGCCTGAGAGTATGGTGAGTGCAGGGACAGTGAATTCATTTAACTCGAGGGATATAATGAGCTGTGCATGTGAGAGCGAGACCTCCCACAACGATTTTCTTGATTCTATGAAGGTTTGTTGATAATAATATTAATAATAAGTCTTACCTTATTAGTCTTATAAGTCTTATTAATATTAATAATAAGTCTTAAGTACAAGGTAAGGCTTATCAATAGTTTACACTACAAGTAGTAAAATTATAGTATATCATGACTTTTTATTCGTATTTTTTGTTTATTTTTTTTATTTGCATGCATGTGTGCAATAAACCTTATTGCATGAATTAATATACTCAAATCGCCAATTAGACGTACTATACTTAGTAGAATGCTTGCTTGAAATAACCTTGATAAAATAATAAAATAAGAAAATAAATTGACATATTTTTGAGGCTCAGTTTTTGTAATCTGTTGAACGAGGTGGAACACCTCGTTCAATTCGACACAATACTTGGTGCGTCATTTTTTTTTAGACGGGATTCATTTTCTGTTATATTAGTCTATTGCCGAAGAAGAGATGGAGGTAGCTGGTAGAAGAGGACTTGAGGATGAAGAACTTGGATGTGGTGACAGCCCAAGACAGGAGGATGTGGAGGAGACTCATCATCAACAGTGACTCCACTTAAGTGGGAGAAACTGCAGAAGAAGAAGAAGAAGAAGATTAGTCTATTGCTGTCGACTAGATACGATTTTTGACACTCCAAGCTTATAGTGATCATCAGGTATTAATGCAATTAAAGTAGCATTAAGCATGGTTTATGTATATAATTAGCAGAAACTAGTTGCAAAACAGATGCACTGTCATTTCGCTTTAAATTTGTAGGCTGCGTCTAAGAGTTACATTTATAAGGCATTTAATGACAAAAAAGATCAATGTGTGCTTTTTTTCTTTCTTTTTCCTTCTTAGGTCTTTTTTTTCCTCATTGAACTTCCTCGGACTAATTTGCAACCTGCTTGTCTTTCTACTCGAAAGCTTTCAGGATAGAAGCATCGGTCAATTAGATTCGAAGTGAAATTTAATTTCCCTCACCAACGATGAGATTGTAAGGATGGTGCAAAAGCCCTCAGACTTATATTTACCCAATCGAAGAACCCTAATTAATAGCGGGACAAAGTTCGCTGCACTAATTAACAACAAATGAGAAAAGTATTCAACGCCTCCCTCCCTAGAGATATAAATAGATCAAATGGTTCTTTAGAACCAGCCATCAGTGGATCTTACAAAATCACGCTAGCAATCGATAAAGCTTGCCTCGTAGGTCATTATACTTGTAACTCTTGTAAACTGGGAAAGAAAATTGTCTTGTTACTTTACCATTAATCAGAATTACGTTTCTGCTTAGCCAAGTGTTTTGATGAGTTTTAAACAGCTTGAAAAGGGTGAAAAAAAAGGTTCAATTTTTTTCTGCTTCAGACGTTTATATCATAGTTCAGTTTCTCCTTAATAAAGTGATATTAATAAAACAGGCTTAGTAGGAGAACACTTTGCTCGTTTTTTCGTTTTCTCCCATTCCACTGTCCACGTATCTGATTTGAGTTTTATTTGTGGAAACAAATCGACTAAACCATAATATATTTGTTTTGATTTCATAACAATTATATAAATATTATATAAACCACCATTACATAAATAATATATAAATTTCAGACGGTTTCTCGTCTAAACTTTTCTCATTACATGACTGTCTTCTATTTTATCTCTTGTAAGTCTCCATGTTTCCGCTTCATATGGCAAAAAAGGATAAAAAGTAACTTCTGTTATACATTTATTGCGTTATCAAAAAAACTTTGGCTCGTTTCATTTTTTTCAGTATCTCCTGATCTAAATGTCTATCTGTAGAAAGCATATTACCATAGCACTCTTCCCATATCAACCCTCCTCGCAAAATAACCAGTCTAGCACATTAACTTGTATTAATTTGTATATTTCTCTCGTGATTGAAGCCATCCTTTCAATCCTCTTCTTATTTATATACAGGCATAGTTCTATGTTAGACCCTGTTCATTTGTACAATTGAACTGTTGTTATGAATTTTCAATTTACGATATCAACCACAAATACACTGCTTCACTTTTCTGTTCGCTTTGGAACTTTGTTCCTCACCATGACAGCAATGGAAATAATACATCTGTTTGTAATGGCAATCCATTAATTGACAAATCCAGTTTTTACATAGCTCGCACGTTTAATATGCATATTCTTAATCATACCCTTTTCTCCTTCCTTCTTTTCCTAAACCTCTCTTTTTTTTAGATAGCTATAGAAAAAGATGTTTTCATCAGAAAAGAAATCCAACCCGATTATTTCTCCTTTGTTTGCAGTAATGCTTCCACAATATTCAAATCTCTCTCTCTCTCTTCAGCTGGTCACTGGCATATCAACTTCACTTAATGCGAAAAAAAATCATAGTTCAGTTGATTTTCTATTGGACATTTATTTCATATATTTTCTTGTTTCGCTTAATGCCTTCCTCCAAGTTACGCGTAAATTGAACTCTTCGACTCAAGCCTTTTTCTTTAATATTTTCCTGTTGAATTATTTTCTTTTTGCAACTCTTTCTCTCATTATAAATAATCCCGTCATCATATAAACTAGCCTTTGTAATTTTTTGAAACATTTATTCGTCATTACACCAATTTATTTCTTTATCTTTTATATTTCCACCGTTCTTCTACATAATGCTTCTTCAATTTCTGCTATTACTTGTCGAATTTTTTTTCCCATTCTTAAGTTACATTGTAACTCATTAACAGGAACTTTTGATCCGATCCGAGATCCAAATTCTTGCCTTATTTTCAGTTTAACTTTTTATCTGTGTTTTTCATGTCATATTTATTTTCGAAGATTGACCTCACCATTCTAACTATACCTCAATTTTATTGTTTAACTTGTTCTTCTTGAATCATCTACTTCTAATTTTCAGATCGTTTTTCATGCAAATGTTGAACAAAATAATAATTAAAGACAAGAATACATATGTTACACGCAAGAAGAGATCTATAGCACTATCGAGGTTCAAAGGAAAAATACATCTGAATATATATATATATATATATATTCAAAATTTTCTTTATACATTCTTTCTATTAGAAAACTGCTTCTGTGTAAGACTAGTCTCTCTCTCTCTCTCTCTCTCTCTTTCTCAATAAATTTTGGGCCAAGATCATGATACGCAAAACTATATTTGATCGAACTTTAATTTCATTTGTGATCCTGATGTTCTTTTAATTCTTCCCGTTTGTCCATAGTATGAAACACTACAAGAACACGGAACCCTTTGTGTCAAACAAAGGGTTGGGTCCTTTGGAAAGGTCTAACTTGCGGGCTCGATTCGAAAGCTCAATGGAAGAAGAAGATCTGCAAGCGTAGAAGGCTGAACAGATTTTCTGATACCTTACAAGTACTAAAGAGAACTCAAAAACTATTATCTTGTCCAAATTAAGGATTAAACCATAATTAGTCATTAACTTAGCAAAGAATTCGGAGTTATAGACGTAGAAATACGTGGATTTAATATGTTTAATATGTTGACGTTGTAAAAGGTATACATAATCTGAACTTGCAATGAACTAATGTATTTCCTGTGCTTGACTGTTGAGAAGGATGATGATACGATGTAGTATCAATTATTATCTGGCTGTGAGCTGTAAACGGTATGAAGTTATCTTCTGGCTGTCTTGGGATAAGTAAATATTGGTACAGAAGGCTATTATTAGTCTTTGAATCCAAAGTAAATTTCGTTTTTTGATGGATTGAGTTAATGTTTTGGTAAAAATCTTTCCAATCTTATAGCAAAATGTTCAAATAAATAAATAATAAAACGAAAAAGGTGCATAAGTGATTATTTCTTTTAAGTAATTAATTTATAATCTAAAATATCCCAATAAACATCATCCATTTCAAGGACGTGTAAATCTGTTTATAGGAAAAAAGATCTCATAAACACCTATTCAGCGATGTAACAACTGTTTCTGTTTCTTTAGAAATGGAATGGGTAAGTCAAAGACGAAAAAAATTTTCGAAGTCATTTCTCTCTAAGCTCTTTCACTCTTACTAAAGCTATGGACTTTGTCATCTGGTTGTTTCCATGACAACGTTTAGGTTGGTTACTTCTTGACCAACCGTCTTACGCTTCAGATGACCTTTCATTACCTCCGATTTCTTCTTCTTTTTGTTGTTGTGACTTTTTAATCAACGACGTTAACAGTTACGCCTAAATGATCACTTTGGAACTCTCTTATCTCTTTCTTTCTCTCTCTCTCTGCACAACTTTCTCCATCTCCATCCAGTCATAATGCAAATTTTCCCGCTTTCCACATTCCAGTGTTACGAAATTTTTGAATAATTTCATCCAAGTTTTTTCTTTCCTTCCACTCAGTTTGGCCGTCTGTCAACTTTATATGATTGCTTTATAGAAAAGCTTCATCATTTATCATCCTCTGTATTGCTACTGGTCCATCAGTGTCGTGTGTCATTTAGCATAAGCGAGCGCTTACGAAATATATTTAACTATTTCTTTATTTTAATTTTAGTATAATAATATCGATATTATTGCTGTTTACGGCAGATGGCGCTTATTTTTTTTTTATTTATTATAACAAACGATAATTGTTTACAGTATGGAGATGAAGTATTCGTTAAATGATATCGTATTTTGTTTACATAACTTTTCTGTGTATTTTAATACAGTTCTTGTTAAAATGTTTGAAATATACTCAAAGGTCTTATTAAAAATAGCACGGTAATTTTATTAAGCATTTTCCCGTTTCGGAATTTTTGCCTTATTCATATGCATAGAAGGAAACTATCGATCGCTTTGGCGAATATTCTCATGCAACAAGAGTAGCAAAATGAAATTTATCTTATTTATAGCATGTTTATACACACCGTTTAAAATTTTATGTCTTGACTGTAGTAAGTTTATTATCAAAACTGTGAAAGATTTTTTTTTTTACTTAAAACGACTGCAGTAGCAATTAAATCTTATCAATAATTCGAGATTATCCTGTTTTCGTTAAAAAATAAATAAATAAATGAAAAAGAAAGAAAAAAGGAGAATGTCTACAGTAAATAAATATATTATATAGCTTCTTTGTATCTACTTTATCTAGTTAATTTTTTTAATTAATTAATTTAATATAGTAATTTTAATAATCAAAAATTAATTAAATCAACGATATGTTTTGGGACTGTTGCTGTTTAGCATGTATGTTAAGGATATTAGGAGAGGTCTGAATGGTGATATTCAGTTGTTTGCAGATGAAGCAAAGTTGGGGAGAACAATGAGAAACAGAGGGGATGCTGTGACTTTGCAGGAGGACGTGAATGCACTGGCTGGCTGAATGGGTTGTCGATTGAATGTTGCAAAGTGTAAGGTTTTAAATTATTATTATTATTATTATTATTATTAAATATCATGGGGGATATGATTGAGGCACATTGTTAATGAATCATTACCAGATTAACGTGTAAGAGGTTTTACATAGTATTTGGGAAGACAGGGAAAGACCAAGTGGCCTGGAAACTGTATAAGAAGGGTCTGTGAACAAGGGTCAAGAGCTAAAAACTGCTCCTCACCTCTTGAAGTGTGGCGAATGATTGGAATGCATTGCCGAGAGTGTGGCGAGTGCCGAAACGGTGAATATATTTAAGGTGCGGTATGATAAACTGTGTGTGTGTGTGTGTGTGCGTGACAGTAGGACAGTCCTCGACGAGTCTTTTGACTCCCTGGAGGTCTGATATAATAATAATATTATTATTATTATTAATAATAAAACAAAACTTAGTTTTTATATGGCATTCGCTTACGTCTTACATTTGCAAGATAGTCATTAAAACTGACTTCAGTCTAATAAACGGTTCTGCTTATTCCACTATGTATAGAGATTGACTTTTGCTGATAGTAATAAAAGATGCGTGCAATATATTACAAAAAAAAAAAAGGATTTGTTAACTAAATACAAGTTTGTAATTTCTAGCGATTCAAGATCTCTTAACCATGCAAAGTGATAGTGTTACTAGCATACGAGGCGCCACTCATCTGCGTCCAATTCGGCTAGCTCTTTCTGTTTTTTTTTTTGTTTTGTTTTTTTTTCTGGCCAATTTTGGATCAAATACAGGATTTACTTATCATTCCTGTAAGTGACCAATATTATTTTGTGATAGCATCATTATTTTAATACAATTCTACCACTGATGTTATTAGTTTGCTCCCTTAAATTTCCACAGAAAATCTCATATCTATAGTTACTGAAATCGAGCATTTATTTCTAAATGACTTAGTTGTTATCTGTTGTGATTGCTACTAAAGAAACCAGCAAAAATCTGATTCATTTATCGATTAAATTCGGGAAAGTGAACCAGCAAACTCGAAGCAAACGAGGCAGAAACTAGGTAGACAGCATTTGGATAAGGAAAACCTAAAGTAAATAAAAAAGCCACATAAAGTGAAAGTCAATTCCATGAAACTAATACAACAAAGTGTTATAAAGTTGTTAAAGTCCTATTTACTTGTTTTACTTCAAAAGAAAACTAACTTGTGGATTATCAGAATAAGAAGCTAGTATTAGCAACATGGAGTACCTCTAGTGGGGAGAAAAATTACTACACGAAAGGAATCGTATATTTTGTAACAAGAACTAAAGGAAGACGAAAAGTTGCATTAATACCATGTCAGCATTTAGTTAAATGAAATGGAAGTTTTTTTTTTTTTTCAAGTGCTAATTTCTTACAAGGAATATATTAAAATAGAGACTTGGCTATGGTTTAATCTTTACTTCTTTTTTTTTTTTTTAATCTAAAGAACTCCAGCGTCTTAGTAAACATTCTAAAATTTTCCGCTGGAAGGAGGTCTCTATTTGCTTAATTACGATAATAAAAAAAAAGAAGCGTGGAAAATGTAAATTTGAAATTTGGAAGCCACCATTAGAATTTGTTGCCGCAGACGAACAAATGTAGCTCTCTAAAAGCAAACTACAAGGCATGCAGTACATTAGTACGTCACAGCGCGTGCTAAAAGCTAGTCATATAATGACGTCATTATAGACGTTTCTGCTAAGTAAAAGCGTAAAGAAAATGGAGTTTTCTTGTCGGAAACCATCGGAATGTGCTGGAGTTTTTATTATGTTTTTCTTGCTCTATTTTGTTGTTGTTGTTGTTTAGAACTGAATAAATATTTAAATATTTGTCCTTCAAGCGGAAAACAGATAGCAAAAAAAAAAAACTATAATTTCTGTTGGACAAAACAAACCAACCAACAAACAAAAACCGTTTTCAAAATTCATTTTTATTTATTTATTTTTGAATTTTACATTCGAATAGGCAGCATACACGACTGGTTTGCTGACTGACAGTTGGTTTGTTGTTACTGTTGCCTTTAACTATGACTGAAAAGATTAATTTGGAATTTAACTTGGCATTTCTAATAAATTAATTATTTAAATAATTATGAATTAATTAATTTATGACCATTAATTATCTGGCGCCTCTGTAACGGAGTTGGAACAGGGCTGCCGTAACCACCAAGCCAGTGATGGCGAACCTTTTTACCCAGGTGTGTCAAACATCTTTTTTTTTTTTTTTAAAAAAAATATTGACGTTGTTGATGTGCCACTTGCATACATGCATTATAAATTGAACTACATAATCATAGATGGTGACTTATACATATCATATTAGGCTATTTATTTAATAGGAGATTGATATAAAATCTATGAATTCATATTACACAATTAATTTAAAAAACTGAAATTACAAACTTACATTACATTTAATGGCTTTTCTGTTGCTGACTACTGGAAGAAAGTTGCTTTATAGAAGGGCATTTTAATGCTACACAGGCAGCGCTCAAATCATTGCTCAATCTATTTCTCCCTTTCGATTTGATATTAGTTAAGGCAGAAAATAGGGTTTCACAGGAGTATGTAGAAGAGAAAATTGTTAGAAGAGCTTTAACAAAGATTTTAAGAGCATGAAAGTTTTTGGGAAGGCTATTCCACACGCTTAGAATTTCACGGTCTCAATTTGTACACGCGGTATCATGCAAACGTTCCCGCTCAAGTTCTAATTCATTTCTAAGAGCAATAAACTTTCTTTTCCAGATACGATTACACTGGAAGTCGGCTAGTTGCATTTCTAGATCTTTTAAATCCAACCACTCAAAGCCATCTAATTTAATATCCATGAATTCTGTTTCATCAGGATACTTTATGAATTGGATTGTTTGTTCCAACATTCGAAAATTGCTCAAATCTAGAGGAAAAGTGCTCAGTTACTAACTTTAGAACTTCGATAGATCGGTTGATATGTTGTTCACGATTTTTGGGACTGGTTTCGTTAAAAAAAAATTTCACTCTTGGGAAATACTTAAAATTGTTCTTTCTAAATCATGATGAAATATTTTGAGTTTATTCTCAAAGCTCGTGATCGTGCCAAACATAACATCGACAGATTTTCCGAAACCTTGCAATTGTATATTAAGTTCATTCAGGTGCAATGAAAAATCTGTGAAAAATATCAGCTTACTGAGCAAAGCAGAATCGTTCAACTGAGAAAATTCGTGCTCCATGGCCTTCGTATTTAAATATAATTTCATTTCATTTAAACATTCAACAAAGCGTTCAAGTACTTGGCCACGATTCAACCATCGAATATTATTGTGCATTAATAGACCATTGCACACTGATTCAACTTCGCTTAAAAGTGAATTAAATTCTCGTTTGTTTAAAGCCCTGGCAACAATAAAATTAGTTACCTTTGTCGCAATTCTCATCACATCATCCAAATCCTTTAAGCCTGATTTCGCACACAGTGTCTCCTGATGTATAAAATAATGGAAACAAACCAGGGGATGACCAACATGTCATCTGTAAATTGTTTGATAAAACCGATTAGACGCCCCATCAGTTGTAATCGAAAATATTTCGATAAATCTATCTGTTTCTCAAGGAACACTTTAACAACACAGTCGCATATGTCTTTACCTGTCGTGTTTTGAGGTAAATTTTCTAACTGTATCAATTCCTCGTGCATAGAATCACCATGAACATACCTTGCATTAATAGCCAATCGAGCTGATGACGTAATATCTGTAGTTTCGTCGAGACAAATGGAAAAATAATGGCATGAGTTGAAGTCTTGTTATATTTGATTTTCTATACTAGCATTCATTGATATAACTCTGTTTTTAATAGTATTCCTACTTAATGTTAACTCTTTCATACGCTTTACAATAGCTTCCTTATTATGAAAGTTCTCAAATTAAAATGGTGCACATTTTACGAAAGCTTCTTTAATATAATCACCCTCACTAAGTGGTTTCCCGTGTTCAACAAACTTCTTCTTATGTGAAATATTGTAACTTGCGGCTACTAAATTTGAAAGTCCTGAAACAAATTAATTAAAGTCCCTGATTGTGATTCTACCAGTTTTAGATGTTGCGATATATATTCTTTGCGTTCTTAAAAAGTTTTTTCTAGGAGCCATTTGTGCTTAGTTTCAAAATGTCTTCTTACATTCCAAGTTCTACTCACAGATAGCTCACCACACAATTTACAGAGAACTTTATCGCCTCTATCAATAACACCGTATTGTTCAGTCCAGGCATCTTGGTTAACGGTACGTTCGCAAATGAAAACTTTAAGTTTATAATATATGAAGCACGTATTTATAATTTTATATCACATAATATTGATAATAATTTTTAAAAGTTTTTATAATCTCATAGGACTATGCAGAAATTATAATGATTAAGAACGAAAACGTAAACTTAAAACGCTCGTTGTTTATAGGCTAGTTACAAAATAAAATAAAAATACGCTAACTACAAAATGAAATAGAAATAGGCTAACTATAAAATATAATTCTTTCAATGAACCGAAACCTGACTTCGCTTTAACTGAGAGCGATCTTACACGATTTATCGCAGTTTTTTCATCAAAATACCAATATTTTTCAACATCCAAGGTGTGTCACCTGAAACCCTCAAGTGTGTCAGTGCTTACACGCGTGTCATAGGTTCGCCATCACTGCACTAAGCGGCAAGTTTGGAGGGAAAACTGACGAAATTGTACCTCAACCATAAAAACACTTTTTTCTTGTTGTTGTTTTTAATTTTACATATTTTCTTGAATTCATGGGGGGGGGGTGTAAAAGAGTGCTTGATTAAGAACTGCGTATACCCTAACAAAGAACTAAATTGGAAGAACAACCGAAGGCTCTGTATTTTGATTGAAAAACAGAAAAACAGCTGAGAAATTGCTCAGAGAACACACAAGCAATTAAAACTGGCAAAAATATAATTAGTGCGAAGTAGATGGCATTGTATGTAGATAATGGATAATAGTATGTAAATGGAATATTAATTAGTCTAGCAGGAACTCTTGAAATAATTTTATTGTTCTCAGGGAACCACCCTTGCATAAAAATTATTATATCTTTATGTTCGATGTCCTTGAACTTCTTGTAGGCGTCAAATTATTATTATTATTATTATTATTATTATTATTATTATTATTATTATTATTATTATTATTATTATTATTATTCACAGGTGGTTTACAAACTACCTTCAAAATAAAGAGCATATCACACGTATCGGGTCAAACCGAAGTAGAGAGCTACCAGTAATCTGTGGAGTGCCAGAGGGAGCTGTACTCCCCAAATCTATTCAACATTAATACGCACGATATTAATCAGCTAGCTCTCAAAAATAAGATCTTCCAATACGCAGACGATACAGCTATAATATCCATTCATAATAATGCAAGCATAGCCCAAACAAATATGCAACATGATATAAATCTGCTCATAGAGTGGCTCACCCAAAACTCCATACACCTAAACTCAGATAAGACAAAATTAATGATATTCAGAAATCCACTGACTCGACCAGTTGATAACAGATATATAACCATCCAACATCGAAAACACACAGAACAGTAAAACCACTACAATCACTCAGGTTGAAACAATAAGATACTTTAGAATTTACTTCGATGCAGATATGAACTGGAATAGCCACATAAACCATCTACGCAACAAACTCCGAACAATAACTGGCAAACTCTACAGGTTAAAAGACATAGTTCCCACACACCTAAAAACATAATATACAAAGCACTGTGCCAAAAATATACTAAGATACACTATAACAATGTATGCTTTCTGTGCACCCTACAAACTAAATAGATTAATGTCGTTACAGTACAAAATAATAAAACTGATCTTTTGGGAACAAAGAGAAAATAACGACTTTATATACACTGCAATGTCAGAACACAAAATACTGACAGCAAAACATTTATGTCACTATGCAGTTTTGTTAAAACATTATTTCGATGCCAACTACAGGACAGTCAGAAATACATACCGTATAACAAGACCTCAGACAACTAATTATATCACATATAAATACAATAATCACTATGGAAAGGCCACGCGAAACTTCTACATCCCAAGCATGATAAACAAATTACCTTTTGAATACAGAAACCTTACAAACCACAATAGCCTGAAAAGAGCTCTAAGGACATACTACGAACAAGAAACACGCACCCAAAATCGCAATGAAACACAATATATTCGCTCAGGCTTCCACTTCAGCGACGAATCAATACATTCCAAGTTATTGTGTGTGTGTGTGTGTGTGTGTGTGTGTGTGTGTGTGTGTGTGTGTGTGTGTGTGTGTGTGTGTGTGTGTGTGTGTGTGTGTGTGTGTGTGTGTGTGTGTGTGTGTGTGTGTGTGTGTGTGTGTGTGTGTGTGTGTGTGTGTGTGTGTGTGTGTGTGTGTGTGTGTGTGTGTGCTGCACGAATTTCTCAATCAAAGGCTGTAGTGGAAATCAAACCTATTAAACATTAGCCTACTTCCCAAAACAGCAAATATACATACAGTACGTACGCAATGTATGTATCACATGTAATTTAAATATGTAATCATAAATTTTAATAAAATTAAAAATAAATAAAAATGGCGTTTGCACACCAGAGTATTTGACCGCATGCAGGAAGACTTTGTTTCGAATCTAGTCGACGACTAGAAGAAATTTTTCTAAGCCTTTTTTCGACCAGTTCCCGAGTTAGTCGATCTCTGGCACGGACAAACAGGTTTATTCTCCCGGAAACTCTAGAAAATCGACTGTAGAACCCACATTATTTCAGACATTAAATATGTTGTGTTATAAACCACGAGATGGCGGCACTTGTTAAGCAGTCTCTCTTCACTGCGTGCCACTTAATTAGTGATAGCTTTGGGCCAGCTATCTCTGATTGGGTACCAGTGGAGATTGAACTGCCCACTCAGTCTCCAAAAGTTAGATAGGGTAGAAACGGCCTCGCCTACTTCCTATACGGAAATAAAAAAAGAACCTTTTTATTTTTTGATAAAAAATAAACAATTATTATTATTATTATTATGTGATGCTTCCAGGTAGTCCAAGGACTCGTCGTGGGAGTACACAACATGGGAGTACCAACTGACTGCTTTCCCTACTTGATCCTCCAACTACAAAGACAGCACTGCTGCCATCAATAAACAACACGTCTACCGCCCACCACATATAGTAACTTTTATCTGTAAACTTGTTTTCATGGCTGATTTGTATGCTTGTTGAAAAACTTGAGTTATGGGGGGGGGGGAATTTATGTGAATGGGATGAGCTAACTCACAACTGAAAATTTTCATATCTCAATTAATAATAATAATAATAATAATAAATTATTCTTGAACTTTAATTAAGTTAAATTAATTAATTTTGATAATTATCCAAAGAAGAATTTGGTTCTATCATTTCTGGTAGCATGGAAGTGCTAAAGATAAGCCTGAATAAAGATGATACTATATTATTATTATTATTATTATTATTATTATTATTATTATTATTATTATTATTATTATTATTACAAACCGGATATATCCCAAAGAAATACTGAGATATCGACGAGCCTCCTTAGATCAGTCGATATAGACGAAGCCTTTTCAAAAGACCTTGGGTTCGATTCCCGTCCAAGCCATGAGGAAGCTTTTATCTGGTCTCTTTCGACGAAAGGTGAGTTAGCTAGTCTCCTACGTAGGTAGAGGATTTTTCTCCCGGAAAGTCGAGTTTTTATAATAGATTGTAAAAAACAAATGAGGAAGAAGAAGAAAATACAGATATATCGACGTTAAGGGAGAAGGAATAGAGGACGGCCTTTGAAAACATGGGAGGAGACCGTAACAGGGCACTAGGCATATTGCTGGAAAGGAAGAAGGAGAAGATAAACCGGATGTATGTCCATGGAGTTCAAGACGTCGCTAAATGGCTCTCACAAACTATTATCCACTATATACCCATCATATTTTTCACAATTCCTCAAATGACTCACGGCGAGAGGCTCAAACTACCATTATTTACACAATATTATATCTTTCCCTGAAAGATTCACCGACAAAGCATTGACATTCACCTCAGGCCATCCATTCCAAACCTTGCACTCTACCTATCTGCACTTTTACTCAACTTCCACTCATGACTCTTTTTTTGTTCTTTCCCCTGTTGTTTTCGTTCTTTTCTATTGAACAATTTCCCCTACATCCATTCTATAAAACTCTCTTAGCAGAGTATGCATTTCTGTCATATCAGCGTTGAACACTGGTGATAAGAAAGAAAATCGTTATTTTTAAATATTTATCTACGATACACGCAATCGTTTTGTTGTATCCAATCGTTTTAAACCAAACGATAGGATACAACGAAGTTTTACAGGAAAATATTTATAATACTTTGTGATCTGTTTCATTAAAACGAAATTTGAAATAAGTAAAGTGTTTTTGTCATACACAAAACAATGAATTAAGGATTATTTGCTTGCTCAGGATTTTTTAGTGAAGTTAGATCAGATCAGGTTACTTATTAGATGGGATTGCATTCCATCAGATTGGATTACATGTATTAGAGATTGTCTACACTGGTGAAAAGCAGGTGCAATGGAAAACAAAACTCGGGCACAGACAAGTAGAATGTTCACTCCCGGAAACTCAGGTTTTTAATCCCACATTTCAAGAAAAACGATCGTAGTATTACAGACAGTTATACGAGCGTTCTAATGATGGACACGAGCAGTGGCGGCTCGTGGCTTGAAATCGTGTGTGTGGGGGGGGGCTGCTGCAATATACATACACATTGTAAGTACAGTGTACACGTGTTTAGATAAAATATCAAAATTATGGTAAAAATTAAAAAACAAATTAAACATGAAAAAGTATTGTTTATTATCGATAAAATTATACAGTTTGGTATAATTCAAAATGACTTAAAAATAAAATCCAGTCCTTTAATTACAATTAAAGGAATGGATTTACAATTTTTGGACATTACAATTAAATCCTTTAATTGTAATGTCCAAATATTTAAAGAGACGGAGTAAACACGATAAGTACTACGAACACTCTACTACTGGCGCAAACTGTATAAACAAAAGTGGAACTGCGCGACGGACAGTTCCACTAATAGCTCGCATCTCACTATGACGTGCACATTCTTGCGCGCATAGCAATATGACACTGTGGAAAACACAGTACTGCTAGCGTCCTTCGCCCTCCTAAGTGCTACAAGATGGATTTTTATTATTTTCTACAAAATAAGAGAATTGTATAGGATTGTTCATGATAAAATTAAATATTACAAGCAAATATAAATAAATTAATAAATATATTTATATATCGAGAGAAATTGGGGGTGCTGCAGTTCTGCAGTGCCGCTCCTGCACGAGCCGCTCCTGGACACGAGATGGCAGCAGTTACCATCTCTCACTCTCTCCTGAAAAGTCTTGATTTGACTGATAGTTGAGGTTTGCTGTCAGTTAGAATTAAAGGAGTCAGCCTTGCTGACTACTCGCTTTAGAGAATAAAAGGCATTGAATTGTCCGGAAACAACCTGCTTTAGAGAACAAGTATGCAACTTTTTTTCAAGCAACTTTAAGCTTCTAGTTAGCAGGGAGGTGGTCTCACACCGGACAATGAAATTCATATCCCACTTAAAGACAATTACAATCCTTTATGTAGGAATTCAAACCGAAGGTTGTTGGTTTGGTTTGAAAGATGGTACGTTAACCACTTGGGAATCAGGCTAGCACCAGAAATAGAAATAGAAATAAAAACAAAAAGTAGAAATAAAAACTCGGGCTTTATAAGCTTCAGTAAACAGTGGAAAGTCCACTAAAAGCCCATTTTTAATACATCTGTTACTTTTTTTTCTTTTATATACATCAAAAAGTAAAAGATAATCTGGCAAATAAATGTACGACCAATGCTAAATGTTAGCTACTTACTAGATACATGCTTGTATTACCTATAAAAGAATGAGGAGAATAAACCAATAAAACAACACCCTAGATATTGCAGAAGTATAGCAAAGAGCCCAACGAAGCATCGTCGAACATTATCTCTACAGGATCAAACTTATAGCTCGCTATAAAGCCACTAGCTGCTTGCTAACGTCTGGGGATTCTAGCAGACACAATGAAATGTAACCGGAATACTTTGGCGTGCTAGCTAGAGCGTGGAAAGAAAGATGGAGGAAGACAAGCAGTAATCCGCCTATTCAAGAAACTAGGAGCTGCAGAAATATTTGCTGTCTGCTTTTATCTGTACTCAGAGAAATAAAAGACCTTTACTAACGTTACATTTTCTTACGAGTCTTTGTCCTTTGGAGCCGTTGAGTTAATGCCATTGACACTCTCAGGAGGCATATTTTAATAACAATAAAGAGTTTTCTTGTACGGTTGTATTTTAAATATGAATGGGTAAGTAGTTAAATTTTATATTGCGCAGTGCTAGTCAATCGGTTAACAATTTCTTATTAGTTCATCTTTTAATTTCCCAATGATTATCTTTCAATACTTTCCTGGGAATTTATCATAAAGTCCAGGGAAAGAATTAAAAGGAAAAAAAGAAAGGAGGCATTTTAATTCTAATAGGATAAATGCGCATTATCTTATTACATTATATAAATATATTTAAATATATTTTAGGATAATACCTTTCGTTTGCTTTACAGCTCAAGCGAAGTTCTCAGGTATTTTCTCTCTCTCCACACAGCATGCAAACCATTGAATTCGTGTAACAAACACACCACACTATAATGATGGGATTGACCACTTTCTGAGAGCATTAGTTAGGTTTCTATGAAGCTATGTACTTGACTGTGACAGACCATTGAGCCTAACATAAGGAGGGGAGAGGATACGTGATGCGATGATAGAGAAATGCGGAATGAATAGCCCAGAACGTGAGGGAGAAGGAAATCAAAGCCATTAGATACAGACCGAAATTCCAGAATTATACTGGTCAGACTGAAAATAACAACTAGTCAGTGTGTCCAGATCAAGTACACTCTTTACTCATCATCAAATAACTGTGATATACATTAAATTAACTGACATATATTGGCTGGCCAATTCAATTTCTATTATGTTTTGCACGAAATAGGAGTGGTGTAGTTATCTTTATACTCTAGTCAAGCTTATTAATATTATTAATAACACCTGGAATCATCTAGGGAGGATACTCTAAACCACACATCCCCGCCAGTCCACATAATTTAATCCAACCTCCTACACAGTACATTCGGCATCCGCTATATCACCTATCGATATTAAAAGTATTTTGATTGCTAACTGCTTGACACGCGTTCTCTGGCCGATTTTCCTGCATGCAGGTTGAAAAACTCAAGTTTTCGGCAGAAAAGTCCTACTGTGTATGTATGAGATCAGCTAAATCACTTTCATTTGAAAAAATCCATATGAAGATCCTTTTCGCCATGAACGTCGTACTCAGGTCTTTGACAATCGAAGGGTGCTTAGTTCCATCGTTCCATTAAATATACTATGCAGACGCTTAAAAAAAAAGTAAGATTCAAAGTAAAAAAAAAAAACGGTCATTATTTATGTAAGAATTTTATGTGTTACACGTAGGTATTTGCTGTTAATAATAATAGTAGTAATAATAATAATAATAATTATTATTATTATTATTATTATTATTATTATTATTATTATTATTATTATTATTATTATTATTATTATTATTTATTTCTATTTCTATTTGCTCAGTGGATACTTTTACCCCCCCTCCTTAAAATGGCTCATCCATTTTCAAAATGCCTTTCTCGAAGCTTTTCATTTTTTATTATTTTCTTCTTTCCTTCTTCCATAGTAAAATCTGGAGCAATTGCATACGTATTAATTAAATAACGTGAAATGCTTGTATGCACTTATTTATGTATAGAAATTTTATTTCTGGTTTTTTTTTTCTTCTTCGATGCGGTTAATATACTTGATATGATTTTTTTAATCAGTGTGTGTCTATTAAATAAAATTTCTCTTTACTCATGCTGTGACTACGTTGTTGACGTCACCATAGCAACTCACCTGGTGGGAATCAGTAAGTGAATATATAATTTTCAAGTCATATCACTCTTGTCATTATTAGTTTTATAATGTAGAAATAAAACTGATTTTGCAATTAGCATTTGGATTTTTTTCTGGTATGAATATCTAGAAAATATAACATGGAATGATAATTACATATATAAATAACAATACCGACAGATCAGTCATGTTTACAGGATTAGATTTTAACACCCATGCCTGGAACATCCATAAACATCCAAGTTCAATCTGTTATTCATCAGTGAATCTTAACTACCATTCTCTATGTAGGACTGGAGCTCACATTGTCTTTCCACAATGCATTGTACATGATGCCTTCTGCAAGAAGCGAGATGGTAAACGTGCACTTCTGCTAAGTATGATATCCAGTGTGAAAGATTATCTGACCTGGAATCTCCTTTAAGATGATCGTATATGATCTACTATGGCCGACGTTTCCTCGCCTTCATTTGCTGCCTTTACTGTACTGTTCATTCTGATAACCATACTGACCTCTTTGATTATACATCTCTGGAAGTTTGTTACATAGTGTCTAATCACCCAAACAGAAATAATCTTGCTTGTATGTGTCAAAGTCCACAATTCCGACCAGATGCCCCTTCTCTAACTAGACAGATGAAGCTGAAAGGAAAGCTGAACTGCTTGCTTTCAGTAATGTTAACACTGTCAGGATCGTTCTCCTAACACCGTGGACCTTTTCTTTAAACCATGGACATAACTTTGTTCATGTTATTGTTTCTACAAGTTATCCTCTTGGCCTGTCTGTCTCTGTCTCGTACCCTACGGTACTACAATTGGTTCTGTTGGGATGGCATTCGGGATTTGTGTTCCTCTTCTCCACTGTCTAATTATTTCTTCCGTTCATCTGATCCAAGCACCTGCTGATCTAAAAACTAAAATTATTCTTGCCGAGATGAGTGCCTTGAGTCCCCATTCTACACAAAATCCTCAATCTTTATCCAAGCTTGGATGACCAACTAATGGGCTAAAGCAGTCCAAACTAAAAATGAAGGCATACACCAGTTGAAGCCAATACTTCCAGCCTTTGTTTATCAATGCCATAGGAAACGATTTGACAGTAAATATTCAGTTGTTTGCTCACGATGCTAAACTGGGAAGAGAAATATGGTAAATGCAGGTAATGTAGAGAGATCCTGTAGGAAGACTTAAACAGACTAGTAGTATAGACAAAGATAAATGGCCGCCAGTTTCACGTGGTCAATTGTAATGTGATGAACTTTGGGATGAGATTAGAAGCTATGTACTATATCGATAGAACTGAACTGCAAGAAACTGATGACGCTAGGAACTTGGGTGTGATTGTGGACAGGGAATTGAAGTTTAGAGGGCATATTACGAAGATAACGAAAACAGTACATCAGATTACGTGGTTGTTGAAGAACATACTAAAAAGCAGGGATTGAGAGGCTCTTGTTCCCCTATGTAAAGCTTTAATAAGGCCACATCTGGATTATTGCGCACAAATATGAACTCTCGGAATCCATGGTAATGAAGAAATTGTGGAAAGGATCCAGTGCCGAATGACAAAGATTGTGGGGATCTGTTGAATGCTCCTTATGAGAGTAGGTTGATGGTCTATAAGCTTCAAACATTAGCTGGCAGACGAAACTGAGGAGACATGATAGAAGCATTTAAGCTATTAAAGGAGTTTTTAAAGAAGTGGAAGACCTTTTTTTCAGTACATAGCAAGAAGACAGAGAAAAAGGAGTCATCAGTGTAATTTATATAAAAGTGTGGTTAGAAAGGTTGTGAAGACTGTTTTTTTTTTTTGCTTGGAAGAAGATGAATAGGTTTAATTGGTAGCCAGAGGTGGTTGTGTATGCTTCTATAGTGAATGGTTTTAAAAGTATGATAGGTATATTCTATGAATGATGGCTAGTTTGTGAATAAATGAGAATCCCATGATGTCTTCTAACTCTACGGAGATAATTGTATAATAGTAATTATGATTATGTATTTTCTAGAGATATTGCTATAAATTCTGCTGGCTGAAATTGTCCACTGTTCCTCTGCTTCCTCGTTAATCATGTAAGAACACAGGCAGTTGTGGGTAAAACTCCTTCATTCCAGTGTTCCTCTGCCCTTTGGAACAATATTCCCCATATCGTTTTCCCAACGCAAACAACCTCCAACTCTTCAAGACATTAACCAAATACATTAACGGAGTTCCCTCTTCTCTCTGATCACCTTTCTACACATGGTACTATCATGTCTTGAGACTCTCAAGGTCTGGGATTGACATACACTGCTTGAAAAGAAGTCAACAGACATCCCCACTGGACAAGGTGCATCTTGCCGTGAAACAAGTCACGCTTTGTAGCCAGTATAAATTGGAGGAATATGATGCTCCCAAGTAAGTGCAACTGTGTCCGGGTGAAATGGCTGCGAAAAGGAAACTGATAGAGTTTGAAAGAGGCTTTTTGATTGGATGCCATGTGGCAGGCCTATCTGTTTGGCAATTGTTGACATATTTGGTCATCAAAGGTCAAAAAGTAGTGATACCATACTGAGATGGAAGCTCAGTGAGTTAACTACTAGTACCACTGGTAGTGAACGACCCACCACACTCACCGTAAGTGACTGTGTGGTGCTAAGAGAGATGATGTGAAAAAAAACCGCTATTCGTCGGCCGACTGGAACGCGAATCTGCATAAAAGCATTCAGAAACGATGCACAGAACATGGGTTTCCATAGTAAGACCACAATATCCAAGCCCCACATTACCCGAACCAAAATGCAGCGTCGTCTTCTGTGGTGCAAAGAACGTGGTGGAACGTGGAAGCTTGGAAAGCTTGTCAACAAGTCCTGATACACCCTAAACCGAGCAGCTGAATGGGGTGAGGGTGGCGGATGCCTGGTGAATGTCTCTTACCATAGTGGATAACCCCAACTATGAAATGGTATTGTCCTATTTTCCTGGTTTGGCTTCCGACTTCTGTTTGTGATGCCACGAACGTTGAACGTTGATAGGTATATGAACATTCCGGACAATGCAATGTTTCCTGCTTTGTGGCTTTTCTATGGAATTGACTATTGTATCTTTGAACAAGATAATACACTGCGTCATAAGCTACTGTAACTACGTGGTTTTCTGGGCCTGAACAACACTCCACTTGACTACCCTCCACAGACTCCTGTTTTGAATCCTATTGAACGTCTGTGGGATGAACTGTACCGTCGGGTGGGTTCAAAAGACGTGTACCCCACAACAGTCCAGGATCTCGTTACATGCCTACAGGAAGAATGGTCCAAAATTCCCATTGATCGTTATCGTACGTTTGTGGAAAGTATGCCCTGTAGGATTGCTGCACTCATCGCAGAGAAAGAAAGTCCTGCATCTTATGGTGAGCACCATGGCTGTTTGTTCCTCGCATTATGCAATGTACTATATCGATACTTCTTTCCAAGCACTGTATAAATACATATTTTAAGGAATCTCCAACGCTCAAAGCAATATTATCGATAATCGATTCGTCAGGGTTACTGGAGGAGGGAACAATTAAATGAAATTAAATTAACAATCAGCAATGGAAAAGGGAACAGCAAACAGGAGGAAACGTCTCCTAGTAGAATAAATATACAAGCTGAAAATTAAATTATAACTAAATAAACATTTATTTAGATAAATAGAACGATTAAACTAAGTAGATACTTTGACTGGTGATATTTGCTCTATTCTGATGTCACTACACGATTCTTTCTGCCCGAAAATATAAACCGTTTCATCAGGCACATAAACTCCCATTGCCCTTTAGTCACTCGTTTAAGCCTTATGTTCTGCATCTGTATGTCAGTTGTTTGTAATTTAATTTTCAAGCAATTACCTTTCGTTTTCCAACTGACAAATAATGGCAAGCTTCCGGCATCTTGCTAATTAGACTACCTAGTGAGTTGTACTATGCCGAGAGACAGTGGCTTTTCCCTGAAGGCCAAACATTAAAATCCAGCTCACTAAATCCAGTAATTGTCGTAATCGTGTGAGTTTGCCGAATGGTATACACGTAAATATTCCATATTTTATCGGTTGTTATACAGTGTTAGTGTTTAGCGCCATCTATTGAGAAACATAAGAACCATATACTAATCTTCCCTTGTAAATATTGACATGTACACGTACATAATGTATACATATAAACTTTAGGAAACTTTTTTTCCAAGAATGTTGCATATTATTGCGTTAATTAAAAATAATTTAAGTGAAGTTTATGAATTATATATATATATATATTTGTATACATAAATATGTTTTGCCAGTATCTTATATTTTACTTGTATTGGAGGGGAAAAGTTATATAAATAAACATTTTACTCGGTTTTCTTTCATTATGTAGGAGTTCCATCGATCGCCATAGATGTCACCATTTATCACTCTCTCTATCCATCATTCTTCACTACTGTGATGCTACAAATACTGAGACCTTTTCCTTCTGCCAATGAAGTCGGTTCACTTAAGGGACCACTTTGCTGTGGGTGATTTATCGTTCTAGAGAAGAGGCGGGACAGTCGTTCCATTCATATAGGGGAATTTAAACTGCTAAAATTTTTGCTTACTTTCAGAAGGGGATGGGTTACTTCACGAGGGTCATTTTGTTTTCTTTCCTTGTTTTTTTTTTACAACATAAAACATGACTTCAGTTCCCTCTTCTGCAAATCCCATTGTTATATGTGCATGTAATGGTTAGAAAGCGACTGTGTGTGTGTGTGCGTGCATGCGTGAGTTCAGCTCATACTAAGGAGATCACGTTTCTTAAAATAAAGGGAAAATCATTTATATAGCAAATTTATTCAAGGAGAACTGTTTTCTTTTTTTAAGCAATATGTATTTATTTATATTGTTCGTTTATCTACTTTATGAAACGACTAAAAGTTAAACTATTTGCCTGTAGCTCGCATATGCCTGTAGCTCGCGTAACATGTAAGATGGTGGCATTATAGCACCATCTTGACTTTGTGATCCACGCCTAATAAAGACCAACCCATTACTGGTTGGGAAATATACGCAACAATATATAGCCTATATTTCCTCATTATATTCCCATGATTTCCAACTATTTTTTCTTAAAGTGAAAATTATCTTTAAAATAATAATAAATCAGCTAACGCCTTTTATTCCCTTATAGGGAGTAGTGAGGCCTTTACACCCTATCTAGTTTTTGAAGACTGAGTGGGCAGTTCGATCTCCACCGGTAACCAATCAGAGATAGGTTACCGGTGGAGATCGAACAAGGCTCTCACTGATTATAGGCAGTCGATGAAGAGATCGGCAAACAAGTGCTGCCATCTCTCGGTACCTAACCTTAACAGAATATGTTACTGTCGGAAATAATGTGGGTACTACGGTCGATTTTCTTAAGTTTACGGGACGAAATTTCCGAGTTTTCTGGAGAAAAAATCCGCTTGCCAGTGTCAGAGATCGACTAACTCGGGAACAGGTCGAAGATAGGCTTAGAAAAAGTTACTCCAGTCGACGACTAGACTCGAACACTAATCTTCGTGCGCCCTAGCGCAGAGGATGCAAGCACTACTTCCACTGAGATACATAGGCCTTGAAAATTGTCTTGACAAACCCTATTTATCCTGAATCCTGTATTATAATTTTCTTTTATATTCTTACCAAATCTTCTCATGACTTTTGTTTCTATTAGTATTACACATAGCATACTTCATTTGCTCACATGTTGTTTTCTCTATTCCCTGAGATTGCCTGCTAACTTACCAGAATTCTTCGAAACCATTCTATTTCCCAAGTCTGTTTCTTTCACTTCTTGAGTCCACCACGAAGTTCAGATTTTTTCTCTCCTTGCGAAAACGGATTTTTCTTTAGATTTTGTCACTGGATCTGTAATGTATGGTTCGGTTCTTGTTTTCAAATTCTTTTTTCTAGCCCTCAATAACATTTGTATATTTCAGCATACAGTTCACTTCTGTCCAACTCCTATTTCAAACTTTTCTGATATTAAATGTTATTACTGTTAAATGTTGAATGTTAGCTAATCTTTTCTTTCTTTTCCTGATCGCTGCATCCCGAATATACCATCATATAATTATCATTTGGTAGCAGGCACTTCTTGCTTCATTTGTCAACGCCCAGTTGAGTTGAGATAACATTTTCATCCTATGCTATCAGTTTGTTTTTGATTTAAGATAATACAGAATACTTTTCAGGTTGGTTGAATAAGTCACAACTTCTATCCTATGCTGACTTCATTCACTAACCAGATCGGTACCTAATAGGAAGACGCACCACCAGAACATGAGAACACATATCAGAAGTCTTGATCGGCTCTTTGCATTTCTTACAGATTATGTGGAAGTCTCTTCGCAGTTATGTAGTTTGATCTTCAAGCGACCCTAAAGTAAAAAAGTGTACACAAAAATAAACAAACATATTTAAATAGAAAACAGTTAAGTAAATAATAAAAACACAAACCGTAAACACTTAAAAAGTGAATAATAAATAATGAAGTAAACACAAACAAGTAAGCAGAAAACAACTTACGATACGTAAACAAAACAAACAAGCCACGATTAAATAAGCAAAGCAAACAAATGTACACAAACATAGAGTTAAGTAATCAGAAATAGCAAACAATTATGTGATCAGTAAAGAATGAATCATTGACATCCCCTGTGTTAGCAAATTTGTTCATGGAATGGTTTGAAGAAAAAGCCATACAGGTCCAAGAAACGTAACCTAAAGTTTGGTTCAGATATGTCAATGACATATTCATCGTGTGGCCCGGCTCTATTACTTCATTAGAAGAATTTGTTATGTATCTGAATAATATTGACCCAAATTTACAAAATCTTCACTAATAAAAGAAACTAAGGGCTCTATTTACTCAGTACCATTCTGCCAAAGAAGAGTTACAAACGTTCATTGGTGAATAAAATTCTACGCAACTTCTCCCAGATTCAGATGAACACTGAATACAAATTGCAGAGGAACAGTGATTTTTCCCATATACAACCTCTCACAGTATTTCCTTCTACCCCTCAGTAATATCTCCTGAGACCTCCAAAACTTCCCCATCAATCACTTAAAAATCCCGTGTCTACAAAATCACTGTACCTGTAGATTCTGCATACGTTGGACAAAGGTCGATCGAGAAAGACACGTACTTCAAGTTCGTGCCCTCTGCATCATTCTCATATACTCTTATGCTGTCCTCATAATTTTAGTAATAAGGCCCCGAAATTTTAGGTCCTTATCCACAATCACTCCCTGATCTCACATCTCCACCTCTTTCAAGATATTTCCACAGATTGTATACTTTACATCCCATCTTTGCTTCCCAGATTTCAAAACATTACGCTTCGCAACATTGAATTGAAACCTCACTCATTTACCATTTAGCCAGTGTATTCAAGTCCTCTTGCAATGCCACAGCTTCCACTCTAATCCTAATAGTTCTCCCCAAATTTGCGTCTTCTGCAAACAACTGCATATCATCATTCACAACTCTCCCAATATAATTTATATACAAATTAAACCGCGATGAACCCAAAATAAACCCTTGGGGTACACCACTAATAACTTCCCTCTACTGGAATCTTGCTCCTCAATAGACAACAGGTCTATCAGACAGCCAATCTCCAATTCAACTCGCTAATCTACTGTTTAGCCACATCCGTTCCAAATTAATTACCAGCTTGTTATGTATCAATTTCTCAAAGGCCTTTGCAAAATTTGAACATTCCACTGTGTGTGTGTGTGCATCACCCTTATCCAGTACAGATGTACACGTATTATAATAAGTAAACAGATTAATAATCTGTTTACTTATTATAATAACACGATCTTCCTTTAACGAAGGTGACCATGCTGGTCACCAAAGAATATTTTCCTGTTGTTAACTCATTTCTTAATCTTGGTCCTGACTAACCTCTCTAATACTCTAACCCCAACTCTAGACACACGGACTAGTCTATAATTCAAAGCCCTGGTTTTATCACCTCCCTTATGAATCGGAACAATTTTATCCACTTTCCATCCCTTTGGAACTTTGCCCAGTGCAAGACACGTGTTAAAAAGATATGTGAAAGCTGTTGTAAACTCCCCGGAAGATTTTTTCAAAACACGTGGTGATATAGCATCGAGTCTTGCAGCCTTATTTACATCAAGTTTATTCAATTCCTCATATATCTCCTGTTCATTTACTAACAGTTCTTCCTCTTTCCCACTGCATTCGAGTTCTGCATGATGTCACATTCACAAGAATGAAATATCTTTATAAATTGCCCATTAAATATCTCAACTATATCCTCTACAGCGGTTCTCATTTCTCCCTCTTCACTAATCAATGCCATCCTTCCATAATCATTATATCTTCTACTGGTATAAGTATCTGTGAAACACATGAAATTTATGTGCTTCACATCATCAGGAGAAATGAGAACGACTGTATTAGTAAACAATTTGGTAAACAGTAAGCAATCACGTTTACTCTAAGAAATTTAGTAATTTGTTAAAGAGGTCAACAATATACGTGAATAGGAACATTCATTAAGTAGACAAATTGTACAAGTATGCATAAGCGGATAACAAATCATGAAACACTTAAAATTATAAAGTGTGGAATTTCGGTTTGAAATAAATGTAAATATTTTATATTCTGGGTGTAGCATGAAATTGCTTTTAACACCAAGTTGAATTCAGTTATTCAAAATGCTTTAAATAAAGGATTATAAAAGATTTTGGCACTTACTACACCCTTCAAGGCTCCTTCGGAATTATCTTACATTGTGGTAATGTGAGATAAATTCGTTAGTTGCATCTCTTACAAAATCTATTTATTATTTCATTTTGTACCCACATCTATAGTTTGTATTACCCCTTTTTTGTGTCGATTTTATCCCACTGAAATAATACCATTGAAAAATGGACTTCTCTTTAACTGAATACATTAGATTTTCTTCAAATTCTTCGACGCTAGAAATCCTTCAGTGAGATATTGAAAGAGAAAGAAATCAAGAATAGGTTTATAGTCCAACTCACGTTATACTTCATGACGTTCGGCAAAGCCTAAAAAGCAACAGAGAGCGTTTGCTTACATACAGTTTCAGTTAAATCTATTTAGAATTGTTGTCAACCATAAATCATGTTGCCGATGATAGTTAATACTACTCCAACTTGAATGATGGCTTTACAAGCAATCTGTTATGCTGTCAATATTCTAATATGAGATATAAAAAATACCCAAAAAGAAGACAAAGATTAATTTAAGAATAAAGAATCGCGTTTGGTTTAACGTATTTTTGATTTTTAGTATTTTTATGAAATCTGGCAGAAGACAGAGAACCAGGTGGCGTGCTGTAAGGAATACGTTTGCTTCTGATATTTTAAAGGCAATAATGTCACGTGAATGAAATGGTCAATCAGCCACTTTTGAATTGCGATATAATATTGATTCTTAAATTAAAGAATATTAATTACCTCATTAAATATCGCGGCATATATTTGAATTGTAGCTTAACGTGTGCACTTATTTATATTGGCAAATATTAATTAGCTCAATAAACGCCAAAAGCACCAACATCTACGACCACCGGGTTGGAAATATCAGTTGAATGAACAAAGAATTTCGCTATGTTAATTATCCAGATTTAAGTCATTTGCAATCAGACGTTTACATCTAAGCAATAAATTCTTATCGCCTAATGGAAGCAAATGTCTGCGGGTGTTAATTAAATTACAAAGTAGTGTCACTACATGTTTCGTTCCTGATTCAAAACTTTATTAGTATTACAACATTCAATGATTCGATTACCAATATTTCACTTTTACACAATTTTTACAATTATCAACATGATAGGTCCAATTAGCCATCTGCTTTGTTATTTTATGTAATTTATTTTTCACTAAACTGCGATACAGTTCAAGTCTACACCAGCAATTCTGGGGAAGCTAATATGATTAACTTTCTCATAGTTTATTTTGCAAAGTGCAAACATTTCTTCTATCCTGCGAATCTTGTATAATGCAAGATGCGCATCATGCGATATAATCCGAATTATATTAAAATAATTAAAACATTTAGTCTCCACTTTTTTCTCTTCTCAAATCATCATTTCTGAACGATGATGGTACAAAGAATGGATGGATCACATTCGATTGCAGTTATTTACTTTAAATCCTCAACCATTCAAATACTAGTGCGGATAAAAATATTGACATGTGTTATATTCGGTAAATCATGTTTCACTAGCGGATTTTAAAACAAAATTGGATACAAACATGCCACACTTTTATAGAAGGCTAGTTTGTAAACCATATTTTTCACATATATTTGCACGACTCCTCTAAATGTATTAAAAATAATCTTGTTCTTTAATTGCCGTGCTGTGATCCTGTACTGACGAATACCTATGACACTTAGGCGAAACTTCTATATTAATAAAGTTTTTACGTGTGTTTTTCTTCGTTTTTATATTTGTTTTGATTAATAAGGCATTAGTTTAAGATAACTTCTTTTCACAGGTTAAGTCAGGGACACTGAATTATCAAAAGGTATGAAAGTCTTTAATTTCAAGAAAATTAAAGACTTTCATAAATAAATCTCCTACTCCAAACAAACAGGCTGCATTCTTTTCGCTCTTTGAAAATTGGTTTCGGTCCTTAGTCGTAACTTATACCTGAGTTCGGAGATATCGATGATTTCTACGACCTCGGGTTGACAGTACGCAGACTGCCACAATCCGGTGATCTTAAACCGTACCGATCATTTTTCAGCCTGATTAACTAACTAGAATTGAACCTACAACGGGCTTCTTCTGAGAATCTAGCAGTAATATCAGAAAAACATTGCTACGAGGTTACATCAGGAGACTAACATTTTTTACCTGAACATCCATTTATAATGGATGTTCAGGTAAAAAAGGGTCTTCTAGATGAAAGGGTTTTTATCCGCAAAATATTCGTTTGGAACCTTGACACATTTGCATACTGCTTCTTAAATTCACCTTTAAATTCTTTATTTCTGTCTAAATACCTTGAGAAATATTAAACATATATTCCCATCATTCTAAAATTACCAATTTGTGTGTCATGTACATTACTGGTGTAATTCAGGTGCTATTGTAATGTTAATACTGAACTAACCTGATGTTTACTGCCCTCCTAAGATTGTTTACCTATATCAATTATAACTTTTGTCTCTGAACAATTATGTATTATCTCTTCTAATCCCCTACACATTAACTGCTAAGGCATATTATATCTAACATTATATTATTTCTTAATTTAGGATAAGCTCTCCTGTTTGTACTGCAGAATTCAGATGTAACTCAGATGAGAGGCATTTCTTTGTCCAAGGAAAGCGAGTACCCCATGTTTGCAAATCGGTGGCTGAGATGTCCTCGGGTTGTTTCACACATGACGGTCCAGGAGCATGTGTGAAACACATGATTCTGGACCGTCATGTGTGAAACAATCAGAAGGATTCACACGTCATGTGTGAACAGGCATAATGCATACAAATATTGGAGAAAAAAAGTGGTCCTATAAATCAAGAAAGAAAAAGAGCTCACCTTCCAACGAATATGAGCTCTTTGTCTTTAGAAAAGTCATAGTGAGAAGAGATGTGAAAGAGCAGGAGAGTAAGGAAGGAGAGATTGAAGTGAAGCTTATGAAGAAGTGAGTAGCATGAGTGATGAGAATAAGAGAACAAGTGTCCAAAACAAACGGGAGACTCGGGGTGAATAGGAGGAACAGTGTGTGAAAGGTTGATGCTCAAAGAGGAAGTGAAAGTGCGAGTAGACAAGAAAGGAATGGAATGGCCTTGGATGTTGGGGAAACAGTTGGACTTGAAGGGGTACTGGGATGGTTAATAAGACAGAGAAAACAAAATGGCTCTGAGAAAGCATGGAGAAGTTACATTTAATCAGTGAAACTTATGTAGATCCAGAAATGAACTGTCATATTTGTATAATGAAAGAATAATAAAAGTATCAGAAACCAGGTAAACGAAAGTATTGCATTGAGTTATTGGACTCAAATATTGCTGAAATAAGTGAGACGTGGTTGGACAAGGATCACATCCTGACAGGAATAGAGATTGAAGGATATGATATTTTTCGTATAGACAGAAAGGGTAAAAAAGGAGGTAGAGAGAAGAGTAGTTATGTTCATGCAAGGGAGAAATGAGTGGCTGCGAATTTAAGGCAGCATGGTGTGAGATAGAGATGAATAGAAAGAAATAGTTCGACGTTGTTATAGACTTTGTAATGTGGACCATGAAATGTATAAGCAAATTAATCAAGCAAACGGGAAAATGGTGATCATTATGGGTAATTTTCATTATGGCAATATAGACTGAGATTACAAGATAGCATCTGGAAGTAAAGAAAATGAATCGCTAGAGTTTTTGAGGGATAAGTATCTCAGGCATTATGTAACCGAGGTCACACGAGGATTGAGAGTCTTGGATTTGATCATCTCATCAGGGGATGTAATTATAAATGAAGTGTCAAATCACCCTCCATTTGGTGAGAGTGACCATGAAGTGCTTAGCCGGGAAGTTTTCAATCACGTGTGGACTTCCGTGAGGAAACGGTGTATATAGAACTACAAGGCCGGTGAATATAAGAAGCTCAGGAAAAAGTTTACAGCTGTAGCATGGAATGAGGAGCTGAGTGGTATGGAAATAGATGCTGCTTGGGTGATATTCAGGAACTATCTAGTAGAAGCGATGTCTAAATGTATTTCAAAGATCAGAAGATTAGAAAAAAGTAAGTGTGAAATGGATCACTAAAAGGAAGAAAGCATTATGGAGGCAACTTAAAAGGAGCAGTAATAATCAATTCCATGAGGAATACAAAGAATAAGCACAAGGAGAGTGACTGCTGGTAAGGTTAGAAAAAGTTCAATATGAGCAGCAGTTAGCTAATGAAGCCAAAAAGAATCATAGAGGGTTTCTTCGATATGTAGCCAGCAGAAAAATAGAATCATTATGGAAGGATTGGATTGGTTGAATAAAACCTAAAGATAACTGCTGCGGAGGATATAGACGAGATATTAAATGAGCAGTTCATAAAAGCATTTCATCCTCGTGAATGTAACATGCGGAGCCTTAGTACAATCATAGGGGAGAAAGAGAGACTGACTGTGAGTGAAGAAGAGGTATGTACTAAATTGAGCAAACGATGTTAATTAGGTTATTGGCCTGGATGATATATCACCATGTATTTTGAGGGAATGTGCCATGGAGTTGACATCTGCTTTGGCATACTTGTTTAGTATTAGTTTTAAAGTGGATCAAGTTCTAAAGCAGTGGAAGGAAGGCAAGATTATACCTCTTCATAAAGGAGGAGACAGAACTCTAGCATCAACTTATAGGCCTATCTTTGTGTCAGGTGTTGTGGTTAAAGACTTGGAGGAGCTTATGAGAACCAGCATCGGGTTGATAACAGCGATATTCTCTTTGATGGAAAACATGGATTTGCCAAAGGAGGGTCGTGTTTTAGTAATTTGATTTGCTTACTACAATAAGGTGACAGGTGCTTGGAAAAGGAAGATGAATGCACTATAGTATACTGAAATTTTATAAAGGCTTTTGATAGATTGCCACATGATAAGTTGATAATTAAAGTAGAAGGAATGGTACTGGATATGAGATTAATGTATTGAATTGGAGAGATTGGCTATCTGATAGGTATTAGCAAGTTGTGTATCGGGGAGCGATGTCCCAGAAGAGGAAAGTCACGAGTGGTTGCTTTTCAATCTGTATGTTAATTATATTGGGGAAGATTTGAATAGGGATATTCAGTTATTTGCGGATGATTCAAAGCTGTGAGAAGCAGAGCATATGTTGTGGCTTTACGAAAAGGATTGATCAGAGTGATGAATGTGCACAGGAGTGAGATTAACAGTTCAGTGTGCCAAAATGTAAGGTTTTAAATTTTGGAAAACAAAGATAGATGTAGAATTTTCTCTTGGTGGAGATGTATCGTTTGAGGTGGAGGAAATAAGAGATATGGCTATGGTGGTTGTAGTGATCTAAAATTTAGAGGACACATTTCTAAAATTGTGAAGAACGATACAACGAATTCTGTCACTGATGTGGTGGCCACTGACTTATAGGAATAAGGGAATCCTGGTTCAGGGAATCCTGGTTCAGTTCTTATTAGACAACATTATGTCATATATGGACTACCGTGCACATATTTGGTCACCTGGTTTGCAAAAAGATGGAGAGGTATTGGAAAGTATCCAGAAATGATTGACTAAGGTGATATTTGTTTTGGTCTCTGGAATGTCTCTGGAATGTTGATACACTAGACTCTGTAGCTAAATTTAGCCAAAGAGTCTAGTGGATAGGAGGAAGAGAGGTGATAAGACAGAAACGTATCATTTCGGAAGGGCTTCTTATCATATTAATATTGAGGTTTTTCATAGAATGTCCGGAGACAGGAGGAGAACTAAAGGTCATCCACAGAAGCTATATAAGGAGTTTTCAGCAAAGAATTGAGAAGTAGGTCTTTTGCATGAAGACTGGTAAATAATTGAAATACATTGTCTGATGCATGGCATAATGAGCTGTGTGTATGACAGGGGTGACCTTCCACGACGAGTCTTTGACTCCATGGAGGTTTGGAGATAATAATAACAAATTTTTAAGGGCGATGATTTTCATACAATGTGACTAAGACCAATATTCTCAGGGTTTTTTTTCATATGCTGTCCTCTCTAAAACAATGGCAATCATCGACAGCTAAACCACAATAACGTCTTCTAACTACAGTAGCAGTGCCAGTTGTAATCTACTGTGTTAAATTACCCAGATTGCTGGGTACACCCAAGGAAAAAAATACAGTTAAAGTTGGATACGATTTTCTTTCTCTCGTCCTATAACAATTAATACGCGGGCGTTTCGATAAGAGCCGAGAATTATATCCAATGTTTAGAACGCAATCACAAATCTCCATTTCTCAGAAGTACTGGAAATCGCATGAAACCAAACACAATCCTAGGAAGCATTTTATAAACGAATAAATCAGATAAACTGTCAGGTGTTTGATGGAATATTTTGTGTGTTTTAAGTTACTGTCTTCACCCTTATGGAATTCAAAATAATAATAATAATAATAATAATAATAATAATAATAATAATAATAATAATAATAATAATAATAATAATAATAATAATAATAATAATAATAATAAAGTCATCTCAGAGAGAACTGGAACGAAAATAATGCAAATCAATCAAGCGACTAAACGTTGAGGGTATTTCAAAAATACATAAGTACCCGATTCGTTTTGTGTGTCCGGGACTATTGAACTAATTTTATTAAATTGTATACTTGGAATCATTACAAAAGTCGGCTCCTATTGTCCAGTGGCACAATGGGGACCAAATCTATTACAGTTCCATATTGCAATACTTGTCTGGTCAAATGAAATTCAATATACGTAATTTGAAAATCATGACACACAAAAGAAGGAAGCCGTATAGTTTTTCAGTACACGTGCCATAATTGGAATCACTTTTATCAAAAAAATTTGGGCAGAGATCGGCTAACGCACGAATCGGACGGAGATAGGTCTAAGGAAAAAATTCTATTGGCGAATAGAATGGAACTTATGATGGTCTATGTGTGGTACAGCGCTATCGTAAGCAATCCCCTTTTCCAATGCTACAAAATTAAGCAAAACGAGTTATGGTTACAGTTATATATATCTTTATTCTTTATTTCATAACAAACGATGTCTTTATATAAGAATGTTATTAAGAAATACACCTTATTATTTTCTACAGTGATTTATTTACTTATTATTAGTAGAAACTGTAGTGAACATATGAATAATCTTAGTAACCCTAGGATTAGCAGTACTACTTTCGTTGCAAACAGTATTCTGGATTAATTCCCAGTTTTGTCTAATGTCAGATGGATTACAGGAATTGACACCAAATTGTTCTTTAAAGGTGCACACTTTAAAAAACTTCTTTTTAATAATTACTGGCAAAGGCGCTCTGTTGATGTTCGCCTTGTCTGCCACCATACCAGTGAGGTAAACATCATCAACAGGGATGTAAGGAACTTGAAAGCTGGCGTTTAACAAGGGGAGAATTGAGTCACCTGTAATAATGAACATAGCGCCCGGTTGGTAATTAGGGTACTTAGTCAGATTGTAGTCCTTATAAGAGACATACCGCTTACTTTTGACGTTTCTAACCGGAGGGAAATTTCTCATAATGTAACCCATAATTGTCTTAGTAAGATTCGTTTTCTTTATGGTTTCTAACAGCTTGTCAATATTAATGATATTATCGTCGTCGATCCTTACTACGAACTTCGCCATAGGACAGAAGCTGTTAACCCACTTCAACATGGCAACTGCTTTCAGAGTTAAGTTTCTGTAGGTGTCAAGGTGAGTCGATTGTACAACATCCTGGAATTCGTTGTTTTCTTCGACTATTTGCTTTTCTAATGATTGGTCAGTAGGAACACCAAGTAAAAATATCATTTTTGCTCCTTTAGATCGGGCGTAGCCACCCCAAGTCTCGCGGATTGCTTTCCGTAATTCGAAATGAGAGGTTGCGCTGAAAACTACGACGATGAGTAAGAGGTCATTTCCTTGCAGATCGCAGACATCGGGATGGTTAAGTTTAAAGGTATACGGATGCGGATTGTCATTTGGCATATCTGAATATGACGTGTTATCTTGGTCTTTGTTTGCGGAGAATGTAAATTCTTCATCTTTTCTAGGTAGTGCTGTATCCTGGAGCAACACGTGTTCTTTGGTAGTGATATGGTCCCCTTCGGTCTTAGGTTGTCCAGTTGAGTCGGGGTGTGCTATTGCTGGCTGAAGAAGAATCACCGAGTCTGAATACACAACAAAATCTTCATTTTTGAATTGCAGTATTTCAGTAATTGTGATTCCTTCATGACGTTTTGAATAATAATTATGTAGCAATACCAAGCCGGCAATAATTATGAACAAGGTGACCATAATAAGAATAACACAAGGAATCTCCCAGCATCTCCTCTTGATGACCCTCCTAAAATACCTGTCAAAAAAAAAAAAAAAAAGGGAAGACATGACTATTAACGACGCAATATTTGTTATATGATACATTTAATATTTATTTTAGAATTTTTTTGTAAAGGTTAAAAAAAACAATAAGTATCATTGGAGATCTATGGAGCATTCCACATACAAACTGGGAATAATGTTTTAATAATCTGTCATCGCATCGTAAGACCAAAATAGGAAACCTAAATTTGAATGACTCAGTCAGCTTTAAGAATCGTCTATTCATATTATTGACAAAAGGCGAAACGTAAATTGCAAAATATAAGAGTAATATTCCATTAACATCTTCACAAGTATTTAAAACCAAAATATCACGATATATCAAGTATATATTTGAATATATATTATTATCAAACATGTGGGTGTGTGTGATGAAAGACAGAAGTGTAGTGTACGTAGAAGATATTAAGGACAAAGGAGATCAAAATGTTTACATTATCAGAAATCTGGTTATCCGACAAACCCTTGATATTAGGAACAAAAACCCTCCATGGAGTTATGAATTATTAAGAAATGGAATTCGAATTATAATTATTACGAGCAACTCATCGAGAAAGGACCTAAACATCATGTCAAGAACTATTCAACATTTCTGCAGTAGCTCTCATACTTTGCTTTGTACTCATTCACAGCTCACAATTATCATTCAAAATTATGACATATAATAATTAATAATAATAATAATTTCATTAATCTCGTAATTTCAATTTCATAATTCTGAATAATCTCATAAAAATATATATAATAATCTCATTCACAATTATAACTATTGGAGAAACAAAGTTATTATTGCCTTTTACTTCTAAAGCTAATTTGATTGGAGTAAGGATAGAGTTACTTATTTGAAGTGAAAAAAAAAAAAAAAATAAATAACTATATATATATATATAATATATGTTACAGATACCAAGCAATTTTAAACCTGGTTTTACTCCATTTCCCAAGTAAGCAAACAGACTAAAAGTCAAGTTTGCGCCTGCAATTGATGCAAGTCTAACTGATCCCACAGGTAGTGCAGGACCAGGGCAACTCGTGGCAAAGGTGGGACAAGCTCCGATCACTAATCTTAATATTTACCCTTAATGCCAAAACACATCTCCAAGAAGGGGATGTATGATGTTTTGTATTAAAGGCAAGGGGCCCAGACCGGTTTCGACCTTTATTGAGGTCTCGTCAGTGGGAGCTAGGCTATCTCTGGAGGAGATATAAGTGTGGAAAGTATTTTTCTACATTTATATCTCCTCCAGAGATTTTTATTTAATAAGGTTAAAACACCTTATGGTAACTTGTTTTGGCGAAATACTTACAAGTTCTGTATTGCTAAATCTTGGTATTTCTATTTCTAGCCTAGTATATATATATATATATACTAGTATATATAAATATATATACAGGGTGGCCATAAAATAACTTTCCCTCTTTGAAGGCATCTGTAGCTAAAAACAATAAACGGACTGACACCAAATTTTATATTGAGACTTTTGAAGGCATGGGGAGATGATTTCTGCAAAAAAAGATTTAGTACCAAAAGCCGCCGATAGGGGAACTTTTGGCGCTATCGGAGCCGAAAAAAAGCGGATAATTACATTAAAGGCAGATAAAATGGAATAATAACATTTCGACGCTATAAGCGACAGTCACGTCACTCATTCCAGCTGGATATGTAGCGCGTTACAATGATAATAAGAGTAATAATAATTAAACTAAAACAATAATTTGCGAGAGACACAGAAATGAATGTAGTGATTGAACTCACAGGAAATAATGTTTTATTCATCAGACTCAGGGTCCCCTGGACCGCATACACGATTTTCAATGTGCTGTTCAATGTCGAACACTGCAGTAGCAGCGTCTGTTACTGTCTCTTCTTGCACTGCTTTCCGTCCTCAGCCAGGTCTAACTCCTAGTGATCCAGTTTCTTCAAACTTCTTGATCATAGCTCTCTCAGTGCTACAGCTCACATAGGACATGTACGCAGGCTATGAAGCCTTCTAAATTCCCGAAGGGCCGCTACGACATTGCACTGTTTAAGGTAAAACAACTTAACAAGCAAAGAACGCTGAGGCGAATTGAGCACAATTCGTCAGTCATTCTAATAACTGCCTGAACGTTCCCAATCCCTTTTTAAGTGGAATTGGTGGCGATGCTGTCTCGTACGCACACCAAAATTTGCATAATTCTTTTTACCTGCGTTTACTGCAAATATTCGACTGCTTTCAGCTCTGTAAGCGCCGAAATTTCCCCTATCGGCGACTTTTGGTACTAAATCTTTTTTCGCGGAATTCATCTCCCCATTCCTTCAAAACTCTCAATATAAAATGTGGTCTCATTCCGTGTATTAGTTTTAGCTACAGATACCTCCAAAGAGGGAAAGTTAATTCATCGCCACCCTGTATAAGTACGGAATTGTGTTTTTCGCACTTTAAATGAACAAATTTCCTTACATAATTTCGTCATCATGATTGACGTTGTCTATCACCGGAAGCATTTCATTTATGACAGGATGGGCGATGTTTTATAACCTACTTTGGTTTGTTCATACGCATTTTATATATAACGTGTTGAAATCAATGAAAGAATACCGAACGAATAATAGCATCTATTTATCTTTTGAACTCAAGGACACACACACACACACACACACACACACACACACACACACACACACACACACACACACACACACACACACACACACACACACACACACACACACACACACACACAGACTCTTGCCGGCTATCTAGTCGACATTACAACATTCAAATCCATAACATATACACTGGGATGTTAAAATTATTGGAATATAGATATATAGCGAAATATGAATACTTCTTAATAAAGTGCAAATTTACTTCTGATCTACTATTCTTCCATGACAATCGATAGCAAGGTAAAATCCACTTACGAAGACTGTCTTCAGTTGTTCCTGTAAGGTTAGTTCCCTAGTCAAGATTTATACAGTCCCTTCATTTTACTCAATTGTTTTCCTCACACGAATTGTCTTACTATTCTGGCTAAAATAACACAAAGGGGAATTTCCTAATTGTACGTCCAGAAAGTAAGTTCCGATGGACTATCAGAAAAACAAAAATATACTTACAGAAAAAACTTCATTGGAAATTAAAATAGACATCTTTCACTACTTTTCTACATAATTTCCGCCATTGTTCAGGCACTTATCATAACGGGACACCAAGAGTTGTATACCTTCGTCGTAGAAGATTGCCGCCTGTGACGCAAACCACATATTGACTGCTTCTTTGACCTCGTCGTCGTCTTGAAACCGCCGTCCACCAAGGAAAGATTCCAGATGTTTGAACAGGCGAAAGTCGCTTGGCGCGAGGTCAGGACTATATTGGGGGTTGATGGGATTGTTCCCCGCCGAATGTGGAGAGAAGTTGTTGTGTTACGCCTGTGTGGGCGTGCGTTAGTATGAATCAAAATAATGCCCCTGGTAAGCATGCCACGTCGTTTAATTTGGATCGCACGACGTAGTTTCTTAAGGGCTTGGCAGTACATGCTCGCGTTGATTGTGGAGCCTTGACCCAAGAAATCTACCAGAAAAATTCCCTAAACACAGTGCACATGATTTTCCGAGTGGAAACCGTTGTCTTCAATGTCTTCTTGACTGGTGATGAGGTGTGCCTTCACTCCATGGAATGTTATTTGGATTCAGGGGTTGCGTGCGACACTTAAATCTCGTCCTCAGTAACAAGTCTGCTCAGGAAAGCATCACCATCCTCGTGGTAGCGTGTCAAGAATTCCAACCCACTGCCCAGCCGATTCACTTTGTCTGTAAGCAACTTCGGCACCCAGCGTGCACACAATTTCCGATAATTCAGTTTCTCCGACACAATTTCATGAAGACATGAATGTGAAACTTCTGGAAATTGCAGCGAAAGTGACGTCATAGTGAATCCCCTATTTCTTCAAACGAACGCATCAAATTGTCAGTCACTAAAGATGGTCGCCCGTTCCGTTCATCATCGTACACACGTGTCCTTCCTTCATTAAAAAGTCTTACCCATCTTCCTACCGTTGAATCACTTATTACGTGTTCTCCATAAACCTTAATAATTTGCCGATGAATTTCAACTGCTTTAACGTTCCTCACATTCATTTAAAAACGGAACTTACTTTCTGGACATCCCTCGTAGAAGCCGTTATTTATGTAGAACGTGGAAGTACATCTGTCCATTCATGGTAATATCGATATAAACCAGCACAGGAATTTCGCTTTACTTTCGGCTAGTAGAAAACTCACAAATGAACAAGAAGAAAAGACGTAAAACCTTGTGTTGAATTCAGGTTCTGCTTGTGAAAACATGAAGAAATCATTAAAAGATTGAAGTCTTCAGAGAGAGAGAGAGAGAGAGAGAGAGAGAGAGAGAGAGAGAGAGAGAGAGAGATTATGCGCTCCAAAGTTCCTCTTTCCAGTCGTCCAGAGTCCAGTTTATGCAGCATATGCACCATTGTAACCGTTGCTAAATGCTAACTGCTGTTCAAAGCTGTTCTTTTCGTCATCATTTTAGTTCAAATCCATTTATATAGGTACCGATATCTCCATCATGTACGCATCTTCTTATAATGTCATTTATATATTCATAGACTCTGCTATGAATCGCTTCCTCTTCTTCTACCATTTGCAAAATAACTTCCTCTGTGTCCCCCTCTATTATATTCCAACAGCATAAATGTTCTCAATCATATCCCTACTTTATTTTAGGGATATGATTGAGAACATCAGTCAAACTGTGTCGATTAAACAACTTCAACGAATCATCATAACTTACGTTCTACACTGATGAAATCTTATTGTTTCCCCCTCTTTGTACCCTCTCTAAACTTTCTTCATCCTTCTCTTCAAGTCATTCTGCTGCATCTGAGCACAAAAGTCTTATACCATGGAACCTGTTGCCGATTTATCTCTGCTGGTCAGCATCCTTCTCGGTATTACAATATTACTTAATCTCTTCATTCAGCTTCGATCAAGTGGCATCCCTATATATATATTTACAGACTTTTCCAGCTTATTCTGATCCTCCTGAAGACAATATCTAACAAGCATCTTCCACTTCTTAGCAAGCATCTCTACTACAATGAAATGATAATAATAATTATTATTATTAAGAGAGACATCCAGGGAGTCAGGGACTCATCGAGAGGAGCCAAATACTACACACACACCAGCTATCACACTTATTCTTGAATTCATTCACACTGTTTGCACTCACAACATCCATGGCAGCCTTTTTTATCGCGTTCTTAGAAAGATCTAAATTATTATTATTATTATTATTATTATTATTATTATTATTATTATTATTATTATCTAAGAAAATTATAGGTTTTCTTCCACGCTATAGCGTATATGCCTGCTACGTATTACGAGCATAGTGATGGTACAGGACGGCTGTACCATTATAAAAACAGACAAACCGACCCCATGAAAACACACACACACACACACATAGGACACACCTGGAACATAGAGCTAACCATCATATAATCTGGACGGCTACGGTTTGGAAGGGCTAAGGACGACTTCGTAACAGGCCATTAGGCCTAATACGTGAGAAGAAGAAATACTTTAGATGCTTCTAAGAACGCGATAAAGGTTTTTGTGTATTTGTATATCACTACAGCTACAGTTTAGACACTACATACTAAAATATAATTTTTTTTTTTTTTTTTACTAAAGGCATAGTGAAATTCCTAGTAACATACGCTATGCGAATGCAGAAGATTTTGAAGCTGTGGCGAGTATCTCACTCTGAGTTACTGACGTCGTCTAGTTCATTCTTGAGGATATCGAGGATGTCACGTGACCTTCTCGAAAAGTCTCACGCCAAAGTTTGTTAACGTAGGTAGCAGGTTTATTACATCACACATTAATACGGTGATTAGATGGAATAAACTAAGAGCGGTATCATTTAGTAAACCTACACTAGAGAACAAACAAGAAACTGTCAAAGCCAGTTTCAGTACTCCGCTGTAGGCCTGCAGATGAACCGAGCTAAGTAAACCATCTACTGAGAGACAAATGATACATGTTTACATGCATGAAGAGTAGACAGCAAAAAACGTGGCAAAATTTTATCAGCAAAAATTAAATTATAGAAACAAAAATTTTAATATAATTTTAATTTAAAATATCGCATTACCTGAGTGACTTCATTGATTCTGCAGCCAGAGGAGACAGTGATGAACGAGCAAAGAGAGAATCACCGTTGATTCCCTGTCACTCTGTAACACATTCAGGGTGTGTCGTAAATGTATTTTGAAATCGATTCCAACCCCCCCCCCTCTCTCTTGTCATGTTACTGAACGAAACGGAAATAAGAATTGCCACACTGCCATTACCTCTACGCTCCGTAAATGAGTATCGGCAGCATACTCCATAGGAGTATGGAGACAACGAGGATCGGGAGAATTTTAATAACATACATGCGAATAATCACACAGTCATAAATCACACTTTATTAACTCTTGATTTTTATTGGAAGTATATTAAAAGCATTCGTTTTTCAAAGCTTTGAAATGATTCATTTAAATCCTGATTTAGTCGCATCATTCAATGCCAATTATACTTTTGAAGCTCAAGCAATGCCATATAATTAATTGAGAACTTAACAGGCTTGCTGAGATTATGCCTGATTTTTCACGCTAACATCGTACGAAACAATGTTAGCAGGAAGGCCAACAGCGCAAATGAAAAAAATAGTTCGTAGTAGATCCATGCTTTTCCGAAGTAGACAAATAAAATCTTCGCTAGTGTGGTTGGTCACGTAGCGCTTCGGTACGTACCGCTAACCAATCATCATCTCACACTACCAACACTACTAATATGTTTATAACCTTTTTCAGGTTGGATTCACAAGCAAAAAAAAAAAAAAAAACGATTACATAATGTATGTTTCATTAGAAATGAAAGCAATGGATTGGACATTTCCTCATCATCATCGTCTGAGCCAAAGATTTTTTTTTCTATTCTTTTTTATTGTTTGAAATCAGTGAGATCTTTCTAAAGAGAAAGATTTCACTGATTTCAATATTTCCTTGCCTCTTTAAAAGGTGCGTTCTCAAAGACTACCGACACATATGAGTATTCTGGGGAGAAATTACGGGAATGAACAGACAAAATTAATAGCGAAAGTAAAAATGGAAGTATTAAAATGGGACTTTAATATTTATTTCTAATTTAAAGGAATTATAATGTCATAATTATCACTTTTTATAATTATTAGTAAACAATCACAAATACGTGGTTGCATTTATTTTCATTTTCTATTTATAGGAACCGGGCAAATGGAGCGAAAGTGAAGACAGCGCCACCTGCAGCCATACGGCGGAAAGGCAGAGCCATCATGGCGGACAAATTCTCTCGCGTGTTTATTTCCACTTTCCTTCGTCATACTGAATACAGTGTATTTGTAGGGCGCGCTGGCCATATGTGCAATGTGTGCGACGCACACAGGCGCCAGGATAGTAAAGGCTCCAAAGATTTGGTATGATATTAGTGAATTTTGTTAGCAAAATACTGCATAATATATGAATCTCCAACTTGCTTTAGATTCATTGAATGATCTAAATCAATTTTTAAATGATTATAGGTCTAATGAAACTTTCAAAGAAATTGTAGAAAGTTCAAAATTAATTGCAGCAAAATTTGAAGCAGAATCTGTAATCTGTTTTTTGTAGTAGTAGACCACTAAGGCGACGTAAAAAGATAACACAATTTGATTACGAACATGAAAATATAGTAGATCCTGAAATTTCATTTAAAGTAATTTTTTTTACTCTGCATAATAGATCAAACATTACAATCTTTGCACGAAAGATTTACTTTATTAAAAGAACATATGAATTCATTTCAGTTTTTGTATTTGTTAAGTACTTCACGAAAAAAGAATATTTATTATTTTGTTGTAAAAAGTAACGACAAAAATTAACACGTGAGAATCATTCAGACATTGACGCAGACGATTTATGCGAGGAAATTTTACACTGTCAACCATTTATTTCTAATTTTAAAAACGATATATATCAGATAATTCAGTATATTTATTCAAACGACTTAATCACAGTTTATCCAAACTTTACAATGCGTTTCGGATATTTCTGTCATTACCGGTATCTGTAGCATCTACAGAACGGTCCTTTTCTAAACTTAAAATTATTAAAAACTACTTACGCTCCACAATAGTGCAAGACAGACTTTCAAATCTTGCCGTTATATCGATAGAGTTAAATATTTTGGATCCACTTGATATACATGATATTATGCGAGAATTTTTATTAAGGAAAACTAGAAAAGTTCAATTCACTAAGTGATTTTTCTTTCTGTTTAAATATTTATTTACCTATTTCTTTACCCAATAATGTTTAATATGTTCCTATTTTATATACTTGTAAGTTACTATTATTTATTTATTTACTTTATTTTTTTCCAAATTATTTTTGTTGTTTTTGTACCCTTCTTGTATGTTTATTGTTTTTTATACATTTTTTTGTCATTTCTGCTTTTTGTTCAATAAACGTATAATTAATATATTTCGTATTTGATTTTTACTCACTGATACGTTTTTATAAAGTGATTTTTTATTGAGGGGAGGGGTACAGAGGCGCCAACTAAAGGTTTGCACACAGGCGCTGGAAACTACTGGCGCGCTCCTGTGTACTGGTCCGTATTTTTGGACCTTTCTTAGTTCGGTCAAGGCTTTTTTTTTTTATCTTTTTATTGGAAGTCACTTGCAAAGAACTCGGTGAAGTTTGTGTGTGTGTGTGTGTGTGTGTGTGTGTGTGTGTGTGTGTGTGTCCAAAGAGATTTCTTTGCAGCCAGATATTAAGGAATCGCTTGAAACAAGATGGAGTTGGAGAAAGACTCCAGGTCTACAGGTTCTTGCCTGATTATTGCGTTAGGTCAGATTGGAAGGACAGTTTAACTTACAATAAAAGATTTAATGATGGGTGCCAGATGATTAACGAGAAGCCACTCTTACAGTTTAAGTCATTTGTACGTTTTTTCCATTTTCTCTTTACTATAAGTGAACAAAGATGTTTGTACATTCAAAGAGAAAAATTTTAAATATCGAAAATCTATATCGTTAACACATTTCTCTCTCTCTCTCTCTCTCTCTCTCTCTTCACTCACTTTCTGTCCTGTAAAAGAATTCTGCCATCTTCGGCTGACTTTTTCTTCCACTTTTAACAAATGCATTGAAATAAATAATCATTGGATGAATATTTCCATTCAGTATCGATAGGGGGCGTATTTTCCAATTCTTCGAAATTGGAAAATAATATTTGAATAGACCTTAAGTAGTTCTTATCTGTCAGATGTGCTACAGAAAACGGATACCTTATACAGATGTAGAATAGAATTTCTTTTTATTAGATGGATATTCCAGTTGTTACTTGCAACATCGATTTAGTCCAAAAAGACCTTTTTGTTTTAAGGACATTTAGAAAAAGGAATAGAATAGTGAATTAAAAAAAAAAAATCTCTCTCTGAAATATTCTCAATATACTCACGAGAAGAAGAAGCAGATAAAATAGTTCATTTACTGAGTGATCGCTTTGCAAGGTTATATCATCTAGTACGGGTACTGCTTTAACAAATGTGACAGACATTAATGTGGGAACAGAGGTGGATGAAATGGAACTTCTTAGGAAGAAGCTTAAATCTGTGCCATGGCATAAAACACTTCAGCTTAAGGATGTTAGCAGTGCATGGTATATAGTTATGGGTCATCTAGTGGAAACAATATTAAATTGTATACGTAAGGTAAGAAGGGTTAATCAGATAGGAGTTAGAAGGATGAGGAATATCATTAAGCACGAGCAGCAGAGGAGGAAGAAGAAATGCTGTGCAGGGTATATAAGGAGAAAGGTGACCAGCATGTCAAGGAAGGCAAAATCAGATTATGAGAAGAATCTACCGAGTAGGCCAAAGGAACTACCAAACAGTTCTTTCGTTATGTGGTAAGTAAGAGGAAGAATGACTATGGAACATTAACCTTAACGAGTGATGATGGTCACGAGGAGACAGAAGCGAATAAAATAATTGAGTTACTGAGTGACCATTTTGCAAGGGTATATCATCAAAGTGAGGTTACAGCTTTAGCCTACGTGACAGACACTAATGCGGGAATAGAGGTAGATGAATTGGATGGTTTTAGGATATTGCAGAATCTCAATGTTAATACAGCTGTGGGAGATTAGATGGGGTATGAGCTAATGTTTTGCGAGAATGTGCAAGGGAACTGGTTATGCCTTTGACTAAGCTGTTTAATTCAAGTCTCAGCTCTGGTAGAGTTCTAAGGGAGTGGAAAGAGGACAAAATAATTCCCTTGCATAAATGAGGATCTAAGACTGCAGTAGCGTATTATATACCAATCAGTATCTCAAGCGCGGTGGTAAAAGTACTATAAAAATCGGTCAAAGACAGAATTAGATAAAAATATGATACTGTATGAGGGTCAACATGGCTTTTTGTATGGCAACACGATGATTTTGCTGGATTTTGCGAAGGAACGTCACAGAATTCCGCAGGAACTCTGTGGAGGGCTGGCGGACGATTTAAATAGGCTGTTATTATGGGCAAAAGATAACTGGTGTCAGTTTAATGAAAAGTTATGCATTTTTTGGAAAAGTAGATTACAAGCTGTGTATCATATTAATGGCTTTTTACGCTAGGATGTAGATGAAGCTAGAGATTTTGAGGTGGTAGTAGATAGAGTTAAAATTTAGAGGACATATTGCTAAGGTTGATAAGGTTTCTATAAGATTACTTGGCTATTGCAGAACACATTAACAAGTAGAGATAAGGAAGTTGTTATTCCTATTCATACAGCCTTGATATGCCCACATCTGGATTACTGCGCTCTAGTCTGGTCAATTGAGATTCTTGGGGATGAGGAAGTGGTAGAGAGGATTCAGAGGCGAGTGACCAAGATGGTGAGTGGACTGTGGAATTCCCTATGAGGATAGATTAAAGGTGTGTGGATTTCAGAAGTTGGCTGATAGGAGAAAAGGAGGGGACTGGATAGAAACATTTATGTGGCTTAAAGGGTTTTATAGGATTGATGCAGGGGAAATGTTTCAGCACTTGGCTAAAGGGACCAGAACAAGGGATCATCGCTGTAAGTTAAATAAAGGTGTAGTTACTAGGGCGTGAGGACAGATCTTTTGCTTGGAGAATGGTGAATGAGTGGAATGGATTGCCAGAATTAGTTGTGAGTGCTTTTTCTGTTAATGGGTTCAAGGAGAGGTATGATAGATTGTGTGGATAGATTGGATCTCCCACGATGAGTCTTCGGACTCCCTGGTTGTGTCCGTATAATAATAAGTACTTTACACGTTCTACTTCAACAGGAGAAATCGAAGCTGCGACTAATAGTAAGTATATTATACTGCCATCTAGTGAGATTATGCATAATTAGTAATGTTTGAAACTCAGCAAAAGCAGATATAAAAATAATGCTCAAAATATTTACATAATTACCAAAAATTAATAAATGGTTCTTGATCTGTGATGCGTATACATCTTCCTTGTCGAAGTCTGTTCCGGCTTACAGAGTTAAAGCCATTTCCCCATTGTTCACAAATTTAACACACCCACCCACACACACACACATGATCGTGTGTATGTCGGATAAGGGGGTGAGCGTTTTGCGTTCAAAATTTCAAGAGCAATTTACTTCGTTTTTGAAACTTTAGTGAGTTCATTACATACTGATAATAACTCGATCGATTTGTATTAAGAAGTTTCAAACATATTAAGGAGTTGCGTTTCTAATCTGAAAAAAATTTTTTTTCTAAAATAAAAAAGAAATTATGATGCGACATCTTTGTAACAGGACCGCATTCTATATCCTCCTCCCTCCACAGCTTCTTACCTTTTCCTTCCAAATCTAAAACGCCCTGAACTGCGACATTAAAATAGGGCCATTATTGACCAGCATATCAACTGCTTAGATTCTTTTTTTTTTGTAATCGCTTAAGATGAAACATGTACAGACCCCGATATGCAATATGAAATGTCAAAGTCAAATCTGAAGTAAAAGGGCTGCTAGACTCTATTTCATAGTTTATTGGCATAGTTTACGTTCATTATATATTTGTCTGTTTTATTCATTCAGAACTCAGCGAACTGGAAAGAACATTCCTAATATCGTGGGGGGGATTATAAACTGGATTTTGTATTACAATATGAGAGAGAGAGAGAGAGAGAGAGATGGGAATTCTCACATCCCCATTCTAAAGAATGGTATACACGCTTCACTCTGACTGTGATTTTGGCAGATTTCTTATTTGTACTGGGTGGTTCTTGTTAGCATATTGGTATACAATAATGGATGAGCTGATTATTATTCACAAAACTAAAAAAATACGCCAATTTGTAATATCAGAGATGAAATCAGATTGATGCACTTTAAGAATAGAAGCGCGTGGCGAGTTTATTAAGTTCACCTCCCTGATAGCGGCCAGCATCCCATTTGTCTTCAGAACAATCCCAAATTTAAAGACAAACTCCAAGAGGTGGTGCAAGCACCGCATGAGACTCTGCTCAGTACTGTGCTAAATGAATCTTTTAGTGGTCTCAGATGGATTCCAAAGAATCAATCACCTTGCTAACAGTTTATTTCACTAGTCCCTGAGTAGATTAATGAAATATGGAAATTATATCCTCATGATCTTGGTATCACTCTAGAGTGATGGATAGTATTCTGATGGATGTGGCATTTTCCACATGCAAAATCTCTGAGCATCAAAGATTTATTTCCATATCAATAAATTAGGTTGTACCATTCAGATGTTGCGTCAGAAAATACACAAAATACACTGCATACTATCGACCCGCAGCGCTACTATTTAGCACTGAATGATTATTGATTCGTAGTGCGATGCACATCCCCCTCCAAAACAGAAAACAACTGTAACCAGGATTCATTGGAATAGGAGACTTTTTTCCACACCACAAGTATCTACTTTCAGTTCGTGTGAAATCACATGAACCGAAATTACTCATTTTTATCTGATAAGAGAGAGGGATACGATGAGATCATTTGCTATTCTCCTTTTGTGATAATATTAGGACGCACTGTGTCATCCTATAAGATCCTGTTCAAAGCATTATTGTGTTGTATTGAGCTGTCACTTGAGTGCCTCTAGTTCGTTCGAAATGTAATATACCTGCGCAGCGTTTGGCTGGATGTTTTCTCGTTGCAGGTGAATTATTCTCAGAACACTCAAAAACAGACATCTCGAGTACACCTGTGGATTAATCATTCAAAATCGGAGGCGCGATGAGATTTTAGCGTTCATTAGTGATGCTCTTTATCAACCTTAAGCCAATGTCTCTTTATGTTTCTTGTTGTTTATTAAAAAAAAACCTGGTCTGTTTTATGATCAGTATTTAGGTGTATCACGTCATAGTGGATAGCAATTCACATCCTTGCACCATTGTATTGAAAACATTATACGGAAATATCCTGGATACGAAGAGCAAGAAGAGTGGTATTTCATGTACATGGACGAAGACGATGACGATGAGGCTGTTAACATAACACACTTCACTTTTCCAAAAGTAGATCTTGGTCCATTTAGGATGACAAAGAAATAGAATTCTACAAATCAATCATTCAATTGTTCCCGTATAATGAAGTCAATCTAGACAAGTGACCAGGAAGAAAACCAACCGATATACCATACCACCGCAGGATAACTCAGTGCTTTGTATTGAAATCCGTCAGTAACAGTGTTACTGACGAAATAATTCCACCTTCGTTATTTTCAGTAAGATTGCTCTAGACATTGTACTATCAGAACACAGGATAAAATTTTCCTTTTTTCTTGCACCGGTACGTTTGGAACCGACTCTCATCCGGTTCTGTGATGCTGTTAAACAGCGCGCGCGCGCGCGCGCGCACACACACACACACACACACACACACACACACACACACACACACACACACACACACACACACACACACACAAATATATATATATATGTATATATTTACAAATGGCAGTCAGATGAGTTCATTTTGTGTTCAGTCAGGTGTAAGTTCCCCTCCCCTCATGCACAGATGCAAATGCCTACATGCCACTCCATATCGCCATCCTGCCCAGAAACTTGAAATTTTCGAAACTTTTGACTCCAGGGCAGAGCGACTTTCTTCCTGAGCATCAGCATTCTATCTGGAACAACAGGTCCTGCTTACAATTTTTGGGGAAAGAAAAAAAAATGAGGAACCGAAAAAATCCTCTTCAAACTACTTAACAACAAACTCCATACATACACCATCTTTACTCAACATCAAAGCTACAATAGACAAACAGGAATCCCTCCTGAAATACGGAATCAGAACATCATACAAACCGCTAAACAAGGTTTCCACCTTGCCGATACACACCAAGGACTGCCAAGATCCTCTTTCCTTTTCAGCTATCTACAGTATTCCTTGTCAATGTGCAGCCCAGCATTTCAAACAGACAAAATGGACCACCTTGATCTGTTTATGTTTATTTTTTTTATTATTATTTTTTATTTTTTTATTTTAAGGTGCATTCGTTATGGATAACATGAAAATGGATTAAGATATTATGGCTTGAAATTATTTATTTTCATCCCAGTTTCACGTAGATTTTGTTCTAGAAACTTCAACATGAATCATTGCAACTGCAACGGAGATTTTAACGTGTTGGGTAATACGGTCCAAAACAGAACATTGCGATAATAATAATACTGTATATCAACGATTATGTCCTTGGCAGGATACAGGTTTATTCTGAATAATAATAATAATAATAATAATAATAATAATAATAATAATAATAATAATAATAATAATAATAATAATAATAATAATAATAATAATAATAACAGATTAACGAATTAAGCAAAAAACATAATCAGCTTTTAAAATTATTTTCCTAGTTCACTAATAATTTGTAGTCCAGAAATATGTAAAGCGTTTTAGATAATGTAGTAAGTTTATTTTAAGTACTTTGAGATGTTCAATTAAAACTGAATAAATTGAAAATTTTATTTATGAGTATGTCTAGATTTTTAGGCATTGTTGCAATCATAGGGGATAGGAATTCACATCCTTAGTCACGAGATGGCAGCACTTACGCGACGCAGTGATAAATATGCAATACTTGTCAATTGCATGTCAGTGAAGAGTTGTTCCTACAACGAAATTACAGATATCTGTAAAGAGTTTTAGGCTTGTCTCAGTTTGCTAAATATATCAAAATGAGGTAAATAATTAATTTTACTGGTAACTAGAAGTTTTCTCTTTTATACTAATATCGTTAGAATGCTGGAAATGCTGTATGTATTAAATCTCAGGGACATTTTAAAAACAGCTAAGAGTGTTGTATTTCGTAATTGTTTATTTATATTCTTAAATATTTCAGTTTATTCACAAATTATGTAAATACGTTAGTACAGTCTGCACTCATTTTTTAATATAATTTATAGTTGGAAAAAGTCTATTTACAGATAAAGTAAATCAAATTTACGTGAAATAGAGGATCTGTTCACGCATGTGCTGGTTGCGTCCTCAAAAATAGATTCATCACAACTATATTGTTCTACTAATTGGAGGTGGCGCCATCTGGCGCACAGAAATGTATGTTTGATACGAAGCTCAATCTACAGGTGGAAGTTACTTCCTTTTTTCTTTTTTCTTTTTTTTTATTAAATTTAATATATGTATCAATCAAGTTTACGGAACTTATGCATGAAGATAATAAAATGTTGTGCTTCAGAAGTTAGCATTTAAAATTAGACAAAGGAACCAAAATGAAAAAAGCAATTAAACTGGAGGAGTCGAGGATTGAACTCGAGACTTTTCACATGCGAAGCGAACGCTCTACCACTGAGCTACACCCCCACCTGTGTTCTTTAATTGCTTCTAGAAGAATGATAGAAAATAACGATAGCAATTTAAGGGAGTAGATATATTTAAATTGCTACACTTTATATCAACCTAAGGAATTTCGAAAATGCATCACTTCTATAATGGAGAAGAGAACGTAAAAATAAAATCGTTACTTTGCAAAAAGAAAAAAAAAAAGAATTTTTCCAAGTAAAAACAGATTCATTTTGTTTACCTTGTCAAATGTTTGAATTCTGCCCACTATTGCTTCTCCAGTTTCAAGCAGAATTTGATGCACCCTACACTATTCTTTGAATTTTTATGTCGCGGAGCAGATCTCGCAAAAAGACTCAGCCTCATATGAAGTTTCAATAAGGCACACCTACGGAGGCAGAATAAACGGTGAATGATTCACCTAATTCTGCAAGATGTACTCCTAGTGGAGGAGCTTTGCAGTAGTAAACTACTGCAGAGTCATTTGACGGCCAATCCGGAAGTTTTGATGTGTTTTAACTCTTACAATAAATAAAAACATAACATTTTAAAAGTAAATTTATTTTATGCAAAGATCAGAAATAAACAAATATCAGCACAAATGTCTCTCTCTCTCTCTCTCTCTCTCTCTCTCTCTATCTCTGCATCACCATAAACTTTCAATAGCAACAACGCTATAGTATATGAGTTCCGTGAGAATATTCAAATGAAATTCACAGCAGCAAATATATTTGTAGTTTTATTTGTAGTTAGAATATATTTGTAGTTTTGAGTAAACCTGCAAAACCAGTAAGCCGATTCAGTAAAAGAATTAGTAAATATATTATTATTATTATTATTATTATTATTATTATTATTATTATTATTATTATTATTATTATTATTATTATTGATTATTTGTGAATTATATTAACATTTAACCATAATGGTCATGATTAATTTTCATTCCTCAATGAAATAGATTGAAAAATAATCGAGCGAAATTATGAAACCAAATTACTAACTGTTACACTTTAAAACAAAAAACTAAAATAAATAAAAATTTAGGATTCGGCCTGAGCTCTCCATAAATAAACATTTTCATTATTTGCATCTTCTATCTCCCTCTCTATTATTATTATTATTATTATGAGAGGGTGCTGTGTAGGCATACGAACGTGCGCACGGTGATATCGCTGCTCCCGTTTATTATAGTTTTAAAGTGGTTCCAATCCCCATTTTTAATTTGAATGTGTTCCCAAGTAACTCTACTTGTCACGCCGATGACAGTGATATAAAATTCACCGAAATTGGCTAAGAAGAAACCAAATTTTGAAGTGCTAAAATGCGAACAGAGAGGACCGTGGTCATCAACGAACGAAGAACAAAGGACGTCGCCATCTTAACAATCCCACTACAGTTGCTCAAGGGAAGAAAAGTGAGTTATGAATTGCATGAAATGCCTGTAGGATTTATCGTCAGATGGAAATCATGTAACCTGTAGGAAATGTAGTAGGATTCTACACTTTACATGTGCTGGCCTTTCAGAAACAACCTGGAAACGTAAACCAATGCAAAACGCGAGGAATGGAAGTGCCTACTCAGCAGGGAGAACAAAGAAACGCACCTAAGGCAGCCACCTATGACGCAGTCGATTATACCGGAGGCAGAATTAGATGACGAACTGAAAAGACAAAAAAAAATGCAGGTGAGTCTTATAATTTCAACTCTTTAAATATATTAATAGAAAACGGTCTAGAGACTATAAAAGTCAGCTTAGTAGATCTTGTGCCAAAACTCTTTGACAAACAGAACAAACGAATAAAAAAAGAATCTAAAAATCTAACTGAGAGGCAACACAATTTGATGAAAGAGACATCCGAACTCTGTCAAGAACCTGATTCCCTAAAACTACAATACGAACGTTTAAATCAGCAACAACATAAAGAAGATCTTGTCATAAACGATTTTCCTGAAACTGCACCTAAAGAAGGACCTGCAGAAAACCTAAAAAAAAAACAAAAGAGTTTTCTGCAGACCTACAGAAAACCTCAGTAATGTAGTTTTAAAATTAGGCCATGCAACTGACATCCCCCTGTAGCTTAACGACATTTAGACCATAATATTGGATTCCTAGGAAGGGCAAAAAACAAGGCTTGCCACGACCTGCAAGTATAGTTTGTCTTACAAGCAAGTCCACAAGAGACAATCTCATAAAAGCCAGCAGACAGAGAAAAAAAAACAGTTGTCAAGGGCTTGAACGCATTGCAAGACAATACACCAATCTTCCTATCCGAATATTTAACACCATTCAACCAGAATCTGTTGTACCAAGCAAAAACAGAAAAAGATTACCAATTTTTGTGGATCAGAGATGCCAAGATATTCTTGAGGAAGTCACAAACTTCAAAGCCAATACAAATTAAAAACTCAGCTCAGAAGACATAGAAAGGCAGCCACAGTGAAAACAAACGTCTCCTAATTAGTTCTAAAAGAAGACCACAATAAAAATGAATGTGAACCATCAAGACAGATGCAATAACACCAGAATATATCGGCAATTTCACTTTGATCGGACCTTTCAGATCATTCATTTGACCTCCCAAACATCAGCTTACTTCCAACACATCAATCAAATCAATAAATAAATAAAAATAATAACTAACCGGTATCATCCTTAGATAAGTTAATTAAACAGCTTCGAGCATGCAAGCTGCGACATTACATCTCAACCGAGATCAACAGAAAGAAAAAAATAAAAAGTATACACAATAATTTATTACATTGAAAAAAAAAATTATATGTATGTGTGTAAATTATCTGCATGTACTTGTATGTGCAAAAAAATTATTTAAAAAAATATATGTTAGCAATATGTGTAAACACCCGTATGCAGATTAATGTGCAAGTATATATTATAAATACAATGTGTGAATAATAATAAAGTTTGACTGATTATTTAAAAAAATATCATAATTGATGCACAGTTCAAATAAGATATCATATAACCAAAAATTTCACTGGCCATAGAGAACAATTCAGATTCTACAAATCGGAAAATATGGACTGCTCCAAGTAATGCTGTTTTTTGTAGATCGTATGGAGTCACTTGGATGTTGTTTAATTGCTGTAAATAGTGGATAGCTTCTTTTAAATTGCAGCAAGTGCACCGATAACTATTGGGATGATTTTAGTGTGTTTAAGCCACTGCCTGCTAACTTCGATTGCCAGAATTTTGCTGTCACTGGGTACTGCGATATCAATAATCCAAACCTGTCGATGCTCGATAATTGTGATGTCAGGTCTATTGTGTTCCAAATGCCGATCAGTTTGTATTCGAAAGTTCCAGAGAATTTTTGCTGTTTCGTTTTCCGATATTGTCTGTATTTTATGCTGCCGTCAGTTATCAGAAGTAGAAAAGCCATATTTTTTGCGTACATGCCAATGAATTATTTTGGCCACTTCACCATGGCGGTATTTATAGTCAGTTTGAGCTATTTTGCTACAGGCACTGATTAGATGTTCTACAGTCTCATCGACATTCAGCTAATAATAATAATAATAATAATAATAATAATAATAATAATAATAATAATAATAATAATAATAATAATTTTTAACTAGAGGGCGCTGTGTAGGCATACGAACGGTTGCATGGTGGTATCGCTGATCCCGTTTTTTATAGTTTTAAGGTGTTTTTAATTTAAAAGTGTCATAAAGTAATTCTACTTGTCACACTGAAGGCAGTGACATATAATTCATCGAAATCGGCCAAGTGGAATCCAAATTTTGAATGTGCTGAAAATTGAACAGAGTTCACCATGGTCACTAACGAGCATAGAACAAAGGACGTGGCCATCTTTACAGTTGTTCAAGGGAAGAAAGGTGAGTCATGAAGTGCAACAAGTGCCTGAAGGATTTATCTTCCAACGGAAGTCATATAACCTGCAGGAAATGCCTGAGGAATCTTCACTTTTTATGTTCCGGATTTCAGAAACCACATGGCAACGCAAATCCAACGCCAAACGAGAGGAATGAAAATGCATATACTGCAGAGAGTACAAAGAAACGCCGCTACCCCCGACGCAATTGATTACGCCGGAGGCAGAATCGGACGATGAACTGAAAAGACAAAAAAATACCAGTGAGTCTTATAATTTGAATTCCATAAATTTATTACTAGAAAAAGGTTTATAGAATATAAAAGCCAGCTTAGTCGATCTTGCCCTAGAAAATCTTTGATGAACAAAATAAGCAAATAACAAAAAAAAAAATTATCAAGCACGAAGAATTTGTTAAACATAATAATTTAACAGTCAAAGAAGTCTTACAAACGGTAAAATGCATTAAATTCAGCATTAATGTACTAACTGACAGACAACACAAATTGATGAAAGACACATCCGAACTCGGTCAACAACTAAATTCCTGAAACTACAATAGGAACTTTTAAATCAACAACAACATAAAGAAGATCTTATCATAAACGGTCTTCCAGAAACTGCATCCACAGAAAATCTCAGAGACGTAGTTTTAAAGTTAGGCCATGCAATTGACATCCCCCATACAGCATAAAGATATACAGACCATAAATCGGATTCCCAGGAAGAACAAAAAACAAAGCTTACCACAACCCGCACCAGTCATAGTTCGTCTGACAAGCAAGTCCACAACAAACAATCTGATAAAATCCAGCAGACTGGAAAAACCAGTTGTCAAGGACTTAAACGCACCGCAAGACAACACACTAATCTTTCTATCTCAGTATTTCACACCATTCAATCAGAACCTGTTGTACCCGGCAAGAAAAGCAAAAACAGAAAAAAAATATCAATTTCTGTGTATCAAAGACGGCAAGATTGCCGTCTTTGAGAAACTCATTGAAGTTCTTGAGAAACTTGCAAACTTCAAAGTCTATACAAATAAAAAGCTTGGAAGACATGGAGAGGCTGCCAGAGTGAAACAAAAGACTCCAAATTAGTTCAATAAGAAGATCTCAACACAACAAAAATGAATGTGAACCATCAGATAGGTGTAATTACACAATATATAAGCAATTGCACCTTCGATTCGCTTGATGCATGGAAACAACACACAAAGCACTAGCGAGAGGACTCTCAATCTTGCATATTAACATCAGAAGCATCCGAAAACATTGGTTATTGTTACAGGCTTATCTGAGGAATTACACCGGTGTTATTGATATGTTGGTCCTAACAGAAGTATCCATAACTAATGACGAAACGACTGCTTTCCAAATTGCAGGCTTCCAAAATCATAGATCATGATGCCAAATAAAAAGAGGGGGTGGAATATTAATATTTATCGAACATAAATTAATAGCAAAAGAATAGAATAGGCCCGTGGAGGTCGCGCTTGCGTCCTCTGGCTTGGACGCTCGAAGTCAGACTTAAGTTCAAGTCTAGTCGCCGACTGGAGGAACTTTTTCTAAGTCTTTCTTAGACCGATTCCCGACTTAGTCGATCTGTGGCATGGGCAAGCGGGTTTTTGCTCCAGGAAACTCGGTTTTTTTTTTATCCCGTAAACTCAAGAAAATCGATCGTAGTAGCCACATTATTTCAGACAGTAGCATATCTTCTTAGGGATATGTACCAAGAGATGGCAGCACTTGTTTGCCAGCTTCTTCATCGGTGGTTGCTATAATTAGTGAAAGACATGGGCCAGCTATCTCTGATTGGCCACTGGTGGAGATATAACTGCCCATTCAGTCCCCAAAAGCTAGACGCCTACTCCCTATAAAGGAATAAAAGGCATTAGCTGATTTTTTTTTTTTTTAAGAAACTGTCTGTCAGTTTGAACATGCTGAAAAGCTTTGCATTGAAATCACTAATACCGCCAACAGATAGCATCCCATAATACTAAATGCTATTTACAGGCCCCCAAACTTAAACATGATAAAATCCTTGCACGAACTCAATTGCTGCCCTTTCATGCCAAGAAATATGCTTAACTGAATACCTAATGATAATCGGCGACATAAACATAAATATTGCAAATGAAAACCAGAACAACACTGTACAATACCTAGACATGCTATCCATGTATAATCTAATACCAACAATAACATCATATACTAGAGAAGAAATATTCGAAAATACTATCACTGCCTCCTGTCTAGATCATATAAACGTCCGAGCACCACCAAACAGTTACACTGCATCAGTCATAAACTGAAAAGTAGCAGACCATTACTTCACGGCTCTAAACCTACACGCTAAGACAATATTAATTGAACGCCCCACAGAAAGAAAGCAACACAAAACAATAATAGACGAAGAAATAGTTAACAACACTGGAGGAAATATATAAGAAAGCTGCAAAAAAAAGCCAGAATCCGTTCAAGAACAACCCAAAATCCATGGATAACACAAAACTTAATCCTAGAAATACACAGAAAGGACGCTCTATGGAAAGAATTAAAGCGATATCTAAATAACACAGCTTTAAAAACTGAATACAAGATAACAAGGAATCTCCTTAAAACACAAATCAGAAATGCAAAAAGAAGCTACTACTACAGAGACAAACTAACCTCTGCACAAAACAACATGAAACAAACCTGGCATCTGATCAATGAGATGCTAGATTTTGTTCCCAACAGCACCGCCTCCGAAACCATAAAACACAGCTTCATGAAAGACGCAAAACCTATCCAACAACTAGCAAATGACTTTAACCAATACTTTGCAGACTCCATCCAAAAACTGCACAGAAATATTCCCCCAATCACAAAAACGAGACCCTCCACTTGGACATTATGGTTCCATACCATCAAAAAAAGAAGCAGAAGTTCTCTCTGTAATACATAAAAAAAACCAAACAAAGGCCCAGGAATTGATGGTATAAGACCTAAGGATATCAAGCAACATGCAACAAGTTTAGGCCCTATCCTACTAAAATTAATAAATAAAATATTTAAAATAGGATAGATACCAAGTATAGTAAAGACTGCCATAATCACACCCATAAACAAACATGGAAAAAAAATTTAATCAGCAATTGCAGACCCATAGCAACATTACCAGTTATCAATCCAATTATGGTCGTACTAAAGAAACTCACAGCATATACTTGTGTTTTGGTGATAATATGAAAGTTCTCTGTATATGCTGCGAGTTTCGAGAACTTTCATATTATCACCAAAACACAATACGGTTTTCAGAAAAATAAGGGAACAACATCTCTCTTGGAAGACTTTGAAGACGTAATTAATACCTATTAGATATATGAAGAGCCTAAGGCTTCAATTCGGCGACATATGACTTGTTTAAGTTAAGGGATATTAAATCCATTATCGTTTCTTAGCCGAATAAGAAACTCAAGGAGTTTCATGCCGAATATAGTAGAAACTATATAAAGTTCGGCGATTCCAAGCGTAAGCAAATACCTGGATACTGCAGCAATTGACCCTAAAGGTAGTGCAAGCTGAGGCAACTCATGTCTAAGGTTGAGCAAGCTCTGATCACTATTCTTGATATTTACCGATAATGTGAACTTAGGTCTACCTACTCACTGATGAGACCTCAATAAAGGTTGAAACCGGTCTGGGTAGTGACCATAATGTCGAACAGAAATACAGCTCTAGGAGCTAAGTTCACATTATGGGTAAATATCAAGAATAGTGATCGGAGCTTGCTTGACATGAGTTGCCTCAGCTTGCACTACCTTTAGGGTCAGTTGCTGCAGTATCCAGGTATTTGCTTACGCTTGGAATCGCCGAACTTTATATAGTTTCAACTATATTCGGCATGAAACTCTCTGAGTTTCTTATTCGGCTACGAAACGATATGGGATGTAATGTCCTTTAACTTAAACAAGTAATTAATACCGCCTTATCAAAAAACAAAATTGCCATGGTAGTCTTTATTGATCTAACTAAAGCATTCGATACACTCTCAAACACATCAAACCTTGTTAGAAAAGCTGAAGCATGTTGGAATAGACGGGCATCTGCACAATTGGTTTATAAACTACCTTCAAAATAGAAAGCATATCACACGTATCGGGTCAAACCGAAGCAGAGAGCTACCAGTAACCTGTGGAGTCCCACAGGGAGCTGTACTCTCCCCAACTCTATTCAATATTTACACGCACGATATTAATCAGCTACCACTCAAAGGTAAGATATTCCAATACGCAGACGATCCAGCGATAATATCCATCCATAATAACGCAAGCATAGCCCAAACAAATATGCAACATGACATAAATCTGCTCAGACTCGCTCACCAAAAACTCCATACACCAAAACTCAGATAAGACAAAATTAATGATATTCAGAAATCCACTGACTCGACCAGTTGATAACAAATATATAACCATCCAACATCCACTTTCCAACATAAAAACACACAGAACAGCAAAACCACTACAATCACTCAGGTTGAAACAATACGATACCTTGGAATTTACTTCGATGCAGATATGAACTGGAATAACCACATAAACCATCTACACAACAAACTCCGAACAATAACTGGCAAACTCTACAGGTTAAAATACATAGTTCCCACATGCATAAAAACACTAATATACAATGCCAAAATATACTAAGATACGCTTTAACAAGGTATGCTTTCTGTGCACCCTACAAACTAAATAGATTAATGTCGTTACAGTACAAAATGATAAAACTGATCTTTTGGGAACAAATAGACAATATCGACTTTATATACACTGCAATGTCAGAAAACAAAATACTGACAGGAAAACACTTATGTCACTATGCAGCTTTGCTAAAAAATTATTTCGATGCGAGCTACAGAACAGTCAGAAATACATACAGTATCACAAGACCTCAGACAACTAATTATATCACATAAGTAAAATAATCACTACGGAATGGCCACACAAAACTTCTACATCCTCCCAGATATACTAAATAAACTACCTTTTGAATACAGAAACGTTACAAACTACAATAGCCTGAAAAGATCCCTAAGGCATACTATAAACAAGAAACACGTACTCAAAATACCACACAAACTTAATGAAACACAATATATTCGTTCAGGCTTCCAGTTCAGCGACGCATTAAGACATTTAAGTTTGTGTGTGTGTGTGTGTGTGTGTGTGTGTGTGTGTGTGTGTGTGTGTGTGTGTGTGTGTGTGTGTGTGTGTGTGTGTGTGTGTGTGTGTGTGTGTGTGTGTGTGTGTGTGTGTGTGTGTGTGTGTGTGTGTGTGTGTGTGTGTGTGTGTGTGTGCGTGCGTGCGTGCGTGCGCGCGAATTTCTCAATCAACGGCTGCAGTGGAAATCAAGCCAATTAAACATAGGTATGAATTCATAGCTTCCCAACACAGCAAACAAACCAATAATAACTAACTCGTGTCATCCTCAGATAAGTTTACAAATAAGCTTCGAGGATGAAAGCTGAGAAATTACATCTCATCCACATTTAAAAAAAAAAAAAATTGAAATAAATAAATAAAAAATCCAAACCCATATATCACATTTCAGTGCTGTAGTTACAGAGCTTAAATAAATAAATTTAAAAAAATAAATAAATAAAAAATCAACTAACGCTTTTTTGTTGCCGTATAGGAAGAAGGCGAGGTCATTTTTAAGCCCTATCTAACTTTTGGAGACTGAGTGGGAAGTTCAATCTCCACTGGTAGCCAATAGAGATTTCTGGCCCTTGGCGAATAAATGCTGTATTATATTATTATTATTAATAATACATATACATTATACAGGGGGGGAAGAAAAGAAAGAAAAAACTTCATTGTTATAAAAAATAAAATAAAAAAAAAACAGAATTAAACCTGTTGGAAATAGGTAATCTTTTGAGTTGTAAATATGTAATCACAATATTAATCGTAATTTTAATCACAAAAAAAGATTGAATTTTTTTAAAAGAAAAATATGTAATCAAGTATGTATGTATCATACATAATCTAATGCATGTAATGTATGTATCATATGTAATAATAATAAGAAATAGAAGAAAAATTAAAATAATAATAATAATATTATTATTATTATTAAACAGAGACACATATCGTACAACACGACCTACAACAACTCTCTACATCCCTACACCCTTCAAGAAATCATACGGTTCTTTTGTGAGATCACATCAGATACCAACGCAACTCAACAACCTACCAAGAAATTAAAAACACATAAACACATAGATAACTACAGAACATTAAAACACGAACTCTGGGAATATACCAACAAAGTTAATATACCATTAACATTAATATATACACATCACAATTCACTAGCATCCAATGCCAATATCCCATACATAAACAGTAGTAACAACATAAATAGTGAAAGCAAAATCCCGCTCTCTTCATAAAAGCTAACCCAAGCTTCGAAGTAGGTGGGATTAATACGCCTCACTCATCTACACGTAATCCTTATAATCAAATGCAGAAATGTAACAAAACAGTCAGTAAATTACATAACAATAAAGAAGATACTGATTATTATGTGATAATATCATTAATATAATATTATTATGTAACATGGAAAAAATATTGTAATAAATTATTCTTATCATTAAAAAAATATGTAAGTAATGAGTTTACATTGTATGTTTGTGAGAATTAGGAAATGTAACATTTTAATTGCACATGTGTAAATACTTTTGTATAATAATCTCAAACTTTGAATAAAATAATAGTAAACTACATGTAATATTACATAACTTGTGTAACTCTGAACTGTATAATTGTAAATTATTACCGTGATTGTAATTTAAAAAAAATAGCAAAAAAACTATGAACGTTGTAAAATAATATAATGAACGTTATTCAAGATGATTATTGTGTATATGTAAATATTTGAGAGATCAATAAAAATAAAAAATATATATATATATATATAATTATTATTATTATATATTATTATTATTATTTCATGCTGTATGTCATACTGGTTTCTTGAAACGTTCCACTAAAGCTGCTTACTGCAAAGGTTCTACGGTAGGAAGAGAGAGAGAGAAAGAAAAAAATAGAAAAATGAAAAAGAGAAAGAAATAGAAATATATAAAAAAATCAGGAAGAAAATCAATTGCAGAAAAAAAAAATGATGTGAAAAGAAAGAAAAGAAGCGCACAAAATGAGAGATAGAATCAAAGAAATATAAAAGACTGAAGGGAAATGGGGGGGGGGGGATTGAAAGAAAGAAGAATTCAGTAAGTGGAACATGGATGGTTAGAGAGGAAAAGGCCGTGGAACGATGAGGGAATTATGAGAATTGTGGAAGTAAAAACCAAACACGCAAAAAAAAAAAAAGTAAAGTAAAGAAAATGCGTCCAGTTATTATAACGATAACTGATCTCTGGAATATTTCTTTTCGTAGAGGAGATCTGAATCCCAAGAATTATTTTTTTGGAAAGTGATCCGTATAAAAATCTCATTCCCTGGTCTAAATTGAACGCGAGGAGAGAACTAATCATTATTTCATGGCGTGCGTATGCGCACGCGCGCAATGAATGCGAAACGGACTGCATGCATAAAACCGTGATAGTCCGTAAATTATTGAGGATGTTTTGACACAGCCTTGACATATTACTGCAAAAGTACAATTTGTATAAAATCAAATGTAATTTAAAATAATTCATCGGAATATTTTTTCTTTATATTGATATATTTTAAACAAAATAAATATAGATATATATTCAATGACAGTAATAAAAATAGTATATTTATTTTTTATACAGGGTGTCCCAAAATTCACGCAAGAAGTACCAGATCCATAGAGAAGTTAATATCCCTTATATCTCTTCCTTTCTCATAAATCAAACTGAGAAGTTCTTTACCAAGACAAGTAACCATCCAAACCCGTTAATCAAGGAAGAAGCCTCGGAATATAATGAAGAAGAAATCAACAAATATAAAATACCAAAATCTATTTTAAGTTCAGCTGAATGCAACTAACTTCACTGCCCTCAATGGGCGAGCATATAGCTCACAAACACTCCATTCAAAGTTCTTCCGTTACAAGACGAAGGGGAATATGAAAAGCAATTTTGTTTCACCCATCTAGCCAGAAATGTTAATGTTAATGTTAACGCAAGAAGTAATTTTGATAGAAAAAACTGGTTTTTAATTAAAAATTGTAATTTCTTATTGATTCATAAAGTATACAGTATAGGGTTATGCATGGAATAGCATATCGTGTAAATGGCCTCCACAGCTTTGCTGGCACATACACACTCTTTTGTCGAAATTTTCCATCACCGTTTTGTATAAATGTGGCTGAATTTCGTTGATACAGCACCCAATTTCCTCCTTCGAGGCGTGGGTGGTCGTGGACTTGTTGGCATAAACCTTAGATTTCAAAAAACCCCAAAGAAAAAAGTCCAACTGCGTTAAGTCACATGATCTGGGCGTCCAATTCTGATCACCAAAACGAGAAATTACACGACCAGGAAATGACTCATGAAGCAATTGAATTGTTTCTCGGGCTGTATGGCATATGGCACCGTCTTGTTGAAACCACATGTCGTCCACATCCATATCTTGCAATTTAGGCACAAAAAACTGGATTATCATGTCGCGATAGCGAGCACCATTAAATGTTATTGCCTTACCTGCCGCATTTTCGAAGAAGAATGGACCGATGATGCCTCCAGCCCAAACTCCGCACCAAACAGTGACACGTTGTGGATGCATTTGTTTCTCAACAATCACTCGTGGATTTTCTGAACCCCAAATGCGACAATTTTGTCGATTAACGAAGCCATCAAGATGAAAATGAGCCTCATCGCTGAAGATGATTTTGTTCGAAAAATAAGCATCCACTTGTTGTTGTTCCATAATCCATTCAAGGAACTCTCTTCGCTGTGTGTGGTCATTTTTAATAACCCTGAACTGTCAGCTGTCACGCTGTCTTTTTTTCTCGTTGGCAACACTTTACCGCACAAATGGCGCTAAATTTAAATCTTGGGATTTAAATTTAGTGAATTTTGGGACGCCCTGTATATATATATATATATATATATATATATGGTGGGCATTGTTTTGAGATATTTGCGCATCCTCAGGATCTAGTGACTTCCCCGAGCTTCGCTGTCCGATGTCCGCTGCCGTCACGTTTTCCAGACTGTCGTCTATGACAATTGCGGGGGGGAAACGTGTCATAGAGTTTTACTTTTCACGGCCACCTACTACTAAGCACCTCACCCAAGCGGATAAATTCCAGATGAACATCCTCAAATTTTGTCTCGTCTATCAGTTTTTCCATGTCTATGTCAATTCCAAGTTCCAATTGTTAACATCAGATTGAGATCGCAGGAAGCAAACTTGTGAGGTAGTGAGTTGAATTGTGGTAGTCGAGATGAATTGCGATTTTAGTTTTGTACGTAATACTTGTTGCAGATGAGTTTTGAAGATCTCGCCATTTTATGTTAGTGCTTTTATTTTAAAAATTCCGAGTTATGAAGAAGTGCCGGCCAGGCTACAACTGCACGGTAAGCGGTTTATTTTATTTTGTATTTTATTTTATTTTATTTTTAAGTTTCTGACATTTCACATTGACAGACAAGGAAAAACAAATAGATGAGACGATATTTGAGGAAGTATATCGTGAATTCAGCAGACTAGGTGAGCTGCTTAATAATAACTAGCCAGGAAAGGTGAAGATTTACGATAGGTTTCCCCCTGCAAGCGTCACAGGTGATGAAGCCGATAAAATGGAGGAACAGTTGGACTCAGTGATCTCTCTCAGATTGCGAAGACGTCCGAGCACGCAAGAAGCGCAAAACAACCGTAGAATCACCCAAAGATAAAGAAATGGAACCAGACAGTCCAGTCTCGGACTCCACTGCTTCTCCCAAAGAAAAGGTACCTCCGATCATACTAAGAGAAAAACACCGAAGGTAAGCTTTATCTACTATGTTCTGTTTACAAATTGATTATACAAAGGCCAAAAATGTAGATGAGGGTATATCAAGATACAATCCGCCACGGTTACGGATTATAGAAAATTAACAAAGCAAATGGACGTCAGAGGTATTCAGTACCATACCTTCTCACTCAGTTCAGAAAAAAATTTAAAAGTGATCCTCCATGGCGTCTGTGAAGACATTGATCTAGAAGAGATAGCTGCTGATCTTAACTTACAGGATCTGCTTCCTATAAAGGTCAGCAGAATGTACAGATCTGACAAGACTCCCATGCCGTTAGTCCTTGTAGAGATCCATAACATATACAAAAATATTTATGACTTAAAATCAATCTGCGGGCTCATCATCACACTGGAGCCACTCTGGAAAAGGGCATCTTCTGGACAATGCCACAGGTGCCAAAAGTTTGGCCACTCCCAGAAACTGTGTAAAGTTGAGTTTAAATGTCAGAAATGTGGGGATAGCCACCTACCCAACCAATACCGTACAAAGCCGAAAACCACCTCGGCTAAATGTGCCAACTGCGGTGATCCTTATCCTGCCAACTATAAGGGATGTACTCAGCTCCCAAAGAACAGACGGTTGGAGACATCTAAACAATCCTCTTCCTCTAGTACAAGAATACCAGAGGCTCATGCACCACAGCTTGAGGCTCAGCAGCCACAATCTGAGGCCTTCAAGAATAAAGTATACCAAAGGCAAACAAGACGTTATGCAGATGTGGCCTGTTCAAACATGTCAACACCAGAACAGAATCAGCAAACAGCACCTACAGAACCTGACAGCTATTATTACTGCCTCTCTAGCAAACATGTACAAGACTTCAGCACGTCAAACCCTTCAGCAACCTCCACTAAAATATTCCTACGCGAAACACAGGCCATCGTCACAGCACTTATAGATGAATAGAAACAAACTAATTCAAGCCTCTCTTCAGATCGTTGCATGGAATGCAAATGGCTTCAGAAACAACATTTTAGAGCTCGAAGACTTTACTCATAGATATCAGCCAGATGTTATTCTAATAAGCGAGACACATCTACCACCCTCGGACAGCCCCAAAATAAGGGGATATCTCCTATGCAGAACTGACAGGCTAAACTATAGAGGTGGAGGCACTGCAATCTTCATTAAAAATTATATCAAACACCATTCTGTAAAAACCCTCCAACCACTAACCATGAGGTCTCAGGTATGGAAGTATTCACTATCTCAGCTGGCAGACTTAAAATCTACTCAGCTTACAACTCACCCTTAAAAACTCTACTGCATGCTTATTTAAATGCCACCTTAGGCGTTAGAGAGTCATTCATTATTGCCAGAGACAAACTCCAAGCACTCTGCCTGGAATTGTAGAACTACCAATAAGAATGGCTGCATCCTTTCCAACTACATAAGATCAAACTATGCTGTTGTGGCAGGCCCCACCGAACCAATTCATGTCAGTACGTTTGGCACTGCTGACATCCTGGATATAGTTATCATGCAAAACATTAATCTTCAGCACAGCCTAAAATCATTGAACGAGTTGTCATCTGATCATAATCCAATTCTACTACAGCTGGGAAAACAAGAATACCTGTCTCCTCTCTCTCTCTCACTCATTTATATCGTGGGAAAAATTGTCAAACGGATCTGTTCCTCATATACGTTCAAAAGAAGATGTTGAAACCGCAGTCACAAGCCTCACTCAACAAATTAACTCGGCTATAATGGCAGCCACCTCTTATATATCTTCCCCCAAGTCTGGTCGTCTGCCTGAAGACATTATGAACTTGATCAGGGAAAAAATAGAACAAGGAAAAGATTTTACAATGCCCGCGCACGAAACTGTTCTTAACCGACTAAATGGGGCACTGAGAGATACACTCAAAGCTTACAGAGATCAACTATGGGAAGAAAAGTTAGCTTCTATCTCACCTACTGATCACTCTATCTGGGGAATACTGAGGAATATCAGAAACAAATGTAGATCCCTTCCCCCTCTACTATCTGATCTTGGCCTTGTTCACATAGACGTAGAAAAGGCAAAAGCCACATCAAAAAATTTCGAAGAGCAGTGCAAAGCTTCATATGAAAACTTAGGCCACAATCACTTGTATAAAATTCATTTACAGGGCTGACACTCATTAAAAACCCCCCGATATCGGTGCTGACCATATTACACCCACATCACCTGCTGAAATATATCTATCTATTCCCTTCTGCTATACGGCTCTTTATGAACTGGTCAATAACATCGTCATAAAAAGTTGGTTGTCACTTAATTTTCCCAAGCAACACGCACACTTGCAAAGGCTGGCTGAAACTCACTGGCTAGAGCTACTTTCACTGTGTATGGCCTGTGTTTAAGACGACGTGAAGGGAGCAGAAATGGCTATGCTAAAATCACAGTGCTGCAGCGAGGATCTGGAAGCTCCTACAACCGAGCAAGCCAAGGTAGCTTTGACTAGACGAGCAAGCATCGGCCTTCAATACACAAAGCAAAGCTCAATTATTGCTGCGCAAGCTTAAGACGTCTTCTGTCTACAAAAATAAAAACCGAAATGGAATGCTCATAAATGCATGCATTTATTAACAAATAAATATTACTTCTTTCTCAATGAATGAGCTTGCGCAGCAAGCATGGAGAATTCGCCCCTGAAATATTCCTTATATCCTCTCTTTCCTACAATCTTTAGCAACAAAGTTTTCCCTTAAAACGTCCATACACCCCAAGGATCTAGTTCATAGCTAGGATGCTCTTGCCTCTTTCCGACCAAATGGCTTCGTCGAAGCCATTTGGTCGGAAAGAGGCAAGAGCCTCCGTAGCTCAGTGTCGGTATAGACGAAGCCGCTTCGTCTATACCGACACTGAGCTACGGAGGCTCTCGCGTTTGCAGTAAATAGGCTCAACACATGGTGAGAATTATCGTAGACAGCTCCTGTCAACACTTGAGTTTGAAAAACATCGTCATTCTCATTATCTTGTAATACATGCCGGTGAACCTTATCAAAATGGACTAATAAAAGGCAAATAGATAGACGCTTGGGCGCGCCTATGTCTTTTAAGTGGTCAACACTAAGGCAACTCAGTGATGCCGAGGAATATATTAACGCAAACTCTCTGGTCAACTTATGAAACTACATTCGGCTTTGCAATAATGCTTAATCTAATATCCACTGTGCTTTACGCCTCCGTAGCGCAATTCGAAGAACGACGATGCGTTTTTCCCTTCGATTCTCGTCGTGACGAGGGGACTCTTTATATGTTTTTTTTGTTTTTTTTCAATTGGAGATGAGTTAGCCGATCTCATAGGATTTTTTATTTTATTTCTCTCGGAAACTCGGATTTTTTTTTTTTTTTATCCCGCATACAGACAAATCGACCTTGAGAAAAAACGCAATTTACAGAAAAATATACTAGTGGTGATGTCGGTGGGTAGTAGATGGCGTTTGTGTAGATGTTGATGGTAGTAGCAGTTCCCTGTAGTTGGTGGATTAAGTGGTGGAGACGGAGAGCTGTAGAGTAGGTGCCCTCCCTCGATAAGTCTTTGGACTTCTTGGAGGTGTCATGTAATAATAAAAATTATTATTATATATAAATAGATAAATAAAAATCGAATCTGCCCTGCTAATCAGAACCTCCTGTCTTCTGTACTCAACACAGAAATTCTTATTGAAAGGGAAAAGAAATTTATTTTGAGGATGAAAAATAAAATCGCACAGTTGTGGTTATGATGAATTTCGGCATAATAATAAAGTGTAATGTAACAGTGTGGAGAACTGGCAGTCATATTGTATATACTGCAAATTAATTATCAGGGTTTATATAAATACTTATACTACCATTTAACACACAGTATCAAACATTTAACCAGAAAAAAAGTAGAAAAAAAAATCACAACACAGTCAGTTGGGCACAGCTCAATCGAAACATGGCCATTTGTATTGCTGCAGTGTTTTATGCAAAGTGTGCTTGTTATAATTAAATTCAACTGCTTTTATGTCTATTTATATGTATTAGTCTATTTTTTTGAAGATGTCAAAAGTACAGTTAACGAAATATAAACAACGTTAAAGTAATAACTATTTAATTTAACATGTGTTTATTTATTCTGGTTAATTTTCTCTAAACTATTCTATCCTTACTTTAGGACAGGATTTCTCAAACATTTCCTACGACGCAACACTTCACAAATCCTGAAATTTTAATGGAACACTTTGGTAAGAGTCGAGTATCATCAGTCTCGTATTCAATGTAAAGTTAAGCGCACCCTATCGGCGCAGCAAGCTGCATCGCACAGCAAAAATGCGACAGCGCACACTACATGGGGAGCCGGGCCGCAGCGCATATCATTGACTTTACTTGTGACCGGACGTTTCCTAGAACAGATACTTCCGTACCTCACTCTGCGCTCGGAAGTGTCGACAACCGAGGGCTGCTGTCAGCCAGCGGCTGAGTCAAGGCCAGTGTGCGCTGGCCTTAATAGCACACGCAAAATGAGAAGCGAGTGCTTTTAAAACATGTTTGAATTTCTCGCAGCATTTAAACCATTCCAGGCTCATATTAATTTTAATAATTTTTCACGGAACACTTTCTGCTGAACATAGTTGGGAAACGCCACTTTAGGAGATCATCAATCTATGACAGTTTCTTGTAAAAAAATACCAGATATCAGACAAAATATAGACAACTAAAGACCTTTTGCGAATGGTAATTAAATTAAAAATAAATAAATAAATAAATACTTGAAATAAACATATTATAAGTAATTGAAATAAAATCCCTAATTTTAATAGTTACTAAATGTGGATACCGTTCGTGTCTTATTTTTTAAAAAAAAAAAAAAATAAATAAATAAAAATAAAAATTAAACAGAAAGATTCAAATTATAATAATTTATCTCAAAATTTTCGACCACACCCTCTCTTGATGTCATCTGTTCACAGAATTCAGACGCCTCATTCAAACATGTATAAATGAATAAGGTTCTGTTTTTACATTTTCTAGGTGAATTTATTTCTATGTTTGTAACTTCAATATTGCAGATAAAATTATCTTCAATATCATCAAATGAGAATGCCTGTGCAGCGTCATGTTAACTTCTGATTTCCGATTCCATAAAGACGAACTTCCAGAAGGATTGTTATAAGCTTGATTGCACCCTATTTTAAACAGTAAAATATTTATCGGGTTGATGAGCACGAGATGAAAGCAGTTGTCTGCTCTTCGTCGCTCTCGACGTCTTGAAATTGTTTGAAATCCTAAACTCAACTAACGAGGATAGTACGGGTGAAGATCGCTCACTGCCTATTTCAAAAAAAAAAAAAAAAAAAAAAAACGTTAAGCCTAATGAAGTTCTAGCTACAATCTTGAGAGAGCGTAGAGAATTTATATTATTTAGTTTTATCAATACTTGAATTATCTCTGTATTTAGAAATGCTTCAAAATTTTAAGATTTTCTTATGTCTTGACTTTCAATCCTGAAAAAAAAATTTAGATTTAAAAAAAAAATGCCAAATTAATTTCTGAACCTGATCTCATTCTTATCTCTCTACCATGTTCCAGACCACCTCTCTTTATGAAGACCTGAAATCCGATATCGTTTACGGATAATTGATAAGCAAAGAGGCATGTTAAGGAAGATATTGTTTAAAAGTGCACTAAATCAGAGAAAGAGAGGGAGAGAAAAAAAAAGTATAATTTCACTGCTGTCTGCCTTTGGAAAACATTTTTATTTTAAGACAATTCAGTTTAATATCAAAATTTTTAAAACACCGAATTGAAAGTTTAAATGCTATCAACATTTTTAAAAATGTGAAAAGAATTCGTAAAGTGAGGAAAAAAAATTCTATGAATATACAAAAATTAAAAAGATAAAAATGAAATCACAATAAATAAATAAAGAATGGAAGAGGAAACCAAAAAACACATGAGATACTAATTCTATAACATTCCATTATTCATTCATTCACCAGTGATGATAAAAGGCCCACTGGGTTCAAAAAATGCCAAATGTCTTTGGCTTCTGTAACCAGAATGCAAACTGTGTGTATTTTCAAAGCCAATTTGCATAGTTACGGGATGAATTTCAAGGAAATGAGGAAATCGGGCGTCTCTTTTGGTGTATTTTTTGAAACACCCAAGTTTCAAGGTAAAACTCCTACCACCTCGGTTCGAGACCCGGTTAACTCGCCTTAGATTAATAAGCCATTATAAAGATATTTATAATGGATATTTGTTTCTGCTCTGTCTTAATTTTTGTCATTAAATACGTTCATTTAAAACGCAATTCTTTTTCTATTTATTCCATCATGTACCACTTAAATTCACAAATATCAAAGCTGCATTAAGATTTAAAGCTAAAAATCCATCTATCGGTTTTTTGGAATCTATTTTTGTATGCTCTCTGTTCAGCTAACCTAACTGGTCAACAACTCAAGAGCAATAGATTGGTTTTTTTAATTCTTCTATAAATGTCATAAGTGTAATTTCAGTTTAGTTTTAATTTAAAGTAAATATTAAAGCCACAGCTATATCGGTGCCTGTGCATGGATTCCTTCATTTTCATGCGGGATGAGGCCCCCCCTTCACGATCCGTAAAGGAGGTTCTTCGAGAACATCTCACGGAAGCCAAAATGATCAGCCGTCTGTTTCTCACTGCATGACCACCTCCTTCACCTCATATGACCCCACATTACTTCTAGCTCTGGGGATTTCTCAAAGACAGGGTTTATCAGGACCATCCTGATAAGTTGCCAGTGCAGAAATACAGCGTAACCAGCATGTGCGCAACATCAGTCCCAACCACCTGCATTCTGCCGTTGAACACACTAGGCAAAGGATGCAATTTGTTGCATACAAGGGAAGGACAGCACATTTTGAACAGTACAACCTGTGTATGCATAATAGAAGTGAATAAAAATGTTATTTATGCTTGTGTCGCGTTTCTTCTCTCTCTCTCTCTCTCTCTCTCACACACACACACACACACACACACACAGAGAGAGAGAGAGAGAGAGAGAAAGAGAGAGCGATTACATTCGGTACATCATTCAGCAACCCCTGGTGGTGAATTTTTGAACTTTTTCTCAGAAATCGCTTCATCGTAAGGCAGATTGTATTCCTGTCAAGTTTCGCAGGATTTGATCACTCAGTAGCGCTGGATCCACAAGACCTTATACAGCGATACTTTAATTTTGATCATTCTGTGCCATTGTAAGTACTGTACATACATACATAGGGCAGAATCTTCTCATGCGTTTTTGTCTTTGAAAATTTCAGAGATATTTATTTACAAATATGATTTCAGTCTTCAATACCTCCGTAGCGCAATTAGAAGAACAACAGTAGTACGTTGCGCCCTTCGTATGGAAAAGGCCTAATTTCGATTCTTGTGTGTGGGATTTATCGGTAAAATCAGAGGCAAATGAATACACGTAAAAGTTCTAAATTTACATATTAAGCAATCTTTTAACTATTAGTTATAATAGCGAAACCAAAGAAAATATAGGTTCCTCAACGTTTTGATTTATTCCATTTCGAAAATCGGACTCTTTCCTTTCCAATAGTGTTTTCATGTTAACGAAAGACAGCAGCGGACGCCATACCGTAACAATACGAAAGAGATGGGGGTCAGTGCGTCACCCTGACGTCTAAGTATGTTGCTTCCGGATCATCCCCCTACGGTGACCTCACATCTGATTGAGAACGGAGACCAGTGAGGCTTAGAGACCAGGTGTCCGCTAACGCAGCAATGCGTTCCTTGCGGTCTCCCGTATTCCCTCCTGTTAATGAAACAGGTAAAGAGTCCGATATTCGAAATGGAATAAATCAAAATGTTCAGAGAGCCCAAATTTTCTTTGATTGCGCTGTTGTAACTAATAGGAAAGAGATTGCTTAATATGTAAATTTTGAAATTATAGGTGTATTCAATTACATCTGATTTATACCGGGGATATGATCGCAAACTCATAAGATACTAAAGGGATACCTTAAGACTGACATAGAAGAAATTTTTCAATACACGTGCAGTACGGGAAAAACAACACATCGCACACACCTGAAACTACCTAAGAGTTTGGTCAGTAATGGTGTGTGGACTAATTTCTCTTCTTGGAGAGTGGTGAATGAATGGAATGGATTGCCAGAGGTGGTTGATAGCGCCCCGACAGTGAATAGTTTTAAGGAGATGTATAAGTACGGTGTTAATGGATAGAGTGGGTCTCCCGGGAAGACTCTTTTGACTCCATGGACTGCCATATCAACATTTTTTTTTAAATATATATATTTTTATATATACAATATGTACAATATGCAGATTATTATTATTTTTTTTCAAGTTTGAGAAAGAGTGATTATACATACCAATTTCTGCATTGGCTTATAAGGATTACTTGTAGATGAGTGAGGCGTGTTAATCCCACCTACTTTGAAGCTTGGGTTAGCTTTTATGAAGAAAGCGGGATTTAGCCTTCACTATTTATGTTGTTGCTACTGTTTATGTATGGGATGTAGGCATTGGATACTAGTGATTTCAGATGTGTATATTAGTGTTAATGGTTTCTTAACTTTGTTGGTATATTTTCCAGAGTTCGTTTTTTAATGTTCTGTAGTTATCTACGTGTTTTAACTTCGTTGGTAGGTTGTAGAATTGCGTGGGTATCTGATGTGATCTCACAAAAGAACCGTATGTGTTGTTGAAGGGTGAGGGGGATATAGAGAGTTGTTGTAGGTCGTGTTATACGATATGTGTCTCTGTTGTTTCGATAGGTGATGTTGAAGTAATTCCTTGTTAATGTCATGTAGCGTTTCAGGTTTTTAATGCTCAGAATTCTGTGTATCGTCATGTGCTTGTCAGATATTGGTTGTTGCGTGTAAGGTGTCCAGAACAGAGTTTTTCTCTGTTTTTGTCTTCCTTGCTTGGTATAGAAGATTTTTGAAGTATGGAGTCCAGTGTTCCGTTATACAGATTGGTGTTGGGAGTTTCTTATCAGTTAGGATCGTTGTTGTCGGCCTTGTTTTCTTGCTTGCTGTAAGAATATAGTCTCTCGGATTTCTGTTGGTAAACCGATCGATGATTGGTGGCGGTCTCTCTTTATTTTTTGTGGGCCTCGGTTGATATAGGTGATATCTGTGGTTGCGATTTGAATTCCAATTTTGCTGCCGATCAGTTGAATTATGTTGCTTAAGTCTTCTGTATTTTCTTTCGTTATTCCCTCAATTTGAAGTCCTTTTTTTCTTTCTTTTTGTAGCATGCGTTCCATTTGACACTTGAGTGTATGTACTTCTTTCCGCAATTCTTGATTTTCGCGTTAGAGTGTTTCTTGCGTTTCTATCGCTACCGTTAATTTCGTCTTTATTTCTCACACTGTTCCTAAAATTTCTTCAGAGGTCTCGTTGTTGAACTGTATGTAATGTTCATACTCCTCGAATTTTTTGTTAATTTGTTCCATGTCATGTGCATTTAATAAGTATTTCACTATGAGTTTAAATGAATTAAAACTATCTGTAATTTTAGGATCCGGAAGCGGCTTAACTTGATGTGCGTCGTTACTTTTCTTTGGTGTCTGGTCTTTGTTCTTTGTTTGGTCTTTGTTAATGTCTCCTATTAGGATGAGCCTGTGTGTTGTACGCGGTTTGATGCCGCTTAGCCATCTTTCTAACTCGTGAAGAAAACTGAGTGGATTATTATCTGGGTTATAATAATTTTTTTTTTTTTTAAAACATTTTATTATGTCTCAGTATAAATTACATACAATAATAATATTTACAATATTTACAATAAGGTTTATACAGAATTTTTGAATTTAGAATATAATAATAATAATAATTTTTTTTTTTTTTTATAAACGACTTATTTGTTTTTGTTTTTACAATGAAAATGATAAGGTTTACTATCACACAGAGTATCTGCACACACACAATGAAAAACATATTATCTTTTCTGTACGGTACGAAAATTCGATATACAAAATGCAGAGTACATTTTATAAATATGTATATACATTTTTTTAAACTAGCTAAATATGGGTTGGCACCAATGTGCACACAATTCACGATACAATGCAGTAATGCAGCATATACACACTATTCAATAATAATAATAATAATTTATTTTTATTTTTTTTTATTATGTCTCAGTATAAGTTACATACAATATTAATATTTACAGTATTTACAATAAGGATTATACAGAATTTTTTTTTTTTTTTTATGTCTCAGATGAATTGCAGACATAGTTGCTGTAGTAATTATATGTATATAATATTTATAACGCATTACAAGTGTGTATAACAGATACTTGCAAGTTAGTAATTTTCTTCCTCGAAGCTTAGCAGAGCTTATCTGAGGAAGATAATAGATGACAGAGGGTGGTGGTTTCATGGTTGTGTTCCTATAGTGGTCACAAGCCAGGTGTTGATTTTACTGTTTGTTGGTACGTGCTTGAAAGACTTCGACTGCTATTACAGTTTAACTTTTTTTTTTTTTTTTGTGAAAATAGGATTGGATTTAGACATGTAGTGGTAGTCTTGTAGTGGTAGTTTTTTGAGAGGGGGGTTGTCTTGGTTTGTGTGGGTGTGTATGTGTGGTGGGGGAGAGAGAAACAGGAATTGCTCTAATTTTCATTCTCGCTATAATATTTATATAGTGCCTGTTTGAGCTCTCTGTATGTTCCTAGGTTTCTGTTGTCGAACGGCAGTTTGTTTATCATGTCAGGTACGGAGAAGTTTCGGGTGGCTTTGCCGTAGTAATTGTTGTACTTATATGTTATGTAGTTTGTTGACTGTGGTCTTGTTATTTAATATGTTGTTCTGGTTACTCTATATGTTGGGCTGTAGTAGTGTTTTAACATGACTGTGTAGTGGCGTAAGTGTTTCACCTTAAATATTTTGTGTTTTGTCCATGCTTCCTGCATAAGAGTGGGTTGTTCCCAGAATATCAGTTTTATCATTTTATCTTGCAACCATTGTAGCCTGTTAAGTCTGTAGTCTGTGCAGAATGCGCAGATTGGTAACTTATTGGTAAGGATATTGGTAACTTAAGCAATAATAATAATAATAATAATAATAATTATTATTATTATTATTATTATTATTATTATTATTATTATTATTATTATTATTATCATCATCATAACTGATAAACAGTCAAAACAAGATATCATATAAACAAAAATTTGACTGGTGATACAGAACAATTCAGATTCTACCCAAGAATATAAGAATAGCCCGTCAGGTAGGGTCGAAAAATATGGACTATCCCAAGTAATGCTGTTTTTTTGTAGGTCATACGGGGTCACTTCGTTGATGTTTAATTGCTGTAAATAATTGGATAGCTTCTTTGAAGTTGCACCAAGTGCACCGATAACTATTGGGATGACTTTGGTGTATTTAAGCTACAGTCGGCCAACTTCGATTGCTAGATCTCGATATTTAGTAATTTTCCAGTTCTCTGTTGTTGATGTTGTTATTACTGGGTACTGCTATAACAATAATCCAAACCTGTCGATGTTTGATAATTGTGATGTCAGGTCTATTGTGTTCCAAACGCCGATCAGTTTGTATGCGAAAGTCCCAGAGAATTTTTGCTGTTTCGTTTCCCAAAGCTGTCTCTATTTTATGCCTCCACTAGTTATCATAAATAGGAAAGGCATATATTTTGCATACATGCCAATGAATTATTTCGGCCACTTGATCCTGGCGGTATTTATAATCAGTTTGAGCTATTTTGCTGCAGGCACTAATTAGATGTTCTACAGTCTCAGCTTTCTGATCGCATAATCTGTATTTGCTGTTGTTATTATTATTGATGTTCAAAATTTTTGCTTTGATTGCATTAGTTTGTAATGTCTGTTCTTGAGCTACTAGAATAAATCCTTCTGTTTCTTTTTTAATGTATCCATATTGTAGTCATTGCACGTCTTGTTTACGTCAATTTTGTCCTCAGTATTTCGAAGAAATTGGCCATGCAAGAGTGTTTTTTTGAGCGCACATATCGGTTATTTTGTTGTTTCTTTTTGTAATCGGATTTGTTTCCTGTTGCTCTCAGAAGGCTCTCTTGTGTAATTGCTTGAAGCATTGGCTCAGAGCTATTGTCGATGTAACTTCTTATACTAATTCCTTCTTCTTCCACAGTCGGTCTCACTTGTAGCAAACCCCGTCCACCTATTCTCCTCGGTAGGTACAGCCGGTCAACATCACTTAGTGGATGTAATGCATGATGCATAGTCATTAGGTTTCTAGTTTTGTGGTCTAGTTTGTCTACGTCTTCTTTTGTCCAATCTATTATGCCAGCTGTGTATCGGATCACTGGTATAGCCCAAGAATTCATTGCTCTAATTGTGTTTAATCCATTTAGTTTTGTTTTCAGAATATTTCTGACTCTTTTGGTGTATTCTGATGCTATCGATTGTTTAACTTTCGAGTGGAGAATATCATTGGCTTCTAATATTCCTAGATATTTATAGTGTTCGTCAGCTGAAATTGCTTTTATATATTTCTCTTGATTAAATTAAAACTGCTAGTGTCATTAATTTTTCCTAGTTTAATAGATGAAATTACGCATTTATCAAAACCAAATTCCATTTTGATGTGCTGACTGAAAATACGAACTGTGTTCAATAAAGAGTCTATTTGTTGGGCCGATTTTCCATATAACTTCAAGTTTGTTCCTTATGCAACAGACGGGATATTTTAATATTACATTTAGGAATTTCATATCCAAGTTTTGTTTTCTTCAGAATCATAGACAAAGCTATCAAAGCAATGTTGAAGAGCAATGGTGACAAGGAATCACCTTGTAAAATTCCACGTTTAATGCTGATATCTCTTTTTGAGAATCATTTTATTAATAAGGATCTGGTCTTTTGTTCCTCTAGATTTTTGAAACTTATCTTTTTGTTCAATCGGATAAATCTGATTATCTGATAAGTAGTGATATATGGAATTTGCTATGATTGCACTGAACAGCTTAAGCATAGTTTGTAGGCATGTTATTGGACGATAATTACTTGGGTCTGCACCCTTATCTTTCATGAAGAGAAAAGTGCTGACTGCAACAAATAATTAAATTGTTCTGCCATTCGATCATGTAGACTGGTTAGATGCTTTAACCAAAATCCATGTAGTTCGTCTTTGACAGGTGCACTCCAGGTTTTTAATTTTCCAGCTTGAGCACTGACCATTTCTTTAGTGATAATGACATTTTGCATTTGTTTTTGTTTCATTTATGGTTCTATTTCCTTAATCCATCAGGTATCTTTATTAGGTTCGATAGGATTATCCTATATTGACATCCAAAATTTGAGTGTTGCTTCTTTTCCTGGTGAATGATGGTTTGCATTTGTATTTCTCTGGAGAGATTGAAATAACTGACGTTGGTTCTGTCGAAATTGCATATTTTGTACATATTGGTTTATTTTTGCTTAATATCTTTTAATTTTCTGTGCAGTCGCTGTAATTCTTTGTTTTAGCTTTTTGGTAACTTAAGCAATTGTTTTGTTGGCCAAATTATATGTTCATCAGTTTGTTTTTGATGTTATTATTTTTCGGCTGTCCTTCTTTAAAACTGTTTAAGTTGCTCAGATCAGCTCGAAGTTTGTTGACTTTTCGTTCTAACCGGATTTTCCATGGTGCAGATTGTTTCATCCTCGGCTTTTGCTCTTTCGGTTTGCAAACAAGCTTCACTGAAATGATATAGGCTGTGCTGTAAGGAGCTGATTTGTTTACTTTATACTGTTGGTTGTGATGGATTCAATTACAGTATTTGCGTCTAAGAGGAGCTGTTTTAGCTTAGATTTTTGAAAGCTTTTAATGGTGGTAGCCTTATACGTCATTTATGCAGTTCATATGTTCCAATATCCCTGACTTCATTTTACACTGCACTTCTGTCAATACATTCTGATGAATGTCGTCATCTTGATGTTAACTGAGTTGATTTCCAAAGTTTGATATAGCTACCTCCTGATGATTTGCTGTTACTGGAGATGTTGGTTTATTATGTAACTCTTGCAGCTCAAGTTCAGTAAATATTTTGTTATGGAAAATGAAATTCTTTTGGTCCATAAGTCTTTGTTCTGTTATTGCAGATTCTGGGAATTTTTGTTTCCAAAATAAATGCATAAGCTTTCTGAAACCTATTTTTCTGGTGTTGATCTGTAAAAAACATTCCATAACTTCTCTGTTTTCTTCTACAATCCATTTTTTACGTTTGGTTTCTTTGGTTTTTTACATTTTGTATGTTTGGTTTCTACTTTGGTTTCTACATTTTTTTACGTTTGGTAATTATTATTATTATTATTATTATTATTATTATTATTATTATTATTATTATTATTATTATTTGAGAGATAATAAACTATTATTATTAAAAAAAATAGAGAGGGCGCTGTGTAGGCATACGAACGGGCACACGGTGATATCGCTGCTCCAGTTTATTATAGTTTTAAAGTGGTTCCAACTCCTGTTTTAAGTTGAAAGTGCTCCCAAGTAACCCTACTTTTCACGCCGAAGACAGTGATATAAAATTCAACGAGATCGGCTAAGAAGAAACTAAATTTTGAAGTGTTGAAAAGGGAACAGAGAGGACCGTGGTCAACAACGAGCGAAGAACAAAGGACGTCGCGATCTTTATAATCACGCCATACTGCCTAAGGGAAGAAAGGTGAGTCATGAAGTGTATCGAATGCCTGGAGGATTTATCGTCCAACGGAAATAATATAACTTGTACGAAATGCAGTAGGATTATACACTTAAAATGTGCCAGCTTTTCAGAAACAACCGGGCAACATAAATATGAATCCGATGTAACACGCGAGGAATGGAAGTGCGTAGTCTGTAGAAAGAACAAAGAAATGCACCTAAAGCAGCCACCTACGACGCAGCCGATTATACCGGAGGCAAAATCAGACGACGAACTGACCAGACAAAAATATGCAGGTGAGTCCTATAATTTCAACTGTTTAAATAAACTAATAGGAAACGGTCTAGAGACCATAAAAGCCAGCTTAGTAGACCTTCTGCAAGAACTCTTTAACAAACAGAACGAACAAATAACAAAAAAATCTAGCAAATATGAAGATTTGGTAAAACATAATAATTTAGCAGTTATAGAAGTGTTGCAAACGGTAAAAGACATTAAAATAAGCATTAACACACTAAATGACAGGCAACACAATTTGGTGAAAGAGACATCCGAACTCCGACAAGAACTTCATTCTCTAAAACTACAATACGAACGTTTAAATCAGCAACAACATAAAAAAAAGATCTTGTCATAAACGGTCTTCCTGAAACTGCACCTACAGAAAACCTCAGAGACGTGGTTTTAAAATTAGGCCATGTAATTGATATCCCCCTACAGCTTAACATTCAGACCGTAAATCGGATTCCTAGGAAGAGCAAAAACCAAGGCTCGCCACTACCTGCACCAGTCATAATTCGTCTTAAGAGCAAGTCCACAAGAGACAATCTCATAAAAGCCAGCAGGTGAAAAAAACCAGTTGCAAAGGACTTGAACGCACAGCAAGACAATACACCAATCTTCCTATCCGAATATTTAACACCATTCAACCAGAATCTGTTGTACCAAACAAGAAAAGCAAAAATGGAAAAAAATTACCAATTTTCGTGGACCAGAGATGCCAAGATATTCATAAGGAAGTCACAAACTTCAAAGCCGATACAAATTAAAAGCACAGAAGACATAGAAAGGCTGCCACTGTGAAGATAAAGGCCTCCTAAATAGTTCAAAAAGAAGCCCACAATAAAAAAGAATGTGAACCATCAAGACAGATGCAATAACACAGGATATATCGGCAATTTCACTTTGATCAGACCCTTTACATCATTCATTTGACCTCCCAAAGATCTGCCTACTTCCAACACAGCAACCAAATCAATGACAAATATATATATATATAACAGTATCACCCTCAGATAAGCTAATTACAAAGCTTCGAGGGTGCAGTTGAGTTACATCCCAGCAATAGTATTTATCTAACATTATTCACTTAACATTCTGTAATGAATTCTAGTAGTAAACAGAAAATGTGATAGTAATACTTCAGTTATATATTTAAGTTTAAAATTATATATTTAATTTACATATTCAAATTAAAAAAATTATTATTATGTAAACTGCAACATAAGTAATATTGTTTAACTTGCGAGTTATTAAGTGTAAAGTATTACTATGATTATTATTAATGGTAATAATACACACTTTTTACTCTTGTGTCAATGAGAAATTCTGCAAATGATAATGATATTAAGAGTAATTATAATTCTTACTGACCCATTCTGCAAGAAAAAGTTGCATTGTATATATTAGTATATATACAATGCAACTTTATAATATTAGTATATTATAAAGTTGCAACCTAAATATTAGTATATTCAGGTAATTATTTGAGAGATAATAAACTATTATTATTAAAAAAATAAATTATTATTATTATTATTATTCCCAGGAAGAACAAAAAACAAGGCTTGCCATGATCTGCACCTGTCATAATCCATCTAACAAGCAAGGCTACAAGAGACAATCTCATAAAAGCCAGCAGACTGAAAAAAACAGTTGTCAAGGATTTAAATGCATCGCAAGACATTCCGCCAATCTTTCTATCTTAGTACTTAACTCCTTTCAATCAGAATCTTTTGAACCAAGCAAGAAAATAAAAACAGAAAAAAGTATCAATTTTTGTGGATCAAAGACAGCAAAATATTCTCGAGAAAGTCACAGACTTCAATGTCTATACAAAATAGCTCGAAAGATATAGATAGGTTTGCCAGAGTGGAAAAAAAGACTCCAAATTAGTTCAAAAAGAAGATCTCAACAGACCAAAAATGAATGTGAACCATCAGATAGATTTAATTACACCAGAATACATCAGTAATTGTACTTTCGAATCGCTTGATGCATAGAAACAACACACACAGTACAAGCGAGAGGTCTCTCAATCTTGCATATTAACATCTGAAGCATCCGAAAACATTGGTTATTGTTACAGGCTTATCTGAGGAATTACACTAATATTATTGATATATTGATTCTAACAGAAGTATCCATAACTAATGACGAAGCGACTGCTTTCCAAATTCCAGGCTTCCAACAACATAGATCATGCCGACAAACAAAATGGAATTTTGTTTTGGCGTTGCTTTATATTCCACCAAACAAGGTGGAATAATAATATTTATCAAACATAAATTAATAGCCTATCAGTTTGAGCATGCTGAAACCCTTTGCCTCGAAATCACTAATATCACCAATAGACACCATCCAATAATACTAAATGCTATTTACAGACCACCAAACCTAAACATGATGAAATTCTTGCACGAACTCAATTGCTGATTGAGTAATAATTCACGCCAAGAATTATGCTCAACCGAAAACCTAATGATAATTGGCGATATAAACATAAATATTGCAAACGAAAACCGGAGCAACACTGTACAATACCTACACACACACACTATCCATGTATAATCTAATACCAACAATAATATCATGTACTAGAGAAGACATATTCGGGAATACTATCACTGCCTCCTGTCCAGATCATATAAACATCCGAGCACCACCAAACAGTTACACTGCATCAGTCATAAAGTGCAAAGTAGCAGATCATTAGTTCACGACTCTAAACCTGCACGCTAAGACAATATTAATGCAACGCCACACAGAAGAAAAGCAACACAAAACAATAATAGACGAAGAAATAGTCAACCACGAAATAAGAAAAACAGACTGGGAACAGAGGGCATCAGATTCCGTAGATATCTTATACAACAACATAAATCTCACACTGGAGGAGATATATAAGAAAGCTGTAAAGAAAGCCAGAATCCGTTCAAGAACAACCCAAAATCCTTGGATAACACAAAACTTAATCCTAGAAATACACAGAAAGGACGCTTTATGGAAAGAATTAAAGCGATATCCAAATAACACAGCATTAAAAACTGAATATAAGATAACAAGGAATCGCCTCACAACACAAATCAGAAATGCAAAAAGGAGCTACTACAGAGACAAACTAACCTCTGCTCAAAACAACATGAAACAAACCTGGAATCTGATCAATGAGATGCTAGATTGTGTTCCAAACACCACCGCCTGCGAACCCATAAAACACAGCTTCATGAAAGACGCAAAACCTATCCAACAACTAGCAAATGACTTTAACCAATACTTTGCAGACTCCATCCAAGACCTGCACAGAAATAATTCCCCCAATCACAAAACGTGACCCTCCACTTGTACCACAATCAAAACAGATATTATGGTTCCCAACCATAAAAGAAGCAGAACTTCTCTCTGCAATACATCAAATCAAACCAAACAAAGGCCCACGCATTGATGGTATAAGACCTAAGGATATCAAGCAACATGCAACTAGCTGATGTCCTATCCTACTAAAATTAATAAATAAAATATTTAAAACAGAACAGATACCAAGTATTCTAAAGATCGCCATAATCACACCCATAGACAAATATGTAAAAAGAAATTTAATCAGCAATTACAGACCCATAGCAACATTAACAATTATCAATCAAATTATGGAGCGGATCATACTGAAGAAACTCACAGCATACACAGAGACCTTTCATATTATCCTCAAAACACAATATGGTTTTCAGAAAAATAAGGGAACAACATCTGGCTTGGAAGACTTTACATTAATTACCGGACATTAATTACCGGACGCCTTAGACAAAAACAAAATTTCCATGGTAGTCTTTATTGATCTAACTAAAACATTCGATACACTCAAAGATCAAACCTTGTTAGATAAGTTGAGGCATGTTGGAAGAGACGGGCCTCTGCACAGGTGGTTTACAAACTACCTTCAAAATAGAAAGCATATCACACGTATCGGGTCAAACCGAAGTAGAGAACTACCTGGAACATGTGGATTGCCACGGGAAGCTGCTTTCCCCAAATCTATTCAACATTTACACGCACGATATTAATCAGCTACCTCTCAAAAGTAAGATATTCCAATATGCAGACGATACAGTTTTAATATCCATCCATAGTAACGCAAGCATAGCCCAAACAAATATGCAACATGACATAAATCAGATCACAGACTGGCTCACGAAAAACTACATACACCTAAACTCAGAAAAGACAAAATTAATGATATTCAGAAACCCACTGAGTAGAACAGTTGATATCAAATATATAAACATCCAACATCCACTTTCCAACAAAAAACATATAAAACAGCAAAACCACTACAACCACTCAGGTTGAAACAATACGATACCTTGCAATTTACTTCGATGCAGATATGAACTGGAATAGCCACATAAACCATCTACACAACAAACTCTGAACAATAACTGGCAAACTCTACAGGTTAAAAGACAGTTCCCACATGCCAAAAACACTAAATATACAAAGCACTATGCCAAAATATACTAAGATACGCTATAACAACGTATGCTTTCTGTGCACCCTACAAATTAAATAGATTAATGTCGCTACAGTACAAAATGATAAAACTGATCTTTTGGGAACAAATAAACAATAACGACTTTATATACACTGCAATGTCAGAACACAAAATACTGATTGCAAAACATTTATGTGACTATGCAGGTTTGCTAAAACATTATTTCGATGCCAACTACAGGACAGTCAGAAATATATACCGTATAACAAGACCTCAGACAACTAATTATATCACATATAAATACAATAATCACTATGGAAAGTCCACGTGATACTTCTACATTCCAGGCATGATAAACAAATTAACTTTTGAATACAGAAATCTTACAAACTACAATAGCCTGAAAAGAGTTCTAAGGACATACTACGAACAAGAAACACTCACCCAAAATACCATACAAATTTAATGAAACACAATATATTCGCTCAGGCTTCCAGTTCAGCGACGCATCAAAACATTCCAAGTTGTTGTGTGGGTGTGGTTTTGTGTGTGCGTGTGTGCGTGCGCGTGAGAATTTCTTAATCAACGGCTGCAGTGGAAATCAAGTCAATTAAACATAAATTTGATTTGATAGCTTCCCAACACAGCAAAGAAACCAATAAATAATAACTGGTGTCATTCTCAGATAAGACAAATAAGCTTCGAGGATGAAGCTGAGAAAATACATCTCATCTCATCCAAGATAAAACAAAATAATAATAATAAATAAAATAAAAAATAAATGTATCAGATGTAAAGAAATGTATGTGATGTTGTATCATATGTAATGATGAGTATGTAATGTTGTATCATATGTTATAATTTATTATAATTATTAATGCAAAAAAATTAATATTATTATTAGCAGAATATATGATCCTGTCCACCTCATTGCCAAGAATCTCAAGCGCCCAGATCTGCAGTCATAACAAGGAGATCTGCAGTCTTATTTCGAGTCTTAACAAGGCTCGATAAAGAGGAACAATAACCTGCTTATCTTTGTTTGTCAAAGTATTCTTCAGTAACCAAGTAATCTGATGAGTGGTTTTAGCCATTCTATGTTCCCCTTAAACTTTAACTCCAAATCCACTTACATTCCCAGATCTCTGGCTTCATCAATTTCCTAGAGTACAGTTCCACGAATGTTTATACAGCTGGTAATCTCACACCAAAATGCAAAACCCTAAACTTTGCCACATTAACCTGACACCCATTCTCCTTTACCCAGATTGCCAGTCTATCCAAATGCTGCAAAATTTTAACATTATCTGTATTAACTATTGCCCTACCGAACTATGCATCATCGGCAAACAATCGAACAGTTTCTCTCAATCCTTTCATGTATCATTAATTAAAAAAATTAAACAGTACCAATCCAAGAACAGACCCCTCTAGATTGCCACTAGTCACAGGCCTTTTTTGAGCTCTACTCCTGAATAAACTACTCTCTGATATTTCTCCATCAACCACCTTCTATCCACCTCACGCCCCTATATCCCCCCATGTGATGAAATTTATTTGTGATTAGAATTCCATGTGTTATCCTGTTATAGGCTTTTGCGAAGTCCAGCCGTATCACTGTAAACCAACTCAGCTGTTCACTGCATTATAAAATGTAGGTAAGTTACTGAGGCTTATCCCACTTCCCATGCACTATTATCACTGGATGATAGTGCATGGGAAGCTCTTGCAGTTTCACATGCCATGAGACTGTTCCAAGCAATCTCCTAAGCTTGTTATACCATCTCTGTAATTCCACATATCCCATCTTAACTGAAAACTCCACACATTTAGCCACCTCCCAGGTCAAGACCATATGATCTCTCCTTACAATTGGCAGTAGCAACATCGTCATATTCGTTATGACAAATTCTCAGATGCAATTAGTACATCAAGCACTCTCAAACCCTTAGTATATTCCATCACATGCTGCCTCGGGCAATTTTTCCTTAGTAACTGCATAAATTCCATTTTCTTCCTCCCATGTGATTTCTTCTCCTTCTAATCTGTGTTCTCATAGCTGAAATTCTCCATAATAATTACCTGTCCTCCACTCATTGAGCCTATTGCCGATGCACACTATTCCATCATCATTTTTATCTCCTGGTCTGTAATAGCATTCAACTGTATATTTTGTTCTGCTTGCCTCTATCCCACACCAGATAGCCTCAAATTTGCTATTTTCACTAGTCGCAGTTGAACGTCTACTCTCTTTGGTTGCACTTCATCGGCTATAATCAATAATCACTCCCTTCCATTCTTTTCTCTCTATCCTCCCAGAACATACTATTTCCTTCATATTCTCTCCCACAAACTATATCATTTTCTTTCAGCCAGTCTCACTAATGCCAATAAACCTTTGGCCAAGATGAACATACCAATGCCATAATTTCCTCCTGCTTGATCCCAATACTCCTGGCATTAGTCTACATAAAGTGCAAAACCCCCCTCGCCGACCGCTATACTGACGATTATGCTAACTATTCCGATCTGGTTTGTTACCAGTGGTACTAATTTAGCCATATTATACATTCTTACACTCAACTGCTTCGCTGATGTCTGCATATCCACTAAACACATATTCTAGTTTCTAGCTAAAAGCTAGAGTTTCCCCTGATTTCGCACATCCTTTCACTTCACACTTTTGTGCTCTAGTCCCAGTAATATATCACCTTCCTTCCTTGTGCTCTTCATGTACCTTTTTGTTACCAATATTCACCTTGTGCTACCTTCTTCCAGATTTCACGCTTAACCCCTGCATTCATCCATTTAATATTTACCTCATTGAACCATATGATATTCAAAATATTTTCATGCAAAAATAAAATAATCAGCTAACCTTTTATTCCCTTCTAGGGAAGTAGGTAAGACCTTTAATCACCCAGCTGGCCATATGGATAAAATACATCATGATGAATACGAAGTGTATGAGGATACACTTCGTATCCATCATATATTTCAATGTAATATCAATGGTATTACAACTGATATCCATGGTAACTCAGACTTGTATACACGTCATGGCCAATTGGGTGGTTAAAACCTATAAAGCTTTTGGAAACAGAGTGGGCAGTTCATCGCCACCGGTAGCCGATTAGAGATAGCTGGCCCAAGACCATCACTAATTATAAGCGGGCAATCGATGGAGAGACTGGCAAAAGTGCTGGCATCCCTTGGTACCTAACCTTAATGGGATATGTTACTGTCTGAAATTTTGTGGATTCTACGGTCGATTTTCTTGAGTTTATGGGAAGAAAAGCCAGAATTTCCTGGAGGAAAAAACCGCTTTCTGTGCCAGAGATCGACTAACTCAGGAACCGGTTGAAGATAAGCTTAGAAAAAGTTTCTCCAGTCGGCGACTAGACAAACTTAAGTCTATCTTCGAGTGGCCTACTGCACCACTTTCATGCACTGATATTAAATACAGTATCTCTTTGTCATTGTCTAAACAACATTTATATCCTTTCCATTTAACTCCATATTCCTTGCTATAGCTCCCTATTAAAGATCCATTCCATGCTAGGCTCTTCATAATCACTGACCTTGTAATTCCACATATATCTTTTCCTCACATTAGTCTTCATGTAGCATGCACTTCCCAGGTAATCACTTTATGATCACTCTCACCAACTTCAGGAAAATGTTATGCCCCATTCACAATCATATCCTCTGATAAAATCTAAGATTCGATTTCACAAACTGGAGAAATTCATTTTCCTTATTCCCAAATACCAGCCTTCATTCCAATCTGTATTATCATAATAACAAATATTCATAATGATCTCCTTTCCCCTTTTACTGACCCAAATTGCTTATAAATGTCTTCATAAACACTCTCCACTTTACCTAGCCTATACCAACATTCAACTGAACGTCTGTTCCTCTCAACCTCAGCCTCACACCACACTACATCAAAACCATTGCCACTCCTTATGTGGAAGCAAATCCCCTCAAATCATCAGCTGCACTCATTACCCCCTTTTTTTTCTTTTCATCGGCGTGAAAAGCGTATCCTTCTATTTCTATTTCCGTCAGAATATTATGCTTATCCAATACTGTTTTACTTAAACAATTTTTGGATGAATATACTCAATCAGAGAAAAAAAATTATCTCCCTTATTTCTGATGATTTGGCATTTGTAAATAAACATGAGAGTTCACTTTTAGGGGTATAACCAATCCTATCCTTGCCGCCCTGTTGGTTTTGATTTCCCCACCTACCTATGCCCAATCTTTATCACAACTTGCTCCATATCTCCTCAGACTCAAGTACCCATCCCCGTCACATCCTAGGCCATTCTATTGCTATGCTGATAATCCACATACATACATTTACTACCACTTTTAACACACACTCGCCTTATACTATGTCTCCATGTACATTCCAACATCCACCCCCCTCTTTTACTGTCTCTCTTGCATTTCCATCCTCTCACACTAATCCTGTTTCTATTAGCATGCAGTTCAATCTTATCCATTCCACTTCTAATGATATTTCACTTCATATGTTACTTCCTCTGATAGTTGTTTGTATCACTTATTCCACTTCCTCTTAGAAACAATATTTCAAGTTCTCAAACTAAAGCCTATCATAGCAATCCGTCACTTTTATACAAATCAATTATTCTGTCAAATTAATACAACACTGCAATTAATGCCAAAAACAAAATGTTGAGTAGGATATACGAGTACAAGAAGAAAGGTAATCAGCATGGTAAGGAAAGAAAAATCAGATCACATGAGAAAATTATCCTAGTAACCGAAAGCAATTCCAAAGAATTATTTCGTTATGTGGTAAGTAGATGGTATAATATAGAAGCATAACTATAATGAGTGCAGATGGTGGAAAGCTGAGAGAAGGAGACGAAATTGTTGACTTACATTAACCAAATGAAGATATTGTTATGGCCCGGGTGAGAGACTGAGGTGAGAGCAAAGGTTGATGAATTGGAGTACTTAGCATATTGCAGAATCTGAATGCAAGTATAGCTATGGGATTGGATGGGATATCGGCTCTCGTTTAGGGAGGACATTCAAGGGGACTCAGATACCTTTCATTAGGCTGTTTAATTGCCGAAGAACATTGGATTTTATTAGTAAAATTGAAGAAACCTCTGGCCAAGTCCCATGAGAGTGGAAGGAGGGGAAAATAATTCCTTTTAATAAAGGAGGATCTAAATTCGTGGTAACAAATTATAGACCAATCAGAATCTTAGCTGTGATGGTAAAAGTATTGAAAAAGTTGGTCAAAAAGAAAATTCTTTCTTTTCATTCTTTCAATCGGCAACATCGCTTTGTAAAGAGTCAGTCGTGCTGACTTTTTATAATAGTGGCAGCTAGATTGAATAAAGGGAATGGATCCACCGATGATGCTGTTGTATTTGCAAAGGTGTTTGCAGGATACCACATAGAACACTGATGCAAACTGCAAGATATAGGGATGAATATGAAACTGGTAATAAGGATAAAAGAATGGCTGAATAACAGATACCACAAAAATAGTATATGGAGGAGCAGAATCCAGGAGAAAGCATGTGATTATTGACGTGCTGCAGAACTCTTTGTATAATTTGTACATATAGTAAAGAATTTGAAGTCAGATATTCAATTGTTTGCTGATGATCCGTAATTAGATATGGTAATAAATAATCAAGCTCATGTACAAAGCTTGCATTATGATGTAAATAGGCTGACATTTTAATGCCGCAAAGTATCAAGTTATGCGTTGTGGCATAAAAGGTTTATAAGCTGTGAACCACACTTGGGAACTGTACTGCAGGAAATTAATGAGCCAGAGATTTGGGGGGAGGGGATAGTAGTAGTAGTACTAAAGAGAGAGTTGAAGCGTAGAGGGCATACTGCTAAAGTACCATGGTAGCTCACAGGATTAGTTGATTATTAAACTCACTAACAAGCAGAGATAAGGGAATTATCGTTCTTTTTTAAAAGCCCTTATACAACCAATTTTGGCATATTGTGTTCAGGTCTGGTCACCTGGGTTTCTTGGGAATGAGGAGGTAGTGTAGAGGATCCAGACTCCAGTGTCCAAGATGGTGAGTAGTCTGTGGAATATTCCCTATGAGGATAGACTGAGGGTTGCTGAAGTTAGTGATAGGCGTAAAAAGGGAAGACGTGATAGAACCCTTTAAGTTACCTATAGGATTTTATAGGATTAATACAAATGAAGTATTTCAGTATTATTACAAAGGAAGTATTTCATGGCTGAAAGGACGAAATCAGCCCAGATGCATGATGGTGCATGATGGCTTGCCACCAGATGAGTGGATAGGACAAGAGATCACTTCAGAAGGTAGGGTATGAGTGATCGGCAAGGGCAGAAGGAGTACGTTAATTGCTTAGAGTGCGTTAAATGATTGGAAGAAATTTAGAAAGTCAATTTTGAGTGCTTTTTAAATTAATGGAGAGATACACAATAGACATTTCTTTGATAGTTTGGGACATGGAGTATTACGACTCCATGGACATGTCTGTGCAATAATAATAAAAAAATTCTTGCATTCCGGGCTTCTTTCACTCTGTTATTTCCGTGGCCTCTCTCCCTCTCATTCTGTTTTTGCATTCTCTTACCTCTCCACTTAACTTGCTTCTGTGTTCTCATTCCAGCTTTCTTTCACTTGAAAGTATCAATGGCCTTTGTTCCCTTATTCGTAGCGCCTTTGGCATCCACATTTAACTTAGCTATCATTACATCAGTCTCTTTCACATTTCGTTAATAATTCGTTTAGTATATCAAAATATGGCACTTCCTACAAACCCACACTCACTCTCATGTTCTGTTATATCTCTCTACGGGGAACCTTTCATAGAATTTCGGTAGTAAGAAGAAAACTCTCGATCATTTTTCTATTGACTTTCACTTGAATGGTAATCCTGATTTGTTCTGCTATTGTTTTAATTATTTTCAGAGACTTCTTAACTTTAAGATTAGAGGAAAGTTAACTCTTTCTAGCAGCCTTCTAAGGCAGTTGTGTTTGACAATGTTTCTATTTTTTCTTATAATCAGCTATAAACGGAGAGTATTTGTTAGACATATTTCCAATTGTATTATTATTATTATTATTACCACAGGAGATCTCTAATGAGTTAGGGATGCATCGTGGGTGGCCACATGTCATCCACATCAGCTCTCATACTTTTGTTCAATCCAGTAACGCTATTTGCGCCCAACACTTCCAAAGACAAACCATTGTAATCATGCACCACTCTATGAGAGAAAAATCTGGCTCTTATACCTTTCTTCACTGCATTCATTTGCAACTTTTAAGTATGCCCACTCGTGATTTCTTGCCTCTTTCCATCCATCATAAAAGAAAAATTGCATTTACTGGTATCCTGTATGAACCATTTCAAAAATTTGCATATCTCAATCATACAACATCTCTTTCTCCTATTTAATTAGTCTTATAAGCTTCCGCACTCTTCACTGTATCTGATTCATCATAGTCCTTTGCAATCCTTTGACTACATCCGCACACCCTGATACACACCCTGATTCGTTATACTTTTTCCACTGCTTCAGTATTGCCACAGATCTGCACAAAATAAACTTGAATGAAATTGACAGAAATCATTTAGCATGTCAGATCAACTCTTGTGCTCTGTGTGTATGTGCAAAATGTCATAACTTTTTTCTGAGTATAAAAAAGGCGGCTGACGCCTTTTATTCCCATACAGGGAGTCGGAAAGGCGGTTTTAGCCCTATCTACTTTTGGAGACTGAGGGGACAGTTCAATTTCTACTGGTGGCCATTCAGAGATAGCTGGCTCAAGACTATCACTAATTATATATGGCGTCCAGTGAAGAGAGGTAACTGATAAGTGCTGCCATCTCTTATTATTATTATTATTATTATTAATAATTATATGGTCAATCCATTCAGTCAAAAGACTCATCGCAGGAGACCCACTCTATCCATTAACACAATACCTAACATAAATCTCCTTTAACCTATTCAATGTTGGGACACTTACAACCATCTCTGGAAATCCATTCCACTCATACACCACTCTTCAAGAAAATAACTAGTCCTCACTCCCTTATCAACCACACTTTTAGACAGCTTTCAAGTGTGACCCTTCTTTTTCCATACTCCCCCATCTGTTGAAAATTTTTTTCTGTGTCAATCTTATAGTGTCCCTTTAGTAACTTATAAATGTCTACCTGTGAGCTAAACTCTGCAATCCACACACCCTCAAGCTATCCTCATAGGGAACATTCCACAAACCTACCACTAGCTTGGTCACTGATCTCAGAATCCTCTCCACCACCTCTCAATCCCCAAGAAACACAGTTGACCAAATCTGTGCACAGTAGTCAACATGTGGTTGAGCCATGGCCTTATGAACAGTGATAGTGAATAACCTCCCTATCTTTACTTGTCAACGTGTTCTTTAGCATCATTGACAGATCCATCCCACATCCCAACTGGAACTTCCAGAAAGCAACTTGGACACATTTGCTGTCTATCTAGACAAATATGTCCATTGAATTCCTCCAACATGCAATAATTACAAGAGATTTGTGGGAGCTCAGGTGGCTGTATGTAAGAAGTATAATTCCTGGATGATGATAGCAAAAATATGTATCAAGAATACCCAGAGTTTGGCGACCCTGATTTTGCAGATGAACTCATTCATAGCCTTGATGCCAATCGATAGAAGAAATAGACTGAGACAGTAAAAAGACTTGGTTATTTGTACTCCAGTAGGAAGGCATGGAGTCTCCTAAGAAAACTTAGTAGTGGCAGCCCGACTGTCCAGGAACAATCAGCTATTTCTCCTTACCAATATGCATCACATATAGTCAATACATCAAGATACTCGTATGCTGTCAAGGACAAAGAGCACACTATTCAAATAAAAAGAGAACTAACAGATTTGAAGAACAGTAGACCATCAGTCCCTTTATATTCGCGACCATTCACTTTTGAAGATATTAACATTATTTTATCGGATATGAAACCAGGCAGTGCTCCAGGTTTCGATGGTATTTATCCCGACTTCCTGTTGAAGTCAGGACAAAAAAGATCGACAGTAGTTCGCTTGTTGCTTCTCTGACATCCTCCAGACTGATAGACTTCCGAAAGAGTTCATGAGAACAAAAAATTATCGCTATCTTAAAACAGGAGAAAACTAACAATAAACCAGAAAATTAGCAACGAATCGCTTGTTATAAGCTCCTAAAATGGCTCATTCCCAATAGAATTTCCTCTATAACAATAGAAAAATTCCCAACGGATGGATTTCCTCTATAAACGAAGCTGCTGTGATCAGGTTCTGTCATTCACCACACACACACACACACATAGAGGCAGGCTACCAACGACGCTTAAAAACGGCTGTAGCTTTTGTAGGCCTTACCACAGTTTATGGTACAGTCTGAAGGCAAGGCGCAAACTGTTAGTTACTCCGAGCGGTCCCATGCAGAACAATAACTAATCTAATTGAAAACACGTTAAGCAACTTCTTTTCCAAGTGGTTATGGATGATAACAGAAGTAAACAAAAAAAAAAACACTGGATAATGGATTACAAGTCTTGGCTCCCGACCCTTTTTAAGTTATCCCTTGCAGACGTACCTACTGCAGCTTCTAAGAAGTTTTGTTATTTGATGACATTGCTCTACCCATGAGATACACCAACTTGACTACAGTGGAAGACATACTAACAAATGACCTTGCAATCTTGGATGCATACTTCTGCAATTGGAGATTATGCCTAAACGCTAGTAAAACAGAAGTTTAATGATTGCACTTGAACAATAATCAGGTTAACACGTTCATTGTTAATCACGCGATATCGCGTGTACATCGATAACTAAATTAAAAAAATAAAAAAAATTTGCCCACCACACGAAATTCTTCCAATTTTCAGCTTGGCAATGAATGCTCATTGCCAATCACGCGATGCGAGTTCTCACCAAACGGCCGATCACGCGTTATCGCGTGAACCTCGCTAACTAAATAAAAAAATGAAAAAATGGCCACCACACGAAATTCCAATTTTCAGCTTGGCAATGAACGTGTTAACAAAGAACTGATAGGTTATTTCAATCGCAAACTACTATGCTTCAATAGATTCGAGAAATATTTCCCGTCATTTTCGATAGAACTCTATCCTTTAAACCACATCTCATTAATATATAAATCCAAATTCAAAACACGTATCAACATACTGAAAAAACTGTGCTGAACAACTTGGGGTGGCTCAGCAGCAACGCTTCGCTGCACTACTCTTGGTCTCGTTTACTCTGCAGCTAAATATTGCTCACCTTATTGGTTGAATAGCACCCATGGTAGTTGGTCGATGCTCAGCTTAAAATCACTATGCGTCTCGTTTCTGGAACAGTGAAATCAACTCAACTTTGTTTGGCCTCAAATATAACTTATTACGGGCAAAGTTATACAGCAAAATGATGGAAATCCAAGATATATGAAGCCATGAAGACATCCTGTTCCTAGAAATAAATAGGCCAGAGTCAGACACTAACAGCGAAAAATTTTGCGGAGACAAACATTTTAACATGAAGAAGTGGAAAGAGTCCTGGCATAATACTTCAACAGGCGACTTCCATAAATTAGTGGACCCAAACCAGATGACTTCGGGTTTTGACCTACCACGGGAAAATTGGTCTACCCTAAACAGAATTCGCACCAGTCATGATGGATGTGCAGATCCCGTTTACAAATGGAGGTGCCAGACAGTTAGTCATATTATTATTATTTTTTTTTTTTTTAAAAGTCGCACTATAGTTGCTAACGGGAAGAAAGGCTAAAGGTCCCCGAGACAGCGAAGTCCAAGCAAAATGAGCTGTAACAAATGCAATAAGCCATTAAGCGATGAAGAGGATGGCGCAGTGTTCCGGATGTAACAAAAAACAACACTTCCACTGTTCAGGATCTCAGAAAGCACGTGGAAAGCAAAAGGAGCTGTGAAACGGACCGAATGGCGATGTCAACAGTGCCGTGAGAAAACGAAGAACAAAGACCAGACACCAAAGTAAAGTAACGACGCACTTCAAGGTAAGCCTCTTCCAGATCCTAAAATTATAGATAACTTTGATTCATTTAAACTCATGGTGAAAGACTTATTAAATGCACACATGGAACAAATTAACAAAAAATTCAAGGAGTATGAACATTACACAGTTCAATAACGAGACGACTGAAGATTTGTTAGGAACAGTGCGAGAAATAAAGACGAAATTAACGGTAGCGATAGAAACGCAAGAAACACTCCAACGCGAAAATCAAGAATTGCGGAAAGAAGTAAACACACTCAAGTGTCAAATGGAACACATGCTACAAAAAGAAAGAAAAAAAGAACTTCAAATTGAGGGAACAACGAAAGAAAATACAGAAGACTTAAGCAACATAATGCAAATGATCGGCAGCAAAATTGGAATTCAAATCGCAACCACAGATATCACCCATATCAACCGACGCCCACAAAAAAATAAAGAGAGACCGCCACCGATCATCGATCGGTTTACCAACAGAAATCTGAGAGACTCCATTCTTACAGCAAGCAAGAAATCAAGGCCGACAACAACGATCCTAACTGATAAGAAACTCCCAACACCAATCTATATAACGGAACACTGGACTCCATACTTCAAAAATTTCAATACCAAGCAAGGAAGACAAAAACAGAGAAAAATTACAAGTTCCTGTGGACAAAAATTCCCAGATATTTTTGAGAAAGAATGAAACCACTCGAGTATACATAATTACAAGTGAATCCGACTTACACAGCCTACCAATATAAAACACTAACTTTTCACATCCTTAAGAATAAGAATAGAACTCATTTAAAAACTATATAATGGAAATCTCAAACATAGGCGAACATATCCAGTCAGACAACATAAACTTCAAGGTCTTTGACTCTTTGAAGAAATGGTCAGACAACATTTCCACCAACACCAACTTCACTATCATACACAAACATAAGAAATATAAAAAACACTAGCTTACATTGATAACACAGCTCAATTATACCATGATATACATAGATGCGCTAATACTGACCGAAGTTGCAATAAACGACAGAAATTTACGCATACAACATAAATAATTATCAAACCTACAACTTATGCAGACCAAAAAAAAAAGAGGAGGCGGCATTGTCGCATTTATCAAAGAAAAATACAATGTGACAGAAAAACAAACTCACTTCGAACATGCGGAAACACTAATTTTAGAACTCACAAATAGCCACAATAGTATCAAATACACAACAAACACAATATACAGACCCCCAGATAATAATCCACTCAGTTTTCTTCACGAGTTAGAAACATGGCTAAGCGGCATCGAACCGCGTACAACACACACAGGCTCATCCTAATAGGAGACATTAACATAAATACTCTTGACCGCGCTTCTTCAACCACTAACACATATCTTGATATACTAAGTCAGTATACAACATAAACCCTACCATTAACTCCCCAACAAGAGAAGAAATACTCAATAATTCACTAACACAATCATGCATTGATCATATCAACATACGGGCTCCCATCCATACATATACATCATCAGTAATTAACGTGATTGCCGATCACTACTTTGTCACAACTTCGTTTTATTACGTTTCCTATCCCCCCTCCCACCACCACAAAAGTCGACAAAACTCGATCATAATAAAGAGCATTGTCGATAACCAATTAAAAAATACAGACTGGAATTCCCTACTTAAAATAAACGATCCTGTAACATTATACGAGAATTTTCAACTAAAGTTCACAGAAATATACAAAAAAAGCAACAAAACCTAAACAAACGAGGCGACAAACAGACAACAATCCATGGATAAATGACGACATACTAAATACTATTACTGAAAAAGAAAATCTATGGAAAAAACTTAAAAAGTCACCCAGTAACACACAATTACAAACCATATACAAAAACACAAGAAATAAACTAACAACAAAAATCGTAGGGCAAAAAGACGCTACTACTTCCAAAAATTCATGGAATATAACGACAACATTAAGCAAACATGGGCTACACTCAACGAATTAGTAACCCGAAAAAAGAAAACTTCAGCACAAGATTTTATTGCAAAAAGCTTCGGTCAGGACACAAACCAAGAGGAACTAGCAGACTCATTCCCCCATGCTTTCACAAACGATATCACACAACTCAAAAAAGACAAACTACCACGATCAACAAAAAACTACCAACACAAAGTCAACAACAAACGATGTATTTTCCACCCATAATAAAACAGGAACTGAAAGAAGCAATCCTAAAACTAAAACCAAAGACCACTCCAGGAATAGACAAAATAAGACTCACAGACCTTATAACACACTTTGAATAAATAAATCCAACACTTTTGAAACTCGTGAACATAATATTCGACACAGGCATTATTCCACAACAACTAAAAACTGCAGTAATTACGCCAATATACAAACACGGCAAAAGAAACGATACTCAGAACTACAGACGAATAGCTACACTACCAGTCATCTCAAAAATCCTAGAAAAAATAACACACACCAGACTACAGAACTATTTAGAGAAGTACAACATCATCTCACAAAACCAATACGGCTTTCAGAAAACAAAAAGCACCATTACTTTATTAGAAGACATCGCCGACACAATAAACAAAGCTATCGACAAAAACAAGTACACTGTCCTTATACTGCTGGACCTAACCAAAGCATTTGACACACTTGAACATGACATACTACTCACCAAACTATACTCAATAGGTATAAGAGGAACACTGCATACATGGTTCAAGAACTACCTCTCAAACAGAACACAAGTAACAAAAATAGGGACATGTCACAGTCGGAGTATACAAGTAAAACACGGTGTACCTCAAGGTGCCATATTATCACCCACTCTATTCAACATATACATTAACGATGTTAATAACATATCCATAAGAAGTCAAATATTTCAATACGCAGATGGCACTGCACTACTAGCAATCCACACAGATATCAACACGGCTCTCTGCAAAGCACAACAAGACCTAAACGAAATCATAACATACTTCCAGCAAAACGCAATTCTAATCAACGCCACCAAAACACAGATGTTGATAATACACAACGCAAGAATCATACGCCGCGCATCACTATCGATACATTGTCACACATACCGCTGCATTAACAACAAAAATACCTTCCAAAGTTCCGAAATCAAACCTGTAACACACGCAAAATACCTCGGTCTCTATATAGATTCCCACCTTAAATGGACAAAACATATAGAATACCTACACACCAAACTCCGGATCATCGCAGCAAAACTCTTCCAAGTTAAAGACATTATTCCACCCAGCACAAAAAAAACGTCTATATCACGGTATCTGCGAATCCCTACTCAGATACGGAATAACAGTCTATACAAATACATCAAACAGCCACCTAACAAAACTAGAAATACTTCACAGGAAAATCGTGTCAACAGTGATCTGGACACCTTACACGCAACAACCAATATCCGACAAGCACATGGCGATACACAGAATCTGAGCATTAAAAACCCGAAACACTACATGACATTAACAAGGAATTACTTCAACATCATCTATCGAAACAACAGAGCTACATATCGTATAACACGACCTACAACAATTCTCTACATCCCTACACCCTTCAACAACTCATACGGTTCTTTTGTGAGATCACATCAGATACCCACGGAACTCAACAACCTACCAAGAAAATTAAAACACGTAGATAACTACAGAACATTAAAAAACGAACTCTGGAAAATATACCAACAAAGTTAAGAAACCATTAACATTAATATACACATCACAAATCACTAGCATGCCTACATTCCATACATAAACTAGCAACAACACAAATGGTGAAGGCTAAATCCCACTCTCTTCATAAAAGCTAACCCAAGCTTCGAAGTAGGTGGGATTAACTTGCCTCACACATCTACAAGTAATCTTTATAAGCAAATGCAGAAATTTGTATGTATAATCATTCTTTCTCAAACTTAAAAAAAATAAAAATAAAATAAAAATAAAATAAAATAAAATAAAAAATATATACAAAAAATTCTGTATAATCTTCTTTGTTAATATTAGAAGAACATACATTGTAAATACATAATATAATGGCAAAAAAGTATTATTAAAAATTTTAATGGAAATCCAATGTTGGAATTACAGCACTTATGCTGAACTCTGTAAAATTATGAGATGCAATATCACACAAGATGTTTATTGTATGTATAAATATTTTAGCAATCAATAAATTGTTACTATTATTAAAAAAATTATTATTATTATTATTAAAATCAGCTAACGCCTTTTTATTCCCGTATACCGGGAGTAGGCGAGGCCATTTAGCCCTATCTAACTTTTGGAGACTGAGTGGGCAGTTCAATCTCCACTGGTACCCAATCGGAGATAGATGGTCCAAGGCTATCACTAATTAAGCGGTACACAGTGAAGAGAGACGGTTCAAATGTGCCGCCATCTCGTGGTCTCTAACCCTAACACAATATATTTAATGTCTGAAATAATGTGGGTTCCACGGTCGATTTTCTTGAGTTTACAGGACGAAAAACCCGAGTTTCCGGGAGGAAAAACCTGCTTGCCCGTGCCAGAGATCGACTAACTCGGGAACCGCTCGAAAAAAGGCTTAGAAAAATTTCCTCTAGTCACCGACTAGACTCGAAACCAAGTCTTCCTTCGTGCGGCCAAGCGCCGTGGAGTGCAAACACCACATCCACTGAGCTACACAGGCTATTATTATTATTATGACGCAGCCGATTATACCGGAAGCAAAATCAGATGATGAACTGCACTAACAAAAAAATGCAGGTGAGTCTTATAATTTCAACTCTTTAAATATACTAATAGGAAATGGTCTAGAGACTATAAAAGTCAGCTTAGTAATCTTGTCCAAGAAATCTTTGACAAACAGAACGAACAAATAACAAAAAAAATATAGCGAATATGAAGATTTGGTTAAACATAATAATTTAGCAGTGATAAGAGTGTTGCAAACGGTAAAAGATATCAAAATCAGCATTAACGCACTAAATGACAGGCAACACAATTTGATGAAAAAAAAACATCCGAACTCCGTCAAGAACTTCATTCTCTAAAACTACAATACGAACGTTTAAATCAGCAACAACACAAAGAAGATCTTATCATAAATGGTTTTCCTGAAACTGCATCTACAGAAAACCTCAGAGACATAGTTCTAAAATTAGGCCATGCAATTGATATTCCCCTACAGCTTAACGACATTCAGACCGTAAACCGGATTCCTAGGAACAGCAAAAACAAGGCTTGCCACGACCTGCACCAGTAATAGTGCGTCTTACAAGCAAGTCCACAAGAGACAATCTCATAAAAGCCAGCAGCCAGAGAAAAAAAAAACAGTTGCCTAGGACTTGAACACATTGCAAGACAACTCACCAATCTTCCTATCCGAATATTTAACACCATTCAACCAGAATCTGTTGTACCAAGCAAACAAAAACAAAAACAAAAAAATTACCAATTTTTGTGGATCAGAGATGCAAAGATATTCTTGAGGAAGTCACAAACTTCAAAACCGATACAAATTTCAGTAGACACAGGAAGGCTGCCAGATTAAAAAAAAAGTCTCGTAATTAGTTCAAGAAGAAGATCACATTAAAAATGAATGTGAGCCACCAAGACAGATGCAATAACACCAGAACATACCAGCAATTTCACTTTGACCAGACTTTTCAGATCATTCATTTGATCTCCCAAACATCAGCCTACTCCAACACAGCAATCAAATAAATAATTTAAAAAAATACATATATCTAACCGGTGTCATCCTCAGATAAGCTCATTAAAAAGCTTCGAGGATGCAAGCTGAGACATTACATCTCAACTGAGATCAACAGAAAGGAAAAAATTTATTTATTACATTGAAGTGCTGTAGTTACAGCAGTTAAAAACATTAAAAAGCAAAAATTGTAAAATTTATATAACTTACTGTTATACTATAAATACTGTTAAAAAATGTAACTTTATCCAATTGCAAACTATAAGTTACCATCCATAGTAACTGTTATTAACGCAATTTAGAATACAAAAAATGGAAAACTTTCTATGAAATTCACTGTAAAAATATATGTATATATGTAATATGCAAATTACATATAATATGAGTATATATGTAAATGCTCTGTTAAGATGATAAATAAAATGTTTATTATTATTATTATTATTATTATTATTATTATTATTATTATTATTATTATTATTATTAAGAAACACCTCCAGGGAGTCAGGGACTCATTAAAGGAGGCCACATACTACATGCACCAGCTATCATGCATATTCTTGAATTCATTCACACTGCTTGCACTCACAACATCCAATGGCAATCCATTCCAATCACGCACCACCCTCTGAGAGAAAAATCTGGCCCTCACACCCTTCTTGGAGGCCTTCATTCTCAGCTTCCATGGATGCCCTCTCGTTCTTTCCCCATCTTCCAAAAACTGAAAAATTCCATCAGTTGAAATTGTGTATGAACCTTTCAGAAGTTTGTAAGTCTCAATCATATCACCCCTCTTCTTCCTGTTTACTAGTGTCTGCAGTCTACAAATTCTCAATCTGTCTTCATAATCAGTATTGTGCAATCCTGATATCGTTTTTAAAACTATCCTTTGCACTCTTTCCAATATATCAGAATCACAACAGAAACCATGAGACCAGACCTGCACACAATAGTCCAAGTGAGGTCTTATCAAGACCTTGTAAAGAGGCATAATAACATCTTTATCTTTACATGTGAACGTTCGTTTCAGCATTGCAATTTTTTTTTTAGTTGTATTTGCAATCTTTGGCACATGACCCTTAAACTTCAACTTCCTATCTATTACCACTCCAACATCCTAACATCATCAGTTTCTTCTAGCCTAGTCTCACCAAAATAATACGACATTGGATATCTAATCATGCCGAGTGAATGACCTAACATTTACTCACATTGAACTGAAACCCTTAAAACCTCTTCCGAAAAAAATAGATCTTAATATTAACCAAAAAAAAAAACAGAATATTTAAAAGTATCTAGACATAATGTTAAGTCTGTTATCCAATCCTATCTGTTTCAGTTTATCAGCTTGTGTGGTAGTCTTTCAAAAGCTTTTGCAAAATTTAAATATACCACTGTATATGCATCTCCTTTGTCCAAGAGATTTCTCACTGTTGAGTTTTTTTACTTGGTTATACTATTACATTCGTAGTTTACACACACCACATGCAGTGGGCATGGTTAGCAAACTGTAATGATCTAGAGATTGACACCTCCTCCATTTCAGGATTCAGTAGTGAAGCAGTTTCACATGCGATACCAGATAGTAGTAGTATAATGCATAAGAACCTGATAATAATATGAGAAAGCTTCCCAACCAGCTAATAAACAATTCTGATGCCACTTACTCTGCAAGATTAAGACAGGATGGAGTCCGAGTATATTGATAACAGATGGCATCAAGACCTGCACAGAAAGGAAGTTGGGAACTTGAAATGTGGCTGAAATTTTCACATCTTTTACTGTTTTGTAAGCCTCAACTCTGTAGTTAATTTTCTAACTTCACCAACGGGAGACACTTTTAAAAACTACAATAACACTGTAGGTAATAAAAACTAAAAACTTGCACAAGAAACATATGTATGAGAAAGGCTTGCAGGCTCTAAGTGTAAACATCTCCGAAGTCAGTTTGCTTTCTTTTCTCTGGGTGTAGAAAAAAATTTCCTTTACTGTGTAGCTCAGTGGATGTGGCGTTTGCACACCACGGTGCTTGGCCGCACGAAGAAAGAATTGATTTCGAGTCTAGTCAGCGACTAGAGGAAATTTTTCTAAGCCTCTTTTCGACCAGTTCCCGAGTTAGTTGATCTCTGGCACGGGCAAGCGGGTTTTTTCCCCCGCAAACTCGGGTTTTTTTGTTCCATAAATTCAAGAAAATCGACCGTAGAACCCACATTATTTCAGACATTAAATACGATTGTTAGGGTTAGGGTCCACGAGATGGCGGCACTTGTTGAACCGTCACTCTTCACTGTGTGCCGCTTAATTAGTGATAGCCTTGGGCCAGCTCTCTCTGATTAGGTTCTCGTCGAGATTGAACTGCCCACCCAGTCTCCAAAAGTTAGATAGGGCTAACAACGGCCTCGTCTACTCCCTATATATACGGGAATAAAAAGGCGTTAGCTGATTTTATTTTAGACAATATGATCTCAATAAGCCAGCGACTATTCAATTTGCTGACATGATATTGAAAAACGCAATACAATGTAAATATCTAAACTGTAGGAGTAGGCGAGGCCTCGCCTACTCCTGTATACTGGAATAAAAAAGGCGTTAGCTTAGCTGTATAATAAATAAGATAATAAGATCCAAACAAAAATAAAGATGAGAATTCAAGAAGGTAATAAATCATATTTCTCACTTCAGCACCTCCTCTCATCTAAAAACCTGACATATGAATCTAAAATAAATACCTACTGGATGATAATTAGACGGATCGTATTATAGGGTACAGGGATATGGAATATATCAAAAGCTGACAAAGATCAATTGCAACTCTTCGAAAACAAAATCTTAAGAAAAATATTTGGTGTGGTGAAAGATCCTGTGACAGATGAATAGAGAAGGTGAACAAATAAAGAACTCCATGAACTTGATAAGAAGCTACTAATAATAAATGAAATCAGAGCTAGTCGCCTGGAAAGAATGGAGGATAACAGGCTAGTGAGGAGAACATTTCTACATCACCCAAATGGAAGATATCCTAGAGGAAGACCCAGTAGAAGATGGATGGATAATATTGAAATGGAGATAGGTAAAAGATGGTGTTGGCAACTAAGAACCTTAAGGGTTCGTGAAGCTCAAGAAGAAGAAGAACTGACATCCATTTTCCCATGCCCACAATTCCAGCCTATTCAAATCATACTTCAAGTAGTGAATATCAGCAGCGTTCTTGTTTTCCTTACCTATCTTTGCATCATTAGCAAATAGCTGTATGTAGCTTTTGAAATCCTTCCCAATAGCATTAATGTACAGATTGAATAACAGTGGACCAAGAACTGATCCTTGTGGTACACCACTTGTTGCCTTAAGTTTTAAGAACCCATATCAAACAATGTAGTCGAAGGAATGGCAGTTCAGCTGAACACTCTTTTAGCACAAGTGCTGATATTCCGTCAGTCCCTATTGATAAATTCTTATTCAATTTGTGAAACAGCTCTAAAATCTTGGGCTCACACATCCGCGTTTCTTCATCTAGTGAAGAGGTAATATCACAGTAGAATTGGCCAACGTGCATACCATGGAAACCTGTCCGACTTTATTCACGCTACACCAAATGCAGTGTTGATTGGATAAGCAACCTAGACATACAGTTGTCATTTATACCTGTTGTCTTCTTCATGACTATTTTATATCATGTTTAAAGTATTTCGAAAAAAAAACCAGCTAACGCCTTTTTTTTTAAGTATAAAGTGTATGCGAGGCCGTTTTAGCCATATCTAACGTTTAGAGACTGAGTGGGTAGGTCATTCTCCTCTGGTAGCCAATCAGACATAGCTGGCCCAAGGCTATCACTAATTAAATGGCAAGCAGTGAAGAGACGGCTAACAAGTGCCGCCATCTCGTGGTCCCTAACTCTAACACAATATATTCTTAATGTCTGAAAATAATTTGAGTTCAAACTGTCGATTTTCTTGAGTTTACAGGACGAAAAACTCCGCTTGTAAGTTTTCATTGTGAAGTAAATCTGCATCCAAGTAATCTTCTGAGCTATTTTGCTAACTCTTGCAATATGTCCTCTGAATTTCAAATCTGTATCTACCATCACTCCCAGATCCATAGCCTCGTTAATTTCCGGTAAACTAGTACTGTCAGTTTGATACGAAGTGCATAATCATTTCATCGTGAAGTGCATTACCTTACATTTCACAACATTAAAATGATAAACATTGTCCTTTGCCCACACTGCCAATTTATTTAAATCATCTTGTAAAATATCTGCATCACCTTTTTCAACAATTGTCCTCCATGTTTTCGGCAAACAAATGAATGTCCTCCCCCTAAAATATTATCTTATGCCATAGCTGTATGGATTTGATGTTCAGAGAATGGAAAAAGCATTGCTGCATGAAGTGAAAGTGGATGTGCAAAACTTTTAATGAGGGAAATTAAAGCTTTTAGAGGAGAAGTTGTTGAGTGGATATGCAGACATCAGTGAGGCAGTTGAGTGCAAAAATATCTATAAAATGCCTAAGTTAGTACCACTGCTAATAAACCAGAATGGGTTAGTTAGTATAAAGTGTCAGGATAGAGGTGGACCTAAGGGGCTTTTACACTTTATGTACACTAAAGTCAGGAGTATTCGAAACGTGCAGGAGGAATTTTTTGGAGAAAAAATAAAATATCTGAATGGTATATGTTTGTTCATACAAACCTCTTCCTTTGAAACTTCCAAATAAATTTATATCTAAATTTTGAGTTGAATCTATCTATCTATCTATCTATCTATCTATCTATCTATCTATCTATCTATATATATATATATATATATATATATATCAAATATATCAAATGATTTTTTTTTTTATATATATATCAAAAAAAAAAAAATCAGCTAACGCCTTTTTATTCCCGTAAACGGGAGTAGGCGAGGCCATTTAGCCCTATCTAACTTTTGGACTGAGTGGGCAGTTCAATCTCCACTGGTACCCAATCAGAGACAGATGGCTCAAGGCTATCACTAATTAAGCGGTACGCAGTGAAGAGAGACGGCTCAAATGTGCCGCCATCTCGTGGTCTCTAACCCTAACACAATATATTTAATGTCTGAAATAATGTGGGTTCTACGGTCGATTTTCTTCAGTTTACAGGACGAAAAACCCGAGTTTCCGGGAGGAAAAACCTGCTTCCCGTGCCAGAGATCGACTAACTCGGGAACCGGTCGAAAAAAGGCTTAGAAAAATTTCCTCTAGTCGCCGACTAGACTCGAAACCAACCCTTCCTTCGTATATATATATATACGAAGGAAGGGTTGGTTTCGTATATATATATATTCGTATATATATATATACGTATATATATATATATATATATATATATATATATATATATATATATATATATATATATATATATATATATATATATATATATATATATATATATATATATATATATATATATATATATATATATATATATATATATATATTTAAAATTATAGAAACTATTTTGAAGCTGCTGTATTTTTTAAATTTTAGAATTTCCTAATAAAATACTTCTGCTTTGTTATATCATATTGGTCTAAATAAAAATTGTCTGTCAAAAATATCATAATACCATTTTCAGATGATTGGGGTTGAATTTTAATATTAATAAATGCAAGGTGTTACATTTTAGAGGTACAGAGATATAAGACTACATGCTATATTGGTCAGGCTGTACTTCAGGAAGTGGATGAGTTTAGGGTATTTGGGGTGATGGTAGACAGTGGATTAATGTTCCAAGGACACATTGGAGGTGTTGCAAAAGCTGTGCATCATATTTCTGCCATGATTAAAAGTACATTGACATATAGGAATAAGGAGGTGTTGGTGGTGGTGGGGTTGCTTCCAATAAGGCAATGGTCTGACCACACATGGACTATTATGACAAGATTTGGCCACCTGGTTTTCATTGTGATATAGAAATATCAGCAGGGTCCAAAGACAAATGACTAAAGTAATATCATTCTGGAGTATTGGTAATGGAGATCGCTTGAGGATATGTGGATTTCAGAGTGTGATGAATAGGAGGAAAACAGGAGATATGATAGAGACCTTTAAGTTAGTTAAGGGATTCAACCAGATTAATACAGAAGGAATTATAAAAAAGATTATACGTTAAGATGGGAAGAACGAGAGGTCATCCCTGGAAGTTGTATAAAGATGTGGTGAAGAAGGGTGTGGTATATATATATATAGCGACTGAAAATTATCCTCCAGGATTTAAAGATTGTGAAAGACTGATCTAAACATCAAAATAAAAATCAGCTAATAACATCCCACATGTTATTCTCGTCAAAGCTAATGTCTCAAACAAGGCATCCAAATGTTTCCAAGCCTCCTGGACTACTTACAATTATGATGAATACAAAACATAAAAAGTTCCATGCTGGCTCGATCGTCCTACCTCTTCCCAATATCTCGGGAAGAGGTACAAATAGCCTTAAAACTCACCAAGAATGGCAAAGCTGCAGGAGTGGATGGTATACTCCCTGAATTCCTAAAATATCTTGGTCAACATGGCCAAACATGGCTGGCTGCCCTTTTCTCAGAAATCATCATGTCTGGTAAATTACCAAAGTTGTGGCGGGAAGCCAAAATAATTGTCATGTCCAAACCAGGGAAAGATCCAAATGAAGTGAAAAACCTACGACCTATCTCCTTGCTTTGCACCACCTTTGAGCTTTTTGAAAGAATTCTCCTTTCAAAATTTCACCACTCATCGAAAAAGCACTCCCGACTGAACAAACTGGCTTCAGGCCGGGAAGAAGTCTAGGTCCTGGCCCTGACAACTCAAATTGAAGCATGCTTTTAGAAGAAACTTAAATCTGGAGTCACTTTCATTGACCTAACACCTGCTTATGACACTGTCTGAATAGGGGCCTCCTCCTAAAACAAGAAAATATTATAAAGTGTAAAAAACTCTACAACTTTTTGAATCTATTCTCTCCAACAGAAAGAAGATCCGGGTTCATATTGGCGGAAAAAAGACCAGGCCCAGATTCTTTCACAACGGTCTTCCTCGGGGCTCTGTGTTATCTCCTATACTTTTTAACATCTATGTGCATGATCTACCTCATACCAGATCAAGCAAGTATATGTACGCCGATGACTTAGCGATCTTACATCAATCCTCCTCCTTTATCAACCTTGAATACAGACCTGAATACCCTGAAAGAGTACTTCAAGCAGTGGTACTTGAAGCCATATCCAACGAAAACAGTGTCCTCAGTATTTCACCTGTACAATGCAGAGGCGAATCGACAACCCAACCTTTCCTTCTGTGGAAAAATGGTAGCACATGAGGCTCACCCAAAATACCCTGGAGTGAGCCTGGACAGAAGCCTGACACCCATAAAAGGCACATCATCAACCTCTCCAGTAAAATTAAAACCAGAAATAACATCATTTCAAGGCTTGCTGGAACAACCTGGAGTTGTGGTGCAGAAGTTCTAAGGTAGTCTGCACTAGCCCTCGCATTCTCTGCAGCAGAATATTGTGCCCCTGTCTATGAAAGAAGTACACACACTAACATTATAGACACCCATTATAGCACTCTACCATGCACACAATTAGTAGGACAGTGAGAAGCATCCCTCTCTCCTGGCTGCCTGTTCTATCTAACATTGCTCCACCACACATACGGAGAAGACAATCTTCGATTAAGAAATTTAATAAAGCAATGAGCAACCCACTCCTACCCCTACACCAAACTCTCATAAACCCACTTAGTCTTCGCCTCAAATCTAGAAAGCCTCTCTAGTCCATGGACGAACTCTCTTCAGCTGCGCTGCCATCAATATCTGACATATGGAGAGAATATTGGTCCAACAATATCCCAACAAACGGCTTCCTGGTAGATCCCTGTAGCCCAGTTTTGATCTTCCTAGGAAGATTTGGTCATCCATAAACAAGATCAGAACTAGTCAGGGCAGATGTGGCTATCTTCTACATAAATGGAGGCTGTCAGATCACCCTTATTGTGATTGTTCTCCCGTGGCTCAGACAATTACTCATATTGTATACGACTGGCCAAGGCACCAATTTCTCGGTGGTGGCCTACAGGACATCCAAGGCCTGTAGGCCACCACCGAGGCCTTGAATTGGCTTTCCACCTGGACCTTCTCCTGGTCCAGATCTTCTGTTTCCTATGGAGGAAACAGAAGATCACGGTCCTGTCTCATCACGAAGACGTTACTGTCATAGTATCAGGAGAACTCCTCCTCCTGTTAGATGATGATACGGTGTGAAATTGGCCTCCTCTAATGGATCAAGTTTTCTCACACAAGACACAACTGCTCTCTACTTAAACCTCGGATACAGCTACTTTTGTTGTGAAGTATTGTGAGAACATGCCGCCTTGTCATACTTGGTGCAGCAGGACGATAATTGTCCTTGGCTAAATTATGAGAAGTTACTTTTGCTTTATTATTATTATTAGACACCTCCAGGGAGTCCAAAGATTCATCGAGGGAGAGTGTGCCAACAGCATCGACCGATTGGAACCCTTCCAACTACTAACCGCGCTCAAACTTACTTAACTGAGCCATTAGTGGCAGAGGCTCTACCAATCGACCAACCTTTGCCGGCAATATTTTTTTTTTTAAAAAAGGAAAGACTTAAAAAGCAGGTTGTTCCTTTTATGTAGTGAACTTTTATATGTTAAGATTTTCATCATTTGTTTCTGGAAATTGTGATTGTACTTTTCACTTACCAGTTTTCATGTAGCCATAAGTATAAATAAATAAAACTGGTTTCGTCGCGTTTAAACTTAGTCTTTTAATCAATGAAAACATGTGACATTAAGCCAATAGGAGAAGAGATAAATAATGTCATGCTTGTGTATGTTTATGCTGCTTGTCAACAAGTTTTTAAATCACGAATTGTTCACAAAATTCTTTGTGTGATAATTTTGGTGTGACTCCTGCAGTTTGAACGCATTAAAAGTATTCGGCGGTTTAAGTAAATATTTGTATTGTAATTTGTAATGGTTTGAATCCATTAAAGATTAAGAATCATTGCACATCGTAACAATATATGCTTGTCAAATGGTAACAGAAAGGAAAAAATATCCTTAAAAATATCAGTATTACAAAGTAAGATCCTGTGTCAGTTTTCTCCACCAATTTTTTATTGTAAGCTAGAAGTCCACATGAAAATAGAAATATTTCCTCTAGTATAACATAAAATTACTGCTGTTGCTGATATATATATATATATATATATATAATTAATTATGGTTAATTTATACATGAATAAGCGGCTACTTATATGGAGCTAAAGAACTCGCTGTGGGTGGCCTGTTCTTTCTCATTCCATTTTGTGTGTTTCTATTACAGTGCTTGTCATACGTCTGTTTAAAGTCATTTCACCTTCAGTGCATTTACCATTTCATTTGAAAATGAAATTATTATTATTATTTGACACTTCCAGGGAGTCCAAAGACTCATCGAGGGAGAGTGTGGCAACAGCATCGAACGATGGGCCCCTTCCAATTACTAACCGCGCTCAATCTTACTTAACTGAGCCATTAGTAGCAGAGGCTCTACCAATCGACCAACCTTTATGGTTAAATGCATTTGCTTACCACTTGCCATGAGAAAACTTGCTCCTCAACTCCTAGCTTTGCTAATTATACTATTACTCATCTCCCTGGAATGACCCATGCCTTCTTTTCTGTCTTACAATATTGAAACATTTCCCCTATATCTCCCATAAAATCCCTTCACTAGTTTATTTATCACCATTATAACTCAGCTTTTCCATGAAACTCTGCACTCCATACTCCCTTAATCAAATTAATATCTAATATCATCTTAGTTATCCACCTCTGATTTCATAATATCTTTAAGATTTCCATCTCCTTTCTCTTCAGTTCCTCTTCTCTTCACTTCCCACTATCAGTAACTATATAATTTCCAAATGTTGTATAAACACACACCATTAATTCATTAATTCAGCTGCTCTATAGCCCTTTTACCCTTCATTTGCTACATAATGATAATTCTAATCATTCTTTCAAATGAGTGCTCTCTCTCCTGATCAAATTAATGACCTTTCAGATAAATTTTCTTTATAAATCAATTTACGTTCTTCACTCAGCCCTTTTATAGCCCCATAGCCTGAATATTTACATATGAAAAACATGATTTTAGTTTTCTATATGTAAACATTTTGCTTGGCCAATCAAGCTAAGATTTGATCTACACGATGTGACAATTTTTGTCAGAACAGCTGTTGCTAAAGAAGAAGAGACAGTTTTTTCTTACCTCTTGTGAAAATGCCAATTTCTTTTGTAAGCCTGTTTAGACCATGTTTATTAGAGGCTTTAGGTCTAAAAATATACCATGTTTCGACCCTAGTGACCCTAGTGCACACTAGGGTCAAAACAGACTAGTCACCCTAGTCTGTTTTGTGTGTGTGTTTCTATCCCACGATGAATCTCTGACTCCATGGAGGTTGGAGATTATTGAACCCTTAGCCCACCAGTACAATACATTATTATTAACATCCAACCTCCATGGAGTCAGAGATTCATCGTGGGATAGAAACACACACAAAACAGACTTACTATATTATGCAGTCAGTCCTCAACTTACAGCAGAGTTCTATTCTGACAATCTTGTCATCAGTCAAAAATCCTTATCAAACAGTAAGGATATGCTAATAATTAACTACCTAAATTCTAAAATATGTAGGTCCGTTTTTGTTATATTTTAAACCAGTTTTACTGTTTGTTTATAGTGAAATAATATAATGTACAAATTCTAACACAAAATTACTGTATACACTACTTTACTGTATTAAATAACACGAGTGTACAGTATTTCTTTGTGCTTACCATGCTGCTGCTTTATTAATTGGATGATTCACCAAAGAAGATTGGAGAGGCTAGTTCAACATTTTTTTTTTTAAATTCAGGAATTGCAACAAGGCATTATGTGAATTGTTGAATAGATGCATAATATCCACCATTTACATTCACACTACTCTCACAGGCAATGAATTCCATGCTTCTACCACCTTCCAGACAAAAAAAAACTTACTTCTAACATCCTTTTGGAAGGTCTATGCTCACCTTCCAAAAGGATGTTATGTGGGTGAGATAACAGCAGGGGGGGCTTCTTTAAAAATGTGTACATTACATCCAACATAGCCTGCACAGTTTGCCTTGTCTTTTCTGCATAAATTTCTATGGCAATATATGCACCACAAGTCCTGGGAATAGAAAAATATCCAGGACAGAGACATCCTAATAAAGATAGTTCCATATGCACTCCTTTTCTATAACTGAAACTTCCACATATCTGGCCATCTTCTAATCATGCATTGCCATGCATGATTATTTTCTCTAAATGACATGGTAGCTATCTCGTTATGGATTCATCCTTAGATGTTTTCACAATGACAGCTCTTTCACAATAATTTCTTCCATCACATGATGCCTGAGGTTATTATCCCTTTATATATAATTCCTTTCTTTTCTCCTCTATGCTTGCCTCCTTCTAATTAGACACATCTCATTTTTTTTCTGTAAAAAATAAAAAAATCTATTTATATATGCATTTCAAACTTAAATGCTGTAAGAAGTCATGCTGTGTGTTAAAGTTAGTATTATGTTAGATTATTAAATATTAGAGTAATCATGTTTTAAGTCATCTGTATTTTGATTTTAAAGTGTTTACTGCTCTGTTTGTATTAATTAAAATTATATGTATTTCAGATTCGATCTGTCAATTATCTATATTTTCAACAAAAATGAGGTGGATAAAACTTCATGAAGATGACTATGAGCTCTTCAGTGAAGAAATAACTACTGATAAATTTATTTTTTTGAAAACACATCGTGACACTTTTAAAAGAATGTGGAAGGAACAGGTTTGTATTTATTTATTTATATTTACAAACGTATAAAAATACTTTTAAGATTGTTATGTTAAAAATAAAAAAAAATCTCTCTCTCTCTCTCTCTCTCTCTCTATATATATATATATATATTCATGTTGCTATGGTGCATTCCTATTTCAGGTCTTCCTATTTCTGGCTTTCCTCTTTAATGGCTTATAGCTATTTCTAGTTAATGTAAACACCTCCTCTAAGAATGTATATTTTGGATGTTCTCTTCCCTGGTATTTTTTCTTTCTAATATGTTTTTATAATCCTTTGTTATGTCTCCATATGTGTTTCAGGAAATTTCTTTCTTCCTTATGATTGTCTTATTCAATATTTGGTTCTCTTTTATTTCATGGAACTTTTCATTTGTTTTTCTTTCTTGCCAATTTACTCATAGTAATTCTCTCTGACAGTACATTTCAAATGATTCTTTAATTCTTTTCCAGTCTTCTGCTGTAACAGGCCAAGTCACACAACTATATAAGAATTAGTCTCACAAGACAAGTCTCACGGCAAACAAATGTTTTTTACAAATCTTTCCATGTGTCTTTATCATATTTGTAATAAATTATCTCTTTTTCTCTGCTATAGCAATTCTTCTTCTGTTTCTAACTTGTATCTTCCATTTCCTTCAATAGTTCCTCCAAGATATATGAATGATTTTACTTGTTCCATGGTCCAATTCCAATCTTTTAAATCTTCCACCATTATTTTAGTTTTTGCTGCATTTTAGTCCATAATCAGATAAAAGATTTGCCTTCCTAGATAATATCTGTTGATCCTCTGCTAATAAAGCTATATCATTAGGAAAACATATTATTTCATATGTATCCAAGCTCCACCTACAGTTATCCCCCCCCTTATTCCTTTCTTTATTATTTTTGTCATGTTCTTAATTTACATACAAAAAATACAGATGATAATGCACAACCTTGTGTTAAACCTTTCTTTACTTCTGCAGTTGCTCTTCATATTCCTATATTTGTATCTTTATTTTCTGATTGGCATTCTATTATTCTTTTATCCCTCCAGTCAATTACAATTTCTTCATTATTTGAAAAAGCTTGTTCTGTTATACATTATCAGTTGCATGGTTCTTGACAAATACAAAATCCAACTTGCCATGCAAAAATGCACTTGCCCAAGACCCTATTTTTTAATGATAGGTTTCTCAAGAACTCAGTAGGAGTTCTGTTAACTGATTAGTGGTGATGTATCTATGTTTTTATGTAGTTAAAAAGATTTTGTTTAGAAAGTTATTATTATTTTTTTATTCAATTTTGTCCATTCTAATTGAATAAAAAGAATAGTTACTTTCTAAACAAAGAAAGAAGAATAATAGATTGAATTGGCAAGCATATTTGTTGAGTCCTGATCAGATGCCTTTTTCAATTCTGGCTCCAAATAAACTTCAGCTTTTCAGTCTATTCTTCTTCTTAAAACTAATATTGCTTCTCTAGTTCCCTTACCATTCTGGAATCCAAAATGATCTCATCTGAATAACATTCAATTTTTAATTTTATTCTCTGTTTCACTATATTTAGTACAATTTATAAGAAATGATTGAGTAAACTTAATGTTCAATCATTTTTATAGTCTGGTGTATTTGCTTTCTTGGGTACTGTTGCCATCAAACTTTTACAGAACATATATTATGTAGGGTTCAAAAGTTTACAGATCATTTGAAATAGGATCATGTGTAGTTCTGAGCAGAGTAAAAATTAATATGACTTTGAAAATATAAATTTTATGGCACTTTTAGTTCTTTAAGTTGCTATTGCATATCAAAAGTTCCTGGCAAATAAGTCAGCTTTTACTCTTACAGAATACAGAGACAAATGTAAGAAAGCTAAACAGTGTGTAAAACTAGCTAAACAAAAGTCATGGGAGGACTTTGGCAAGAATATAGAAAATAAATATCAAGAAGGTGGCAAAATATTCTTGAGGTTGTTGAAGAAGCTTAGGAATGGAGGAAAGAGTGCTGTAAAAGGAGTTAGAGATGATAAAGGTGACATGAAAACAGGAGAAAAAGATATCCTTGAAGTATGGAGTAATTACTTTGAAAAACTGCTAAATGAAACAAGCAGTGATGACAGCACAGTGATAAAAAACACTGACCAGGCATGCAGTCAGGAATACATATCCATACTTGAAGTAGAAAAAGCCATCAAAGGCTTGAAATGTGGAAAGGCAGCAGGAGTAGATGATATTCGACCAGAAATGCTTAAGTATGGTGGTATAAAAGTCTTACAGTGGCTGCACTGCATAGTTCAGAAAGCCTGGACAGAGGGATGAATTCCCGATGATTGGAGTAGAGCTCTCATAGTACCCATATATAAAAAGGGAAATAAAACTGAATGTGAGAATTACAGAGGTATTTCCCTACTGAGTGTTCCTGGCAAGATCTATGCAAGTATACTTGAGAAACGGTTGAGAAGAATTGTGGAGGAAAAGCTTGGTGAAGAACAAGCTGGATTCAGGCCAAATAGAGGCTGTCAGGATCAGATCTTCACTTTACGACAAATAGTCGAGAAAGCATGGGAATATAACAAAGATCTGTATTTAAGTTTTGTCGATTTGGAAAAGGCATATGACAAGGTGCCAAGAGAGAAGTTATTCAATACGCTGCAGTTATATGGTGTCAATGGGGCATTATATCAAGCAATACTTTATTTGAGTTGTAAGTCAGCAGTTAGAATTGAAGGAAGTACAGGAAGATGGTTTAATGTTAAATCTGGTGTGAGACAAGGATGTACATTATCCCCTTTATTCATTATCTATATGGATCACATTATGAAGGAAAGTGGTATTAAACCTGATATCAAAATTGGAGATGTTAATGTCAGCGCTTTGCTTTATGCGGATGATGTTATACTTCTAAATAAATCCGCTACAAGTCTGCAAGATTCTCTGACTAAATTGAATAGCTGTTGTAATAGATATGGTATGAAGGTCAGCAATAAAAAGACAAAGACAATGAAAATAGGCAGAATCATTGAAAATGTCAACTGTGTTGTGAATGGAGAACCTGTGGAACAAGTAAAACATTTCAGCTACTTAGGCACGATTTTTACTGAAGATAGTAAATTAAATATAAAAATAGACAACAGAATCAGCAAAGCTGGTATGGTGGGAAGTCAATTGAATAAATTCATATGGAATAAGAGAGAAATTAGTCGGAACACTAAATTAGCTGTATACAAGACAGTGTTCAAACCAGTATTAACTTATTGATCTGAGAGCTGAGTCAGAAGTAAAACACTTGACCAAAGACTAGAGACCGCAGATATGAGAGTCCTGAGAAAGATTAGAGGCGTGAACAGATGGCATCAATGGCAATATCATATTAAAAATGAGGGTATTAGGAAAGAACTTGACATTGTCAGCATCCAGGAATGTGTTAGCAGAGCTAATCTCAGGTGGTAGGGTCACTTAAATAGAATGGGAGAGGAAAGGTTAACAAAACAAGTGTTCTCTGCCAGGTTGGCAGGAAAATGACCCAGAGGAAGACCAAGATATAGGTGGATTGATACGGTACAAAGTGCCTTAGACGATAGAAATATAAGATCTGATAATGTTGGAGTCTTGACAAGTAACAGACTGATCTGGAGGAAAATTGTAGATAGGAAGTTAGTAATTATGTAAATTTTTCATGTAGTACTGTCATATCCTGTACACCCCTTGAGGGTACATGGCAGGAATTTGATGATGATGATGATGATGTTGAAGTTGCTATTGGTGGAAAAAATAAAGAAGTTTGTAAACATGTTATTCTTTTAAAATAAGAGTTTCACACATTTAAAGGAAACTAGAATTTATTAAATGCTCCTATATATTTTGCTCAGTGTTGACTTGAGCATCATTTAGGACAAAAACAGAAGAATTGGCTACAGCATTTAACATATGAACACAAGAATGAGTTGCACTGCATGTGTATACATCCATGTATCTCAATCACAACTCAGGGAGTAGGAGGAAACACTATTAAAGTTCCAGGGAAACAGGTATAGTGATGTAATTTTAAAAAATTATAAATAATTAATGGCAACTCCTTCCCAAAACTTAGAGATTGGCATGCATTCTGTTTGAGATTAAGGTGGTGGCATACGACTTCTTGAGATTCGAAAAAAATAAATGATCAAATAAATCTGTTGTAGTGCAGCATCTAGTGTCGATGGCATGAGAAGCAAGGCACAAACATTCTGATTCCACAAATCTTATACAATCTTGATGTTCTTGGATTCTGATCTCAACAGAACAGCAGGTCCAAAATAGCATTTTGGAATGGCTGTATTTGATAAATACCAGGTAAGGACAGAGGTGATCATTTATCCTTAATAGGTGGTAGAAAAGAAGATAATTCTGAGCTGGTTTGAAGGTGGTGTACAGATTATATTTGTGAAGAATTCTTACTATCTGTTCAGAAGTCCCTTTAATGTTGAATATGCAGTATGCAGATCCTTTTAACATCAGATTGTAGTTCTGGCAGAAGGATGATAATTATTGATTACTTTCTGGATTGTGGTTTTGTTATATCCATTAAGTGATGGTGCATTTTTTATTTGATTTGATTCTTCTAATAGAAGAGAAGTAAAAAGAACATTGCATATGCTCTGTGCATGAGGCTTTTAATAATACCTGCCTTTTTGATAATAAAATAAATATGAAAGTAATGGGAAAACTTGGATTATAGAACAGAAATATCATGAAGATATTCATCTTCTACAGAAGTTATTTTTCAAATTCCATAATAATGCTTTTTGCTTAGCTTGTATTACAAAGGAGATTGAGAATCTGTGGAAAGGTGACAATAAAGACAATGTAATTGTGGTATTACATACAACAGACTAGGAACAGAGGATTTTTTTATGTTAGGAAATCAAAATGCGTGTAGGAGGATCATGTCTGATCTGATGTGCAAAATGCACCTTACAACAAATGTCCTCATAATCACACAGTGATTTAGACAGAAGAGCTTGGATCACAGTTAAAATCTAAACAGTCTGTTATTCCCCAGATTGAAGAAAGTCCTAATACCCATGAACAGGAAATACATTCTATCCAGTTATGATAAATGTGTCTGTCTGTTAATTGCAAGTCTTATATAATATGCCATCCTGGTTGTTGAGGAAATGTGTATATATCTTAACACAATACTCCCTCCATAGATGCTAAGATTTATGTATAAGATTTATTTATACATAGATGTTCTGCCATTGCTTAGAATCAATACCTTTTCAGTGGAAAGACATGCTTGAAAAAGATATTCTCAAATTGCAGGTCTTGCCTTTTGATGATCTTTGCTTTACTTTCAATATTAATAAGATTTTGGTAATATGGGAACATAGTAGACAAATCCTGCTAGACTTTATAAACTTTTTGAACAATAATGGAACACAAAACAAGATGTTACATTTCCTTTCATCATCATCAAATTCCTGCCATGTACCCTCAAGGGGTGTAGAGGATATGATAGTACTACATGAAAAATTTCCTTTCTTTGGAATCTTAATTAAAAAGAATGATCAGTGCTTAAAATTTCCTTGCAGTGAAGTGCTAGTTTTTTTTTTTTTCCCCCAAACTACATCATTTTTGGAATTTGAAATGGGGGAACCAGTTAAAACATTTATGTACCATACCATGTTGATAGTAAAAGAGCCTGTGGCATGGTAAGATGAACTCTAAGTATATAGATGTACTTTAAAGGATAGCTAAAATAAAAAGCACACGTTATTTGATTCTCCATGATTATCTTTCCCCATGAAGCAGCTGCACTACAAATTGTAAAGGAACAGTAACTCTGAAATTTATTTGTGTTTATGCCACCCATAATTATTTTTAAGAGGGTAAAGTGCTGTTATTATTATGTAATACCTCCAAGAATCATCATGGGAAAGCATTTCGCACAACACAACCCACTATTCATCTACACTGTTTAATCTTTCATCTATGCATTACTTCACTTCTTTCCACATACTCATAATATTTTTGTCTGTTAATTGCATATGCTCTCTTGTTTGAAGTGACATTTAAATTAAATTACAACAATCTTTCAATTCCATGTTTTTGGAATAAGCATCTGTTATGTATAAAATAACTTGTTGGTGCTGCATTCCATATATATTACAGACAGGATAGTCTTGAAGGCAAGAAAATAAAAAAGGAGCATATATGAATGTTGCACGTCATAGGAAAGAAAAACTAGAACTCTCCATTACATGCCATTGAAAAGTCACATGAAGTGAATTGAAATTTGACAGTCTCCAAACACTGATAATCATTCTCACATCTTTATATTCCTTTCCATGAAACTCGATCATGGAATCCAACAATCCTGCTATCCAAATAGTGAGGTAATCTTCCTGGGCAACCACTTCCACAATTCCAACTGGCTCCCCTATTCCAACACCACTGACTAAGCTGGTCGAGAAGCAGGCAGTTTTCAATAATTAATGACATCTTTTCCTTGCTCTGACTATTGTTTCTTCATCTGATCCTAACACTTCCTGTGAACAAATTACAGAAGTAATTCTCACTGGCATGAAGATCTTCATCCCCAGTTCAAGGCATTATCCTCATTTCGCTTTCCAAGCCCTGGTTCAATCAAAAGTGTACCAAAGCAGTCTTCTGTGAAGAACTCCAGCCTCATACTCTGCCTGCACCAAGCACCAAAGCACTCAGTGTGTAAATTAGTCATCATCAGATCCAAACCTGATTTCATAAAGGCCATCAGCAAAAAAAAAAAAACTGTCCAAGTGGAAGCCGTGCCTTCCATGCTAAGGCTGTTGGATGCAATTTCTGCTCTCCTGCACTTTCACCTCTCACTCTCATCCAGATGGTTCCAAAAATCCAAATGGCAATTCTGGGAGTGGCATACTCATCTATAGTTCTCAAAATATAGAATTAAAAACAACCAACAGTATAGGATAAACTTACACCATGCAGAATTAATAGCCATTAGCACAGCACTGCAGCATTTGGATAAACAAAACCAAAAGGAATTTATATTTTTTCACAGATTCCTTAGCAGCCCTTCAAGTTATTAAGAAATGCTGCACTAGTCACCAAGAAATACTTAGAGACATATCAAAAAACATAAACTACACAAGGATTCTGAAATAATTTTTCAATGGATTCCATCCCATGTGGGATTAAAGGGAAATGAAACTGTAGATGAAGTAGCAAAAATGGCTGCAAGATCAAGTGATACCACAGATTTCGATCTTTTAAAACTATCAAAAAGAAAACAGAAAGAATGACTCTCCAGGACATGACTCACTCACCACTGGTGTTCAGCAGAAAAACCAGGAGCTACCATCAACTCCAAGTTTAATCGCTATGCCACTACCATGATCTCCTGCCCCAAGACCAGCCACACAAGTTCAATCAAGTTTAGCAATGGCATAAAAGTCTTCCCCATCATATGCCTGCTTTAGTTTTTCGACAAAAAGAAATCAGGAAATCAGAAATCAATTCCAAAGACATTGGATACTAAAATGTCTTTGGTCTTGGAATCTCTCCTATTGTTTTCAAACATTGTGCTCCAGAATTAACACCCATCCTACATCAACTCTACAACCTACTATACATATCTGGTACTTATCCCAATGCCTGGAAGCAATCTCATATCCATTGTATTCCAAAAAAAAGGGTGATAGAAGTCAACCATCAAACTATCCACCAATTGCCATCACCTCAGTCCTCTCCAAAAGAATGGAGAAAGTCATCAATAGCCAACTCCTCCACTACTTAGAATTCTACCAATTAATCAGTGACCACTAGTATGGATTTCTCCATTCGAGATCCACAATTAATTTTGTAGCTTACATCACCCACAACTGGACATATGCCATGGAAAGGTTCAGAGAAACTTGTGCTACCCTTGACATTTCCAGAGCCTTCGACCTTGTGTGGCATCATCGGCTGCTCAACAAATTGCAATCCTTTGATTTCCTTTTCACTCTGTGTAATTGGGTAGCCAGCTTTCTTGCTGGTCATTCTCTGCAAGTCATGGTAAATGGTTCCCTCTCTTTGAGCTTCACCATCAATACCAGAGTGTCTCAAGGCTCTGTTCTATCACTTACCCTCTCTTGTTCATAAACGACCTACTCACAATCACCACTAATCTTGTCCACAGCTTTGCTGATGATAGTACTCTCCATAGTACTCATCCTACTCATTTGACAAACCATGCACTACAGGATCATCTACAATCAGTGCCCTAAACACTGATATTCATATTATCATTCAGTGGGGGTGAAGACATCCTTGTTATGTTCAGTGCCACAAAACACAGTCTTTTCATTTCCCTTGCAAAAGAGATCCTAGCTCAGCTACACTTACCCTCAGTAATATACGTATATATCACCAGACAAGATCAGACACTTTCAGTTGCATCTGTTAATACAAGAAGCAGCTGCCCAATATCTCTTTACTATCAACCAAATGAACTGAACCTGCTTCTCCTGTTCCTCTTTTATTCCATCTGCCTCTGTCCTTTGGAACTGCCTTCCTCATGAAGTATTCCCAAACAATTACAACTTGCAGCTTTTCAAAAAAAATCAACAAACTTCTATCTCAGTCCTCATTTGCATCCCACACATAGCACTGATGTGTTTATAGGTCTCTTGACTTCTTGTGTATGGTATCTATATATATATTAAAAAGTCATGCCTTACTGCCACTTCCCCCTCCCACCCTTGTGGCTGCTTGTATAGGATCATGCTACTCAGTCCTACAGAATACAGTGCAAGAAAACAAAACTTCTGTACAGAAGCAGATGTAAAGTAGAGAGAGTTTTCTTCAAAATTTCTCCATCAGTTGAATAAATGTGATTACCTTACTCTTTCAGAACTCTGAGATACAGTTATCATGAAATCTTCAGCCTTATAACTGCCAGAAGCATTTCACCATATGCATGTCTTGGCCCATCAAGTGTTATCTGTATCCAGAAAGTTGACTGTTATGGATCTCTAGTGAGATCCATAATGTGCAGCAGAAAGATAAGATGGTGAGGACCTAATCTCTTCCATCTTGCAGTTAGTCTCCTATGTCTATAGATATGTTTGCTCAAGGGGCTAGTTTGCCTCTTTTGAAGGAGGAAAAAACCCTCCACCTCTGTATGAGACCAGCTAACTTACCATTTGATCAAAAACACTTATAAATGTTCCTCTTATCATAGACAGGATTTGAACCTGTCTTTCCAACCAAAGAGCTTGGCTATACCAACTGAGCTATGACGACGCTTGATCAAGTGCATAGAGGACTATATTTAATTAAATTTATATTCCTATAAATTAAGAAATTCTATTCTTGTTTAATCCTTAATCCAAGTTTAAACAAACATACCATATATTCCGGCATACAAGTTGACCTGGCGTATAAGTCGATATTGGAATTTTTTGAGTTTATTTGAGTTTTTATAGAATACTCGTTGTATAAGTCGACTCAAAAAATTTCTTTAAAAATAAAAATTACGACAGTTTTAAGTAAAATTTTTATACAGACATCAACTGCTAGGATCATAACTGCCTTTTTAGTCCTTCCATTCTTTGTTTTAGCAAAAGATATAACATACCTAGTTGACAAAAGAAATTTTATTTCGTATTGACCAGTTGACCAATAGTGAACTAAAGTGCAATGGCTCCTTTTAAAAGAATGAAATATGACGCGAGTTTTAAGTGCAAAGTGATTAAATTTGCAAAGAAAATACTGTGTTTCTGCGTGTCAGTTCAGAGTAAACAAAAAACTAGTTCGCGATTGGAGAAAAAATGAAACTTTAACAATGAAAATGCCAAAAAAATAAGTACGCATTACGGAAAGGAATTTGTAAGTGAACCTCCTATTCTGAAAAATAATGTTGCGGATTGGGTCGAGAAAATCCCCAAAATGGACTCATTATAACGAGAAATAATATTTGTTTATTTGCTTTGTAGTGGGGCAAAGCAAATAAAAAGGACAGCGAAAACTCAAAGCTACAATGAGTTGGTGTAGCCGGTTTATGGAAAGGAAAAATTTAGTGCTTCGACTAAAAACGAAAATCGCACAGAAGCTGCCAAAGGATTTGGATGATAAGTTATTAAGTTTTCAAAGATTTATAATTGCTAAAAGAAAGCAAAAATATTATTTATTGTCTGAAATCGGAAATATGGATGAAACTTTAGTCATGTTTGACATGATCGAGAATAAAACATTAAAATTGAAAGGAAGTAAAACTATTTCTTTAAAAACAACTGGACATGAAAAAAGCCATTTCACAGTTGTACTTGCTTGTATGGCTGATGGTACTAAATTAAAACCTATGATAATTTTTAAAAGACAAACAATGCCAAAGATCAAAATTCCAAGAAACGTTTTTGTCCATGTTCATTAGAATGGTTGGATGGACGAAGCAGGTGTTAAGCTGTGGATAAAAAATATTTGGAATACACGACAAGGTGCATTAAAAAATCCAAACAGTCTTTTAGTGTGGGACATGTTCAAATCCCATTTAACAGAGAGCACAAAATCTTTATTAAGAGAGAATAATACTAATATGGCAGTGATTCCAAGTGAGTTAACTTCACTAGTGCAACCGTTGGATGTTTGTATAAACAAGCCATTTAAAGACAGTTTACGAAAACAGTGGAATCCGTGGATGCAAGAAGGAGAGAAAAGTTACACAAAAGGAGGACAAATGTGACATGCATCTTTGGTAACTATGTGTGAATGGGTAGCAAAAGCATGGGATGAAATAAAACCAGATACAGTAATAAAATATTTTAAAAAATGTGCTATATATTGATGCTAAATCTGATGGAGAAAATGAATACAATTTATATGATGATATATCGGAAGAAATTACAGAACCAGAGTACAATGAACTTTTCATACATTCAGACAGTCAAAATTAAATTTTAATTATGTAGTTACCTACTTATTTTCTTTTGTAAATAAATAATTATATAACATGTAAATATTTTTTTCTGTAAATAAATTTGATATAAGTTGAAATATTTTTACTTAAGATGAAAAGCCAAACGGCTATTTTTTTCTGGCGAGGTTGATAAGTTAAGGGGATAAAAATCCCTTATTGTTTATCAGCCAGTAAGCGAAACTAAGATCGAAAACTACGATCTGTAACGTTTCATGCCGACGAACTGTCGGCGTATCCAAGCGTAAGTGACCACTTGGTAGTGCCACATCACGGCAACTCGTTGCAAAGGTGGAGCAAGATCCCTCACTGTTCTTGATATTTTCTCATAATGTAAAAACACACAGCTCTTAGGAGATGTAGTACTGTTTTACATTATGAGGAGAGGTCACTACCCAGACCGGTTTCAACCTTTTTTGAGGTCTCATCAGTGAGTAGCTAGACCTAGAATATCAGAGTTTAAGTGAAAAGAACTTACATACTTTTGCTATACAATTGCCAGAAAGGTGTGTCACTATATTATATTATAACATAGTATAACTAAGATGAAAAGCCAAACGGCTATTTTTATCCCCTTAACTTATCAACCTCGCCAGAAAAAAAAGCCAAACAGCTATTTTTTCATACAAACAGATCGTAGTTTTCGATCTTAGTTTCGCTTACTGGCTGAAAAACAATAAGGGATTTTTATCCCCTTAACTTATATTTTTACTTATTTACTCTTTTTTTATATTGCTAATAAATTTAACAGAGTATGATAAATACTATTTTTTCTTGGAAAGCAGTCAATTTTTGACCCAGCGTATAAGTTGACCTAAAAAATTTGGTACTTTTTTTTTCAATGCTGAAAAGTTGACTTATACGCCGGAATATACAGTAGTTTGTGTGTGAAGTATATCTTCATGACTAGGCTACTTGTACGTAGAACCTAATGACTTCACAGTAATTACCTTAGTTTTCTTATTATAGAGTTGTATTATGCACACTCAAAAGGATGTGTGTTTTGCATTATGGAATACTAAGGCAATTAATATGAAGCCATTTGCTTCTATATACAATTAGCTTAGTCATGAAGATACTTCACATGCAAACTTTGTTTGCTTACTTGGAATGAGGATTAAACAAGAATATAATATTTGGCGAGTTTAATATAATTATAACCAAGTGAACAAACTCTCTATAATGCATAGAGGATGCTAATGATTGGTGCCTCTATATCATCAGTGACTTTCCTTTGTAGCATCTTGCATGTGCTTATCATTTAAATGTCTCCAAAAGTCAGAAAGCTTAAACAGATGTAGTGATAATAATTAAATTCAGTTTAATTATTATTATGGTAGTATCTTCATAGGGCCAGAAGACATTGCAAGAGATCTATCCTATGCTAACCGTTATTCACATAATAACTGTTATACCTTTCCTTAAACTCATTCACAGAAAATTCATCATGGGAAAATTCTTTGTGGACAGTTCATCATGAGAAAATCGAAATAATATTGTAGTGATACACATATGAAAAACAAATACAAGGTGATGGGAGGAGACTTCCACATCACTTGTAAGAAATGCAGAGAACCGACTGAGGCTTCTGACCTAATGTCCAATCCTCACCTTCATATGGTGAACCTCATTACTAGATGTCCACTGGGTACTGAATGAACAAGTATCTGCTGACAATTTTGGAGTTAGCTGACCAAATTGTACTCTGTATTGGCTTAAACAGTAAATAACATGATGGTGCAACATGAGATTTCATGCCGGCTGAGGGTGTCGTTCGGTTAAACAAGGTCCATGCTGTTTTTATATGGGAACCAGTGTTAGCAGTGGAAAGTCAGCTACTGGAACAGATGCAAGCTCAGCATCTAGAAGAAGAGCAAACCAAATATCAGAACTGAAGATGGCCACCATCAATATAAGGAGCATCAATTAAAAGGAAATTAAGCTTGCAGAAAAACTGGAAAAGTACCATGTGGGCATAATTGGCATGGCATCACTGAAACAAAAATGACAAAAACAGGTGAGATCTTACTAAATAATAAGTACAGGATGTTATTATCATCATCAATAGACCTCCATGAAATCAAGACTCATCATGGGAGGTCCCACTCTCAGATTCACAGCTCATCATACCTCGACTTAAATGCATTCGCTGTCCCTGCATTCACCACACTCTCAAGCAATGCATTCCAATCACCCACCACTCTCCATGCAGAAAATTCACTCCTCACCCTGTGGCTTATACCCACCTTATACAGTTTCCAGGGATGGTCTGTCATTCTCCTCCCTGTCTCCAGACATTCTTTGAAAAATCTCATCCACACTAATGGAGTAATTACCCTTTACCAACTTATGCATCTCGATCATGTCACCCTCTTCCTTCTATCCACTAGGCCCTGTAATTTGAATTCTCTCAATCTGTCCTCATATTTCACATTCCAGAGACCAGAAACCAACTTAGTCAATCATCTCTGAACCATCTCCAACATTTTATCATCCTTTTAAAAACCTGGCAACCAGATCTGTACACAGTAATCCATATGCAGCCTGATCAAAGCCTTGTACATTGAAATCAAAACATCCTTATTCCTATAAGGATGTTTTGATTTCAATGTACAAGGGGAAGGAACTAATGATGGTGAGCGAGTAGGTGATATACGAGGAACTGAGTAAACTTGATGTCAACAAGGCCATGGTATATCACCAAGTGTCCTGAGGAAATGTTTCAGGGAGTTAACATTATGTAAATATTGGAAAGGGTTTAAATGGCGATGTACAGTTTTTTTTGCAGATGATGCAAAGTTGGAGAGAGAGTTACGAGAAGTAGAGCAGATGCAGCTTTTCAAGAGGACCTAATAGACTGACTGAATGGGTAAATTTGTGGAGATGTCAGTTTAATGATGCAAACAGTAAGGTTTTAAAATTTGGGAAGCAAAGATGGGATGCAGAATACAGAATTCATGGGATATTTTAGATCATTCTGCTGAAATTGTGAGGACAACACAATGGATTATGGGAATGATGTAGCAAAGATTCAAAGAAAAGCCTCATTGACCATGTTGTCGTTTATAGTGATATCTTCATGGTGGTTCAGGATACAAGCATGTACAGAAGATTGAAATTGGATGACCATCACTTAGTTTTAAGTAGGATAAAACTGAATACAGACATGGATAGACAAATAAGCTATATTCTGCAAGGAGCAGCATGGATTTACTAAAGGAAGGTCATGTTTTAACAGTTTGCTCATATTTTATAACAGTGTTACTATTGAGCTGGATATAAAGGTAATAGATACACTATGATAATGTTGGTTTTTGCTAAGGCATTTGATATGATACCACACAAAAGGCTGGGATTCGGATTCGAATATAAACTCTTGAATATGGGATTCAGATTCGAATATAAACTCTTGACTTCTTTCTTTTCTTTTCTTTCAATCTCAGGGGCAATCTCTTTTTATATTCTAGTTTTGCTTTCCTTACCATACTAGTCACTCTCCTGGCCTGAGTCTTATTTTCTTCATGCATCTGTTCTCCACACTTCTCCTAATAGCTCTTCAATAACCTCGTTTTCACCTGCAGTTCCTGTTTGATATCGTTTGTCATCCACTTTACACCAAATTGTGTTCTCTTCTTCACTTGCAGTATACAACTTGCTATTGCTACTAATAGATATTAGGGTGGTCTGACATGTTCTCTGCTTAACAATGAAAAAAACGAATTTATAATTTCAAATTTTTTTTTTCAACATAATCTTCCTTAAGACTAATACATTTATTCCAGAAGAGATGCTCCAGCACCATTATCCCATCCCTATAGTGGTTCTCAGTAAGATCTGCAAAATACCCCTCTATAGCTGCAATCGCCTCTTGATTCAAAGAAAAACGCTGACCAGCAAGGAAGAGTTTTAGTTTCGGGAAGAGATAAAAGTCAGAGGGGAGCCAAATCTGGGGAATAGGGTGGATGTTCCAACAATTCATAGTGCAGATTCCTTAATTTTCCAATTGCCAAAACACCTTTGTGGGCAGGTGCATTGTCCTGATGAAAGATTATTTTTTTCTTTTGGAAACCGGGTCTTCTTTTCTCATGAATTTTTTCGTCTAGTCTGGTTAAAAGATTGGAATAATATTCCCCAGTTATTGTTTTACCCTTTTCACGATAATTAATAAACAAAATGCCTTTAGCATCCCAAAACATCGATGCCATGACCTTTCCTGCTGATGAAACAGACTTTGTCTTCTTCAGTGCTGCACAGCCAGCTTCTGTCCACTGTTTTGACTGCTGTTTGGATTCTGGTGTGTAATGGTGAATTCAAGTTTCATCCATAGTAATAAATCAACGCACAAAATCAGTTTTTTATTCGTGTTAAAATGCTCTAAGCACTGTTCAGAGATTTTCATGTGAGTGTGTTTTTGATCTGCTATGAGCAAGCACAGCATCCATCTTGCACAAAGCTATTTCATTTACAATTCTTCATGCAATATACATCCTACATGTTCTTTTGAAATGCCTATAGTCTCAGCAATTTCATGCACGTTGACTTTGCTGGTCATCCATATCATATCGTACACTTGATCAATGATTTCTGGTGTTGTTACACTTTTTGGACGTCCTTCACGTGGATCATCTTCAAGGCTGGTACAGCCACGCTTAAACTTGGCAGTTCATTTCTTAATTGTCAAAAAACAAAGGAGAAGAGCGCCCATAAAATTTTGTGACCTTCGAATGAATTTCTTTTGGTGTTAAACCTTCTTTTACAAAGAATTTTATAACCTCACGATACTGAATTTTATCCATTTCAAGAGATACTGCAGACTTTTGCTTCAGACCTGTATAAACAAACTACTTGATAGAATGACTTGCAATTTCACAAGGATGTGTTTAGGATGTACATTTCTTCACAAGTTCCCATGCACCAATGATATCTCACCCTTCCATTTCCTCCCTCCATGGAACTGTCTCAAGCTAATATCCAAGACTCTTATAATCACCTGCCCTATAATTCTATATACATTCCTTTCTCTTTGATATTCCTGCATGCCCATTATTCATGCAGTCACCCAATTGGAAAGAATGACCACACGGTGACTCTTTCCAACTGGGGAATAGAGATGCCATCTCAGTTGTAATCAGGTCCTCTGATGCTATGACCAAATCTAAAACTCTTGAACTTCATGTTCCTTCTACTACATGTTGTCTAAGACATTTGTTTCTGAAGAATTTCTAAAATTGCATTCTTTATTACTACCACATGCAGTTTTCTCTTCCCAGTTTATACTGCTGTAATTAAAATCTCCCATAACAATCATTCTTTTTGCAGTTGCCAACAAGCTCACCTACCTAAACATCTTCTGCTCTTCACTCTGTATGCTTCCTTCCCCCACTAAACATCCTGTCTTGCCCACCTCTACCTCACATCATATTCTTTCAAAACCATTAGTGCCATTGTCCTCCAAATCCTCCACTCTGAGAGGACATAAATCATCACTTATCATAAGCAGTACTCCACCACCACATTTTCCCTTCTTATCCTGTCGAAAAATGCTGTACCATGCTACTTCTATTCATGTCAGTATACCATCTTCTGTCAACAATGTATCAGTGATCCCAATAATCTTTGCACAGCTGATGCTATCAGCACCACCAATTCCTCTCCTTTATTTCATATACTCCTGGCATTAGTATAAATAATAAAGGCATTTTCACTGTTTCTGTAGTCTGTTTTTACAGACTTCACTGGATTCAGCATTACCCGATGTATTCCCCTTTCTCCCAAGTGACTATTCCTGCAAGTGGCCACTCCTGGTACCATCTACACTGATAATTCTAGTTTCCGTGCATCGACATGACTTGTTCGGAGAACAACATTCTTTCCAGATGCCTACTTCTTTCATCTTTCAAATACAAGCCGTCTTTCTCTCTCTCTCCCCCCCCCTCCTCCCCATACAGTTCATTTCTGTCCTCACATGCACTCTAAGTATCCACGTAATCCATGCTTCTCTTTCGACACATTCTGGATATTGTACTATTCATTATTGATGCTCTTTTCTGCTGCTCAGCATTATCATACCAGGGCAATGTACTCACTAATTTCCTCTCTCAGTCTTCTTTCATACCATCTCAAGCATGAACCTCAGATATCTTGCCACCTGATTCCCATTGTCTCTCAAGTTGTTTGTGCCCACCATCACAAACATCTCATTCACCCTTTCGCCTTGCTTATTTGCCATGGTCATATTATCTATCATTCCTCCAGGCAAACACTTCTCTGGCATTCTATCTGCTACACCACAGATCATCAAGTCTCCATACATCACATCTCAAACCACTCTGTTTCTTCCTTGCTTGCCTGCATCTCTTATTTTCTCTCTCTCTCTCCCCTCTAACACTTTCTTTCCTTGCCCCCCCCCCACACACTTACTTGCCATTATGCCATCTCTCCCCTGGTTCCTGCACTGCCTCGCCTTTCTCTCATTCCCTCTCTTTCACTGGTTCTCCTATTCTCTCCCCTTCTGTCATTCCCATAACTCTCTCACTCTTACTCTGATTCACTTTGCATTTTTTGTTTCCTATCACCTAATTTCTTCTTTCACACTTCTCAACTTGTTCCTGAGATATTCCATTTTATCTTTCAGTACATTTCTCTCTCTCTCTGCAAGCTACTTACTTTGGCTTGACATTCATCCTCCCAATCAACACCATCTTTGAAAACTTCATGATGTTTCGAACATACTACACTCACTACTTTTATATTTTTTATTCACAGTGTGCTTGTTTTCCTCATCCTCTCTCACACTACTCATCTCTCTCCCTCTCTCTCGGTCAGTATTCATCTGTTTCTGGTGTAATGCTGTCAAGGTCTGTTATGGTAATTTCTAAATCACAAAGTTGTTCCCATTTTCTACATTTTTGCAGACTTACACCCCCTAATTTCTTACCTGCGATATTTCTAATATCTGGGATGCACACATGCTGCAAGCACTGCTTTTCACAGAATCCTATAGTATGTTATACAAAATGTAGTAGCCCTTAAATGGGGACAGACCTGTTGATAAGCCATTGGCAGACTGAGTTGCAGCTGCCACCATTATTTAAACACTGCACAAAGAATGCTACAAACTATACTGAGATATTATTTTTAACTACAATTCCCAATTACAAACTACCCACAGACTATACGTCACATCTAGCTTAGATTCCCTATAATTTAAAATAAAAATTAAAAAAAAAAAAAAAAAAATCAGCTAACGCCTATTTGTTCCCGTATAGGGAGTAGGCTGGGCCGTTTACCCTGTCTAATTTTTGGAGACTGAGTGGGCAGTTCAATCTCCACTGGTAGCCAATCAGAGAGATAGCTGGCCCAAGGCTATCATTGATCCATCGGTACGCAGTGAAGAAGGCGGCAAGCTTGTGCCGCCATCTCATGGTCCCTAACCCTAACACAATATTTTTTAATGTCTGAAAATAGTGTGGGTTCGACGGTCGATTTTCTTGAGTTTATGAGACGAAAAACCCGAGTTTCTAGGAGAAAAAAACCTGCTAGCCCGTGCCAGAGATCGACTAACTCAGGAACCAGTCGAAAAAAGGCTTAGAAAAATTTCCTCTAGTCGGCGACTAGATTTGAACCACCAAATCCTTTCTTCATGCGGTCAAGTGCCGTAGAGTGCAAATGCCACTTCTACTGAGCTACACAGGCTCTTCTAAAAAAAAAAAAAAATTAAATTTTATTTATTTTTTATTTTAAAATAAAAATTCTAATAAATAATAACAAAATCTTATCTTTTTTTTTGCTTCTATCTTGTAACATGTCCGGCTGTAACCTCACCCTCTGATGCACTCAGTTAAATCTAGAAATAGACAACAGAATAAGCAAAGCTAGTCTGGTGGGGAACCAGATGAATAAATTTATATGCAATAATCGAAAATTAGTCAAACACTAAACTAGCAGTGTATACAAGATAGTGTTCAAACCAATTTTAAGTTATGGATTTGATTGTTGGATTAGAAATAAAGTCCTTGAACAAAGATTAGAAACTACACAGATAGTATCAGTGGCAGAATCACATTAAAATGAAGACATTAGGAAGGAACATGACATTATGTGCATTCAAGAATATGTGAATAGGACTAATCTAAGGTAGCATGGTCACTTAAATAGAATAGGTGGGGAAAGGTTTGCAAAATAACTGTTTGATGCCAAGATAGTAGGGAAAAGACCCAGAAGACCAAGGTCAAGGTGGATTGATTGAGTCAGAAGTGCCTTAGGAGGACGAAATGTTAGATACAACAGTATCGAAGTGGTGACAAGTAATAGACTAATTTGGAGGAAAATTTGCTAGGAGATTAGTAATAATGTAAACTTATTCATGTAGTGATGTCATTTATAGCCTGAATACCTCTTGATTGTGCATATCAGGAAATTGAAGATGATAATGAAATATTTTAGAAAATATAGTTTCTTTCTTTCTTTCTGTATAATTTATTTAATTAGATTTTATTTAGCTCTTTTATAATATTTTTATTTTACAAAAAGCAAAATTAATATTTTGTATTTTACTAATTGGTGAGTTCCCTTATTTTTTTAAATTTTTTTATTTATTTTTAACAAAACTGTTAGGGAGTAAGAGCACCAAATTGAAGAATGTTTATTTTTGTAACCAATCACTGTTTTTCTCTGGACTTAAGACACACATACAGATGTGATTTTTAAATTGAACTAATGCAGAGGATTCAACTATAGGATACACAACTATATTAATTAAATAACTTTAATTAATACTTCCATGCATTGTTGATTTTTTCTTTATTCTGTTTGTTGGTTTCCAGTTTTTAAAAAGTTCACTTGTTCTATGATGTGCAAGGTTGGCTCATTTTTTTTTTTTTTTTGGTAAGATTTTCTTGCCACCTAATTTTTAAAGGAACTATTGTATTCCTTAGTCCACATATGATTTTAGCTGCATTTTTCTGAATTTTTATAAGCTTGTCTAAACTGGTTTGTGATGTTTGCATCCAGATTGGCGAAAGTAAAAGTTACATATACCTCTATTATCCATCTCATAATTCCATTATGAGATGGATAATAGAGGTATATGTAACTTTTAAGGTTTTTAGCATCGGCTCCCCACTCTTTACTTGAGATGCTCTTCATGATATTTAGTCTTCTTTTTGCTCTGACTGCAACATTGTTGATATGTTTATTGAAGCTTAGCGATGGATCCAGAGTAGCTCCAAGGTATTTGTGGTTTTCATTAAATGTAATTAGTTGACTGTTTAGCTTAATCTTTGGTCTCCACTTTCTGATGGTTATTAATAGTAAAAACACAGATTTCTGATTTAGTAGAGTTAATTTTGATTTTTTGGTTTTCACAGTACGTAGCTAAACTTTCAATAGCTTTGTTTAAGTGACCTTCTGCTGTTTTTAGATTGTTGTGAGCTGAGAATAGGACTAAATCATCAGCAAACATAGCTATCTTTGTTTCTTTATTTATATTTTTATCTAAGTCATTCAAGTAGATGGAAAAAAGGAGTGGGCTCAAAATGCTACCTTGAGGGAGTCCCTGTCTTATTTTCACTTTCTTGGAAAAGGTATTATTTATTCTAACTTGAATTGTTCTATTTCTTAGAAAGTCATAGATCCAGTTAAGAACTTTCCTTTCTATTTCAATATTACAAAGTTTAGGAAAAGTTTCTGCCTCCACACTTTGTCAAAGGCATTGCTAAAATCTATAAAAGCTGCAATGGTGGATTTAGTAGGTTTGGTCTGGAAGTTATCTTGAATTGTCTTCGTTAAGTAGAAAAGTTGATCAGTTGTCGAGTGATTTCTTCTAAAGGCAGCCTGAAAATGTGGTAGTATACTATTTTTGTTTAGATAGTAATTCAAACATTGGAGTATCATTTTTTCCATTAATTTACCTGGAATTGAAGTCAGTGAAATTGGTCTATAACTTCCTGGTTGGTCGTGCGGTTTGTTAGGCTTTAACATTGGTATGATTGTGGCTGTCTTCCAGTCTTTTGGAACTTTTCCTTGTTTTAGGCTATTGTTGTATAGGCAAATTAGCCAAACTAGGGCTAGGGAAGGAAGATGTTTGATCATAATTCCTTGTATGTTATCTGGTCCACATGATTTATTTATATCTAGTCTCTCTAAGGCATCTCCCAATTCAGAGATTGTAAATGGATCCCAGAATAGTTTGTTTTAATATTTTGAGGAGTTTGCAGCATTTTTCTGCTGTCGAGCCTATTTTGATATTTGATGGTCTTTCCTAGTTTCATCTCTAGTTTGCTTATATTTTGAAAATGAAAGGCCAAGGTATTTGAGATCTCCCTATCTCTAATTTTAATATATTTCCATCTGATCTTTTAGCGTGTTAGTCTCACTTGCCTTTGGTAGGTTCTCTTTGTAAATTAGCAGATCATAGAAAATAAAATTCCCTTGGATTGTCCAAATAAAATAGCCGACTACCCAACATTTCCTCCAAATCAAGACAGGAAAAATATTGTTATCAATTCTGAAATAGGGAAATATGAGGAAAAAAGCCTAGAAAACCCTGAAATCTTGAGATCATTAGCCCTTTCAAAAATAATGGAATATGGACCTGATTCAATAAAGATCTAAACAGATGGCTCCAAAAATCTAAATGGCAAATCTGGGAGTGGCATACTGATCTATGGCTATCATAATATAGAACTAAAAACAACTAACAGTACTGAATGCAACTCATACCATGCAGAATTAATAGCCATTAACAGAGCACTGCAATATTTGGACAAACAAAACCTGAAGGAGTTTATATTTTTCACAGATTCCTTAGTGACCCTTCGAGCTATTAAGAACTGCTACACTAGCCATCAAGAAATACTTAGCGACATAGCAAAAAACATAAACTAGCTACATAAGGATTCCGAAATAATCTTCCAATGGATCCCATCCCATGTGGGATTAAAGGGAAACGAAACTGCAGATGAAGTAGCAAAAATGGCCTCAACATATTTACAGATTTACAGATACCACAGATTTCGATCTTTTTAAAACCACCCAAAAAGAAAACATAAAAAGAACAATTCTTCAGGACATGACTCACCACTGGTACTCAGCAGAAAATCCAGGAGCTACCATCAACTCCAAGTTTAATCGCAGTGCCACTACCATTAACTCTCACCTCAAGACCAATCAAGTTTAGCGATGGCATAAAAGTCTTCCAACCTGCAAAATCTGTAACATTGAGGAAGCATCACCAATGCATTTGCTAAACTGTATGAATATTTTCAAATGTGAACAGAAAAGGTGTTGTATAAAATACATGAACTCGACCTCTATGATCTGGTGTAATAATACCATGGGATAATAAATAATAAAAAAAAAAAATTAATACTTCCAATACTTCGGTAATGTTACATTACCATCTTCAGGGAACATAAAAATTAATGAAATGTGCACGCAGGCACTAACATTGAACAAATATGGCTGAAGACAACAACTGAAGTCAGTCATAAAGGGTGCCACCTAGTGGGCCAAATTTGGGGAGGCTTGCATTCTTAGCCTCCCCAAATATGGGAGGCTAAGAATGCAAGCCTCCCATATTTGGGGCAGTCTCATGCATCCAAATTTATTGAGATTTGGGGAGTTTCTTAAAGCTGAGGCTGATTCTAAGAATAATCTCTCATATTTAAACTTGATGCGGTGTAGTAAGGAGGCTTTCTTCCAACGTATTTATGGCGGGTGTCCAAAGCATGGTCAGCAAGTCCTGAGTGGCTGTAATGGTGGAAACAGATATAATCCTATGTTCAGATATCCTGATATTAGCTGTCCTGCCTGTTTGGCCATAGTAAGACAGTTCACAACTACAAGGGACCTGGTAAACTCCAGGTTGCTCTAGAGGAAGTGGCTGGTCCTTGGGAGAGCGAATAAGAGATGCCAATTTTTTATACGGTTTGTAACAGGTTGTCAAGTCATATTTTTTTAGGATTTTAGTTAACTTTTCAGAAGTACCCCGAATATAAGGAATAGTGATAGATTTAGAGTAGTAACTGTTTTTAATATTTTCTGGATTTTATGGGGGTTGTATCCATTGGCTACAAAGGTGTTAAGAATATGATTACATTCAGTAGTAAGGGCATTGTTATCTGAACTGATTAATTTTGCCCTGTTATATAGGGTTTTTATAATCCCATATTGTTGGGAGTGGGGGGGGGGGTGATGCTGATGAATGTATCTACCTGTATGTATAGGTTTTCTGTAAACAGAGAAAGCCAGGGATCCATCATGCTAGCATGTAATCAGAGTATCTAGGAAAGGGAGATTGTTATTGTTTTCTTTTTCTGAGGTAAACTGGATCCTGGGATCTTCATTGTTTAGGTGTGATAGGAAGTTTTGGAGTGCATCCAGGCCATGTGGCCAAATAGCGAAATAGAATCATCAACATAGCATAGCCAAACGATAGGTTTAAGTGGTGCTGAGTTTAAGGCTTTTTCTTCAAAGGTCTCCATAAAGAAGTTGGTCAGAGGTGGAGAAAGTGGAGAATTCATGGCTGTCCCCTCTATATGTTTATAGAATTTTCCTTGCCAAATGAAATAGCCTGAGTTCATGGTGAACTGAAATAGGGCTGAGATATCGGGACGAAATTTGCCTTGGATGAGGTCCAAAGTATCTTTGAGTGGGACATTGGTGAATATATATTGGTGAATTTTGTATATTAGGACAGCTAATATCATATCTGAACATAAGGATGATATCCGTTTCCACCTGTATAATAATAATGAAAATAATAATAATAAAAAATTGTTTACCATGCTTTGGACACCTGCCATAAAATGCGTTGGAAGAAAGCCTCCTTACTACACCGCAGCAAGTTTAAATATGAGAGATTATTCCTAGAATCAGCCTCAGCTTTAAGAAACTCCCCAAACCTCAATAAATTTGGATGCATGAGACTGTCCCAAATATGGGTGGCTTGCATTCTTAGAACATCAGCCCAACAGCCAAGATTAATACCCAATTTGGCCCGCTAGTGGCACCATTTAGGACTCCAGGAGTGACTTCAGTTGTTTTTTTCAGCCATATTTGTTCTGTGTTAGTGCCTGCGTGCACATTTCATTAATTTTTATGTTCCCCAAAGATGGTAATGTAACATTACCAAAATATTGGAAGTATTAATTAAAGTTATTTAATTAATATAATAGTATACGTTGTCTTTCCTTAAAATTAACAGTTATGTATCACCAACATATAAGTCTGTCTACAATAATAACTATAGGTACAAGGCTAATCTTCTTGAATGGCAGGCAGTCGCAAGTAGAGTGATGTGGGCAAATATCAGAATGGGGAACTGCACAATGAGACTTATTTGTAGCTATGGTCCCACAGAAGGTTCTACTAAAGTAGAAGTGGAGGAATTTTTTGAGGATTTAGAGAAAGCATCTGACACAATGAAAAAGGAAACATTGATCCTTATTGGGGATCTAAATAGCAGAGTAGGAAATGATTGTCAGACATACAAAAGTATATTGGGAAAATTTGCAGAAAAGATCAAAGCTAATAATAATGGCAAATATTTGTTGGATTTCTGCTCAGGACATGGATTGGTTATTACTAAAACCATGTTCCAACATAAAAATGTCCACAAATTCACATGGAGAGAAGAAGCAAGAAATAAGAAGTCTCATTGACTATGTTATTGTTGATAGTGATGTTTTCTCCCTTGTGCAGGACATCAGAGTGTACAAAGGATTTGAAATTGGAAGCGATCACAATTTAGTCTTGAGCAGGATAAAATTGAATTTCATATTGAAAAGAAGAACATGTAAGAAAGTTTTAAAATGAATAAAAATTGAGCAGCTCTCAGATGTGAACTGTAGACTAAAATATACAAACATTATTCAACAAAAAATGAAAGAGTTTCAGAACAGGAATCAAGCCTTGGAGAATCAGTGGCAAGCTCTGAAGAAAACATTGATTGATTCAGCCAGAGAGGCATGTGGTGAAGTTGTCTGCAAGGATAGAAAAATCAGAACTCCATGGTGGTTAGGTACAGGAAGTTAAAGAGGCAAAGAAGGAACAAAAAGAAGAAAGCATATCAAATGTTTCTGGTAAATAAGTCAGCTTGTGCTCTTAGAGAATACAGAGACAAATATAAGAAAGCTAAACACTGTGTAAAACTAGCTAAACAAAAGTCATGGGAGGACTTTGGCAAGAACATATAAAATAAATATCAAGAAGGTGGGAAAATATTTTGGAGGTTGTTGAAGAAGCTAAGAAATGGAGGAGAGAGTACTGTAAAAGGAGTTAGAGATTATAAAGGTGACATGAAAATGGGAGAAAAAGATATCCTTGAAGCATGGAGTAATTACTTTGAGAAATTGCTAAATGAAACAAGCAGTGATAGCACAGTGGTAAAAAAATACTCAGCAGGCATATAGTCAGGAATACATATCCATACTTGAAGTAGAAAAAGCCATCAAAGGCTTAAAATGTGGAAAGGCAGCAGGAGTAGATGATATTCGACCAGAAATGCTTAAGAATGGAGTATAAAAGTTAGAGTGGCTGCACTACATAGTTCAGAAGGTCTGGACAGAGGGATGAATTCCAGATGGTTAGAGTAGAGCTCTCATAGTACCCATATATAAAAAAGGAAATAAAACTGAATGTGAGAATTACAGAGGTATTTCCCTATTGAATGTTCCTGGTAAGATATATGCAAGTATACTTGAGATACGGTTGAGAAGAATTGTAGAAGAAAAGCTTGGTGAAGAACAAGCTGGATTCTGGCCAAATAGAGGCTGTCAGGATCAGGTCTTCACTTTACAACAAATAGTGGAGAAATCATGGGAATATAACAAAGATCTATATTGGAGTTTTGTAGATCTGGAAAAGGCATATGATAAGGTGCCAAGAGAGAAGCTATTCAAAACACTACAGTTTTATGGTGTCAATGGGGCATTATATCAAGCAATACTTAGTCTTTATTTGAGTTGTAAGTCAGCAGTTAGAATTGATGGAAGTACAGGAAGATGGTTTAATGTTAAATCTGGTGTGAGACAAGGATGTACATTATCTCCTTTGTTATTCATTATCTATATGGATCACATTATGAAGGAAAGTGGTATTAAACATGATATCAAAGGTGGAGATGTTAATGTCAGCTCTTTGCTTTATGCGGAAGATGTTATAATTATCAATAAATCCGCTACGAGTCTGCAAGATTCCTTGACTCAATTGAATAACTGTTGTAATAAATATGGTATGAAGGTCAGCAATAAAAAGACAATGAAAATAGGCAGAATCGTTGAAAATGTCAACTGCATTGTGAACAGAGAACCTGTGGAACAAGTAAAATATTTCACCTACTTAGGCACGATTTTTAGTGAAGATGGTAAATTAAATATGGAAATAGAGAACAGAATCAATAAAGCTGGTATGGTAGGAAGTCATTTGAATAAATTCATATGGAATAAGAGAGAAATTAGTCAGAACACTAAATTAGCTGTATACAGGACAGTGTTCAAACCAGTTTTAACTTATGGATCTGAGAGCTGGGTCAGAAGTAAACCACTTGACCAAAGACTAGAGACCACAGATATGAGAGTCCTGAGAAAGATTAGAGGCTTGAATAGATGGCATCAATGGCAATATCATATTAAAAATGAGGATATTAGGAAAGAACTTGACATTGTCAGCTTCCAGGAATGCGTTAGCAGAGCTAATCTCAGGTGGTATGGTCATTTAAACAGAATGGGCGAGAAAAGATTGGTGAAACGAGTGTTCTCAGCCAGGTTGGCAGGAAAACGAACCAGAGGAAGACCAATATATAGGTGGATTGATACGGTACAAAGTGCCTTAGACGACAGAAATATAAGATCTGATAATATTGGAGTCTTGACAAGTAACAGACTGATCTGGAGGAAAATTGTAGATAGGAAGTTAGTAATGATGTAAATTTTTCATGTATTACTATCATATCCTGTACACCCCTTGAGCGTACATGTCAGGAATTTGAAGATGATGATGATATCTGTATATTTTGGAGCTGACCCCAATTTTCCTACATGGTGAGGAGATTTTTATGGCTATTTTTGTTTTACAGGGCTAGTTTAAATCTATATGTGCACCTCTGAATAATAATATTAAAGAAAATATTGGTAAAATAATTACATAAATCCTTTCACAATAGAAATCAGCTTAAGGCAAAATTCCCATCTGCAGCTGAAATATTAATCTTCACCTGATTTTTCGGTACTAGTATATTATGACATTTTATGAAATTTTAAAAATGATATTTGATAATATTTGTCTTCTTGACTGAAAAAAAAAAAAGAAAGAAAAAAGTGCAAGCATGCTCCCAAAGAGAATATATAGTTAATTTTTCTTTTGTGAGAAATAACTAGATGGTAAGAAAGTGGATACAGTAATCACTCAGCTAACAATTCCATTTGTTTAGCCAACAATTCCAGCTGCATATATTTCTGATTACAGTTTATTTTTGACCTGTTCACAAAAGAATTAATAAGAAAAATAAATAAATTTAAAAAAAATTAGCTAACTTTTTTATTCCCATATAGGGAGTAAGCGCAGCTGTTTTTGCCCTATCTAACTTTTGGAGACTGAGTGGGCAGTTCAATCTCCACTGGTACCAAATCAGAGATAACTGACCCAAGGCTATCACTAATTAAGCGGCACGCAGCGAAGAGGCAGCTCAACAAGTGCTGCCATCTTGCAGTCCCTAATCCTAACACAATATATTTAATGTCTGAAATAGTGTGGGTTCAATGGTCAATTTTCTTGAGTTTATGGAATGAAAAACCCGGGTTTCTGGGAGAAAATAGCCACTTGCCTATGCCAGAGATCGACTAACTCGGGAACCGGTTGAAAAAAGGCTTAGAAAAATTTACTCTAGTCGCCGACTAGATTCGAAACACCAAATCTTCCTTTGTGTGGTCAAGTGTGCAAATGCCACGTCCACTGAGCTACACAGGCAGACAATTACACGACCAGGAAATGACTCATTCAGTAATTGAATTGTTTCTCGTGCTCTAATGCATGTGGCACTGTCTTGTTGAAACCACATGTCGTCCACATCCATATCTTGCAATTTAGGCACAAAAAATGGATTATCATGTTGCGATAGCGAGCACCATTAAATTATTGCCTTACCAGCCGCATTTTCGAAGAAGAATGGACCGATGATGCCTCCAGCCCAAAATCCGCACCAAACAGTGACACGTTGTGGATGCATTTGTTTCTCAACAATCACTCGTGGATTTTCTGAACCCCAAATGCGACAATTTTGTTGATTAACGAAGCCATCGAGATGAAAATGAGCCTCATCGCTGAAGATGATTTTGTTCGAAAAATAAGCATCCACTTGTTGTTGTTCCCTAATCCATTCAAAGAACTCTCTTCACTGTGTGTGGTCAGTAGGCTTCAGTTCTTGAGTCAATTGAACTTTGTAAGCATAAAGATGCAAATCGTTCGTGAGAATATGCTGTAGAGAGTTTCTCGAAATGCCCAATTCAAGACCACAGTGCCGAATTGATGTTCCTGGACTCTCAGCAACACTCTCACAAACCGCTTCGATGGTTTCTGTTGAAGGACGGCCAGAGTGTATAAGATCACTAATTGATCCAGTTTCCTTGAATTTTTTAATTAATCTTTTCACAGTTGATGAAGTTAAATCACTATTCCGACCATATTTTGTACGAAAATTGTGAACTGTAGCTGCCAAGCCTTCATTATTTTTAAAATATTGCTCAACAATGAAAATGCGTTGTTCTTTCGTGTAGCGCTCCATTTTTAATAACCCTGAACTGTCAGCTGTCATGCTGTCTTTTTTTTCTCGTTGGCAACACTTTACCGCACAAATGGCGCTAAATTTAAAACTTGCGTGAATTTTGGGACACCCTGTACTTTAAGGTTTGTTTTGGTAATCTTTCTGTTTTCATTCTTTGAACGTGTTCCATCCATTTATGTTTATATTTTTTATTTTTTTCTATTACTGGTTCTTGGTTTAATTCTTTCATAATATCTTCATTTCTTTTGTGATCAAATAGGGTATACTTTGCAGTTTTTCTCATAAACTTCATTCCTGCTGTTGTTAATCTTTGTTTGTCTTTTTGTTTTATTGTCCACATTTCGCTTCCATACATTAAGACTGGTAGGGCTAATGTATTGTATACTTTTAGCCTGGTTTGTTTTTGAACTAGGTTTGGTTTAAATATAGAGTTAATTACACCTGTTATTTTTAAATATTTTGCAATTTTTACGTTTATATCTTTTTCATTTTCATATGTGATCATACATCCTAGGTAGTTAAATGAATTCACCTGTTCTAAGATCTTGTTATCTATGACTATTTTAGTTTTTGCTGGATCTTGTCCTTTAAAGGCCATAGTTTTTGATTTTTCCATTGATATTATCATACCATAATCTTTGGATATCTCATTTAGATTTAAAATAGCTTTCTGTAAGTTATCTTCAGAATTTTAATTATTATTTGGTCGTCGGCAAAGAGGAGTGTGTTTAAGTTAACTGTAGGAGAAAATTTAATTCCTTGATGTAAATTTTTATTCCATTTTATTATTATTTCATTTAAGTAGATATTAAAAAGAGTTGCTGAGAGGGGACATCCCTGTCGGACCCCTTGGTTTATCTTGTATATGATAGCTCGTGATTTAATCTTATTTGTATTTGATTATTTTCATATATACTTGTGATAGCTTTTAGGATATTATTTGGTATTTGTCTTTCTTTTAATATGTTAAATAATATGTTTCTTTTAACTTTGTAAAATGCTTTTTCAAAGTCAATAAATGTAATATATGTTTCTAAATTATGTTCTCTTCTTTTCTCTATTATTAATTTTAGGCAAAAGGCCGAGTCTATACATGATCGTCCTTTTCTAAATCCATTCTGTACTTCTAGAATAAAGTTTTCGGAATATTTCATTAGTTTGTTATTTAAGATTCTGCTATATATTTTGTAACAGGAATTTAGTATACTGATACCTCTATAGTTTTTAGGGTCATCTCTATTACCTTTCTTGCCTTTTTTCCATTCTATTGGGGGGATACCAGTTGAGTGAATTTTATTTAAAAATAATAAGAATCTTTCTTTGAATCTTGTTCCTGCATATTTATATAGTTCTGAACCTAGCTTATCTTCTCCAGGTGATTTTCCGTTTCTTGTTTCTTTCAGGCTGACTTTATTATTATTATTATTATTATTAAACAAGACCTCATGGAGTCAAAGACTCATCTAGGAGGTCCTTTTATCTCACACACATCTCATCATACCGGGTCTTAAACACATTCAAACTCCTTGCAGACACCACACTCTCAGGCAAGGCATTCCAATCATTCACAACTCTGCACGAAAAAACCTGCCTCTCACTTCTAAGACTTCTAATTCTTCTTCAGTTATTTCCTTTTCATTTTTGTTAATTGTTTGCCAGTTGTCTTTTTTAAAATATTTGTCTGTCCACAGTTCTGTGTAGTAATTTAGAAATTCTTCTAATTTCAATTCAGTGTTTAATTTTATGTTTTCTTTGGTATCTGCATTTAGGTGTTTCAAAATCTTATATACATTGTGTCTTATTTTATATAAATCATGTTCTAAATTAGAAACAAATTTATTCCATGATTCTCTGTCTTTTTCTGACTTCTCTTTTAGCTATGGCTCTTATTCTTTTATATTCTATTTCATCTTCTAATCTTTTACTGTTTAACCATTTGTGATAGGCTTCTTTTTTCTTTTTCGATTATTTTTTTGATTGTATCATCCCAGATCTTCAGTTTTTTCTTTTATTGAATTTTTTGGTCTTTCCTAAGCTTTCATTTGCTGCTGCATTTAGTATCGTTTTTATATTAAGCCATTCTATTTCTATTTCTTCATTTTGTTTTATTTTATCTAGATATTGGTTAATTCTTTGTTCATATAGCCATTGTACATTTGTGTCATTCAATAGTCTAGTTTTATAAACAAATGTTTCAATTTTTCTTTCTGTTCTTGTTACTTGTAGCCATTTAGATGGTAATCTTAATTTTATTTTAACAAAGAAGTGGTCACTGCTTATTTCATATCCTCTGTGAACTCTAACATCTAGTAATAATCTTGGAGGTTTAATGGATTTTTTACAACACTCAGAAAGGATTAAAAAGAATTTAATACTTCCTATATTTCGTCCTAGTCACTAGGACATCTATGGGGAAAAAATAGCCAAGATTCTAAAAAAGTGCAACCTACACACAGCATATAAATCCCACTGCAAACTTGCTACCCTTATCCGTTCTACAAAAGATCAGCTCCCTCCTCTCTCTCTCTGCCTGGAGTTTACAAAGTACCCTGTTCCTGTAAGCTGGCATACTTTGGACAGACAGGCAGATCAGCATCCATCCGCCTAGAGGAACACAAGTCTTACATCTGTAAACACAACTATGGTCATTCAGGCTTGGCTGACCATGTCTTGGACACCACCCACAGAGTATCATGGAAGAAAACTACCATGCTCCATCACAGCAAATTCAAGAAAGAGAGACTATTCTTAGAAGCAGCAGCAGCTCTTAGAAATCAACCAAATCTTAATAAATACGGTTGCATTAAGCTTCCGAAAATTTGGGAAACACTCATCATCAGAGATCCTACTTTATATTCCAGGCCACCTACAACCGCCCTTAGAGGGGCTCCAATCTTTGACTTTAGTGTCACCCACGTGGTTGGGCTTAGTATTGTATGGTATTTGTGTTATGTTACATTAGTTATTTTTGTAATCCCCGTAAATGTCCTAGTGACTAGGACGAAATATAGGATGTATTAAATTCTTTTTAATCCTTTCTGAGTGTTGTAAAAAAATCTATTAAACCTCCAACATTATGTTTTCACAGCACTTAAGCCTCTGTACACGAATTCTAACATCTGGTGAAAATTTTGATGTCTTTTCATTTAATATGAAGTAATCTAATATTGATTTCCATCCTCTTGCTGCCCAAGTATATTTATGTGTCTTTATGTTTATAGAAGGGATTCATTATTTTTAGGTTATTATAAACTACAGAGTCAATCAATTTTTTACCATTTCTGTTTAGAGTGTGTTCTCCATGTATTCCTATATAATTATTAATTTTCGTGTTTCCAATTCTTGCATTTAAGTCTCCTGCTAAAATTATGCAATCATTTTTATTTATTTTATTATATATGTTTTGTAGCTGATTATAAAAATCAATATTATCCTGTTCTCTTCCTTCTTTTGGGGCATATAAACCAATTATTGTTAAATAGCCTCTATCTATTTTTATTCTAGTTCTATTATTCTTTCATTCCTTAATTTATAATGTTTTAACTGTTTTGAAAGGGAATTATGAATCCAAATCATGACTGCTGTTTGTGCTCTTTGGTCTCTGTCGACTCCACTGTATATTACATTAAATGTTTCAGTTCTCATAGTTCCTTCTAATTTCTTTTTTGTTTCAGTGATTACTGCTATTTTAAAATTTCTTTCATTTAATAACTGGTCTAATTCTATTTCTTTATATGCCATTCCTCTTACATTCCAGTTTGCTATGTGTATTATATTTTGTCGTTTCCATTTTTGTTTTACCTTTTCCATTCCAGGGTCGTTTCCCATAGATTCAATCAGATTATCTTTTTCTGTCAGCTTACAAGTAGGATTATGTTCTCCATGTTTGGGGACTAGCCTGACTATGGAATAGTTCAGTGGTAGGGCTGCTACATTAAGGCTTCTGAACTAGCCTTCTTCCGAATTTAAACCCATTGGAGGAATAGGGTATATTGAAGGGGAAAGAGTAGATTATAGAAGAATTATAGTAAGGTTTATAGAGAGGGCATAGTTGTAAGGCCAGAAATGACCCCATGGCCCTCGAGTACTCTAATAGCATAAGGGTCATAAAATAAGAAGAGTTGGCTGCTAAGGCCTTATAGGAAAGATTAAAGTAAGTGAATCTTCCTCAAAGTAGAAGAAGGAGAGGATAGATCCAGCTAGGGGTCCATGGGAGTGCCACTTCCTTTACAATCAAGATGATTGCCTCTTATGGTCCTGTTGGTCCACGAATCCTTATTCAGTATATTCAGACCACCCCCACCATATACAGGGTGTTCGGGATAAATTTGACAGTTTCGTAAGGAAAAAGAAAATCTTCTTTGTATCTATTAAATTTAATGAATTGACAAAAAAACATTACAGGCAGAGTTAATTACAATACTATCAACAAGATTTACTCAAAATAACCACCATTAGCATCGATCACAGCTTCAATTCTGCTTCGGAACCTCGAACAAGCTGATGCTACAGTCTCCCTGGGAAGGGCCGCAAAAACTGTTTTAATTTTATCCATTAACTGGGCTTTTGTATTACTGGAAGTGCGATTGGTGTCTTTTTCAACTGCGCCCCATACAAAATAATCCATGGGGTTAAGGTCTGGGGAGTTTGGAGGCCAAACATTTGGACTGGTGAAGTCGTAGAAATTTTCAGACAACCATTTTTGACTTTTCCCAGAGGTGTGGCAAGGGGCCGAATCCTGCTGCCATACATACGGCCTACCATTGGCTACCCTTGTTATCCAGGGCTTGACTACAGTTAGCAACTCCACGAACAAAGCCCGAATTCCAATGCCAGGGTTCTTCAACACCTGTTCCTGCAGATTTGCGAGGAATTCTGCTGTACGAACGCAATCAGATCGTCTGCTAGGGATCTTTCTTCTTGCTACATCCTCGTAGTCACCATTGCAAGTCTCTAGTTCATGCCTGATTGTTTTTACTGTATTCAGGGAGCATTGGGCAGCAGTCGTAATATCCTTATTTTGATGGTGGGCACGAATCATCATGATACAAGTTATTCTCTTCCATGATTCAGGTGGGTTCCAGCTATCCATCCTTTCTGACATCTTGTATATGAATGAAGAAGGGTCCAAACTTTTAAATGAAGAGAAGTGTGTGTTAATACATGTAACTTACGGAAAAATATAATTAATTATAAATATGTCAAATTTATCCCGAACACCCTGTATATACACACACATGCATGCACGTGCATGCACACAGACACACACACATACATATGGTGGGCTCCCCTATCCGACACCCAGGGGACGTGCTCTCTAGGGGTTACAGGGTCCCCTGAGAGGCAAGAGACAATAAAAATATAAAACAAATACTTTCTAATCTGGCAGACAATAAAATTAATGATTGGGATACATAACTTTCACAAGCATTATTTGAATGCAAGTCTGCTTTTCACTGTGCTATCAAAGAAAAACCGCCTTTTGCTTTATATGGTTTTGATCCAGTTTTTCCTAATGACCTTCTTTAAGTCATTCCTAATACATAATATGATAATATAAATGAATACCTGGAAACAGTAGTAAGAAAGTTTCTACTACCTGTAGATTGATAAGAGAGATAAGCAAATTAAGTTCACAGAAAATCAGACAGTACATTAGCCATTTAAGAAAGTCATTTGCACGACGAGATTTAGGATTGTTAATACCATAGTCCCCCCCCCCTTATCTGCGGGCTCACTATCTGCAGTTTCAGTTATCCGCGGTCAACCCTGGTCTGAAAATATTAAATGGAAAATTCCAGAAATAAACAATTTATCATTACATCGGCAACATGGATATTAGATTCAACATTAAGCGGAATGTACGTAGAAACTATGAAAGTTTCATGAGTTAACCTGAGAGCTTAAGAGAATACAATCCTTGGCATCCCTATGTTGCCTTAGCTTGCACTACTTAAGTAGTTAAGACAACTCGGGAATGCCAAGGAGTGTATTCTTGTAAGCTCTCAGGTCAACTTACAAAAACTTTCATAGTTTCTACAAACCGAATTTTTTCAAAGCCGAATGCTTTGAAATAATGTTGGATCTAATATCCACTTTGCTTATTTAATTTTACATCGTGGTTGGTCAGTGAATTTAGCACTCATATAAAATTGGTGATTTTGGTCTGTTTTATTGTGTTTTTCCCTTAAACAGTAAGTTTTATGGTATATTGGTGTAGATTTTAGTGTGTTTAGTGTATTTACTATTTTATGATATTTACATATTTTTATTAAGATATTATTTAAATTAAGGGGATATTAAATCCCTCATTGTTTTAAAACCGAATAAGAAACTCAAAGATTGGAATCGGAGCATTTCATGCCGAATATAGTATAATAAACTATAAAAGTATTGGCGACTACTAGCGTGAGCTAATGCAAGTAGTCCAAGTACGTAGTACAAACTCGGGCAACTCGCAGCAAAGGTGGTAAAGTTCTGATCGCTATTCTTGGTATTTTCCATAATGTAAAACACATTTCCTAGGAAATGTATGCTGTTATTACATTATGATGGGAGGTCACTACCCAGACCGGTTTCAGCCTTTATTGAGGCTTCATCAGTGAGTAGCTAGACCAAATTAATACCAAAGGGTATAGCGAAAAGAACTTATATATGAGTTGTCAAAAAGGTGCACCCATTAAGTTATTTAAATATAATGAGCCAATAGGCTTCATTTTGGCGATATAAACATTATTGATATCATCGAGAAACCGGTCTGGGTAGTGACCTCCCACCATAATGTAATAACAGCATACATTTCCTAGGAAATGTGTTTTACATTATGGAAAATACCAAGAATAGCGATCAGAACTTTACCACCTTTGCTGCGAGTTGCCTGAACTTGTACTACGTACTTGGATTACTTGCATTAGCTCATGCTAGTAGTCGCCGATACTTTTATAGTTTATTATATTATATTCGGCATGAAACTCTCTGATTCCAATCTTTGAGTTTCTTATTCGGTTTTAAAACAATGTGGGATTTAATATCCCCTTAATTTAAATAATGTTTATATTGCCGAAATGAAGCCTATTGGCTCTTCATATTTAAATAACTTAATGGGTGCACCTTTTTGACAACTCGTATAGCAGAGTATATAAGTTCTTTTCGCTATACCTTTGATATTAATTTGTTCTAGCTACTCGCTGATGAAGCCTCAATAAAGGCTGAAACCGGTCTGGGTAGTGACCTCCCATCATAATGTAATAACAGCATACATTTCCTAGGAAATGTGTTTTACATTATGGAAAATACCAAGAATAGCGATCAGAACTTTACCACCTTTGCTGCGAGTTGCCGGAGTTTGTACTACGTACTTGGACTACTTGCATTAGCTCACACTAGTAGTCGCCGATACTTTTATAGTTTATTATACTATATTCGGCATGAAATGCTCTGATTCCAATCTTTGAGTTTCTTATTCGATTTTAAAACAATGTGGGATTTAATATCCCCTTAATTTAAATAATGTTTATATCAATGAAATGAAGCCTATTGGCTCTTTATATTTAAATAATTTATTAAGATATTTCAATAATCAGTATAAGTTTAAAATGGCACGAAAAATGCACAAGAAACATAATGATAAGAAGAGCACTGCATGCGAGAACAAGAAGGCTATTGTCACTAACAAGGTTATTGGAGATGTGAAGTAGGTTACTAAAGATGAATTAACCTTTTAAACTTATACTTATTGTTGAAATATATTAATAAAAAGTATGTTATAAAATAGTAAATACACTAAAAACACTAAAATCTATACCAGTATACTATAAAACACTAATTTTCAGTCAAAAACACAATAAAACAGATTATTTTATATGAGTGTTAAATTCACTGACCAACCACAATATATTCCTTGCATTCTATTCTTATTACTGCAGTATATCATCCTCAGTCAACCAAGTCTTACTAATATATATAACTTTTGTCTAAATTGAGCTAACCACTGAAGAAAACTCCTTATCATACTTCTAAATACTTGTGGTCAGTGCCTTCGCCAGATTAGATTGCACCCTGAGGCAAACAATTAAATATCGCCCCTGATAGATTATAAAAAAAAATAAGAAAATCTGCAATTGCTATTTTGCTTTTATTACAAGAGAAACAATAATGCAAAACGATTACATAATAATAATAATTAAATGTTTGCTCTACGGGGATATCGCACAATAAAACTATTTATAAGCGCTTCTAAATTTAAATTATAAGCTATGTCTGCCTCTATCGATATAGTTTCTAGACCAACCAATCTCTCTTATTGGTTGGGAATAACCAAGTTGTGAGTATTCACAGCTCTGTTCAGGTGAAAGTGAACCTCATCTCTCCACAAAATCATCCATGGTCACACAGTATTCAATTCCATTCAAGCAAAGAATGTTAAAGCAAATATCAGTTGTCCTACAAGTACAGCTCCTGCGTCAGGATTATCTTGAATGGGTAGAAATGCAGAATCTTCCGTAGAATTTTCCAGACAGTTGTGTAAAGCACATCCATGTGTCTAGATACAGCACGTGCGCTGCAGGAACCAATGCAGTTATTCATGGGCTACTCCACAATAGTGGTAACAACTTCATTCACTTGTTGTGAACTGATTAGTTTGAGACCTCTGCCAGGTCTAACTCCCAATGATGTCATTGGGAGTTAGACCTGGTGCTCTGTGACAAATAATCATTTGTCACAGAGCACATGGATATAGTGAACCTCATTGATATTTTTTCAGGCGACAAAATAAATTTGAGGAGTGCAGCAACAGCATTGCAGTTGTTTAGGCAATTGCAACGGCTTCATGAGCAAAGCACGTTGGGGCAAGTTTAGTGCCATCACTGTGGACAGTATTAACACCCAGAATTAAGGGGAAAAATCCCATATCCAACTTTTTAAACTCTCCTGGCACCTTCTGAGTTGTGTGATATGCAATTTCCATGCATTTCATGTTTACATTGCCCTGTAGTGAATAATGGAACTATTTTTTTTTTCTCTCTCAGATATCACTTCTGCACAAGTTTTGCAACATTTGAATCACTGCATGGTGCCCCACAAGGCCTTAAACAGGGATGCTTTAATTTTGATCATCCTGTGTGTGTGTGTGTGTGTGTGTGTGTGTGTGTGTGTGTGTGTGTGTGTGTGTGTGTGTGTGTGTGTGTGTGTGTGTGTGTGTGTCACATGAAGAGGTGATTAGTGAGTGAAGCCACAGGGGATGGAGCCATTGTATATTAAAAAGTTTTTAATTTTAATACTGAAATTTATAGTGTTTATATTAAAATTATATACAGGATAGGTTAGGAGGAAATAGGCATCAGTTCAGAAGTTTTTATAGCAGAGGTATTTTTGAGTATAAACTTCATATGAACATGGATCGAATGGTGGATAGCTGTTTGAACTTCTGAAACAGCAATTTGCTAAAGTGTTTATTCCAAAATCTACAATTTTTGTTTACAGTAGGTGCTCAGAAATACTACTCTTGGCCTTAATACGCAATGTAGCTTATTTATGTATGATGAATGTAGTTCATATTACCTCGTTAAGTCTTCTCTTTATATTGGTTGTAACATCCAGAATGTGGACAAAGCAATGCATATCCTATTTCTGGATACTCTGGCTCTTTTATCCACTGCCATAGACAAAAATCTGGAGGTTTAACCTTTCTATACCTGGGCTGGTTTTGTGAGCCTCCATAACCAGTTCACTGGCCAGTCAGGAAACAGTGATCAAGATTCATTTTTCACAGTATGGGAAAAATGTTAACAAGCTCCATAAAAGCACCTCCATAGCAGAAGTGGAAAAACAATGGAATATCGCATCCTTCAGTTGGAAAAGATCTGCATTCGGTTCTCATCATGACGAGAGGAATCTTTTTATATGGGCATTTTCAATTGAAGATGAGTTATCCAATCTCATGCGGAAGTAGCAAGGCTTTTCCTGTCAGAAACTGAGGTTTTTCATCCCGTGTACAAGCAAATCAATCATGAGAACACATATAATTTAAAGACAAAAAAATATTGTGGCACCAGCTTCTTCATACTGCATCAAAAAAGTCTGCCTCCAGTGAGTTCAACAACTGAGTCATGCTCTTCTTAGTTCCTCATCTTCTTTGGAGCGCTGAGATGGGAGCCACTGCTTCATGTGCAGGAACAAGAGGTAGTCACTAAGTGTAAGGTCAGGGCTGTAAGGTGGGTGGTCGGAAAGTTCCCACCCAAAACGTCTGAATTTGCTGAATTGTTCATCTGAGTTTCTTCAGTGTTTCACAATATGCATTAACATTAATTATTGTTCCTCAATGAATAAAATCGACGAGCAATATCCCTTTTCAATCGCAGAAGACAGTTGCCTCCTTTATTGACTAACAATGCCTGTATGAATTCTTTTGCCTATCGGAAATTATGATGGCACCACTGCATTGATTGTTGTTTTGACTTGACTTTTGTGTACGAAATCCATGTTTTATCACCAGTCACGATATGAGAAAAAAAAAGTTCATCTTCATTTTCGAAAAGTTTTTGCACTGACTCCACTTGTTGCTGTTTATGCACATCGGTCAGCATTTTAGGCCCCATCTGGCATAAAATTTCTTACATCCCCAGCTTGGCTGTCACAATTTCATAAATGACTGAGCATGAAATTTCTGGGAATTCAAAAGAAAGTTCCATAATTGTTTAACAATGATTCTCACAAATTTTCATATTCACTCTTTCCACGAACTGTCACCACACTTGACCACCCACTGTGTTCTTTATCGTGGACCTTACTTTCTGGACACACCTTGTAACATTGTTGGAAGTATGTATAGTGCCATGTGGTCAAATGTGCATTAACTTATAGTATCAGCAATTTATTCTTGCAGAAATCATAGATAAATATCACCTGGAAGACAACTTTAAAAAATAAATGGACCACTGAACTAATTGTAGTGGATATCACATCACATCTTGACACTGAGATAATATTGAAATTTAATCCCAAAATGGAATAAGGAATTTTTTCTGATTATGCATGTGAATTGTGAGTGTTGCAGATGATTTGAGTGTCATCACAGAACAAGTTGCATCAATACAGTTGGCACTCTGGACCCACTACAAAATTTGGACGTTTTGTTTCAAGAGGATAATCTACAGAAGCATTATATTGTGCATTTGACAAGGGTAGTAGTTTTGAGAACTTATTGCAAACAACGGACATTTTTGAATATACACTTTAACAAGTAGTAAATTATACTTGTTAAGAAAATTAAATTCCTATTAACCATTTACCTAAGCATGAAGAAACAAAAGTTTGCATGTCAATTAACTTCATGATTTGGCTATTTGTATATGGAGGCTGTTAAACTCTTGTTTTTGACTATTAAAAACTACCTAACGATTCATTATCAGATCCATGCACAGTTTTGTTTACTCAATATGACCTCTTCCATAAGTTTTTAAAATTTGCATTCCTCACTACCTACTCTGTATTATGTGTGAAAGTGGAAAGGTAACATATTAATTTTTTAATGTTTATTGTAATTGAACTATTTCCTTTTATAGGGACCTACTTGTTGGTTACGCTTTTTAATTTTCTATAGATCTCATTGTATAAAAAGAGGATTTGTAAGCTTTCTTCGTGGTGATGTAAGTAGTACTTTTATTCTATCAAAGAAGGTGAAATTCATTAATTATTATTATTATTTATATTGGTGTGCATTGACTGGATCTCTTACTTCCTCCGATCTCTTGCTCGTATTACTTATTGCACTTCCTTCTAGCAACAGTTTCTCCACTTAATGCACACCAAAACCATTCAACTGCAGTCCATCAGTTTTGTTCAAATCCATTTTTATCTCAAATATATGCCTGACCTATATAGAATGTATTCCCTTTTCCTTACAAAACTCTGCCAGCATACTATTCATGGTCTTTGCTCTGAGTTTTGACTCATGATTGTCATACTTTGGCACTGCACTGACAACCTTTTCTATCACACTGTTATATTTCACTCTTCTCAGTAACTTCCTGATATCCATCCTTATATTTTTCACATGTCCAACCAAATAATTTCTTTCCCCAACCACCACAAACTGTCTTGCTCATTTACTTCTCATATCCAAAGCATCAGTTATCATGTTCATTCTCACACCATATCTCTAATAATGGAATCTCCATATATATTGCTATTCTCAAGTCATTCATTACTTCGTTTTCTCTACTTTACTTCATGTTATCCATTTGCAATCTTTCATTCCTTTACATGAAATGTCTGCTATAATTGAACATATTCCTCATTTCATTTCTAATTCTAAACAACTTGTTAAATCTTGCATGCTGGAAATTTCACTCTCTATTGCTCCTCTTTCTGCAGTTTCTTTCTTGCACTTCCCTACTTTTTCCTTCTGCTTTCCTCATTCCTGCTTTCTTTCAATATACAAGAGAGGGCCAGGGGAACGGTCGTGTTTTCAGGGAGCTCCCGAAAGCTAAGTACAATTTTGAATGGAAATTAGAATATATGTTAAAAATCATAACATAATATTGTCTAAATTTGGTAGCTTGTTGTGTCTGTGTGATTTTGGTGTAAATTCTGTAAATTAATTTAGTCTTTAACGATACGTTTCATATATTTGAATATGGCGCCAATGCGACGTAAGATAATGGCGTCCAAAAATACGACGCCATTGTTAAAAAACTATAATGTGAGAGAATTTGTCCAATGTGATGTGTGTGGAATGTATGCATTCCCGAATGAGGCTGGAGTATGGATTGAAAGTGATAGTGGTGGGAGAATGTGTAGAAAGTGTATGCAAAGTGAGGAGTCGAAGTATGTGTCAGGTTGTGAGACAGTTATGGTTGAAGAAAGCCAGAATGCGAGTGAAAATAGTGGATCGATAGGGAATTGCGGTGTACAAGATGGCAATGTGAGCGGTGATCTAAGAAAGAGCGAGAGCAATTATACAGAAAGAGAAAATGGTTTGAATGATAAAAAAAATGAGGAATTATTTGTAGGAAGTGAGATCGCTAGGCTGCGCGCAGTGATACAAGATGCGCAGCGGCAATTAGAGCACCTGCAAAACTCTTTCCAGAGTGATTCGGCTAACGTAAATAAACAGCGTGGGCGAGTTTCCGAAATGAAGGAGAGAGTGTTGTATGGTGACTCGTTATTAAGAGGAGTAATAGATGGGAGTGTAACTAAATCGTACTTACCGGGTGTGAAATTTAAGGATGTAAGTGAGAGCATTAGAGTGCAAAAACAGAGGGTGAAAGAAATAACAATTGTGGCTGGTACGAATGAATTGAAAGGTGATAAATTTTTTATGAGAGAGGACTTGAAAGTATTGTTAAAGGTAGCGAAAAAAAAGAGTGACAGAGTTAGAATGGTGAGTCTGTTACCGCGGTATGACAGAGAGGAGTTTAGGAGGGCCATAATTGCAAATGATATTATGCGCAGGTTATGCGGACGGTGTGGTGTGGAATTTGTGGACGTGTGGAATGAGTTTGATGGGCGAAAGGACTTATACAAGATGGATGGCCTGCATTTGAATGGACTTGGTGTGCGGAGACTGGAAAAAGTGTTGCTGAATGAAGTGAAAATGGATGTGCAGAACCAGGGAAACTAGAACTACCAAGGAGGGGGGAAGTGAATATCCAGACATCAGTGAGACAGCTGAGTGTAAAAATGTATATAATGTACCTGAGCCAGCAATAAGGACAAAAAATGGGAATGGGATATTTAGAATAACGCATCAAGATAGGGGTGGGACAAAGGGAACACTGCAATTCATGTATACTAATGCCAGGAGTATTAGGAACAAGAAGGAAGAATTTTTGGCCTTGATTGGCTCTTCCTGGCCACAGGTTATTGGCATTAGTGAAACATGGCTGACGGAAGATGATATAGTTAGTGGGATAGAATGTGTAGGTTATAGTATGTTTAGGAGGGACAGAGAGAATAAAATTGGGGGAGGGGTGTTATTGATGATAGCTGATGAACTGCAGCCAAAGAGAATTGAAGTATTGCAGGATAGTGAAAGGAACTCATTTGAGGCTATTTGGTGTGAGATTGATACTGGCAGAATAAAATATACAGTTGGGTGCTGCTATAGACCAGGTGATGGAATAGATGGTGGAGATGGTATGCATAAACAAATTGATGAAATGAGTGGAAGGAGGGTAATTATTATGGGGGATTTCAACTATGGTAACATTGATTGGAAGGAGGAGAGGACACATGTGAGGAAGGAAATGGATTTTATTCAATTATTAAGGGATAACTATCTGAAACAGCATGTAATTGAAAATACTAGGGGTGTGAGAGTGCTTGACCTGGTAATAGTATCTGAGAATTTGACTGTAATGAATATGACCATGTTGCCACCTATTGGTGAGAGTGATCATAAGGTCTTGACCTGGGAGGTGGCTAAAGGTGCGGAATTTTCGATTAAGACAGGGTATAGGTGGAATTACCATGCTGGCAAGTATTACAAGCTTAGGAGATTGCTTGGATCAGTGCCATGGCATGTACAACTGCAAGGGCTGGACGTCGATAGAGCATGGGAAGTGATCAAAGAGCATTTACAGGAGGTTATGGCTGATTGTATACCTAAGGTCCGAATAGTGAAACAAGGAGGGGTTAAATGGATGAATAACACCATTAAGCTTGAGCTGCAAAAAAAGAAACAACTATGGAGGGAATTTAAAGAAAGGGGTGACCTGCAGGCACACGAACGGTATAAAGTACAGGCCAGAAGGGTAACGAGTGTGGTAAAAACAGCAAAAGCCGATTATGAAAGGAAACTAGCTATGCAAGCAAAAGAGAATCCCAAACAGTTCTTTCAATATGCTGCAAGCAAGAAAAAAACTGTACATGGCAAAATGATTTTAAGGAATGACGATGGTAAAGAGTTCACTGAACCAGTCGATATAGTGGAGTTATTAAGCGCGCACTTTGCAAAAGTATATCATCCAGGTGGTGACGTTGAAAAAATGAAGGAACCATTAGTTTATATGGGAATTGTGATGAATGAAGTGGAGGTGAATAGTCTATTACAGAACCTTAATGTGAACACATCTGTGGGATTGGATGGTATACCGGCACGTGTCTTGCATGAAGCGGCTAATGAATTATCAGTGCCCTTGACCATGTTGTTTAATCTGAGTCTCAGGTCTGGCTTAGTCCTGAAGGCGTGGAAAGAGGGGAAAATAGTTTCACTGCATAAAGGAGGATCCAAGACTATGGTTGCAAATTACCGACCGATCAGCATATCAGGAGTCGTTGTCAAGGTCTTGGAGAAAGTAGTCAAGGGAAAAATACAGGAATGGATTGATGAAAATGAGATACTGTACAGAGGACAGCATGGCTTTGTGAAGGGTAGATCATGCCTCAGTAACTTGCTCAAGTTTTATAACAAGGTGACGGCTGAACTGGATAAGGGAAATGGGTTTACAGTGATACTGCTGGACCTGGCAAAGGCGTTTGACAGGATACCACATGGAATTCTAATCCGTAAACTACAACATATGGGAATGGATATAGGGTTGGTGAGATGGATAGCTGGGTGGTTGATGGAGAGATATCAAAGAGTAGTTTATTCAGGAGTAGAGTCCAAAAAACGGCCTGTGACTAGTGGTGTGCCACAGGGTTCTGTTCTTGGACCACTGCTGTTTAATCTGTTCATTAACGATATAGGGAAGGGTCTAAGTGGGACAGTTCATTTGTTCGCTGATGATGCAAAGTTGGGTAGGGCGATAGTGAATGCAGAAGATGTCAAAGTCTTGCAAGATGACTTAGATAGATTGGAGTTCTGGACTAAGGAGAATGGATGTCAATTTAATGTGACAAAATGTAAGGTTATGCATTTCGGAGTGAAAAGATTAGCAGCAGTATACCACATTGGTGGAACTGTACTCCAAGAGATTGATGAGGCCAGGGACTTGGGAGTGTTGGTGGATAGGGAGATGAAGTTTAGGGGACACATTGCGAAAGTAGCTAAATCAGCTCATCAACTCACTTGGTTGTTGAAAAATACCTTGACGAGCAGAGAAAAACAAGTTATTGTACCTCTGTACCGAGCCCTGATAAGACCTCATCTCGACTACTGTGCCCAGATTTGGTCACCTCGATTCCTTCTTGATGGGGAGGAGGTTGAGAGGATCCAGAGGCGAGTGACTAAGATGATAGCAGGTCTATGGAATGAACCATATGAGAACAGGTTGAAGATTTTTGGGTTGCAGAAACTAGTTGATAGGCAGAAAAGGGGAGACATGATTGAGACATTCAAATTGCTAAAAGGATTCTATAAGATTAATTCAGATGATATTTTTGAGATCAGGACTGGTGGTGGGAGAACTAGGGGACACCCATGGAAGCTGGGCAAGAGCGTGGTTAGCAGGGGTGTTAGAGCTGGGTTCTTTACTTTTAGAGTGGTAAATGAGTGGAATAAGCTGCCAGAGTCTGTTGTGGGTGCTATGACAGTGAGCGAGTTCAAGGCAAGGTATGATAGATACTGTGAGAATGTTGAACAGCTGCGTGAACATGATGTTTAGGGCCTCCCTCGATGAGTCTAAGGACTCCTGGAGTAGCCCGTGGTAATAATAATAATAATCTCACATACAGGTAACCCTTGTATAACACGGATGTTAGGTTCCATAGAAATGCCACGTTATATAAATTGCGTTATGCGAGACTCAGATCACATAGAAAAAGGAGGGTTATGTTCCAAAATCGTTGCTTTTTTAATTATATAAACAACAATGATATATCCAACAAAAATATATTTTTATTTATTTCGGGTAATTCATGCAAGTTATGAAAATATATAAATTATGAAAAAATACATAGTATAAAATTATAAATTTACAAATTGTACATAAATTTCATTGCACATAATGCATAAATGTTTTAGGGAAATTAAAATAAAGTGCATATTTTAATGTTTCATAGCATGAGGATTTGAGGATCGGTTAATAAACATCGGTTTTGTCATGCAATCACCTGATGCAATACTACAAAAGAGTAGAGTAATTCTGTCTTTAGAAAATTTGAATCCAGGAGCTGACTTTCATTTTTCGTAATATAGGTGCGCTTTTGCATTTTTTTTTTCAATATAACCTGGATTCATCCACATTGAACACCTGGTCTGCATCATAAATGTTTATAAATTGTGAGAGCTTTTTGTTTAATAAGATTTCCATCCAAAGAAATTTTCTTTCGAGTGCAATCTTCTATACAAATCATTAGAGATTTCTTTATTTTTCCCATTAGAATATTGCATACACGAGCAACGTGCTTTGCACTTACCATTGACCCAGCAATAAACACTTTCTCGGATTTTATGTTGGAATTGTTGATTTTTGATTCGCTTAAATTCAAAGTCCTTGCAACAGCTCCTGGTTTCTCCATTTTTCAACCAATCCAAGATTTTAATTTTTTCTTCGAGAGAAATAAATTTTCTTTTCAATGTTCGTTTTTCCCTTTCGTTGCAGTTTGTGGCCTATAAAAATATTATTTTTACATAAAAAAAAAAAAAAGCATTACATATTATTTATATATGTAACTCACGAAAAAATAAAGTGCTCAGCTTGAGATTAACACACTTATGATTTTTACTGTGCTTTCCTGGCAGAAAATGAAGACAATTTCCAAAATAAACATTTTATACGGTTAACAATTGACGTACCTGCGTGCTGAAGGGTATTTTTCCCTAATATAAATTTGATACTTATAACTACATGCGTGATATGGGCAGACACAAATTTGATGAAGATAAAATTTGATTTTTAAGTCGCACAGTGACTTAAATAGATAGAGAGGGCAAGTGAAAAATATATGAAAAGATAAAGGGTTATTACAATGTGTAGACATTGTATTTTTATTGAAACCGTGTTGAACAAGGGTTACTAAAATTTATAGACTGCATTATATTGTAACGCCGTTGTATAAGTACTGCGTTATGCGAGGGTTACCTGTACTTTTATGTCTTCATTTGTACATTCTTTCACTTGCACAATCTTCTTGCTCTCTTTCTTCCTATTATTCATGTGGTCTTTTGCACTTCTATGTATGCTAGCTTTCATTCTGTCAGTCTGTTTTGCATTCACTGATAACTCATAGTCCAAAATATCACACTTTCTAGAAACTTATACATTATCCACTCTTCAGTCTCTGTACAAAGCACATCTTTTAGATTTTGTGAAACATACTCTTCCTCATGACATCAAATCATTTTCAAAAAATCTGCATCTTTAATTACATTTCACCTATGCAATGCAAAGGTGAAATGTAATCAAATGTAATTCATTTAAGACAAACATTCAAATTCAGTAGAAAAAAACACTTCATTAACAAATCCACAAAGTGTCACCGACTTACAAATACATTTAAATGTAAAAAATTAACAGTTTCACCAGTTACTATGCAAAATAACACTGAACTTTTCCAAATCTGTTATTTTTGAGGAAATTACAATGTATACTATATATAATTATAATAACTTCAATTAATACTTCTGATATTTTGGTAATGTTGCTTCCATCTACCATGTCTACCATCACACATAGTGTGCTTCCTGTCCGGACGCACACTATGTGTGTGATGGCAGACTGCTCCCTATCCTCTCACCATCCAACTAATGCCGGGGTCCCTCAAGGCTCAGTTCTCTCACCGACCCTCTTCCTTCTATATATCAATGACCTACTTCAGTTGACCTCTAACCCAATACACAGTTTTGCAGATGACAGCACACTACATTCCTCCCTTTCATTTGACAAACCGTACCCTACACAACTCACTTCAACCCACAGAACATCAACCACCACTGCCCTTAATTCTGACCTCCAAGCCATCCTCTGATGGGGCTCAGACAGCCTTGTCAACTTCAACGCTAATAAAACCCAGTTCTGTCTTATTTTTCACAAAAAAGAACCATTTTCCCCGAGCAGTGTTTTCGATAACACTCAAATTCGCAGACAAGACGAAATTTCTCTTTTCAGAATTACCTTGACATCCAGCCTCTCCTGGCATAAACACATCACAACCATTGCATCCTCAGCTTCCAAAAAACTAGGTTTTTCTCTTTTGCTCAAGATGCTACTTCACCTCTAAACAGCTGTTAACACTATACAAGTCACAAATCTGCCCAGCTCTCGAATACTGCTCTCACATCTGGAGTGGGGCTCCAAAATGTTTGACTCAATACAGAGGAGAGCAGTTAGACTAATAAATGACCCATCCCTCACCAACTCGTTCCCCCCACTTTCACATAGACGCTTGGTCTCTGCAATCTGTGTATTCTATAAATACTTTCACGGGAAAGGTCCATCTGAAATAGCATCAATAATTTCCCCATTGGAACATGTACAGTTGCTGCTGCCCAACATCCTTTTACAGTACACCTCGAAACCCACAGAACAAGTTTCTTCTAATGTGATTAGATCAAACGGCGTGATACTAGGGCAGAAGCAATAGGAGAGGTCATATTTACCTATACGAGTTGCCAACAGGTGTACCTCCTTATTATTGAATTACTCTGGATTTAGAGAAAGATGTTCTTTCTCTAAGAACATATTTTAAGAAACCTAGAAACCAGGAGATATAAGTTCTTTTTGCTATACCCTTTGGTATCTATTTGGTCTAGCTACTCACTGATGAAGCCTCAAAAAAGGCTGAAACTAGTCTGGGTAGTGACTTCCCACCATAATGTAATAACAGCATATATTCCCTAGGAAATGTGTTTTTACATTATGGAAAATACCAAGAATAGCGATCAGAACTTTCTTCACCTTTGCAACGAGTTGCCCGAGATTGTACTACGTACTAGGACTACTTGCATTAGCTCACGCTAGTAATTGCCGCTACTTTATAGTTTACTATATTTGGCATGAAACTGTCTGATTCCAGTCTTTGAGTTTCTTATTCGGTTTTAAAACAATGTGGGATTTAATATCCCCTAAATTTGAATAATGTTTATATCGCCGAAATGAAGCCTATTGGCTTTTTATATTTAAGTAACTTAATGGTTGCACCTGTTTGACAACTTGTATAGCAGAGTATATAAGTTCTTTTCGCTATACCCTTTGGTATCTATTTGGTCTAGCTACTCACTGATGAAGCCTCAAAAAAGGCTGAAACTGGTCTGAGTAGTGATCCCACCATAATGTAATAACAGCATATCCTAGGAAATGTGTTCTTACATTATTGAAAATACCAAGAATAGTGATCAGAACTTTCCCCAAATTGTAACCTGGGGAAACCTTTGCAACGAGTTGCTCAAGATTGTACTACGTACTAGGACTACTTGCATTAGCTCATGCTAGTAATCGCTGATACTTTATAGTTTACTATATTCAGCATGAAACTCTCTGATTCCAGTCTTTGAGTTTCTTATTCGGTTTTAAAACAATGTGGGATTAAAGTAAATTTATTATAGATAGAGAGGCCAACCACAGGTTCACCACTTTCTCCAACCCTGACCAACTCCTTCCTGAAGACCTTTAAGGAGAAAGCCTTAACCTCTGCCCTAGAATGCAGAAATCATATTTCGTATACGTGATGTGAAGTCATTAGTTTCTATATACGAGTTGCTTCAATCCTGAAAATACTTCAGGCGCAAACTTTGTTTGCTTACACTTGGATAAAAATTAAACCAAGTATATAATTTCTCGCTATCTTTAATTTATAGTATAACCACATGGAAAAACTTTAGCAATGATCTCTAATCCAGAGTATTTTAATAATAAGTTCTAACACCTATTGGCATTTGTATATGAAAATATGGTTTTTCATATACAAATAGCTCCTGCATTACTTCAACTTTAGCATCACCTCTGGGTCTGACTTCCACTGATGAGACCTCAATAAAGGACAAAACCTGTCTGGGTAGTGATCCTCACCATAACGAAGCATTATACATGTCTGTAAGGATATGTGCTTTGCATTATGGGATACTAAGGCAAATGATGTAAAGTCATTAGCTTCTATATCAGTGGTTCTTAACCTTTTGAAAGTCACAGAACACTTTTGATTATAAGAAAAATTTTGGGAACACCAAAAGTATTAGGATAATAAAACTAACAATAAACATATGCATGGACTTGCCTTTTATGAAAATGGAACTTGTTTTAATGTGATACTTGAGCTTGTCGGCTTTTGCAGGTTTCGGCTATATCAGGTCTAATATGTGTGATATAGTTATCCTTTGTCTCCATCTCTTTGTCTACATTAGTAGGTTTTTCATGCTTTTTAGTTTTTATGGGTTAATATTAAGAAACCGAGCTCACACAAATATGATATTGAAAACTTAACATTTTCAGTGCTCTTGTGGAGAGAGCTGGGTATTTGGCTTGGACGAAAATACAAAATTCCTCAAGAATTATTTAAGGAAATTTCATTTTTAGAGTACGATTTGTTTACAAGGTAACTAGTTGTTCTTCTTCTTGTAACAAAAATTCACAACTGTGCCAAATGGATTTTGTATCCAGTCATAATTGTGTGTATTTAAGGAAGGAAAGTAACTTGAAATATTTTCTTCCAATATTGTTAATTGTTCTGTTATAACGGAAATAATTCCCTCGATATTTTTATTCAGAGTAGCCAATTGCACTCTGAATTGTGCATTTGACATCTTTCACCGGTGGAAACACTTGTAACCAATTCGCGGAACACGAGTTCCAGGGAACACCAATTAAGAACCATTGTTCTATATATATATACGAGTTACCCTAGTCTTGAAAATACTTCAGGTGCAAACTTTGTTTGCTTATCCTTCGATAAAACCGAGAATATAATTTCTTGTATCTTTAATTTATAGTTTAACCAAGTGGAAAAACTTCCAACAGCTAACTGTCCTGCATAAATCCATTATTTGGCTATGCTACATAGACACTGTGTTCTCCATTTGGCTACATGGCCTGGATACTCTCAACATTTTCCTAACAGTCAACATCCCAGGATCCAGTTCACCTTAGAAAAGAAAAACGACATTAGTCTCCCCTTCCTAGAACACTCTGATTACACACCAGCCTGACGAATTCCTGGCATTTTTCATTTACAGAAAACCCAAACATAATGATGAGTACATTCATCAGCCATAACACCATCCCCTTCCCAACAATATGGGATTATAAAAATCCTATATAACAGGAAAAAAATCAGTTCTAATAGCAGTGCCCTGCCCTAACTATTGAACTTGACCACATTCTTAACACTTTCTTAGCCAGTGACTAAAATCCCAACAAAATAAACAAAAAGTATATATATATATATATATATATATATTAAAACCCTGTAATTGCAACTCCCTTTCCCTTTAGAACAGAGATTACACAAAATCTGTCACCATTCCATATACCCAGAGCACATCCTAAAGAAAGATAAAAAAGAAACTTTCTAAACTCTACCTTACAGCCACTTTACAGACCAGATAAAAAATTGTCATAATTAACTGCTGCATGAAAGACCAGCCACATTCCCTACTATGGCCAAATAGGTAGGACAACTAATATCAGAATTTCTGAACACATGGACTACATCCATTTCCACTATTTCAGCCATTCTTGACTTGCTGACAATGTTTTGGACACCCACCACAGAATATGCCAGAAGAAATCAAATACAAGAGGCTATTCCCATAATCTGCTTCAGTCATGAGAAACTTTCCAAACCTCAACAGATTTGGGAAAAGCTCACCCTCAGATCTTCAGTCCAACAACAAGATTACCCAATTTAGCTCACCAGGAGTGCTATTTAGGATTCTTAGATGTGACTTTGGTGCCTTTCTTCCACCTTATTTATCCAGTGTGTGTGCATATCATTGTTTGTGATTCTTGATGGTGGTGGTGGTGGTAATGTAATATTGCTGAAATATTGGAAACATCAATTCAAGTTATAGTTAATATACAGTATACATTGTAATTTTCTCTAAAATAATAGTTATGAATAGCCAACATATAAACATTTCTATCAGACTTTTCTCTACCTGTTTACCAGCAGCCTATGTTTGCACCCCCTCTCATAATTTATAAAAAAACAGAATATGAACTTTTGAGAGGTCTGTCATAAACCAACTAACACAGGATATTATTGTCTATGCCAAATCTCTCACCATGCTACACAAAAGTTTTCATTATTATCAAAACTCATAAGAACAGAGCATTTATCTTGCTAAGAGGTGAAAATAAAAGGAAGGAAGAGTTATAATTCCATCAATTTATCTATAAGAATTTATTTTTAAAATTCAATAAACTGTTATTCACAGATCTCCTCACCCAGATATTCATATTTGATACTGAGACTCTGTATCCTTTCCATTTAGTTCTAGACTGTTTACTCACAATTAGTGCATTATTGAAAGGACAAAACATTGGAGTGGCTTATATCCAGAATATTCATATTCTGTCAAGATATCTTCTGGAAGGCAATAACTCTTTCCAAAATACAGGTAATCATGTTTATTGTGGTAAAATCATGGAAATTACTACTGCTATTTATTGCTCTTAGCATGGTGGTAAGTTTCATAATTTTCCCATAATGAATAATAACGTTTTTCAGAACCATCCGAGAGTTTATAAAATTGATTATTCCAGTTGATTGTCTCACGTTACTCAGACTAAAATAAATTTTGAGATTAGAACATTTTAATGATGTTGCACATAAAAGAAATGATAAATCAAACCTGACCTCATAAATGCCTCTCATTAATCACAACTTGGAATGGAATAAATACAACTTCTTTAGTTTATGTAGAAGAGAATTTCATATTGCAATGCATCAGAGAATTTACTGAAGTTACATGGTTCCCTCAACAGGTATCACAGATGAATTCTGTATGATATATGGGAGTCTCATCTAAATACTACAGACTTCACTTATACCAACAGTCATTTGAAAATACTATGAAATCATTCAGTGATACATCAACATCAAATTCCTGATATGTACCCTCAAGAAGTATACAGGATATGATAGTGCTACATGAAAAATTACATCATTACTAACTTGCTATCTACAATTTTCCTCCAAATCAGTTTGTTATCTGTCAAGACTCCAACATCATCAGATCTTATATTTCTATCTTCTAAGGCACTTTTTACTGTATCAATCCACCTATATCTTGGTCTTCCTCTGGGTCTTTTCCCTACCAACCTGACAGAGAACATTTGTTTTGCTAATCTTTCCTCTCCCATTCTGTTTAAGTGACCATACAACATGAGATTAGCTCAGCTAATGCATTCCTGGATGCTGACGATGTCAAGTTCTTTCCAAATATCCTCATTTTTGATATAATATTGCCATTGATGCCATCTGTTCATGCCCCTAATCTTTCTCAGGACTCTCATATCTACGGTCTCTAATCTTTGGTCAAGTGTTTTATTTCTAACCCAGCTCTCAGATCCATAAGAAGAAATGATTGTGGAAGAATGACATTGTGGAATAAAAATGGGAATAGAGTGACTGATGCAGAGGACATAGTGGAATTGTTCAATGAACACTTTATTGGTGTATTTCATCCTGGAGGAGTAAATTTTAAAACTGGAGGGATAGGGGCAGGTTCGAGGTTTAGAGGTACAGGAGGAGAACGTGTTCCAAATACTGAGTACTCTGGATGTCAGTAAAGCTGTGGGACTGGATGGTAATTCACCACAAGTTTTGAGAGAATGTGCTAAGGAACTGACAGCTCCTTTGACCTGGCTTTTCAATGAAAGTCTGGCTACAGGAAAGGTGCCCAGGAAATGGAAGGAAGGTAAGATAGTGCCATTGCATAAGGGTGGTAGCAGACTGGAAGTGTCTAATTATAGGCAAGTTTGTGTGTCATCAGTAGTTGCTAAGATCTTGGAGAAATTAGTTAGGGACCATGTACAACATTGGGCAGATGAGGGTAATGTTATCTGTGAGAGTCAACATGGATTTGTGAGGGGCGCTCTTGTTTTAGTAATATGCTAGCCTTTTATAATAAAGTTACAAGAGCAGGAGATGAGGGAAAGGCATATGCTGCCATTTTCTTGGATTTAGTGAAGGCATTTGACAGGGTACCACATGATAAGCTGATATTTAAGTTGCAGCACATGGGTTTGGATGTCAGGTTGGTCAACTGCATTCAGGATTGGCTGTCCGATAGGTATCAGAGAGGTGTGTATGTGGGGGCAGTTTAAAGGAGGCAGAGGATTTTCAAGGAGACGTGGGGACCCACAGGGGCTCAGTACTGTGACCTATATTGTTTAACCTTTATATCAGTGACATTGTCAGTGGATTGCAGAGGGATGTTCAGTTGTTTGCAGATGATGTGAAGCTGGGATGGGTTATTAGTAATAGTGCAGATGTGGTAGTCATGCAAGCGGATTTCAATAAGCTAGACAGATGGGCAAATGAATGGGGATGTTAGTTTAATGCAGCAAAATGTAAGATCTTGAGGTTTGGGACATATCGATGGGACTCTGCATACTCTATTGGAGGAAATATACTGGAGGAAGTGGGGGAGACAAGAGATCTGAGGTTGATGATTGATAGAAACCTGAAATTCAGGTGACATATTGCAAAGGTGGTGAAGGTAACACAAAAGATTGCTGCAATAATGAGAAGGATGCTGACCTGCAGAGATAAAAGAGTTGTCATTCCGTTGTATAAGACCATGATCAGACCACACTTAGACTATTGTTCTCAGATTTGCTCCCCAGAATTTGAAGGGGATAAATTAACTGTGGAAAGGGTACAGAGGCGGATAACAGAGACAGTTTTGGACTGTACAATGCTAGTTATGAGGATCGGCTGAGGGAATGTGGACTGCAGAGTTTGATGGATAGAAGAAGGAGAGGTGATATGATTGAGACTTTTAAACTGTTGAGAAGTGGTTACAGGATTGATACTGGGGAGTTCTTTCGATTGGTTGAACAGTGGGAAGGAGTGATGACAAGGGGGCCATCCCTGGAAGTTACGAAAAGAAACTGTGAGCAAGAGAGTGAGGAGTGGTTTCTTTGCAAGGAGGGTTGTTGAACCGTGGAATGCATTGCCTGATAGTGGTGAGAGCGAGATCGGTCAATGAGTTTAAGGAGTGGTATGATAGACTGTGTTTTCTAGGAGGGACCTCCCACGTTGAGTCTTGATAGAATTATGTTTCCTATGAAGGACCTCCCACGATGAGTCTTTTGTCTCCTTGGAGGCCTAAATAATAATAATAATAAGTTAAAACTGGTTTGAAAACTGTCTTGTATACAGCTAATTTAGTGTTCCGACTAATTCCTCTCTTATTCCTTATGAATTTATTCAATTGACTTCCTACCATACCAGCTTTGTTGATTCTGTTCTCTATTTCCATATTTAATTTACCATCTTCACTAAAAATCGTGCCTAAGTAGCTGGAATGTTTTACTTGTTCAACAGGTTCTCCGTTCACAACACAGTTGACATTTTCAACAATTCTGTCTATTTTCATTGTCTTTGTCTTTTTATTGCTGACCTTCATACTATATCTATTACAACAGTTATTCACTTTAGTCAGACTTGTAACGGATTTATTTAGAAGTATAACATCATCTGCATAAACCAAAGAACTGAGATTAACATCTCCAATTTTGATATCAGGATTAATACCACTTTCCTTCATAATGTGATCCATATAGATAATAAATAATAGAGGGGATAATGTACATCCTTGTCTGACACCAGATTTAACATTTAACCACCTTCCTGTTCTTCCTTTAATTCTAACTTCTGACTTACTACTCAAATAAAGACCAAGTATTGCTTTATATAATGCCCCATTGACACCATGTAACTGTAGCTTTTCGAATAGCTTCTCTCTCACTCTCTCCCTTGGCACCTTGTCATATGCCTTTTCCAGATCTACAAAACTTTAATACAGATCTTTGTTATATTCATATGATTTCTCAACTATCTGTTGTAAAGTGAAATTCTGATTCTGGCTGCCTCTATTTGGCCTGCATCCAACTTGTTCTTCACCAAGCTTCTCTTTGACAATCCTTCTCAACTGTTTCTCAAGTATAATTGCATATATCTTATCAGGAACACTCAATAGAGAAAAACCTCTGTAATTCTCACATTCAGTTTTATTTCCCTTTTTATATATGGGTACTATGAGAGCTCTACTCTCATCATCTGGAATTCATCCCTCTGTCCAGGCCTTCTAAACTATGCAGTGCAGCCACTGTAAGACTTTTATACCTCCATACTTAAGCATTTGCTGCCTTTCCACATTTCAGGCTTTTGATGGCTTTTTCTACTTCAAATATGGATATGTATTCCTGACTGTATGCCTGTTGAGTGTTTTTTACCACTGTGCTATCACTGCTTTTTCCATTTAGCAATTTTTCAAAGTAATTACTCTGTACTTCAAGGATATCTTTTTCTCCTGTTTTCATGTCACTTTTATCATCTCTAATTCCTTTTACAGCACTCTCTCCTCCATTTCTTAGCTTCTTCAACAACCTCCAGAATATCTTGCCACCTTCTTGATATTCTATGTTCTTGCCAAAGTCCTACCATGACTTCTGTTTAGCTAGTTTTGCACAGTGTTTAGCTTTGTTACATTTGTCTCTGTATTCTCTAAGAGAACAAGCTGACTTATTTGCCAGGAACTTTTGGTATGCTTTTTCTTTTCTTTCACTGCCTCTTTAACTTCCTATGTCCACGATGGAGTTCTGATTTTTCTATCCTTACAGACAACCTCACCACATGCCTCATTGACTGAATCAATCAGTGTTTTCTTCAGGGTTTGTTTCCTGTTCTCAAACTCTTTCATTTTTTCTTCAATCATATTTGTGTATTTTAGTCTACAGTTCACATCTGATTGCTGCTCAACTTTTATTTGTTTTAAGACTTTCTTACTCTGTTTATAATGTATCTCATTCTTCCATATATGTTAACAGTGTTAATATTCATATTTAGTTTACTCTGTATTCCTTGCATTTTGTATATATGTACTTAGATTGCAAGTGAACTGCAATCTATTGAAAACTACTCAGTCACTACATTTTTTTTTTTTTTAATTTTGACAATTTCCTGTGACACTAAATCAAATCTGGGAGTTTTTTTAACAATATTAAAGCTTATTGTGTAAAGTATTTTGCATAAATTTTATAATTTGTTTCATTTTCTTTCAGCCTAGATTTCCTCTTGGAGATAGCCTTTATATCTCATGCCTGGATAGTGGATTTATACGTCTTCACAAAGAATTTATAGAGGGTAATAAAGATTCTTTGTCAGATATTTTAAGTATAATCAATTCTGTTTGTAGGTGAGTTAGCCAGTCTCATATATATATATATGTATGTATTCTTGATCTTCTACTCGGTTGTAATGATACATTTTAGAGAATAAATTTTAAATGACTTTAAACCAAGATAAAATATTAAATTTCAATGATAATGATACAACTAGTTTCAGCCTTTTACAGCCTTCTTCAGGTATCCACTAAAGGTAGAACACAGTAATAAAAAATCGAAGTTACAAAAAACTGAGAATTACAGGCAAAAAATGCAATACATAATTGACACAAAAACGTTGCATTTTTGAAGATGATCTAATGTGCTATTGTTTGCTGTATGCGTGCTTGCAGGTTCTCGTGAGCGCCAGTATTGAACAACTGCAGTATGGTTATCAGGGATGTCATAACTCAAATTGCTGTTCAAATGTTCAGGATTAAGGAGGATTTCTCTGGACTCCATGATTTTCCTTTCGAACTCATCACTACAGCGAAAAATGTTTTCGGATTTATCCCAGCAAACTGAGTGACTCTGTAGATCTTCATGAGGGTTATTAGAGAAAAGAATATGACTGGATAGCGCAGATGCATGTGATCTTTTATAGGAGATGTCTCTCTTATGCTCCTCAATATGCAGTTCAGCAGATTTGTTAGTCTGTCCAAAATAAGGAATATTACAGTTGCACCATAACTTGTAAACACCTGGATATTTCAGGTTATGATGAATAGGCTTCGCATGGCTTATAAGAGAATGGACTTTAGGGAGTGTAGTGAAAAATGTACTGATGTTGTATTTTTTAAGGACTTTAGCCAATTTATTGGAGACTGAACTAATGTAAGGTATTGAGATGCTACCTTTAAAATCAGTAGTTTCCATAGTACGCTGCCTAGGAGGATCCAGAAGAAATTTCTTAATTGTTTTTTTTTAGAATATCCATTTTGTTTAAAGATAAGAGAAAGTTGTTCAATTTCTTTTTGGAGTTCATCTGGTTCATTTAAAAGAGGGTGTGCTCTGTGTCCTAAGGTAGAAATAGTTCCGAGCTTTTGTGGTAGAAAGTGATGAGATTGACAGTGCAGATATCTGATAGTATGAGTTGGTTTTCAGTATATAGAGATTTTAAATCTATCAGAGCATCGTGTAAGAATTACATCCAGGAAAGGAAGGCAGTTATTTTGTTCTAGTTCAGCAGTGAATTTTATATTAGGATGCTGGTTGTTAAGATGTTGAAGAAAATTTATGAGAGATGTGTGTCCGTGACTCCATATAATGAAAATCTTGTCAACATAACATCTCCAAAGTTTCGGCTTAAATGAGAAGGACTATATGGCTTTTGTTTCAAAATCTTCCAGGAAAATGTTTGCTAGAACTGGGGATAAAGGGTTGCCCATTGCTAGGCCTTGGTTTTGTTTGTAAATGGGGTCCCTGTATCTGAAGTAGCCAGATTGAATACAATGCTTTTGTAAAGCAAATATCTTTTTAGACAATTTGTCCTTAAGTAATGTTAATACCTCCTCAGTAGGGACGTTAGTAAATAATGAGATAATGTCAAAACTTGCTATGATATCATTTTCACTGATTGAAATATTTTTGATATGAGAGACGAAGTCTGTGATGTTTTTGATGACCGATGAAGATTTATTGGAGAAACGCTTGAGGTATTCTGTAAGATGTTTCGAAAGCTTATAAATGGGACCATCAATTCCTTCCACAATTGGGCGAAGAGGGGTGTTTTCTTTGTGTATCTTCAGAACTCCATAAATGCGTGGAATAAGAGGAGAACGTAAAGAAAGGTGCATATTGTGAGGAAGTTCAAATGTAGTCTTTAACAGATTGTTTCTGCAGTTTTGTAGTTCCCTTGTTGGATCATCCTGAAGAATTGAATATGTAATGTTGTCTTCAAGCAATTGAAGCATTTTATTGTGGTAATCTTCAGAATTGAGGATGACTGTGGCATTGCCTTTATCTGCAGGTAAAATAATGATGTTTTTGTTCTTTTTAAGATTCTTTAAGGCCTGTCTTTCTGCAGGAGAAAGATTATCTCTTGGAGGTTTAGCATTATTGATAATGAAGATGGATTCAATATGGAGAAATTTTTTCAAATGATTAGGAATATGTGAACTGGCTTTTTCTATTTTAGTAAGTACAGATTCTTTTGGAATAAACTTAGGTGAGGGAATGAAATTTAGACTTTTGCTTAGAATATCTTTTTTAGCAACTGTTAAAACATGTGACAAATTGTTTGCTACAACTTTGTCAGCATTAATATAGGCTTTAGTAGGAAAAGATGTGTTTTGTACTCTCTTAAGAGCATCAAACTTCTTGATAAGATTAAGCTTATTCTTATTTTGTATCCGTGTAGCTTGTGCTTCACTGTTAAAGATAAAATCATGAAAATTATCATTATTCATAACCTCTACAAGTTTTTGAGTTAAAAACCTTTTTACGTTGGACAAATAGGCAAGACAACGTTTTGTATCTGGGATTCTTTCTCTGAGAAGATCTAACTTTGCTTTACGATAAATTCTTTTAGAGCGTTCTGTTGTAATTGTTTCTTGAAACAAACTGAAATTAGGAAAAACTTGATTGAATTTACAACATTTTAGGAAAACCAACTTATTGATTCTCAGTCCTATTTTCTTCAATGTTTTTTTATAACATCTTTTGATGTCAGTAAGAGATGCCTCGTCATTTAGGCTATAGATGTATTCTTGATCTTCTACTCGGTTGTAATGATACATTTTAGAGAATAAATTTTAAATGACTTTAAACCGAGATAAAATATTAAATTTTAATGATAATGATACAACTAGTTTCAGCCTTTTACAGCCTTCTTCAGGTATCCACTAAAGGTAGAACACAGTAATAAAAAATTGAAGTTACAAAAAACTGAGAATTACAGGCAAAAAATGCAATACATAATTGACACAAAAACGTTTTTGAAGTTGTTCTATCTAATGTGCTATTGTTTGCTGTATGCGTGCTTGCAGGTTCTCGTGAGCGCCAGTATTGAACAACTGCAGTATGGTTATCAGGTATGTCATAACTCAAATTGCTGTTCAAATGTTCAGGATTAAGGAGGATTTCTCTGGACTCCATGATTTTCCTTTCAAACTCATCACTACAGCAAAAAATGTTTTCGGATTTATCCCAGCAAACTGAGCGACTCTGTAGATCGTCATGAGGGTTATTAGAGAAAAGAACATGACTGGATAGTGCAGATGCATGTGATCTTTTATAGGAGATGTCTCTCTTATGCTCCTCAATACGCAGTTCAACAGATTTGTTAGTCTGTCCAAAATAAGGAATATTACAGTTGCACCATAACTTGTAAACACCTGGATATTTCAGGTTATGATGAATAGGCTTTGGATGGCTTATAAGAGAACTGACTTTAGAGAGTGTAGTGAAAAACGTCTTGATGTTTTATTTTTTAAGGACTTTAGCCAATTTATTGGACACTGAACTAATGTAAGGTATTGAGATGCTACCTTTAAAATCAGTAGTTTCCATAGTACTCTGCCTAGGAGGATCGAGAAGAATACAACATCAGAATGTTTTTCACTACACTCCCTAAAGTCTGTTCTCTTATAAGCCATCCGAAGCCTATTCATCATAACCTGAAATATCTACGATGTCAAACCTTCGGACTTAAATATCCCACCGTCAGAATTGAAAGCACTTACATCCTTAAAACATAATAAAAATATAATCATCACCAGAGCCGATAAAGGAAATACCACTGTGGTTCTTGATACCAATTCATATCACCTAAAAATGAATTTATTACTCCAAGATCGCAATACTTACGTCAAACTGGATTATGATCCTACAAAACGTCAACTCAGGAAATTAAACAAGTTACTCGATGAAACCTCCTCCTTAGATGAAGAAACAATTAAAAAACTCAAGACATACCATGCTAGATCTCCCAGAATTTATGGCTTACCTAAGCTTCACAATATTAATGTTACTCTCAGACCCGCCGTAGATTTTATTAGCAGTCCAACTTACAAGTTATCAAGATTCTTATCTAACCTTCTCTGTCCTCACATAGGCCACTCAGCCTCTTCAATCAAAAATTCCACAGAGTTTCATGCAAAAATAAAAGACATTCAACTGTTAAAGTCTGATTTGTTAATTAGCGTCGATATTGGCTCCCTCTTCATGATCATTCCCCACAAAGAAACAGTAGAATTATTAACTCAAAAATTTCCTTCTGATATAGTTGAATTATTCAAATTTGTTATTACATCCGGTTACTTCACCTGGAAAGGTCAAACTTACAAGCAAGAAGAAGGAACAGCAATGGGATCTCCTTTATCATCAAACTTAGCAAACCCATTTCTAGAACACATTGAAGAAAAAATATTCACTTTTGAACCCAAACCAAAAATTTGTTTACGATATGTCGACGTCATATTTGCAGTCTGGGATCATCCCGAACAGGAATTACAACTGTTTCTAGATAAAATAAACCTTCTTCACTCTCGCATCAACTTTACGCTAGAAAAAAATCTTCAGAGGGTATCTCCTTTCTGGATTTACACATTCAAAGAAAAGAAGATAGTTCTATTGCAAGCTTACATTTTCAGGTCACTACATTCAAAAATTCTTCCACTCATCATCCATCTCAGAAATTTGGCATCATTAAATCACTAGTTTCCAGAGCATACAAATTCTGCTCCTTTGAAGATTCTCTAAACCAAGAACTAGAAATAATCAAAAATACAGCCATACTAAATGGATATAATCTTAAAACAACTCAAAAAATCATCAGTCACCTTCCCACACATCAACCCAGACAAGAAGGTCTGGGTTGATCTGGTCTCTCCCAAGAAGTCCATCGGATTCCCATACCTTACGTCAAAGGCATCTCGAAACGTCTTAAAAAAATTATAAAGAAATACAATTTTGCGACTGCTAACAAACCTATCAACCAAATCTATAACTTGTTACCTTCTCCTAAGGGCAAACTCTCACCTCTGATGTTACCTGACAGTTATGAGATTCCATGCTCCTGCAAATTGTCTTACTTTGGTCAGCCAGGTAGGTCTGTTCAGAAACGCATCTCGGAACATCAAGACCACATTCATCTTTTCAAACCACCAAAATCTGGTCTCTTCCAACACGGAGTTGAAAATCCAAACCATAGGATCCATTGGGAGAAATTGAAACTTTTACACAGATCTTTATATAAATATGAACGTTTATATAAAGAAAGTGCTGAAGCCATACTATACAGACCAAATTTAAACCGCAACGACGTTCTTACTATTCCTAAACTATGGGAAATTTTCATACAAAATTGTGTAAAATAATCTTTATATATATATATATTTTTTTTTTTTTCAGTTATATTTAATTTACTTCAATAACACGTTACTGCATGCTTATTGAGATTGTAATCATGCGCCCTAACTGTATGTTATTCCTAGTATTGTTTGAACTACTGTATTGATGATGTCCCAAGATACTTGGGATGAAATATTTACGAATTAAATAGTCATTACTGTGGTTAGTATGTGTGTTTTTTAGTGAACAATTCACCACAGGTTTTTGTTATATAAAAATATACACCTTAATTTTTTTTGAAAATCCTACAGGTACATAATTTTGAGAAAAATCTGCATCCTTCTTGGTATCCTTTATTGTCCCTACTGCTTCTTTTCTGCAGCCTGTCTTGTTTATGCTTAATTTACTCTGTGTGTGTGTGTGTATATACATTGTCATTTCAAAAGTTGTCAGGTAAACTACTTTGCATGCAGAATGTGTTATATATGTAATCAGGAAAATTTTTACAGCTGAATTTAATAACGTTGAATGATATATTATCCACAATTTATAAATTGATGCTTTAAATAATCTTGCAATGATGCTCTATATATTGTTTTTTTTTTTGCATTATTTTTTCATAATCATCATAATTTCTTTTAAATGGTAATTACTGATTTTTTTTCCCCCCAGGAAATGCTAATTGTGCTAAAAGCTTGATTTATGATATTATGATTCTTTCCCAAACTAAATGGCATACATTTGCTGCATTAAAAGACTCTTCTTTAGGTATGTATGTTTTATTATTATTATTATGATGATGATGATTCAGGCCTCCATGAAGTCACAAGACTTATTGTGGGATGCTCATCCTAGATCTCTCGTACCACTCCTTGAGTTCATTGACCTTGCTCTCACCACTCTATCATACATTGCATTCCACAGTTCATCCACCCTCTGCCTCTGCATTCTTTCCACAGTTAATTTATCTCCTTCAAATCTTGGGGACCAAATTTGAGAACAATAGTCCAAGTGTGGCCTAATCAAGATATCTCTTTTATTAATTTCTATTAATCATCATCCCCAGATCCCTTGCCTCCCCACTTCCTCCAACAGAGTACACAGTCTCCCATCGATGTATCCCAAACTTCAAGACTTTTCATTTAGCTGCATTAAACCGATAGCCCCATTCATTTGCCCATCTGTCCAGTTTATTTAAATCCTCTTGTAGGACTACCACATCTGCACTATTACTAATAACCCTTCCAAGCTTCACATCATCTTCAAATAACTGAATATCCCCGTGCAATCTACTGGCAATGTCATTGATATAAAGGCTAAACAATACAGGTCTCAGTACTGAGCCCTGTGGGACCCCACTTGTAACCTTCTTCCTTCTTGATACTGCTTCCCCCATACACAACTCTTAGATACCTATCAGATAGCCAATCCCAAATCCAATTCAGTTGCCTGATATCTAAACCCCATAGGCTACAACTTAAATATCACCTTATCATGTGGTATCCTGTCAAATATCTTTGTAAAATCCAAAGAAAAATGGCAGAATATGCCTTTCCCTCATCAACTGCTCTTGTCACTTTATTATAAAAGGCAATCATATTATTAAAATAAGAGTGCCTCCTTAACAAATCCATGTTGACTCTCACAGATAACATTACCCTCATCTGTCCAATGCTGTAAATGATCCTTCACTAATTTCTCCGAGATCTTAACAACAACTGATGAAATACAAATTGGTCTATAGTTTGACACTTCCAGTCTGCCACCACCTTATGCATTGTCACTATCTTGCCCTCCTTCCACTCCTTAGGTACATTTCCCATGGCTAGACTTGCATTGAAAAGCCTGGTCAAGGGAGCTATTTGAAACGCACTGTCCTCTTGCACTTCTAAACCTCAAACCTGAACTATCCCTCTAGTAAAAACCTACTTCTCCAGGATGAAATACTCCAATAAAGTGTTCATTGAATAACTCCACAATGTCCTCTGCATCAGTCACTCTATTCCCATTTATATCCCACAATGTCATTCTTCTACAATCATTTCTCCTCCTACTGGCCACATAGCTTAAAAATTACCTAGGATTTTCTTTGGATCTTAGGGCCAATCCCTTCTCATATTCCAGCTTTGCCTCTTGTTTACTGATTCTTCTGCCATTAGTATATAGAAACTGCAGCATCCCTTTAGGCCCCAACCACCTTTACTTTCTGAATTGACTATCTTATTCAGGAAGTAAGATAGTCAATTCATTGGTCACTCTAACACTCACTCACCTCATGGATTCTTTCACACACATTCAATTGCATCCATTCTAATTGCTTAAGTTTTTCTGAATATGCACTTCAGCCTGCTCAGTGAATAAAGCTCTCTATGTACCTAACACTAAAGCCATTTAGATGCAGTCTGTTGGCTTTACATAAATTCTTCTTTCCATTAAACACAGGTCATAGGTCCACAAACTTTACATCATTCCTTCTATGCAACCTGTGTATTGATTTGTTTGCTATTAATACTCACTTCTCAATTTGCTTCTATCATAGTGTTGCAGGAGACCTGCACTTTTTACCTTCTCACTCTTCATTTTTGCTTCTTCCAATAATGCCTCACATCTTCCCTCATAAAGATAGATAGTTCTTTTGCGGTACCATTTTGTATCTAGATGGAATGAATAATATCATTAAGTTTTGCAGCAGGGAAACATGATTTTGTTATACTTTCATTAAGTACTTCTTTGATTATTTAGTCCCCATAATTTTCTTCTTACCGTGATTTTCCCATTTGTTGACCTGATCTTGATTTTTACCTTGGACCATCTGCTTCTTTCTCTTCTCAGTCTTGCTAATCCCTCATCACTTCTGTAACTTTTCAATTTTGTGCTTTGTCCTATGAAGGAAAATATTCAAGTGCACTATTTCCTTATTTACATCTATTTCATTCTTCTGTGATTCCACTGCAGTGTGTTTATTATTAATTCCAACATTATCGTTTTCCATTTTACTGTTGATACTATCTTCTCTACTACCATTTGCTTTGTTCTCACCATCTAACTAGCACTTACTGTTGAAACACTTAATATAAACTCATTCACCTCTTTCATGCTGTTTCCGTAAATCCTTTAATTTTTGCAATGAATATCTCTCTCTCTCTCTCTCTCTCTCTCACACACACACTGCACCATACCAAATCATGTAAATTCAAATTACCCAACAATGATATTTTTGCTGCCAATGTTCTATCACATATTGGTACCATTCTGACAATATTGTACTTGAAAAAATAAAATAATAAAAAAAATACAACATTTACTTACAAACTAAACAGTTATGTAAATCAACACTCATATAAAACAAAACTACAATGAGTTAACCTAATATTATTAACTAAAACATGAAAAAATCTGACTGATAATGCATGTTTATGCCAGCTGCATCTACTTGGTAGGCTATACCAGGTGTTCTGTGACTTGCCCATATTTGTGATGTCAATACTTATAGGATGAAGTAGTAGGATTCTGTTATGCGCTAATTATGACCTCCGATAACATCACATCAGGTGATTAACTTATATTGAGTCTGAAAGGTTACTGCCTGACAGTTAAGTACATATCCATCCTTTAAGAATAATGAATTTTGCAATCTTTTTAACTGCAAAAGCAAAATGCATTTTACTGTTATCCTTATGTTGATTAATAATTCATTAAAGCAATACAAAAATGGCTACTATATGATTAATACTACTGGTTCTTTAGCAATTTTTACCATATCTGTACCACTACCATTAATGACAGTCATAATTTGCTGGGATATACATTATTTTGCAATGTGTAAATGTAATCTAGCAGATACATAAAATAAAATTTACTATTTTCCTTATGTTAATTAGAAAAATAGTAATTCATCAAAGTAATACAAAAATGGCTATTGTATCATTAATATTACTATATCATTAATACATTAACAATGGGTGTTCTTAATGTACTTACTTACCCATATTTGTGATGTCCATAACTTATAGGATGACAGTAGTAGGATTCTGTTATGTGCTAAATATGATCTCCAATAACATCACACCAGGTAATTAACTTATATTTAGACTGAAAGGTTTCTGCCTGACAGTTAAGTGCATATCCATTCTTTAATAATAATGAATTTTGTAATCTTTTTTAACTGCAAAAGTGAAATGCATTTTACTATTTTCCATATACGAGGCACAGGCCAGAAGGGTAACTAGTGTGGTAAGAAAAGCAAAAGCAGATTATGAAAGGAAGTAGCAATGCAGGCTAAAGAGAATCCCGAACAATTTTTTTGATATGCTGCAAGTAAAAGAAAAAATGTATATGGCAAAATGATTTTAAGGAATGCCGATGATAGGGAAGTAACTGAATCATTTGAAATAGTAGAATTACTAAGTGAACACTTTGCAAGAGTATACATTCCAGGTGGTGATATTGCAGGAATGAGAGAACTGATGTCTTATACGGGATCCGAGGTGAATGAAATGGAAGTGAATAACATATTACAGAACTTTAATGTGAATAAACCTGTGGGATTGGATGTATACCAGCTTGAGTCTTATGTGAAGCAGCAAAGGAATTGTCACTGCCCTTGACCATATTGTTTAATTTAAGTCTCAGCTCTGGGGTAGTCCTCCTGAGAGGGTGGAAAAAAAAAAAAAGTTCCATTGCATAAAGGAGGCTCCAAGACTGCTGTTGCAAAAAACCGACCACTCAGCATATCAGGGGTCATTGTCAAGGTATTGGAGAAGTTCGTCGAGAGCAAAATACAGGAATGGTTAGATGAAAATGGGATACTGTATGCGGGGGGGGGGGGAACAGCATGGTTTTGTGAAGGGTAAATCATGCTTCAGTAACTTGCTCACGTTTTATAATACAATGATGGCTGAATTGGATAAGGGTAATGGGTTTACAGTGATACTGCTGGACTTTGCAAAGGCCTTTCACAGGATACCACATGGAATTTTAATCAGTAAACTGCAACACATGCAGATGGATATAGGATTGGTGAGCTGGATAGGAGGGTGGTTGATGGAGAAATATCAGAACGTAGTTTATTCAGGAGTAGAGTCCAAAAGAAGGCCTGTGACTAGTGGTGTGCTGTAGGGTTCTGTTTTTGGACCACTGCTATTTAATTTGTTCGTGAATGATATAGGAAACGATCTGAGAGTAACTGTTCAGTTATTTGCTGATGAATGCCAGGTTGGGATGAGCAATACTGAATACACGTGATGTAAAAATTTTGCAGAATGATTTGTATAGATTGGCAGACTGGGTAAAGGAGAATGGATGTCACCCCAAAAATGCATAGCTAAGATTAAGCATTTTGGGGTGAAAAGATTATCAGCAGTGTACCACATTGGTGGAACTGTACTCCAGGAAATTGATGAAGCCAGAGACTTGGGAATGTTGGTGGATAGGGAGTTGAAATTTAGAGGGCACATAGCAAAATTGGCTAAATTAGCTCATTAAATCATTTGGTTACTGAAGAATACTTCAACGAGCAGAGACAAGCAGGTTATTTTTCCTCTTTATCAAGGCTTGATAAAACCCCATCTTGACTACTGTGTGCAGATCTAGGCACGAGGGTTTGTGATGGGGAAGAGGTAGAGAGGATCCAGAGGTGAGGGACCAAGATGTTAGCTGGTCTATGGAATGAACCTTACGAAGACAGGCTGAAGATTCGTGGGCTACAGAAATTGATTGATAGGCGGAAAAGGGGTGATATGATTGAGACATTCAAATTACTAAGGGGTTTTTACAATTCAGAGGAAATTTTTCAGAACAGTCTGGTGGTGGGAGAACTAAGGGCCTTCCATAGAAACTGAGCAAGAGTGTTGAGCTAGGTTTTTTACTTGAAGAGTGGTGAATGAGTGGAATGAGTTTCCAGAGTCTGTTGTGAGTGCCATAGCTGTAAATGAGTTCAAAGCAAAATATGATAGATACTGTGCGAATGCTGAATAGTTCTTTACATGATATTTAGGGTCTCCCTCAACGAGTGTAAGGACTCCTTGGAGTTGCCTGTAATAATAATAATGTGGAAGAGAATAGTGTGTGCTAGAACTGTGCTAGAGTTATAGTATATTGCAGAGTTAATCTGTTTGGAATAAAAAGTTTGTTTTAAATTAGTGTTAATTAGTATTTTAATAAGATACATACGTAGTGTAGCACATGGCACCAATAAGAAAAAAAAACAATGGTGTTCAAATCGCTTTCTTTGTTGAATTAATTTAACTCAAGGGATTTTGTTTAATGTAACATTTGTGGAATGCATGCTTTCCTGAGAGCAGCAGGAGTTTGGTTCGAAAATGATAGCGGTAGGAAAGTGTCAGGAATGTGATGATTTGAAGTATGTCTCAGGTCGCGAGATTGATTTAATGGATGAAGCCATAATGTGATAGAACATAGTGATATCATAGAAATTTGCAATATAGTGCCAGATAGTATTGAGAACGGTGTTGAGGTTGAGAGTGAAAGTAAAAATACAGAGCGTGAGAATAGTTTGAGTGATAAAAAAAAACGAGGAGTTAGTTGCAATGAAGGATATCGCACGGTTCCGTGAAGTGATACATAGGGTGAAGCGGCAGCTGGAGCGATTACAAAATTGCTTACCGAGTGTGTCAGCTAACAGAAGGAAGCAAATGTGTGATAAGAAAAATGAGAGCATGATTGGTAGTGTAAGGAAAATGAAGGAACGAGCGTTGTACGGTGATTCACTTGTAAGAGATATAATAGATGAGAGTTCGATAAAATCGTACATGCCGGGTGTGAAAATTAAGGATGTAAGTGAGGTTATTAGAGTGCAAAAGCAGAGGATGAAAAAAGTGATAGTAGTGGCAGGAATGAATGATTTGAAAGGAGATAAATTTGCTATGAGAGAAGACTTGAAGGAATTGCTAGAGCTAGCAAAAGAAAAGAGTGAGAGAGTTAAGATAGTGAGTATGTTGCTGCGGTATGACAGAGAAGAGTTGAGAAGAAGGGCCATAATTGCAAATGACTTTATACGCAGGTTATGTATGAAGAGTGGTGTGAAGTTTGTGGACATGTGGAGTGAGTTTGATGGGCGAAAGGACTTATATACGATGGATGGATTGTATCTGAATGGATTTGGTGTGTGGAGACTGGAAAAAAGTGTTGCTGAATGAAGTGAAAGTGGATGTGCAGAATCAGAGAAACTAGAACTTTTAGGGAGGGGGGAGTGCATATGCAGACATCAGTGAGGCAGTTGAGTGTAAGAATGTGAATAATATGCCTGAGTTAGTACGAAGGACAACAAATCAGAATGGGATAGTTAGTATAGGGCATCAAATAGGGGTGGGACTAACAGGCTTCTACACATGCTAGGAGTATTAGGGACAACAAGGAAGAATTTTTGGCCTTGGTTGGCTCTTCCTGGCCACAGGTTATTGGCATTAGTGAGACATGGATGACAGAAGATGATATAACTAGTGGCATAGAATGTGAAGGGTATAATGTGTTCAGGAGGGACAGAGAGAGAAAAAATTGGGGAAGGAGTGTTATTGATGATAGCTGATGAACTGCAGCCAAGGAGAATTGAAGTTGAACTGCAGGATAGTGAAGAGAGCACATTTGAGGCTATTTGGTGTGAGATTGAGACAAGCAGGACAAAATATACAGTTTGGTGCTGCTATAAACCAGGTGATGGAATAGATGGTAGAAATAGTATGCATAGACAAATAGATGCAATGAGTGGAAGGAGGGTAATTATTATGGGGGATTTCAACTATGGTAACATTGATTGGAAGGAGGAGAGGACACATGGGAGGAAGGAATTGGATTTTATGCAGTTATTAAGGGATAATTACCTGAGACAGCATATAATGGAATATACTAGGGATTCGAGAGCGCTTGACCCGGTAATTGCATCTGAGAATTTGACTGTAATGAATATGACCACTTTACCACCAATTGGTGAGAGTGACCATAAGGTTTTGACCTGGGAGATGCCAAATGTGTGAAAATTTTCAATTAAGAAAGGGTACATGTGGAAGTACTGGGCTGGTGAGTATGACAAGCTCAGGAGATTGCTTGGTTCAGTGCCATGGCATGTAAAACTGCAAGGGCTGGAGGTTGATTATGCAAGGGAAGTGGTAAAGGAGTGTTTGAAGGAGGTAATGGCTGACTGTATATCTAGAGTCCGGATAGTAAATCAAGTAGGGGTTAAATGGATGAATAACAGCATTAAGCTTGAGCTGCAAAAAAAAGAAACAACTGTGGAGGGAGTTTAAGGAGAAAGGTGACCTGCAGGCACACAAACAGTATAAAGCACAGGACAGAAAGGTAACGAGTGTGGTAAGGTAAGCAAAAGCTGATTATGAAAGGAAATTAGCCATGCAAACTAAAGAGAATCCCAAACAGTTTTTTTGATATACTGCAAGTAAAGGAAAAAATGTATACGGCAGAATGATTTTAAGGAATGGCGATGGTAGGGAGGTAACGGATTTAGTTCATATAATGCAATTACTGAGCGAGTACTTTGCAAGAGTATATCATTCAGGTGGTAATATTGCAGGAATGAAAGATCCAACAGGTTACATGGGAATTGAGGTGAATGAAATGAAGGTGAATAGTATATTACAAAACCTTAATGTGAATATATCTGTAGGTTTGGATGGTATGCCAGCTCGGGTCTTACGTGAAGCGGCAAAAGAATTGTCAGTGCCCTTGACCATTTTGTTTAATTTGAGTTCTCGGGTCTGCGTTAGTCCCGAGGAGGTGGAAAGAAGAGGAAAATAGTTCCATTGCATAAAGGAGGCTCCAAGACTGCTGTTGCAAATTTTCGACCGATCAGTATATCAGGAGTCATTGTCAAGGTTTTGGAGAAAGTAGTCAAGAGAAGAATACGGGAATGGATAGAATGATAACGGGATACTGTATGGGGACAGCATGGTTTGGTTGAAGGGTAGATCATGCCTCACTAACTTGCTCACGTTTTATAACACAGTGACAGCTGAACTGGATAAGGGTAATGGGTTTACGGTGATTCTACTGGACCTTGCTAAGGCCGTTGACAGGATATCACATGGAATTCTAATCAGTAAATTGCAGCATATGGGGATGGATATAGGGTTGGTGAGATGGATAGGAGGGTGGTTGATGGAGAGATATCGGGAGTAGTTTATTTAAGAGTAGAGTCCAAAAGACGGCCTGTGACTAGTGGTGTACTGCAGGGGTCTGTTCTTGGACTACTGCTATTTAATTTGTTCATTAATGATATCGGAAAGGATCTGAAAGGAACTATTCATTTGTTTGCTGATGATGCTAAGTTGGGTAGAGCAATAGTGAATGCACATGATGTCAAAATTTTGCAAGATGATTTGGATAAATTGAGGGACTGGGCTAAGGAGAATGGATGTCAATTTAATGTGGCAAAGTGTAAGGTTATGCATTTTGGGGTGAAAAGATTAGCAGCAGTATACCACTTTGGTGAAACTGTACTCGAGGAGATTGACGAAGCCAGGAATTTGGGGGTGTTGGTGGATAGGGAGTTGAAGTTTATGGAGCACATTGCGAAAGTGGCTGAATCAGCTCATCAAAGCACTTAGTTACTGAAGAATACTTTGACAAGTATGTTATTGTTCCTCTGTATCGAGCCTTGATAAGACCCCATCTTGACTACTGTGCCCAGATCTGGGCGCCAGGGTTTCTTCTTGATGGGGAGGAGGTAGAGAGGATCCAGAGGCGAGTGACCAAGATGATAGCAGGTCTATGGAATGAACCTTATGAGAACAGGTTGATGATTTGTGGGTTGCAGACGTTGGTTGATAGGCGGAAGAGGGGTGACATGATTGAGACATTCAAATTACTGAAGGGTTATTATAAGATTAATTCAGAGGATATTTTTCGGAAGGTCTGGTGGTGGTGGGAGGACTAGGGGCCATCCATGGAAACTGGGCAAAAGTGTGGTTAGCAGAGGTGTTAGAACTAGGTTTTTTGCATGGAGAGTGGTAAATGAGTGGAATAAGTTGCCAGTCTGTTGTGGGTACCATGAGTGTGAGTGGGTTCAATTCAAGGTATGATAGATACTGTGTGGAAGCTGAATAGTTGTTGACATGATGTTTAGGGCCTCCCTCGATGAGTCTAAGGACTCCTTGGAGTTGCCCGTAATAATAGTCATAATAATAATATTACTGCTGGTTCTGTAGCAATTTTTACTATTACTGTACCACTACCATTACTGACATTCTTCAGTCATAATTTACCAGAATATATATTGTTTTGCAAATGTATAAATGCAATCTAGCAGATCAATAAAATTTGTTTCTTTAAAGATACTTCTGAAATTATCCTAAAGTTCTTTTAGTACTTTTCATAGTTTAGAATGCTTGCACTTCTTCATATTTCAGTAGTGGACAGTTAATTGAAGCTCGACAAAAGTGAAAATTAAAATCGTAACCAGTTCCCAAAAAAGTGCAACTCAACCTATTTTTTATTTGAAAAATTTAGGATTAGCTACATTTATGATAATCATTCTTAAACAATTTTTTTCTGCATTTAAGCAAAAAGCACTTAAAAAGCTTTGGAATCATATTTCAGAAAAGGATAAGTATTATTATTTGATGTCACTTAGGCAAATAATATTGGAAATCATCTTTTCTCTTTTTTGCACTTTTAGTAGAAAAATGAATAACATGGTGATAATTTCTGGATAAGTATACAAGTATTATGTTGTTGCTCTTTTCATATTTTTTAAATGTCCATCTCACATTGTTGAGCACAGTTTTGTTAATACATTGACTGCTCTTAGCCTAATGTATAAACTTGCCACCAATGCCATGAGGTTGTTAGTATTTTCTCTTCAAAAATATTTAATTATTGATAGATGTTTCACTTGTGTAACTACGATTTGTTTTTAGTAAAAAGTTTTCTTGTGTGATGATATTATTGGTTGAAAGATTTTAGTCCCACATGGATAGGGAGCATGTGACTGGTGTACTAATTCAGTATGAAAAATATGATACGAGATAACTCATAGTTTGCGTCCTGATATAGATGACTAGTTATGAGTTATCTCGTAGTTGGCTGTCAAACATGTCAATGAGAATAAATGATGCCTACAGAAAGATGAAATGATTGATGGTTAGGGAGACGAAAAGAAAAACTTCCCATAACTGTATTTCAGTATTAGTATTACTTAAGCTTGCATGGAGTCCAAAGACTCATTGTGGAAAAACACTCACAGATCACAACTATCATAACTTGCCTTGAATGCATTCATTGTTGGAGCACTCACCATCCACTCTAGCGATGTATTCTACTCATTCACCACCCACCTAGCAAAAAAAAAAAATCTTTTCACTTCCTTACTCACATGACTTTTTTACATTTTCCAGGGATGACCTCTAGTTCTCACATTACACATTGTCCTATGCAACAATAAGCCTGTATTTATTTGACAACCTTCTCTCACCAACTTATGCATCTTAATCATATCATCCCTTCTCCTCAAATCTGCCAAGCACTGAAGACCACATTTTCTCAATCTGTCCTCATATTTCAACTCCTGAGACAGTCTTAGTTTGCCTGTGCACTCTGTTCAGTGTTGCCTAATCACTGATATAACCAGGTGACTAGATCTGTGCACAGAAATCCATGGAGCCACTAATATGGCTCCATGGATTTCTGTTATGACGAATGCACCAAGTTTGAAAATAAAATAACTGCATGCGCTATCTTTACCTTCTTGTAGCCAATCGGATGGTAAAACCAGTAGCCAATCAAATGTTTTATAAAAGATTTCATTCTTATTATATTTTGATAGTTAAAAAATGTTTTTCTTATGTAAGATAAATTAACACAGTTGATTGTGTGCAAATATTTCATGTTTAGATCATGAAATATTTGATTAAAAATGATAACCTTTAGGGGTTGATTGTCCTCTCATACTTTTTGATTATTGGAATTTTTACACAAGCTGTATTAATAAGTTTTTGTGTGAAATACAGTTTTTTTTTTTTTTTCTTTTGCTCGACGATGCGAGCCCTTTGTTAAAATTTCCATAGCTCACCACTGCTTAGGACAGTGCTATATTACAATTGGGCACCTACTTTGAAGGTATTGGAAAAATAAGATATATATATAGATGTACTACAGTATTGAATTAGATTCTGCCAATTTTAATTTTGGGGTTTATAATTACAGGTTTATTTTGCTAATTATGAGGAAAGAACGATTAATTGTCTTTAAATAATAGATTGTCTACTACATATGTTGTATATACTACATATATGTGTAAGGTTAATATTGAACTAAATCATCATCATCATCATGCGTATCAAGGATTTAGGCCTAGCATGGCCTGTTCCCGCCTTAGAAGTCATCGTTTAAGAAGACGTCCTGGTTTTCTTTTTCCTAATGGCTTGTACTTTAAGGCTTGTTTTAGTAATCTTTCTGTTTTTCATTCAATTTTATTGAACTAAATGAATGCATTAATTTGATTAAAAATTTATTTATTGAAAATGATGACTGCAATTTAATTTAAATACATATATAACATGAAGAAAATTTGCTTGTTTTTCAATGAAAAACTTGCATGTTTTGGGGCACACTTGAAGTGCGTGAAATTTACTATTTTCAATTAAGCAGCATAACTATAACACATAATAGCAGCTCAATTTTCTCACTTCATGACTGATATAAAAACTGGAAGTGTAATGTGTAATGGAGTATGTGTGAAGTGAAAAGAATACTATAATACTACTGTGAAAGAAATTAGATTTTTGGAACTTGTAAACAAATATTTATAAAGTCTTTCATATAGAAAGAGAGACATATAAAAGTTATCTGTTATTTTGTTATGACGATGAAGACAGAACACGATAGTTGGTGTGGGGATTAGGGGGAAGGTACGGCAGGTTCATTTTATAACTACTACAAAAAAATTAACAGTGTTTCATATAGAAAGAAAAATAAAGTTCTGAACCTTAAAGGAGATAAAAAAGAGGGAAGAAAGTGAAGTTGATTGGCTTACTGTATGGCTTTTGGAGAAAATGGACAGCTAAATTTGCAAGTGTTTTTGCGATTCTTTAAAAGTGAATGCTATATCGAATTAAGGATTTCAGATTCAGGAGTTTTATTTCCAACTCTCTGGAAATAAAATTCTTTAATAAATTCATTGGTGACCACCTGTGATCAAATAACTTGACAGTGAATGAGATGATGTTTTAAAATGACAAAAAGTGTAAATTATGCAAAAAAAGAAAAAAGGTATTCTGAATTTATTTAGAACGAAGCAGAAAATTCACTCACCACTTGTCATCATAACTTGCCTGTGGCGAGTGGATTTCTGAAGCCATGTTCCTAATTTAGCATTACCAACAAACAAATGAATAGCTCCTTTCATCATGAACAAGTTAAACAACAATGTTCCCAGAACAGAGCCCTGTGGTATCCCACTTGCAACCTTCCTTTTTTCAGGATACTACACTCCCATACACAACTTACATTTGTTTTTGTTTGTATTGTGAAATATTAGCTTCTTAAAATTAATATAGAATGCTTACATCAGACAAATATGCATACAAAGAGAACTGTTGTTTGATCATATTTGGTTAATCATCATCATCCAATTCCTGACATGTACCCTCAAGGGGTGTACAGGATATGATAGTACTACATGAAAAATTTACATCATTACTAACTTCCTATCTACAATTTTCCTCCAAATCAGTCTGTTACTTGTCAAGACTCCAATATTATCATTATCAGATCTTATATTTCTATCGTCTAAGGCACATTGTACTGTATCAATCCACCTATATCTTGGTCATCCTCTGGGTCGTTTTCCTGCCAACCTGGCAGAGAACACTTGTTTTGCTAATCTTTCTTCGCCCATTCTGTTTAAGTGACCATACCACCTGAGAGTAGCTCTGCTAATGCAATCCTGGGTGCTGACAGTGTCAAGTTCTTTCCTAATATTCTTGTTTTTAATATGATATTGCCATTGATGATATCTGTTCATGCCTCTAATCTTTCTCAGGACTCTCATATCTGCGGTCTCTAGTCTTTGGTCAAGTGTTTTACTTCTGACCCAGCTCTCAGATCCATAAGTTAAAACTGGTTAGAACACTGTCTTGTATACAGCTAATTTAGTGTTCCAACTAATTTCTCTCTTATTCCATATGAATTTATTCAATTGACTTCTAACCATACTAGCTTTGTTCATTCTGTTGTCTATTTCCATATTTAATTTACCATCTTCAGTAAAAATCGTGCCTAAGTAGCTGAAATGTTTTACTTGTTCCACAGGTTCTCCGTTCACAACACAATTGACATTTTCAACAATTCTATCTATTTTCATTGTCTTTGTCTTTTTAATGCTGACCTTCATACCATATCTATTACAACAGTTACTCAATTTAGTCAGAGACTCTTGCAAACTTGTAGCGGATTTATTTAGAAGTATAACATCGTCCACATAAAGCAAAGAGCTGACATTAATATCTCCAATTCTGATATCATGTTTAATACCACTTTCCTTCATAATGTGATCCATATAGATAATGAATAACAGAGGGGATAATGTACATCCTTGTCTCACACCAGATTTAACATTAAACCATCTTCCTTCTGACTTACAACTCAAATACAGACTAAGTATTGCTTAATATAATTCCCCATTGACACCATATAACTGTAGTATATTGAATAGCTTCTCTCTTCGCACCTTGTCATATGCCTTTTCCAGATCAACAAAACTTAAATACAGATCTTTGTTATATTCCCATGCTTTCTCAACTATTTGTCGTAAAGTGAAGATCTGATCCTGACAGTCTCTATTTGGCCTGAATCCAGCTTGTTCTTCACCAAGCTTTTCTTCCACAATTCTTCTCAACTGTTTCTCAGGTATACTTGCATAGATCTTGCCAGGAACACTCAGTAGGGAAATACCTCTGTAATTCTCACATTCAGTTTTACTTCCCTTTTTATATATGGGTCCCTCTGTCCAGACTTTCTGAACTATGTAGTGCAGCCACTGTAAGACTTTTATACCACCATATTTCAGCATTTCTGGTCAAATATCATCTACTCCTGCTGCCTTTCCACATTTCAAGCCTTTGATGGCTTTTTCTACTTCAAGTATGGATATGTATTCCTGACTATATGCCTGCTGAGTATTTTTTTACCGCTGTGCTATCACTGCTTGTTTCATTTAGCAATTTCTCAAAGTAATTACTCCATGCTTCAAGGATATCTTTTTCTCCCATTTTCATGTAACCTTTATCATCTCTAACTACTTTTACAGCACTCTTTCCACCATTTCTAAGCTTCTTCAACAATTTCCAGAATATCTTACCACCTTCTTGATATTTATTTTCTGTGTTCTTGCCAAAGTCCTCCCATGACTTTTGTTTAGCTAGTTTTACACAATGTTTAGCTTTCTTACATTTGTATCTGTATTCTCTAAGAGCAAAAGCTGACTTATTTGACAGGATCTTTTGATATGCGTTCTTCTTTTCCTTCACTGCCTCTTTAACTTCCTGTGTCCACCATGGAGTTCTGATTTTTCTATCCTTGCAGACAACCTCACCACATGCCTCTCTGGCTGAATCAATCAGGGTTTTCTTCAAGGCTTGCCACTGAATCTCCAAGGTTTGGTTCCTGTTCTCAAACTATTTCATTTTTTCTTCAATAATCTTTGCGTATTTTAGTCTACAGTTCACATCTGAGAGCTGGTCAACTTTTATTCACTTTAAAACTTTCTTACATGTTATTCTTTTCAATATGAAATTCAATTTTATCCTGCTCAAGACTAAATAGTGATCGCTTCCAATTTCAAATCCTTTGTACACTTTGGTGGCCTGCACAAGGGAGAAAACATCACTATCAACAATAACATAGTCAATGAGACTTTTCTTATTTCTTGCCTTTTCTCTCTATGTGAATTTGTGGACATTTTTATGTTGGAACCTGGTTTTAGTAATAACCAGTCCATGTTCTGAGCAGAAATCTACCAGGTATTTGCCATTATTATTTGCTTTGCTCTTTTCTCCAAATTTTCCCAAAATATTTTTGTATGTCTGGCAATCATTTCCTACTCTGCTAATTTGATCCCCAACAAGGACTAACTTTTCCTTTTTCATTGTTTGATATCTTTCTGAAGCGTCAAAATATTGTCAAAATATGTACGCTTTGCGGAGTGCGGTCGGAGTGTGGTTAGAAGATAATAAAGGATTGAATGTGTGTAGAAAATGCAGGGAGAATGCGGAATTGAAGTGTATTTCGGATCGTGAGTGTGATATTTTTGTCAACCTTCAGAATGAAGGAAACAGGGATATGACAAGAAAAGGCAAGGTTGTACATGAAAATTGTGAGAGTGTGAATGTAGAAAGTGTGAATGATAGTATAAATGGTTTCTCAGAGAACAAAAAAGATGAGATAGATGCATTGAGTGAGATCGCGTTGTTGAATAGTGCGATAGAAAGAGCAAAACAGCAGCTAGAGTGCATGAACAAAAGTAGACTGAATGAACCAACCAATAATAAAAGGTATGACAGGAAAAATAGACGTATGAATGTGAACATGAACAAAATGAAGGATAGAATGCTGTATGGTGACTCGTTAGTACGAGGTGTGTTAGTAGAGGATTTGACAAAATCGTACCAACCTGGTGCGACCATAAAGGACGTAACTGCGTCTATTAGAGAGCAAAAGGAAAGGGTGAAAGAAATGATTGTTGTGGCAGGTACGAATGATTTGAAAGGAGATAAAATGGAAATGATAGAAGACCTGAATGAATTGTTTGAGGTAGCAAAAGAAAAGAGTGAGAGAGTTAGAATGATTAGTCTTTTGCCACGGTATGACAGTGAAATGTTTAAAAGGAGGGCGATAATTGAGAATGACTTTATGCGTGGGTTATGTATGACGAGTGGTGTGGAATTTGTGGACGTGTGGAGTGAGTTCGATGGGTGAAAGGATCTATATAAGATGGATGGCTTGCATTTGAATGGTTACGGTGTAAGAAGACTGGTGAAAGTGTTGCTGAATGTGGTCGATGTGCAAATTCAGGGAAACTAGATTTATTAAGGGGGGGGTAGATATACAGTCCTTAGGGAGGCAGTTGAATGTAAGAATGAATATAATAGGCCCGAGCAAATAAGGACAACAAATCTGAGTGGGATAGTTAATATAAGGCATCAAGGTAGGGTTGGGGCTAATGGGGGTCTTAAATTCATGTACACTAATGCTAGGAGTATTAGGAACAAGAAGGAAGAGTTTTTGGCCATGGTTGGCACTTCCAGACCACAGGTTACTGGTATTAGTGAAACATGGCTGACTATAGATGATATAGCTAGTGGGATTGAATGTGATGGGTATAGTGTGTTCAGGAATGACAGAGAGAATAAAATGGGGGGAGGAGTATTGTTGATGATAGCTGACGAGCTCCAGCCAAGGAGAATAGAAGTTGAATTGCAGGATAGAGAAAAGAGCACAGTTGAGGCCATTTGGTGTGAGATTGTGGCTAGCAGAACTAAATATACAATTGGGTGCTGCTATAGACCAGGTGATGGAAAAGATGGTGGTGACAGTATGCACAAGCAAATAGAAGAAATGGGTGGAAGGAGGGTGATTATTATGGGAGATTTCAACTATGGTCGCATTGATTGGAGTGAGCAGAGGACACATGGGAGGAAGGAACTGGATTTTATGCGGTTATTAAGGGATAACTATCTGCGACAGCATGTAATGGAAAATACTAGGGGTCAGAGAGTACTTGACCTTGTAATTACATCTGAGGATTTGGCTGTAACAAATATGACCACATTGCCACCAATCGGTGAGAGTGATCATAGGGTCTTAACTTGGGAGGTGGCTAAAGGTGTAGAATTTTCAATTAAGACAGGGTACATGTGGAATTATCGGGCTGGAAAGTATGACAAGCTTAGGAGTTTGATTGGTTCAGTGCCATGGCATGTACAACTGCAAGGACTAGAAGTTGATAGTGCATGGGAGGTAGTTAAGAAGTGCTTGCAAGAAGCAATGGCTGACTGTATACCTAGAGTCCGAATAATAAATCAAGTAGGGGTTAAATGGATGAATAACACCATTAAGCTTGAGTTGCAAAAAAAGAAACAACTATGGAGGGAATTTAAGGAGAAGGGTGACCGGCAGGCACATGAACGGTATAAAGCACAGGCCAGAAGGGTGACGAGTGTGGTAAGAAAAACAAAAAAGGATTACGAAAGAACATTGGCCATGCAGGCTAAAGAGAATCCTAAACAGTTTTTTAGATATGTAGCAAGTAAAAGGAAAAATGTACATGGCAGATTGATTTTAAAGAATGCCGATGGTAGGGAGGTAACTGAATCAGTTGAGATAGTTGAGTTACTGAGTGAGCACTTTGCAAAAGTATATCATCCAGGTGGTGACATTGCAGAAACGAATAAACAAGTAGATTATACGGGAATTGTGGTTAATGAAGTGGAGGTGAGTAGTCTATTGCATAACCTCAATGTCAATACATCTGTGGGATTGGATGGTATACCAGCTCGTGTTGTACGAGAAGCAGCTAAAGAATTGTCAGTACCCTTGACCATTTTGTTTAATTTGAGTCTCGGGTCTGGGTTAGTCCCGAGCGGGTGGAAAGAGGGGAAAATAGTTCCACTGCATAAAGGTGGTTCCAAGACTGCTGTAGTAAATTACCGACCGATTAGCATATCAGGAATCATTGTCAAGGTCTTAGAGAAAATAGTCAAGAGGAAAATACAAGATTGGATAGAAGAAAATGGGATACTGTATCGGGGACAGCATGGTTTTGTGAAGGGTAGGTCATGCCTCAGTAACTTGCTCACGTATTATAACACAGTGACGGCTGAACTGGATAAGGGTAATGGGTTTACGGTGATTCTACTGGACCTTGCCAAGGCTTTTGACAGGATTCCACATGGAATTCTAATCAGTAAATTGCAGCATATGGGAATGGACATAGGGTTGGTGAGATGGGTAGGAGGGTGGTTGACGGAGAGATATCAGAGAGTGGTTTACTCGGGAGTAGAGTCCACAAGACGGCCTGTGACTAGTGGTGTGCCACAAGGATCTGTTCTTGGACCACTGCTGTTTAATTTGTTCATAAATGATATAGGAAATGATCTGAGAGGAACAGTTCATTTGTTTGCGGATGATGCGAAGTTGGGTAGGGCAATAGTGAATGCAGATGACGTCAAAATTTTGCAGGATGATTTGGATAGATTGGAGGTCTGGGCTAAGGAGAATGGATGTCAGTTTAATGTGGCAAAATGTAAGGTTATGCATTTTGGGGTGAAAAGATTGGCGGCAGTTTACTGCATTGGTGGAACCATGCTCCAGGAAATTGATGAGGCACGAGATTTAGGAGTGTTGGTAGATAAGGAATTGAAATTTAGGGGACACATTGCAAAAGTGACCAAAACAGCTCATCAAATCACTTGGTTGCTGAAGAATACGATGACAAGCAGAGACAAGCAGGTTATTGTTCCTCTGTATCGAGCCTTGATAAGACCCCATCTAGACTACTGTGCTCCGATTTGGTCACCTAGGTTTCTTCTTGATGGGGAGGAGGTGGAGAGGATCCAGAGGCGAGTGACCAAGATGATAGCAGGTCTGTGGAATGAACCGTTCCACAGACGTTGTGGGTTGCAAAAATTGGTTGATAGGCGGAGGAGGGGAGATATGATTGAGACATTCAAATTACTGAAGGGTTTCTATAAAATTGATTCAGAAGATATTTTTGAGAACAGGGCTGGTTGTGGGAGGACTAGGGGACATCCATGGAAACTGGGCAAAAGTGTGGTTAGTAAAGGTGTTAGAGCTGGGTTCTTTACTTTTAGAGTAGTGAATGAGTGGAATGTGCTCCCTGAGTCTGTGGTGGATGCTGTGACAGTGAATGAGTTTAAGGTGAGGTATGATAGATACTGTATGAATGTCAAATAGTTGTGATGAATATGATTTGGGGCCTCCCTCGATGAGTCCAATGACTCCCTGGAGTTGCCCGTAATAATAGTAATAGTAATATTCCTCCACTTCTACCTTAGTAGAACCTTCTGTGGGACCATAGGCACAAATAAGTCTCATTGTCCAATTCCCCATTCTGATATTTGCCCATATCACTCTACTTGAGACTGCCTGCCATCCAAGAAGATTAGCCTCGTATTTTGTGTTGAATACTATGACTACTCCTTCTTTTCCTTAATTGTCATTTCCTGAATATAACATTTTTTATTTATTGTTCAGAAAGATCTCGCCAGTTTTTATCTTTTTTGTTTCAGTCACCCCTATCATATCGATCTGGTACTTATCTAATTCCTCAGCTAGCTCCATTTCTTTGCCATTCAGGCTTCTTATGTTGATAGTACCGATCTTTAACTCTGGTGATGTTGATTTGGAGTGTGTTTTCAGATTTGTTCCAGTAGCTAAATTTTTGCTGTTCGCCCTGCTTCCCTGGCGAAAACAATGGGAGACTTGTTTAACCGGGTGATGCCCCAGCCAGCATGAAATTTTGTCATGTTGTAGCATCATTTTCTATATTGGTTTAAGCCAATAACAATACAATTTGGCCAGCTAAATCCCAAATTGCCAGCCCATCCTCGTTCGTTCAGTATCCAGGTAGATACCCAACAGGGTGCACCATGAGAAGGTGAGGATTGGACATTAGGTCAGAAGCCCTGGTCGTTTCTGTGCATCCCTTTAAAGGCTATGTGGAGGTCTCCTCTCAGTTATACAGCTTTGACCCTTAAGCACCCCTATTATTTATTCTTTTATAAATTTGCCAACTGCTCAATTTAAATCCCATGTGCAAAAATAAATAAAGTTGACAAATACTGCAAGTTGCAAGTGATAATTGCCATTTGTGCACTGTGCGGGAAAACTTCCTATTTCTTGTTATTATATATTTATGATATGAAAAAATTTATACAAGAAAACTAGGATGTCCTCTTAAACGATTCAACGATGAGTTCTAAGGCCGGAACAGGCTATGCTAGGCCTAAATCCTCGATACGCATGATGATGATTTATGATAATGGTTAACTTTGCAGGCGTAAACTTCTGTGGCTAATTGGTTCAAAAGACATTTCAGTGATTACACCACATTTTATTATTATTCAGTTCTACAAAACACTGAAATAATAGTTCCCGACAAGTTTCGTAAATTGTAGGATTTACATCTTCAGGGGGTAAATAGTATAACTTAAAGTTTAAACAAGAGTATTAATAAATACAAATCATAACCGTCTGGCTATTCATAAAACTCAAATAACAATACAGATATATGACGTTATTCATGTTGGACAATACTGGATGATGTCACGTGTGCTTGTTCTCGTTCATACAGTCCGAGCTCAGATCGAGGTAGATTGTTTATTAAAGCTGACCACACTTGATGGAGAATTAAACCTTGATTTTTATTGCATTGGGTTGGGTTTTTTAGCTTATTAGCAGCTTCTTTAAATTTTCTTATATAACTGTTGTTTTCTATGCATGACATCGTCGTTTTTTGCCAGAGTACATCGTGTCCAGTGGAAGTGAACAATACAAAAGAGAACAAAAAACGGATCTTGCTTTCCATACCACTTCCACTGGACACGATGTACTCTGGCAAAAAATGACGATGTCATACATAGAAAACAACAGTTATATAAGAAAATTTAAAGAAGCTGCTAATATGCTAAAAAACCCAACCCAATGCAATAAAAATCAAGGTTTAATTCTCCGTCAAGTGTGGTCAGCTCTAATAAAAAATCTACCTCAATCTGAGCTCGGACTGTATGAACGAGAACAAGCACACATGACATTATCCAGTATTGTCCAACGTGAATAACGTTATATATCTGCATTCTGTTATTTGAGTTTTATGAATAGCCAGACGGTTATGATTTGTATTTATTAATTCTCTTGTTTAAACTTTAAGTTATACTATTTACCCCCTGAAGATGTAAATCCTACGATTTACGAAACTTGTCGGGAACTATTATTTCAGTGTTTTATAGAACTGAATAATAAAAAAATGTGGTGTAATCACCGAAATATGTCTTTTGAATGGTTAACTTTATAAAACTAGAATTTATTAAAACTCCAATGTATTTCATCTAATGTTATTCAGATATTGTCAGGGAGAGAAGAGACTATTCGTTAACTATTTTCGAAGTGTGAATCAAAATATATATGAATCGTGTAACATTTACTTTCTAGTTTGTCTTGGTCACTGCTGAGTTATCCTGAGAATGCACATACTATGTGACTCATATCTTGTGATTCATATTCTGAATATTGTTAATGGATCTTCTCTTTTCTCCCTAATGATGTCCATGTAAAATTAGACGAAATACAGGGTGATTCTAAATTATTGGGTTTCCATGGCCTATAATTTTCAAACAAGAAAAAACAAAATAAAACTAAAACTGTTTACACAATATGAAAGTGTAACTCAACATTTTTATTACCTATAGAATCAGTACTGCAGAATGCTAAACAACTTCACCATGCATGCCTTTTTGGCACGTAAGATGTCCAAACGATATTCAATTTCCCTCCAAGTGTTCTCTATCGTTTGTAACTGTTTCTATCGCAGCAACAATTCTGGTCTTCAGTTCATTGAGGAAGTCACTAGGGTCTGTTAAACAATATCCTTCACATATTCCCACAGGAAGAAATCAAGCAGTGTAATATATTAGGTAAGTGCAGAAGCCATTGAATCCATCCACCACACCAAACCCAGCAGCAAGAAAAATGCATGTCAAGAAATTTCCCAAGAATAACAGCCCAATGTAGTGGTGCTCCATCTTGCTGGAACATCATATTTGGCTGATGATCTTCCAACTGGGATAACTATCAGATACAGCTGTAGGCTATCTAGATAGTTCACTGCTATCAGTGTTTTTTCTGCAAAGAAAAAAGGGCCCCAAAACTTCTGAACATGACAAAACACACACACCAGACATTCACCTTTGGACTATCTCTTTCAAATACTTGAATGGTGTGAAGGTTTTTCTGATTCCCATATTCTGTAGTTATGATAATTTACCCTCTCTGATATACAGAATGTTGCTCAATCATCAAATATGCATCTCTGAGATCATTTTCATCAGCTTCGACTTTTGATAAAATATCTTGGATAAATTGGAAACAGTAGGATTTATCATATGGCTGTAAAGCCTGCACAATCTTCAGTTTATATGCATGGAATTGAAAGTAGTTATAAACAACTCTCCAAATAATTATTTGTGGTATACCTAACTGCAAAGAATCTCATCTAGTTGGTTTTTGTGGGTTTTGATAAAATGCTTCCTGGATTCGATCAACATCTTCCTGCTCCATTTTGAACACTACTGAACACTATCATCTCTTGACATTTCTTTAACAAGTGTTGGATAGCATATCTGAAGGTGGGTGTTTTCCATACTGAGTCCTGTAATGACGTGTTGGATAGCAGACTTTGTTTCGAAAAACCAGTTGCTTTCTCTTGAACAGTCACCATTTTGAAATATGATGTGTCATATCTCCCAGATATAAGTGTGGCAAGTACAGCATTGCCAAATAAAACTTTTTGAGTTACACATTCATATTCTGTAAGCAGTTTTATTTTGTTGTTTCTGGTTTGAAAATTATAGGCCACAGAAACCCTGACAATAATTTTGAATCACCCTGTATATTGGAGTTATAATAAATTCTGTTTTTCTATACATGTGTTAACTGTCATAAATGCAAGAATATGGAAGCAGTGCATTTTTTTTGCATTTCAGTTTCCTTTGTATGTGTATACTTGTTTGATTTTGTAACAATCTGTATTAATTTTAAGAAACTAATGTTTCATATCCCAAACAAAAGTACAAATTAGGCATTCTTTCTTTTCTCCCTCTCTCTCTCTCTTTCATCAATAATTTCATTTTTTTGCATGCATTATAATTATCAATTTTTTATGAAATTTGTAACACAATCAAGGGCATTAGTATTATGATAATAAAATTCATATATCTCACACATGGTAGTGCCACTTTAGTAAACACTTATGTACCAATTATGCTTTCCATTGATACACTTTCGTATCAACAGAAAGCATCAATGTAGGGCTTCTGTTAGGAGGTAAACTTCACTATCCAAAGTTGCCATTTCCCAAGTTTGATAAAACAGAGTTTACTGTATAAGAATTGTTAGCTCTAATATTTCATTGTTGTAGAAGACTGAAATATAAGATTTGGCAATGTTGGAGTCCTGACAAGTGACAGACTAATTTGGAGCAAATTGTAGATTGATTAATAATGAGATAGGTTTTATCATGTAGTATTGTCAGTTCCATGATTAACAGTACATATTAAGAATTTGATGAGGAAATTTCTCCTTTTTTATCCTCCAGAAGAATGATTAGACCTTGGAGAAAAGTGCTCCTGTATATTTTCATCATTTTTTTCTTTCAAATTCCATCTAGGATGTGAAGAATATTTTATGAGAGCTTTTCAACTGAAGGTATCTTAATTGATCTCATATGGAGGTGACAAGTTTTCTATTTTACTGATGAATCAAACTGGATAGAACAACACATCAGCATATTCATTGTAGCTTGTTATGCCATGTCACTGCTCCAAGCTGCTGCCTAAGTTTTTCATAATTGCTGGCTTTGTATTTCTATTTATACCTTTCTGTATATTACTTAAATTTAGGGGATATTAAATCCCACATAGTTTTAAAACCGAATAAGAAACTCAAAGATTGGAATCAGAGAGTTTCTTGCCGAATATAGTAAACTATAAAGTATCGGCGATACTAGCGTTAGCCAATGCAAGTGATCCTAGTACATAGTACATTACCGGGCAACTCGTTGCATAGGTGGAGGAAGAAGTTCAGATCGCTATTCTTAGGTATTTTCCATAATGTAAAAACACATTTCCTAGGAAATGTATGCTGTTATTACATTATGGAGGGAGGTCACTACCCAGACCGGTTTCAGCCTTTTTTGAGGCTTCATCAGTGAGTAGCTAGACCTAATACCAAAGTGTATAGCGAAAAGAACTTATGTACTCTGCGAACGAGTTTTCCAAACAGGTGCAACCATTAAGTTACTTAAGTATAAAGAGCTAATAAGCTTCATTTCGGCAATGAAAACATTACTTAAATTTAGGGGATATTAAATCCCACATAGTTTTATCATTAATCCCACATTAGCCGATACTTTATAGTTTACTATATTCGGCAAGAAACTCTCTGATTCCAATCTTTGCAAGAATATATTATCTAGGTGGAGATGTTGCAGTAAAAAGAGAGAGGCAAAAGCTTATATGGGAACTGAGGTAAATGAAATGGAGCTGCATAACATATTACAGAACCTTAATGTGAATACAGCTATGGGATTAGACGATGTACCAGCTCGAGTTTTATGTGATGGTACTAGGGAATTGTTAGTGCCCTTGACCACATTGTTTAATCTAAGTGAGTTATTCCCGGGGGGGGGTGGAAAGAGGAGAAAATAGTTCTGTTGCATAAAGGAGACTCCAAGACTGATGTAGCAAATTACTGACCGATCAGCATATCAGTAGTTGTTGTCAGGGTACTTGAGAAGTTATCAAGAGCAAAATATAGGAATGGATAGATGGAAATGGGATACTGTTTGTGGGACAGCTTGGTTTTGTGAAGGGTAGGCCATGCCTTAGTAACTTATGTTTTATAATACAGTGACAGTTGAATTGGATAAAGGTAATGGATTTACAGTAATACTGCTGGACTTTGCAAAAACCTTTCACAGGATACCACATGGTATTCTAATCAGTAAACTGCAGCATGTGAGGATGGATATAGGGTGGGTGAAGTGGATAAGAAGGTGGTAGATGGGGAAATATCAGAGTACTTTACTCTGTTATTATTTAATTTGTACATTAATGATATAGGAAAGGATCTGAGAGGAAGTTGTTTGCTGATGATGCAGAGTTGGGGGAGAGCAGTTGTTAATACAGATGATGTTAAAATTTTGCAAGATGATTATTTGGGATAGGCCAGCAGTCTGGTCAAAGGAGAATGAATTCAGTTTAATATGGCAAAGTGTAAGGTTATGCATTCTGCAGTGAAAAGATTACCTGCTGTAAACATTGGTGGAACTATATTCCAGGAAATTGATGAAGCCAGAAATTTGGGAGTGTTAGTGGATAGGGAGTTAAGGGAGTGCTCAAGAAAGTTATGAGGGCACATAGCAAAAGTGGCTAAAGCTCAGCTGACTAACTGGTTACTGAAGAATACTTTGACGAGTAGAGATAAGCAAGTTATTATTCCTCTTTATTGAGCCTTGATAAAAAAAAAACCCATCTTGACTACTGTATGCAAATCTGGGCACCAAGATTTCTTGGTGATGATGAAGAAGCAGAGAGGATCCAGAGGTGAGTAACCAAGATGATAGCATGTCTATTGAATGAACCTTATCAGAAGAGGTTGAAAATTTTTGGGTTACAGAAACTGTTTGGCAGGCAGTAAAGAAGTGATATGATTGAGTCATAGAAATTACTGAAGAGTTTTTACAGCATTAATTCAGAGGAATTTTTTCTGATGCAAGGATGTTAGCACTAGGTTTTTACTTGGAGAGTGTTGAATGAGTGGAATAGGTTGCCAGAGTCTGTTGTGGGTGCCATGACTGTGAATGAGTTCAAAGTAAAGTATGATTAGATACTGCTCAAATGTTGAATAGTGCTTGGCATGATGTTTACGGCTTCTCTCAGTGAGTCTGAAGACTCCATAGAGTAGCCCATAATAATAATAAACTGAAGACAATAAATTAAAGATGCCAAGAAATTATATTCTTAGTTTCACTCTTAGCTACCAACACTCCTGTTTCAGTATCTCCTATAATGCAAAACACATCTCCTTGCGGATATGTCTAATGTTATGCATTAAGGGAAGGGCCACTACCCAGACTAGTTTCGACCTTTATTGAGGTCTCTTCAGTGGGAGCCAGGCCCAAGTTGAGATACCAGGCAGAAGCCAAATGGTGTGGGTAGGTCATCTCTACCTATAGGTAGAGATGACCTGCTAATGCTTCTGCCTGGTATCTCAACTTGGGCCTGGCTCCCACTGAAGAGACTTCAATAAAGGTCGAAACTAGTCTGGGTTGTGGCCCTTCCCTTAATGCATAACATTAGACATACAGGGTGTTCGGGATAAATTTGACAGTTTCGTAAGGAAAAAGAAAATCTTCTTTGTATCTATTAAATTTAATGAATTGACAAAAAAACATTACAGGCAGAGTTAATTACAATACTATCAACAAGATTTACTCAAAATAACCACCATTAGCATCGATCACAGCTTCAATTCTGCTTCGGAACCTCGAACAAGCTGATGCTACAGTCTCCCTGGGAAGGGCCGCAAAAACTGTTTTAATTTTATCCATTAACTGGGCTTTTGTATTACTGGAAGTGCGATTGGTGTCTTTTTCAACTGCGCCCCATACAAAATAATCCATGGGGTTAAGGTCTGGGGAGTTTGGAGGCCAAACATTTGGACTGGTGAAGTGGTAGAAATTTTCAGACAACCATTTTTGACTTTTCCCAGAGGTGTGGCAAGGGGCCGAATCCTGCTGCCATACATACGGCCTACCATTGGCTACCCTTGTTATCCAGGGCATGACTACAGTTAGCAACTCCACGAACAAAGCCCGAATTCCAATGCCAGGGTTCTTCAACACCTGTTCCTGCAGATTTGCGAGGAATTCTGCTGTACGAACGCAATCAGATCGTCTGCTAGGGATCTTTCTTCTTGCTACATCCTCGTAGTCACCATTGCAAGTCTCTAGTTCATGCCTGATTGTTTTTACTGTATTCAGGGAGCATTGGGCAGCAGTCGTAATATCCTTATTTTGATGGCGGGCACGAATCATCATGATACAAGTTATTCTCTTCCATGATTCAGGTGGGTTCCAGCTATCCATCCTTTCTGACATCTTGTATATGAATGAAGAAGGGTCCAAACTTTTAAATGAAGAGAAGTGTGTGTTAATACATGTAACTTACGGAAAAATATAATTAATTATAAATATGTCAAATTTATCCCGAACACCCTGTATCTGCAGGGAGATATGTTTTGCATTATAGGAGATACTGAGACAGGAGTGTTGGTAGCTTGCTCCACCTTTACAACGAGTTGTCCTGGTGTTGTACCACCTTACCCCAGTCCTGAAGATACTTTCAGGTGCAAACTTTGTTTGCTCACACTTGGATAAAGGATTAAACTAAATTTGTTATACTCTAACCAAGTGAAAAATAAACTTTCAACATCTTTCTCTAAATCCAGAGTAATTTATTAAAAAAGGGTGGCACACCATTTGGTATCTCAACTTTGGCCTGGCTCCCACTGAAGAGACCTCAATATCGATATCGGCAGAACGCAGCGGATTCCAGCGACAGTTCCCAAGGACCCCCCCCGAGAAAGCTCCAGCCAAAGGCAGACGTCTACTTTTCAAGAAGATCCAGTTTCAACAGCCCGAAAAGAGAGCTCCATGCTCAGATTCCACAGTAGTACCCCAGCTTTGGTAAGACCTTTTTTCTTTTTATTGCCTGTTTTATCCGTCTATTCTGGTATCGCTTTGTTTGTGGCGAGGAACGCCCAACGTTCCTCGATTTTGCCCTCCCTTACATCCCATTTCTAACAGCCAGTAGTCAGGAATTTCTGTAACCATGTCGCATTTTTTGCCTAGAACTGGGACGCTTGGTATCGAGCTCACGAAGCCCATAGATCAGCGGGCGTTAGCGAGAGCTCTAATCGAGACAGTAGGGGCTGAAAATATATACGGTTTTATACCTTACGGGAACAATAGATTTCAAATAGTGGTCAAAAACGAACAAACAAAAAAGAAATTATTAGAGGGTTTCATTTGTTGTGGACAAACAATCAGACCGTTTCTAGTAGGGAGCCTACGCAAAATGCTAAAAATAACCAGGTTTCCACTAGAATACCTAGAGAACGAACCTGAAGTCAAGAAATTCTTTAGTCAATGGGAGGAAATTCATGAGATTAAAGCAATTGAGCACACAGACTATAAAGGATGGAAAACAGGAGACGTCAAAATCCAGATTGAAATGAAAAAAGAAGTCCCCAACTTCGTTTTTTTAGGGGGAACGAGGGTAATGATCAACTACCCGGGTGTGAAAAGAAGGTGCTTTAGATGTAACTCGGAGGAACACCTAGCGAAGATTGCCCTTGAATACAATGCAGAAATTGCAAAGCATCAAAACATAAAATAGAAAGCTGTACAGAACCTTGTCTGAAGTGTGGGGATCTGACCCACAAAGTGGACACATGTTCAAACAGGACACTCTCAGAAGCAATTGGAGGGACCATAACACCGATTAGGGCTACACCCATTGGGAAGCCTGAGACAGTATCAGGAGCGATTTTCCGGAGCTCTGCCAACAGGCTGAAAAGGGAGCATCAACGGAAAACACAACCTCCACAAAAACCCAAAAGGTACCCAAGGCAAGCCGCCACACGCAGGACAACATCGCCAGCATCAAGGTGGCAAACCATGAAACGTGCAGGAAAGAGGAAGTCACACCCAGCACCCCAACAAAGCGCACAAGAGAAACGGAATCAAAAAAAAAGAAAAAAGCGAAACAAAGCAGCCTGATGTCATCGGAGGACGAGACAGAGTATACCCACACTACAGGTCGACGTCAAACAATAGGCACAAAGCCCCTTGACAATGATGTAACAATGCTAGAGAGCCTACCCCCAGTAAGGGATCAACCGGCAGAACCAGAAGTCCACGAAATGGACTCTGAAGACGAAGGGGAGAGGGACTCCCCAAACAGGCTCATCATTGACTCGGGTGCTGAATGTGCAACCAGCACCGACGAGGAACCACAACTGGCCTGCATAGAACAACCAACAGATAACGCCCTCCCCCCCCCCCATACTAACACCAACATGGAAGTTAAAATCACAACCTTAAACACTAACGGACTACGCAACCCCCTTTGCGCAAAACGCTGTCTGGAGGCTAATGTTAACACACAAAATCAATATCCTCCTGATACAAGAAACCCATTTCTATAAGCACTGGGACGTGGAGAACTTCTCAAGAAGCTATCCGGTCACCAGCTACTGGTGCTTCGGGGACGCTCACTCGTGAGGGGTGGGGATACTAATTCGCCCCCCAATCGCGGGGGGGGGGGTTCTTCAATGTCCAAGAAGACGCCATAGGACGCTATTAACGGTGGACTGGAAGTACGGTGGCCGTACCATCCGACTTGCTGCAGTTTACGCCCCGAACAATCCATACCACAGAATTGGTCTCTTCTCTGCTCTTGAAAACAATCTCCTGGAAGCAGAACACCTAATAGTTGCAGGAGACTGGAACTGTATGGAAGACACACGTCTAGACAAAATCGGTGGGAATGCAAACACCGGAACTGGTGGCATTGACGCTTTAAAACGATGCTGCATAAATTTTGATCTCGTCGATATCTGGAGGCGGAATAACCCCTCCAAAGTAGAAACTACGTGGTGCCTCGGCCAGATAGCGACAAGACTAGACAGGGTGTACGTGTCCCAAAACTTGGAACAATATGTTCAGAGGATACGTCACACCTCAGTGCACAACATGACAACGACCACAAAATGGTCATACTCAAAATCACGCTCCCAGAGGTTATGGAAACAGCTAGAGGTCCTTGGAGGCTTCCTCCCACCTTTCCCAGTCTTTTTAGCAACCAGCTACAGAACCTCTGTGACAGATGGACAAACACCAACTGGGACTGGGAAAACTGGCTGAGCTTCAAGTGGCAGGCTAGGGAACTGTTCCAAAAATGCGGGCACGAAAGGGCCTACCAACAACGCAAACGGCTGAGGGATCTCTACAGGGAACTCGGCTGGTACCGGACAAACGAACGGAGCGGAGTTCCCTGCGGACATCTTATCAGGCAAGTAGAAATAGAGCTGCAGCAAGAACGGCAGAGTAGAGTCGAGGACCTCGATTTTCGAACGAGACTCTATCTCAGAAATTTGGAAACACCTTCCGCCGCATTCTACAACCAACAACGGGTGGCGGCTAATGACAAGAAAACGATTTACCAGATCGAAGAGAAGGGCCAGATTCTACACTCAACCCACGAAATACTCCGTCACTTTCATGAGCAGTATATCTGCATCTTCTCTGACCAGCAGGGCACAGATGACTTCAGTGAGTGGGATGCAACACGTTTTCACGATCATCTTAGTGCCCTGCATGACAGGCCGATAACTGCAGCCGAAATAAAGGCTACGTGCAAAACGATGAAAACAAAGAAGACCCCAGGGCCAGACGGACTGGGGATAGAATTCTATAGATCTATCTGGGAATTTGCAGTGGCAGCATTAATAAACATCTTTAACGAATTCCTCACTTCTGGAAACATCCCCGAGGAATTCGTTAAGAGCTATACCATATTTATCCCCAAGAAAGACCGAGATCGGACTTTGTCGAATAACTGGCGTCCAATCTCCTTAACCAATTTAGACTATAAGATCTTTGCAAAAATTATCTGCACATGCCTTAAGGGCGGTATCGAAAATATAATAACAAGCTCACAGGTCTACGGGATCCCCGGTAGATCTATGGAACTCAATCTCTTCTTGTTAAGAGACTTGATCAGACTGGCTAAGGAAAAAAAATACCCCCCTGGCACTTCTCTCCACCGACCTGGAGAAAGCGTTTGACAGCGTCAACCACAGGTACTTGCAGAACATCCTCCAAAAAACAGGCGTGGGCTCGAGACTTCGGCGTACAATTAAAAACATGTACGCGGAAGCCACGCCCCAACTATCTATTAATGGGTTTCTGACGGAACCAATCCGCATAAAGAGAGGGGTTAGGCAAGGCTGCCCGCTAAGCCCCCTCCTCTTCTCCCTAGTATTAGAACCCCCTAATCAAAAGAATGATAACACCCCCGCAATTAATGGTATTCCACTGCCCCAAGTCTCCAGACAATGCAAAATAGTAGCATATGCGGACGATGTAGTGGCCACACTCAGAGATTCTGAGTCCATCTATATCTATCTGCACATGCTGCAAAAGTTCAGCATAGTCAGTGGTCTTCGCGTTAACACACAAAAAACTAAAATCAAAAGTTTTGGAAATTTCCATAGCACTGGACTTCCCTACGGTTTAACGCTACAGACACAACCCCTAACAATACTAGGCGTGCCTTTTTTCAGACACCCTAGCACTACCAATCCAAAAATTGCAGGAGACAAGCAGGGACAGGATAAGGCTGTTCAAACCAACCTTTTTCTCCTTTTATGGCAGAGCGACAGTAATAAGAACAATCGTCACCCCAATGCTGATGCACGCTGTCAACATCACAGGCATCACACTGTCACAAGAAAATAAATTATCAAAAGAACTCATTGATTTCTTCTGGAATGGGAGAAAACACAAAGTAAAGAAAGAATACCTACAACTCAAACAGGAAGAAGGGGGTTACGCTCTTCCCGATCACAAAAGCTTGCTACAAGCAAACACGTTCAAAACCGTACGGAAGGCCTTAAACTCCAACCACATTTCTGACCTGCTAATTAGATACTTTATAGGACTTTTCCTCCCCCTCTTTGGGATCACGGACTATGCTGGACCCCACTCAAGGGGGGTGCCCAAGTGGTACCGTACATTAGTTAAATCGATCACAACACTCAGAGACAGAGGAATAGCAATCCTCACACACAAACCCAAAGCAGTATACTGGGATTTCTTCCAACTTTCCAGGCGTGATACACCCAATCTTAGGACAAATAATTAAATTCTCTTCAGAAATATCAAAAACAGCTGGGGACAGCCTTTTCATCGAGATCTAGCCTGGAGAATAGCCTACGGGCGGCTCCTGGTGAAACAGGTGAAATCCCGGTATGTACCTAGCCCGTGCAACCCCTTCTGCGATGTGTGCTGGGACGTGGAAACGGTGGACCATTTCTTTTATTTTTGCCCACCAGCCCAAAGCATCTGGCGGAGACTCAGCACAGCATTGGGAATCCCCATGCTGACAGTAGAAGAGGTCGTACTCCTACAATTCCCCTCACCAGTCCAAAAACCCAAAAGTTTGCTATCTTCCTAATCAACGTGTTAAAATATCACATTTGGAAGGTACGGAAAAAATCCCAGGTACGAGACGCAAATTTAATGTATGCAAGAATAAGGAAAGGTTTCTTTTTCTACCTACCCAAATTTCTTGCACAAGAAAGACACTTACTAGGAGATTTTAAATTTGTGAATCAATACTGCAAACCACCGACAATATGCTTTCTTATACAGGGAGACGCATCAAGCCCTGTATATCTCTTTAGAACCCACAAAACCCCACCAAACCCCCCCCCCCTAGGAAAAAGAATAACCACTCTGTCTTCCCTAGCCACAAAGCTTTCGCTGGCACAGTTTCTTTTACTCCAAATAAGGGGGGGTAGAGCTGAGAACCCAGGCTGCGAAGGCTTACAGCGAGGCGGTGCCACTCCTCGCGAGCGGCATCTCCCGGCCCAGTCTCTACCCCATTCTAAGTCCCAATGGCACCAGGTCTATAAGTCCCTATTCATTTCAACTCACCGGACCTTAAGTCCTGTTATTTTATTATTTGAATTTTTTTTTAAATTTAAATAATAAAATTTATATTTTAAATGTATTCAAAAAAAAAAAATTCCTTTTTTTTTATTTTTTCTCTCCGGACCTTAAGTTTGACCTCTATGATCAATTCATATATTTAGCCCGGACCATAAGTCCTCAGTTTCTCAATAACAGCAGTAAAATTTAATTACCCGGAATACAAATAAGGATATTATATTTAGTAACACAAAAAGATCCTCTAAGCAAATTATTAATTTGGATAAAATCATATGCGAATCCTAGACAAAAGTCTATGTTTAACCTTTTTTTTTTTCTGAACAGATAAATGGAGATTATGTGTTACAGACCAATTAGCCTAATACGGCTAAACAGGTTGACTGAGGCCTCTTTTACTTCCTACTATCCTACTCTATCTTACATCATAATCCTCTCTTACTGTCTGCTGACCCTCAGCATGCTTTATTCTCCAAAGGCCAATGATGAGAGACATGAACTCCCATTCTACCTCAATATCTCAACTTGGGCCTGGCTCCCACTGAAGAGACCTCAATAAAGGTCGAAACTAGTCTGGGTAGTGGCCCTTCCCTTAATGCATAACATTAGACATATCTGCAAGGAGATGTGTTTTGCATTATAGGAGATACTGAGACAGGAGTGTTGGTAGCTTGCTCCACCTTTGCAACGAGTTGTCCTGGTGTTGTACCACCTTACCCCAGTCCTGAAGATACTTTCAGGCGCAAACTTTGTTTGCTCACACTTGGATAAAGGATTAAACTAAATTTGTTATACTCTAACCAAGTGAAAAATAAACTTTCAATATAAACATGTGTAATGCCATGCATTATGGAGAGGGCTACTACTTAGACCGGTTTCAACCTTTATTGAGGTCTCATCAATTGGAACCAGACCCAGAAGGGGAGGAGTAGTGGCCCTTCCCATAATGCATAGCATTATTCGTGTATATAGGGACTAGGAGGCTCCCACCCCCCGAGTTCTAGACTGGTAGGCCGGTTCTCCTTGAATTCTGATGACTCAAATTTTGAAGACTCGGCACTCAGGGTAGCCCCTGAGTTTCAAAACGTTTCAAATAAATTGACAAAAAAATGTGACACAAAAACGTTACAAAAAAAGGCTTATCATTTGGGATACTAAGGCAATTGATATAAAATCATTAGCTGCTATATACAAGTAGTCCAGTTGTAAAGTTACTTCATTCGCAAACTTTGCTTACACTTGGATAAAGGATGAAATCAAGATTATAATTTCTTTGCATCCTTAATTTATAGTATAACCAGTTGAAAAATCTTTCAGAAAACTAAGGTCAAATTATAATGTATTTAAATGAAATTGGTTCCCTCACCATGAATGACCTCCACAAATGACTCTTTTCCACTAGCTTATTTTTTTCATTAAATTTGCATTGCCTTTGATTACTGCTTGAGTAACAGGAATGTTGTTTTAATTCATATTTTCAATCCATAGCACTAATAATTCCTGCATGTAAATGCTTTATTGTATTTTTGTTGACACTGTAGTGGGCATTAACTCCAAAAAACACACATCAGAGTGACTCTCACCAGGATTTGATATGTGGGATCATTTCCATTTTTTCCTCAATTGAGGAAAGCATTGAATCAGCTGTACACTTAGATGACATTTTTAATTTATTGTTTTTATACTAATATTAGTAAAATTTTCACTTTGTAGCAGTCTTTACAATGTGGTTCATTGTAGATCAAAATATAAACAAATGTTTTCTAATCTCTATCCACAATGTTATAGAATGTACAACAAGAGATATACAGAAATGCTGCTGACATGCTGCATTTCTGCTTTTGTTTTTATCTTTTGTATCATTTTAGTGTTTACGTTTTGGGTTTTTTGCCATTGATTTTGAAATATTCATTAATTAGAATCTTTATAAATAGTGGAAATATGAAATAAGGCCTTCCTGTATATGCTTTAACTATAGTAAATTTAAGTTAAAAGCATTGACTAGAAAACTAGATACCTTTGATAAACATTTAAAATAATGCTATTTTATTTCAGTTTATAATCCTTTTTACCACAGATCAACTAGGTAAGTTTACTATAGCTATTCCTTTAATATTTTAGATCCAGTATTTTGATTATTGGACTTGTATATGTTGGATTAATGTATGCAAAAATATCTGATAACAATCAGTCTTTATTTAACTGCTTATTTATTTGCATTAGTCATTTCATTGTCTTCTTTTTGAAAACTTCACATATCTATAGATGATTGCTATAGTTAACCTGCCCCTATCCAAGGACCAGAATGGCTCGTTATAATGTGCAAGGTTTGCTACTGTCAATTTAGGGTAAAAATACGAAATGCTGCACTTCATCTCTCATTTTCGAATCAGAAAAGAGCATATCAGAACAAAACAAAATTCTTTTGTTCTGTTACAGAAATTTTGCATTCTATATCATATAATTATAAATATTTATATAATTATATATTATATAATATATATTTTGCATTTCATGGAAAAATAAATTGCAGGAAGCATTATTATTATCATCTGACCTTCACCGAGTCAGAGACTCATCATGGGAGGTACACACTATTGCAAACACTGCAATCCAACCATGCTTTAAACTGATTCAATGTGTCTACATTCACAACACACTCAGGTAATGCATTCCACTGACCAACGACTCCATGCAAGGAATCTTCTCCTCACTCCTCTGCTCACACTTTCTTTATAGAGTTTCCATCAATGGCCTCTTGTTCTACACCCCCCCCCCATCTATCATTCTATGAAAAATATATTCCATGTCAACCTGATAACAACTCCAGACTTGCTTATATGTCTCAATCATATAAGCCTTCTTCCTTCCTCGTATTCACGAGGCCTTGCAACTTACAATCTCTCAATCTGTCCTTGTACTCCACATTCCAAAGACCACTGACCACCTTTTTGAATCTTCTCTGGACCCTTTCCAACATATCCTTGTCACCGTGAAAACCCGGTGACCAAATCTGTGCACAATAATTCATATGAGACCTAATCATCAAGGCCTTTTGCAAAATGGCATCATAAGCTCTATTCCTGCTTGTCAGAGTCCTCCACATCGTTGCCATTATCCAATGTGACATCTTTACAACTTGTGCACTGTAGACCCTGAATTTCAGGTCCTTGTCCATGATCACTCCTAGATCTCTCATCTCCTCTACTTCCTGTAAAGTTCCCCACCAAATGTATACTTTGAATCCCATCGTTGCTTACTAAATCACAAAATCTTACACTTTGCAACATTGAACTGATAATTCTACTTACCTGCTCATTCATGAAAGGCCATAACATCTGCTTGCCTCTGCATTGCTTTCCCCAATTTTGCATCATCTACAAACAGCTGCATATCACTAGTTAAACTGATCCCAGTTTCATTAACATACAAATTGAACAACAGTTGTCCCAAAACTGACCCCTGTGGTATGCTAATAGTGACCTTCCTCTTTTAGGATACTGCACTGCCATATACAACTTTCTGATACTTATCTGATAGCCAGTCACTGATCCAAATCAGAAGTCTGTTATCCAATCCCATCTGTTCCAATTTATTTAACAGTTTTTCTTGTGGCAGGCTATCAAAAGCTTTTGCAAAATAAAAGTACACCACTGTATATGCATCTTCCCTGTCCAAGATATTTGTCACCCTGTTATAGTACATAAGTAAGTTAGTAAAACATGATCACCCAAACCCATGCTGATAACCACAGAAAAAAACTGCTGTTATCAGCCCATTTCTGTATCCTACTTCTCACCAATACCTTCTCCAGTACCTACACCACAACCCAGATATATAGATTGGCCTATAATTCAAAGCTACAGCCTTATCACCACTTTTATGCAGTGGAACAATTTTACCCTCCTTCCACTCCCTTGGAACTTGTGCTGTTTTAATACTCTTATTAAACAAGCATGCCAATGCTACTGCCAATTCCCTGGAACATTCCCAGAAGATGTATGGCGATATGTCATCAAATCCTATTGCCTTATTGAAATTCAGGTTATTTATTTCTTCAGATACCTCCTGCTCACTCACAATTAATCCATCTTCTTCTATGTCCTCTACGCTTAAGTTCCTCATGATCCTACCCTGATCAGGATGAAATACCCTTATAAATTGATCACTGAATACCTCAATGTCTTCTGCAGCAGTTACCATTCTACCATTTTCATCCATTAACATCATCTTACCGTGATCATTCTTCCTTCTACTTGCCCATTATCTAAAAAACTCTAGGGTTTTTCTTCACCTGATTTACCCAATTCTGCTCATACTGCACTTTTGTTTTCCTTACTAACTGAGTCACTCTCCTGACTTTATTCTTCATGTAATTGATTATTACCATTATTCATCTTATACTGCTTCCAAAGTACTTTCTTCTTCCAGATTTCATGCTTAAGCCCTTCATTCATCCATTTTACATCTTTTGGCCTTCTGAATACATTCACACATTGATGTTGTTATGCTATGTATTATTCTATTTCCTTTAAAGTTTCCCTAAGTGTATATACTTTGCATCCCATTATTGCTTACTAAATTTCAAAACCTTACATATTGCAACATTGAACTGACAATTCCATTTACCTGCCCATTTATGCAATCCTCCTGTAAGGCCATATTGTTACCATTTTTATTTTGAAATGTCTTATGGCCTCCTTATCTTCTCCTTATTGTTTTGCAAAGTTTGGTATATTCAATGTGCATCCTGTACTTTTCTTCTTTATTCCTATTAGATTTTAAGTTTCCTGTATTAACCACGCTACCGGCCATGATGTATATATACGTCCAGGTTACCATGGATGCGAAGTGCATATTAAAATTGTAATGCCATTAATATTACATTGAAATATATGATGGATACAAAGCTTATGAGGATGCGTATTTGATCTATAATGGCCGGTAAGGTGGTTAATTTGTCTATTTTTGAAGTTTTTGAGTTCCCAGGTAAATTGTCATCATTGGACACTGTTTAAATTTTTAGTACTCCAAATCAGGTCAATTTTTTAATGCCTTTTCTTTTATGTGAAATTCTTCTTTTTTTCATTTCCAGCGTTTCTAAAATGTTTATGGTTTTTGTTTTTTATTTGTTTTTATCTTTCCATCTAGGTTTATTGCTATTTTGCTTCAGACTAATCTGTGATCTTCGCCTAATCTTAATTTCTTTATAATATTTATGTCTTGTACTGTATATGGTTTGTCTATTAATATGAAATCACTTTCATTCACTTTCACCTTACTGTCACATGTTAGTTCCATGTGACAGTAAGGTGACAAAAATATTGTTATTATTATTATTGCATCCTACATGGAGTTGACAGACTCATTATGGTTGGTTCATTCAACTGACAACATATTTATCATACCGAATCTTAAAATCCTTAGCACTCCTTGCATTAACAACACATTCTGGTAATACATTCCATTCACTGACAATTCTCCATGTAAAAAAATCTACTTCTTTGTTCTTATATAACTTCCAGGGATGGCCTCTGGTTTTTCCCCCATCTCACCTTAACCTCTTTTTACAGTATAATCTGGATTAATCTCATAAAATCCTATCACTAACTTAAATGTCTCTATCATATCACCTCTTTTCCTCTATCCACCAAACTCTGGAATCCACAATTTCTCAACCTATCCTGATATTACCTAAGTCACTCGTCTATGAACACTCCAAAGTCTCTACATCACCCTGAATACCAGGTGACCAAATTTGAGCACAATAGTCCAATTATGACCTGACCAGTGCCTTGTACAGTGGCACACCACTTCCTTATCCTTACATGTTAGAGTACCTCTTATCATAGCAGCACTACGGTTTGCAACACTAGCAATATATCCTCTAAACTTCGATCTACTGCCAATCATCACTCCCGCATCTGTAATCTCATTCACTTCCTGTAGTACGACACCATCAATATACTACACAGCCTTATATTTCTGCACTCCAAATGCAACACCTTGCAATTACTGATTTTAAAACTACAACCCCCTAATTTGTCCAAGTAAATAGTCTATTCAAATATTCCTGAAGGGAATTAACATCAGCAGTGCTGCTTATAATTCTTCCCAACTTTGCATCATCTGCAAACAATTGAAGTTGTGTATGAACAAGTTAAACAGAAGAGGCTGAAGAACAGAACCCTGGGAGCATTCCACTGGATACCCTCCTTTTTTGAGACACTGCTCTATCATACACAACATGCTAGTATTGTTCAGAGAGAGAGAATCTCTGATCCATCTAACCAATATATAATATAACCTCTGCAGCTTGTACATCAACTTATCATGTGGTAATCTATCAAATGCTTTTGCAAAGTCCAAGAATATCACTGTATATGATTCTCCCTTATCTAACATACTTTTTCCTTATCATAAAATGCAAGTAAATTGCTTAAACAGGACCTACCCTTTACAAATCCATGCTGACCATCATAATTAACATCAGCAGTGCTGCTTATAATTCTTCCCAACTTTGCATCATCTGCAAACAATTGAAGTTGTGTATGAACAAGTTAAACAGAAGAGGCTGAAGAACAGAACCCTGGGAGCATTCCACTGGATACCCTCCTTTTTTGAGACACTGCTCTATCATACACAACATGCTAGTATTGTTCAGAGAGAGAGAATCTCTGATCCATCTAACCAATATATAATATAACCTCTGCAGCTTGTACATCAACTTATCATGTGGTAATCTATCAAATGCTTTTGCAAAGTCCAAGAATATCACTGTATATGATTCTCCCTTATCTAACATACTTTTTCCTTATCATAAAATGCAAGTAAATTGCTTAAACAGGACCTACCCTTTACAAATCCATGCTGACCATCATAAAAATGCTATGCCCAACAAATTCCAGCATTCTATTCCCAACCATCTCTCCAATACCTTGACCACGACCGCAGTTGTACAGACTGGTTTATAATTGGAGTAAAATTATATTATACGCGGAGTATATAAAAGGAAAATAAAAAGTAATTGAAATTAAAAATGTGTCATGTACTCTCAGGAGCACACTTATCACATTGGGAAACACTGGCCAAGTGATATCCAGGCAATTGATGTATCTTCTTATATACAGGTACATATTATAACTGAGTCTTGGGAGATTGATCATGAGGAATTTCATGAAGGAACAACCACTAAAAGTAGTGGAATTTTATTTTCAAAATGAGGTCCATTATTTTGAAGCAAAGAGCTTACTGCCGCCATTTCCAAGTCAGAAATGGACCCTCAGTGACAATGATTCGGAAACTAATGCAATGCTTAGAGGAAAAGGGTTCTGTGATGAACCTTCCACCTATTGCCAGACCAGGAAGTTATCATGCCCTACTTCTTCGAAACTGAAGACGGTGGCACTTTGACAATTACTGGTGAGAGATATCTGGATGCTCCTTAAGCACCCTTTGACCCTTAAGCACCCCCTTAAGGGGGTGCTTAAGGATCAAAGCTGTATAACTGAGAGGAGACCTCCACATAGCCTTTAAAGGAATGCGGAGAACCGACCAGGGCTTCTGACCTAATGTCCAATCCTCACCTTCTTGTGGTGCACCCTGTTGGGTATCTACTTTGATACTAAACGAACGAGGATGGGCTGGCAATTTGGGATTTAGCCGACCAAATTGTATTCTTATTGGTTAAACCAAAATAAAAAATGATGGTACAACATGACAAAATTTCATGCCGGCTGGGGCATCGCCCGGTTAAACAAGGCCCCCGTTGTTTTCGCCAGGGAACCAAGGCGAACAGCGAAAAGTCAGCTACTGGAACAAATCTGAAAACAAACCCCAACTCAACATCACCAGAGTAAAGATCGGTACTATCAACGTAAGAAGCCTGAATGGCAAAGAAATGGAGCTAGCTGAGGAATTAGATAAGTACCAGATCGACATAATAGGGGTGACTGAAACAAAAAAGACCAAAACTGGTGAGATCTTTCTGAGCAATAAATACAAAATGTTATATTCAGGCAATAACAATCAAGGAAAAGAAGGAGTAGCCATAGTATTCAACACAAAATACGAGGCTAATCTTCTTGAATGGCAGTCAGTCTCAAGTAGAGTAATGTGGGCAAATATGAGAATGGGGAACTGGACAATGAGACTTATTTGTGCCTATGGTCCCACAGAAGGTTCTACTAAGGTAGAAGTGGAGGAATTTTTTGAGGCTTTAGAAAAAGCAACTGACACAATGAAAAAGGAAAAGTTGGTCCTTGTTGGGGATCTAAATAGTAGAGTAGGAAATGATTGTGAGACATACAAAAATATTTTGGGAAAATTTGGAGAAAAGAGCAAACCTAATAATAATGGCAAATATCTGTTGGATTTCTGCTCAGGACATGGACTGGTTATTACTAACACCATGTTCCAACATAAAAATGTGCACAAATTCACATGGAGAGAAGAGGCTAGGAATAAGAAAAGTCTCATTGACTATGTTATTGTTGATAGTGATGTTTTCTCCCTGGTGCAGGACACCAGAGTGTACAGAGGATTTGAAATTGGAAGTGATCACTATTTAGTCTTGAGCAGGATAAAATTGAATTTCATATTGAAAAGAATAACATGTAAGAAAGTTTTAAAGCGAATAAAAGTTGAGCAGCTCTCAGATGTAAACTGTAGACTAAAATACAGAAATATTATTGAAAAGAAAATGAAAGAGTTTGAGAACAGGAATCAAACCTTGGAGATTCAGTGGCAAACTCTGAAGGAAACATTGATTGATTCTGCCAGAGAGGCATGTGGTGAGGTTGTGTGCAAAGATAAAAAAATCAGAACTCCCTGGTGGACACAGGAAGTTAAAGAGGCAGTGAAGGAAAAGAAGAAAGCATATCAAAAGTTCCTGGCAAATAAGTCAGCTTTTACTCTTACAGAATACAGAGTCAAATGTAAGGAAGCTAAACAGTGTGTAAAACTAGCTAAACAAAAGTCATGGGAGGACTTTGTCAAGAATATAGAAAATAAATATCAAGAAGGTGGCAAAATATTCTGGAGGTTGCTGAAGAAGCTTAGGAATGGAGGAAAGAGTGCTGTAAAAGGAATTAGAGATGACCAAGGTGAAATGAAAACAGGAGAAAAAGATATCCTTGAAGTATGGAGTAATTACTTTGAAAAACTGCTAAATGAAACAAGCAGTGATGACAGCACAGTGATAAAAAACACTGACCAGGCATGCAGTCAGGAATACATATCCATACTTGAAGTAGAAAAAGCCATCAAAGGCTTGAAATGTGGAAAGGCAGCAGGAGTAGATGATATTCGACCAGAAATGCTGAAGTATGGTGGTATAAGAGTCTTACTGTGGCTGCACTGCATAGTTCAGAAAGCCTGGACAGAGGGACGAATTCCCGATGATTGGAGTAGAGCTCTCATAGTACCCATATATAAAAAGGGAAATAAAACTGAATGTGAGAATTACAGAGGTATTTCCCTACTGAGTGTTCCTGGCAAGATCTATGCAAGTATACTTGAGAAACGGTTGAGAAGAATTGTGGAAGAAAAGCTTGGTGAAGAACAAGCTGGATTCAGGCCAAATAGAGGCTGTCCGGATGAGATCTTCACTTTACGACAAATAGTCGAGAAAGCATGGGAATATAACAAAGATCTGTATTTAAGTTTTGTCGATTTGGAAAAGGCATATGACAAGGTGCCAAGAGAGAAGCTATTCAATACGCTGCAGTTATATGGTGTCAATGGGGCATTATATCAAGCAATACTTAGTCTTTATTTGAGTTGTGAGTCAGCAGTTAGAATTGAAGGAAGTACAGGAAGATGGTTTAATGTTAAATCTGGTGTGAGACAAGGATGTACATTATCCCCTCTGTTATTCATTATCTATATGGATCACATTATGAAGGAATGTGGTATTAAACCTGATATCAAAATTGGAGATGTTAATGTCAGCTCTTTGCTTTATGCGGATGATGTTATACTTCTAAATAAATCCGCTACAAGTCTGCAAGATTCTCTGACTAAATTGAATAGCTGTTGTAATAGATATGGTATGAAGGTCAGCAATAAAAAGACAAAGACAATGAAAATAGGCAGAATCATTGAAAATGTCAACTGTGTTGTGAATGGAGAACCTGTGGAACAAGTAAAACATTTCAGCTACTTAGGCACAATTTTTACTGAAGATGGTAAACTAAATATAGAAATAGACAACAGAATCAGCAAAGCTGGTATCGTGGGAAATCAATTGAATAAATTCATATGGAATAAGAAAGAAATTAGTCGGAACACTAAATTAGCTGTATACAAGACTGTGTTCAAACCAGTTTTAACTTATGGATCTGAGAGCTGGGTCAGAAGTAAAACACTTGACCAAAGACTAGAGACCGCAGATATGAGAGTCCTGAGAAAGATTAGAGGCGTGAACAGATGGCATCAATGGCAATATCATATTAAAAATGAGGATATTAGGAAAGAACTTGACATTGTCAGCATCCAGGAATGCGTTAGCAGAGCTAATCTCAGATGGTATGGTCACTTAAATAGAATGGGAGAGGAAAGATTAGCAAAACAAGTGTTCTCTGCCAGGTTGGCAGGAAAACGACCCAGAGGAAGACCAAGATATAGGTGGATTGATACGGTACAAAGTGCCTTAGACGATAGAAATATAAGATCTGATAATGTTGGAGTCTTGACAAGTAACAGACTGATTTGGAGGAAAATTGTAGATAGGAAGTTAGTAATGATGTAATTTTTTCATGTAGTACTGTCATATCCTGTACACCCCTTGAGGGTACATGGCAGGAATTTGATGATGATGATGATGAGATATCTGGATATGATTGACAATTTTTTACATCCTGCAGTGGAAAATCATCCTGAAATGTGGTTTCAACAGGATTGCTGAACTCCCCATACAGCCAGGGCCACAATGAACCTCCTGAGGCAACTGTTCGGCAAGTGGATAATTTCAAGAAATTCCCGGATTAATTGGCTGACATGTTTGCCTGACCTTACAGCCCCCAGGTACTTCCTGTGGGGATATCTGAAGGAGCATGTGTGTACGTGAACAAACCACGTACACTTGAGCAGCTCAAGGAGAATATCCGTGCAGAAATTTGAGCATTGGATCCTCAAACGTTAACTGCTGTTATGAACAATGCAATCGAAAGAGCCCAACTTTGCGAGGTGGGAAATGGAGCTCATTTGAAAGATGTCATCTTCCATACCTAACCTAATCAAATCTCCATATGTTAGACATTCAATGTATGCAATATCACTGAAATTGGTTCATGAATAAAAAAAAGTTATTTAAATGTCAAATCTTACTCTGACTTTTGGCCCACCCTTTATATATATATATATATATATATATATATATTTTTTTTTTTTTTTTTTTTTTTTTTTTCAAAATTCATTTTTACTCGGTTGGAATATTATAAAAAAGGTTTAATGACTATTACCGAGCGTAATAGTCATTAAACCTTTTATATATATATATATATATACACACACAAAGGACATCCAGAAAGTAAGTTCCATTTTTAAATATTTTCACTGCGATTGTGATGGCAGTCATGCATGCTGAGTTTGTTGATTCCTTGGCAAGGCGTTGGTGCCATTTTTAGACATTCTTGCAGTGCGTATGCTTCTTGGTGTGTGTGTTTATAATTTCTAAGAAAATCGAATCACCCACTGCATTGAAATTAGATCAGATAACCGTTTCTTGAATGCAAGGAACGCTAAAGCAGCTGAAATTCATCAACAAATTATTGAGGTTTATGGAGAGCACACAATGAGTGATTCAATGGTATGAAGATGAGTGAGACTTTTTAATGAAGGAAGGATAGGTGTGCACAGTGATGAACGGAACAGGCGACCATCTTTAGTGACTGATGATATGGTGTGTTCAGTTGAAGAGAAGATTTGACAGAATAGGGTATTCACTATGATGTCACTCTCACTTCAATTTCTAGAAGTTTCACGTTCATGTCTTCATAAAATTGTGTCGAAGAAACTGAATTATCTGAAATTGTGTGCACGCTGAGTGCCGAAGTTACTTACAGAACAGCACAAAGTGAATCGGCTGGGCAGTGCGTTTGAATTCTTGACCCGCTACCATCAGGATGGCGATACTTTCCTGAGCAGGCTTGTCACCTGGTATGAGACTTGGATGTTGCACGCAACCCCTGAATCCAAACAACAGTCCATGGAGTGGAGGTACACCTCATCACCAGTCAAGACGAAATTGAAGATAACGGTTTCCACTCAGAAAGTCATGTGCACTGTGTTTTTTGACAGACAAGGAATTTTGCTGGTGGACTTCTTGGATCAAGGCTCCACAATCAACGCATGTACTGCCAAACCCTTAAGAAACTACATCATTTGATCCAAATTAAACGACGTGGCATGCTTACTAGGGGCGTTGTTTTGAATCATGATAATGCCCGCCCACACATGGCTGGCAAAACACAGCAACTTCTTGCCACCTTTGACTGGGAACAATTCCATTATCCCCCATATAGTACTGACCTTGTGCCAAGCAACTTTCACCTGTTCAAACATCTGAAATCTTTCCTTGGTGGCTGGCGGTTTCAAGACAACGACGAGGTCAAAGAAGCAGTCAGTATGTGGTTTACATCACAGGTGACAACCTTCTATGACAAAAGTATATAACTCTTGGTGCCCCGTTATGCTAAGTGCCTGAACAATGGCAGAAACTATCTAGAAAAGTACTGAAAGATGTCTACTTTAATTTCCAATAAATTTTTTTTTTTATTGTAAGTATATTTTTGTTTCTTTGACAGCCCATCGGAACTTACTTTGGTGCTATTCTTGATGCCATTCTTCAATGATATATACGAGGGACTGGACATCCCTCATATATATCATTGAAGTAGATTAAATGACAAGAAACCGGGAGAGATAAAAATAGAAACATTATACCTTGTTTTAAATAAACTGCACTAAACTAGTTTCATCTTTGTAGAAGATTTCATTGGGTGCATTACATGAGAGAAATACAAAAAAACGTTGCGAGAGAATATTTAAACATTAAAATGCTAATGTATTGATATTTGAAGGTGCTCTGTATGACTTCATTGTTGGGCACATGATCTCGTGAACACCAAAGTTGGATAGCAGTGCAGTGACAATCTGAAAGATTATAAATGAGGTTAGTGTAGAGATGTACTTGATTGAGGACAATTTCTTGAGATTCCACAATTTTTATTTCCAGTTCATCATTGAAAGATGTTTTCCAATTTGTTCCCTATGATTGGGTGAATAATAGATCATAGAGTTTTTGTTGTTAGTTTCAGCAGAATTGAGGACATGATTAGTCAAAGCTCTGGCTCTAGTTCTGCCGTTTATCATGTCTATTTTATGTTCTTCTAGATGCATCTCGATGGATTTTTCAGTCTGGCCAAAATAAGGCATGTTGCAGTTGCACAAAACATGGGTAAACACAAGGATATTTTAAGTTATGTTTTTGTTCAAGCATACTGAGTAAGGAACAGAACTTGGGTAGAGTGAAAGAAGCCCACATGTTCAATTTTTCGAGAACTTTAGCTAACTTAGGCAAAACAGAACTGAAATATGGTAGAGAAATGTAGCCTTTTTCTGTATGGCAATATTCAGTATGGCAAGGAAGTGGATTAAATAGTACTGGCAAATTTATAATTAGAATCTTTGGAGGAAAAAGCTATCTCTTCATTCCCATTGAAACCTAGATTCTGGAAAAGATATATAACATTTTCTTAATATTGAGTCATGGATCTCTGCAGCGCAATTGGAAGAACGATGGTACGTTGCGCCCTTCGATTAGAAAAGGCCTAAGTTCGATTCTCGTCATGATGGGAGGAATCTTTATATGGACTTTTTCAATTGAAGGTGAGTTAGCCGATTTCATACGGAGGTAGCAGGATTTTTTCTCCCAGAGACTCTGTTTTTCATCCTGTATACAGACAAATCAGCCCTTCAGAACACACGCAATTTACAGACAGGGAATACTAGCTGTGGTGGTGGTTGTGGGCAGTAGATGCCATTGATATAGTAGACGTTCTGTGTAGTAGTGGAGAGGGAGAGCTGTACAATAGGTGTCCTCCCGCGATGAGTCTTCGGACTCCTTGGAGGTGTTACGAATAATAATAATGGATCTGATTTCTTGCAGAATTTCCTAGATCATCTCAACAGTCAACACCCAAAAATTAAGATTACCTTGGAGTTAGAAATTGATGGCTCGCACTGTTTCCTGGATGTCAAACTTACTTGTGTATTTGTAAAATTGAAAAATTTTCATTTATAGATACACTTACTTTTTCTTGTAGATAAGCTTCTGCGTTGCCTAGACATACTTCTTATTCTTTAGGAAATGACAACATAAACTAAATTATTAATTATAAAACTTTAATAACTACCTATATTTCAGCAGTGTTACATTGCCATCTTCAGGGATCAAAAGCAATGATATGTGGATGCAGGCACTCACACTAAGCAAATGAGACTGAAGAAAGGCAACTGATGTCGGTCCTAGAGTTCTAAAAGGTGCCTCCTAATGGGCTAAATTGGGTTGTCTTGGCCATTGGGGTGACATTCTTAAAATGTATGCTTCCCAAATTTGGGGCAGTCTCATGCATCCAAATTTGTTGAGGTTTGGGAAGTTTTCCAGAGCTGAGGTTGAGTCAAGGAATAATCTCTCATACTTGTACTTCCAACAGTTTAATAAAGTGGCCTTCCAGTGTATTCTGTGGTGGGTGTCCAATGCATAGTCAGCAAATTCTGAGTGGCTTTGGTGGAACCGGATGTAGTCCTTGTTTTTGGATATCCTGATATTGGCTGTCCTGCCTGTTTGGCTGTAATAGGACAGTTTTGCAACTGCAAGAGGCCTGGTATACTCCAAGTAGGTCTAGGGGAAGTGGCTGGTCTTTGGTGGAGCGGATAAGAGATCCCAATTTCTTATGTGGTTTCTAACTAGTTGTGAGGTCATAAGAAATTGGGATCTCTTATCCGCTCCACCAAAGACCAGCCACTTCCCCTAGACCTACTTGGTCTAGGGGAAGTGGATTTTTGTTTGTTTTTCAGATATACCCCAGATATATGGAATGGTGATAGATTTAGAGTAATTTCTGCTATGAAGGTTTGAGGGGGGGGGGCTAACTGGTTTTAATATTTTTTGAATTTTTTGGGGATTGTAGCCATTGGCTAAGAAGGTGTTAAGGATATGATTAACTTCAGTAGTTAGAGCACTGTTATCTGAACTGATTAATTTTGCCCTGTTATATAGGTTTTTTATGATGCCATATTGTTGGGGGGGGGGGGGGACTGCTGGTGAATGTATCTACCTGTATGTGTAAGTTTTCCGTAAACAGAAAAAATCAGGAATCCATCAGGCTGGCATGTAATCAGAGTGTCTAGGAAAAGGATTTGTTTTCCTTTTCCAAGGTAAACTTGATCCTAGGATATTGATTGTTTAAGTGTGTTGAAAAATTGTGGAGCATATCCAGGCCATGCGTCCAAATGGTGAACACATCATCCACATAGCACAAACAGTGGGTTTATGTGGAGCAGAGTTTAAGGCTTTTTCTTCATCTCCATAAAGAAGTCGGAAGTTCATAAATAAGAGTTCTGAAAAAAATTAGAGGAGTGAATAGATGGCATCAGTGGCAGAATTGTTTAAAAATAAAGATATTAGGAAGGAACTTGACACTGTTGCATTCAAGAATTCATAGCAAATCTCAGGTGGTATGATCACTTGAACAGAATGGGAGAGGAAAGGTTAGCAAAACAGGTGCTTGATATCAAGATGACAGGAAAAAGATCTATTGGAAGACCATCATCTTGAGGGGTTAATACAGTCAAAAGTGTCCTGGAAGACAGAATTATAAGCTCTGACAATGGACATAGTAATAATGTGAACTTAATTCTTTAGTACTGTCATAGTATCCTGTGCACTTCTTGGGATACATGCCAGGAAATAGATGTGATATATTCATGAAAATTCTTCTACTGAGAAGTTGAGAGTACATTGCTAGAGATCTGTGCATCTGTACGTTAAAATGGTGCATTAAAAATATATATATATATTATCTGAAGAATTTGTTTTCACTTATTCATCACTTCCTGCCTCAATAATCACCTTTTCAATACTTTCAGAAATTTTATTGCTCATTCTATTGTGTGAGAGAGAGAGAGAAAGAGAGAAGAATATAGCTGCTGGTTTTAAACAGAAAATCATATTTTTGCCTACTAGATAACGAAATGATGATATTTATATTGAAATGACTTTTCTTTTTTAAAATCATAATTTTTCAAGTTACCCTTCAATTTCTGTAGACTGATTTCTCACAAGATGTTGCTAATTTATAATCAACTGAATATACATGTAAATTAAGTAAAGAAGAATAAAGTATTTAATGTATTTTGTGATAAATGTCTCTTCACATCATCAGAGTAAATACACAAAAAGAATGGACAGTTACATGAAACAAGAATGAAATGACAACAGATTAACGTTATAGAGTGCTTCTGTTCTGTTAGTGTCTGTCCAGTCACATGATACTATTCTTTTTTTTTTGTTTATTTTTTTACTAAATAATTTAAGGAAATTACAACGTCAACTAGGATATACATTAAAAATAAATTTTAATATACTTCAATATTTCGGCAACGTCACGTTGCCATTTTCAAGAAACTTAAGAACAAGACACATGCACTCAGGCACAACAACCAGTAAGTGAGGAAGAAGCAGGAAGCTATTATTTCTCCTAAAGTCTTGATGGTGCCCCCTAGCGGGCAATGTTGGTATTCTTTGGTGATTGGGCTGAAGATCTTCTGATGTAGGTTTCCCAAATTTGAGGCAGTCTCATGCAGCCAAATTTGTTGAGGTTTGGATTGTTTCTTAGGGCTGAAGCTGATTCCATGAAAAGCCTTTCATATTTGTATTTACTATGGTGTATTATCGTGGCTTTCTTCCACTGTATTCTATGGCAGGTATCCAGCGCATGGTCAGCAAGACCAGAGCGGTTGTATTGGTGAAACCAGATGTAGTCCTTGTGTTCCGAAATTCTGATATTTGCTGTCCTGCCTGTTTGGCCAAAGTAGGACAGCTTACAGCTGCAAGGCTCCTGGTATACACCAGGTAGGTCTAGGGGGGAGGTTAGTCTTTAGTAGAGCGGATAAGGGATGCCAATTTTTTATATAGTCTGTAACAAGAAGTTAAGTCATGTTTTTCAGGATTTTTGTAATTTTTTCCAACGTGCCTCAGATATAGGGTATGGTGATGGATTTAGAGTAATCCTTGTTGCAAAGGGGGGTTGTGGTTTACTGGTTTCAATATTTTTTTGATTTTTTTGGGGGGGGGGGGTAGCCACTGGCTAAGAAAGTGTTGAGAATGTGGTTTAGTTCTGTAGTTAGGGCATTGTCATTTGAACAGATAAGTTTAGCCCTGTTGTGTAGTGTCTTAATGACTCCATACTGTTGCGAGAAGGGTGGTGGGATTGTTATTATTATTATTATTGTTCCGGGAAACTCCAAGGAGTCGACAGACTCATCGAGGGAGGCCCTAACATCATGTCAAGAACAACTATTCGACATTCACGCAGTATCTATCATACCTTGCCGTGAACTCATTCACGGTCGTAGCACCCACAACAGACTCTGGAAGCTTATTCTACTCATTCACTACTCTCCAAGTAAAAAACCTAGCTCTAACACCCTTGTCAACCACGCTCTTGCCCAGCTTCCATTCATGGCCCCTAGTCCTCCCACCACCAGTCATTTTTTCAAAAATATCTTCTGGATCAATCTTATAGAAACCCTTCAGTAATTTGAATGTCTCAATCATATCACCCCTCTGCCTATCGACCAATTTCTGCAACCCACAAATCTTCAACCTATTCTCATAAGGTTCATTCCACAGACCTGCTATCATCTTGGTCACTCGTCTCTGGATCCTCTCCACTTCCTCCCCATCACGAAGAAACCCTGGTGCCCATAACTGGGCACAGTAGTCCAGATGGGGTCTTATCAAGGCTCGATACAGAGGAACAACAACTTGTTTGTCTCTGCATGTTAAAGTATTTTCCGAAGCCAAGTGATTTGGTGAGCTGTTTTAGTCACTTTTGCAATGTGCCCCCTAAACTTCAATTCCCTATCCACCAACACTCCCAAATCCCTGGCCTCATCAATCTCCTGGAGTACAGTTCCACCAATGCGATATACTGCTGCTATTCTTTTCACCGCAAAGTGCATAATCTTACACTTTGGCACATTAAATTGACATCCATTTTTCCTAGCCCAGTCTTCCAAACTATCCAAATCATCCTGTAAAATTTGGACATCCTGTGCACTCATAATTGCTCTACCCAACTTTGCATCATCAGCAAACAAGTGAACACTTCCTCTCAAATCCTTTCCTATATCATTGATGAACAAATTGAAAAGCAGTGGTCCAAGAACAGAGCCCTGTGGCACTCCACTATTCACAAGCCGTCTTTTAGACTCCACTCCTGAATAAACCACTCTCTGGTATCTCTCCTTCAACCACCCTCCTATCCATCTCACCAACCCTGTATCTATCCCCCATCTGCTCCAGTTTACTGATTAGGGTTCTATGTGGTATCCTATCAAAAGCCTTGGCAAGGTCCAGTAGTATTACTATAAACCCATTACCCCTATCCAGTTCAGCCGTCACTGTGTTATAAAACGTGAGCAAGTTACTGAGGCATGATCTATCCTTCACAAAACCATGTTGTCCCCCCCATACAATATCCCATTTTCATCTATCCAATCCTGTATTCTTTTCTTGACTAATTTCTCTAAGACCTTGACAATGATTCCTGATATGCTAATCGGTCGGTAATTTGCAACAGCAGTCTTGGAACCACCTTTATGCAGTGGAACTTTCCCCTCTTTCCACCCCCTCAGGACTAACCCAGACCCGAGACTCAAATTAAACAAAATGGTCAAGGGTACTGACAATTCTTTATCTGCTTCTCGTACAACACGAGCTGGTATACCATCCAATCCCACAGATGTATTGACATTGAGGTTATGCAATAGACCACTCACCTCCACTTCATTCACCACAATTCCCACATAATCTACTGGTACATTCGTTTCTGCAATGTCACCACCTGGATGATATATTCTTGCAAAGTGCTCACTCAGTAACTCAACTATATCAACTGATTCAGTTACCTCCCTACCATCGGCATTCTTTAAAATCATTCTGCCATGTACATTTTTCCTTTTACTTGCTACATATCTAAAAGACTGTTTAGGATTCTCTTTAGCCTGCATGGCCAATGTTCTTTCGTAATCCTTTTTTGCTTTTCTTACCACACTCGTTACCCTTCTGGCCTGCGCTTTATACTGTTCATGTGCCTGCCGGTCACCTTTCTCCTTAAATTCCCTACATAGTTGTTTCTTTTTTTGCAGCTCAAGCTTAATGGTGTTATTCCATTTAACCCCTACTTGATTTATTATTCGGACTCTAGGTATACATTCAGCCATTGCTTCGTGCAAACACTTCTTAACTGCCTCCCATGCACTATCAACCTCTAGTCCTTGCAGTTGTACATGCCATGGCACTGAACCAATCAAACTCCTAAGCTTGTCATACTTTCCAGCCCGATAATTCCACATGTACCCTGTCTTAATTGAAAATTCTACACCTTTAGCCACCTCCCAAGTCAAGACCCTATGATCACTCTCACCGATTGGTGGCAATGTGGTCATATTTGTTACAGCCAAATCCTCAGATGTAATTACTAGGTCAAGCACTCTCTGACCCCTAGTATTTTCCATTACATGCTGTCGCAGGTAGTTATCCCTTAATAACCGCATAAAATCCAATTCCTTCCTCCCATGTCTCCTCTCCTCACTCCAATCAATGCGACCATAGTTGAAATCTCCCATAATAATCACCCTCCTTCCACCCATTTCTTCTATTTGCTTGTGCATACTGTCACCACCATCTTTTCCATCACCTGGTCTATAGCAGCACCCAATTGTATATTTAGTTCTGCTAGCCACAATCTCACACCAAATGGCCTCAACTGTGCTCTTTTCTCTATCCTGCAATTCAACTTCTATTCTCCTTGGCTGGAGCTCGTCAGCTATCATCAACAATACTCCTCCCCCCATTTTATTCTCTCTGTCATTCCTGAACACACTATACCCATCACATTCAATCCCACTAGCTATATCATCTATAGTCAGCCATGTTTCACTAATACCAGTAACCTGTGGTCTGGAAGTGCCAACCATGGCCAAAAACTCTTCCTTCTTGTTCCTAATACTCCTAGCATTAGTGTACATGAATTTAAGACCCCCATTAGCCCCAACCCTACCTTGATGCCTTATATTAACTATCCCACTCAGATTTGTTGTCCTTATTTGCTCGGGCCTATTATATTCATTCTTACATTCAACTGCCTCCCTAAGGACTGTATATCTACCCCCCCCCTTAATAAATCTAGTTTCCCTGAATTTGCACATCGACCACATTCAGCAACACTTTCACAAGTCTTCTTACACCGTAACCATTCAAATGCAAGCCATCCATCTTATATAGATCCTTTCACCCATCGAACTCACTCCACACGTCCACAAATTCCACACCACTCGTCATACATAACCCACGCATAAAGTCATTCTCAATTATCGCCCTCCTTTTAAACATTTCACTGTCATACCGTGGCAAAAGACTAATCATTCTAACTCTCTCACTCTTTTCTTTTGCTACCTCAAACAATTTATTCAGGTCTTCCATTTCCATTTTGTCTCCTTTCAAATCATTCGTACCTGCCACAACAATCATTTCTTTCACCCTTTCCTTTTGCTCTCTAATAGACTCAGTGGTCGCACCAGGTTGGTACGATTTTGTCAAATCCTCTACTATCACACCTCGTACTAACGAGTCTCCATAAAGCACTCCATCCTTCTTTTTGATCATGTTCACACTCATACGTCTATTTTTCCTATCATACTTTTTATTATTGGCTGGTTCATTCAGTCGACTTTTGCTTACACACTCTAGCTGCTGTTTTGCCCTTTGTATCGCACCATTCAACAACGCGATCTCACTCATTGCGTCTATCTCATCTTTTATATTCTCAGTAAAACCATTAATACTATCATTCACACTTTCTACATTCACACTCTCACAATTCTCTGGTACAATCTCGCCGTTTCTTGTCATATCCCTATTTTCTTCATTCTGAAGTTTGACAAAAATATCACACTCACGATCCAAAATACTCTTCAATTTCTCATTCTCCCTACATTTTCTACACACACATTCACTCCTTTATTATCATCTAACCATACTCCGACCGTACTCCACAAAGCGTACATTTTGCAGCTAGTACACTGATATCATCTCTTTTATACTACCGTTCTTTGATAAAGATGGCGAACCATCATTACTGGCCGCCATTTTCCTTCGTACTGGAGCCATACTTACTTGCAACGTATTTTATCAAATTATAAATTATAACACACCAAAAACACACAAAAAGATGCACTAAGAGATGTAAGGCAAACATAACTATGCAATATTAAATAAATTTATCAACGATAACTGAAAATAATACTTATCTTATCCGGAGCTTTCACGAACACTACACACTACGAATCCCTCTAGCGGCGACAGCCCCAATAAAATATGTTATAAAGACGCACAAAATACTCTAAAAACACAAAAATCGTTCTAATATACTATAAAACCAATTTTCTTAGGAAAACACACACAAAAAACACCAAAAATCACCAATTTTACACGAGCGCTAAATTACACTGACCACTCACCATATAACCTTGAACCCAAGTGTTGTTGATACATTCACCATTGTTGGTGAATGTATCTGCCTGTATGGGTGGGTTTTCTATAGACTGAGAAAACCAAGGTTCCATCAGGCTGGCGGGTGTGCCTAAGAAAGGAAGGCAGTTGTTTTTTTCTTTTTCCAGGGTGAATTTGATTCTGGGGTGTTGATTGTTTAAGTGTGTCGGGAAGGAGAGGAGTGCATCGGAGCCATGTGGCCAAATAGCGAACACATCATCAACATAGCGAAGCCAAATGGTTGGTTTTTGTGGGGCAGAGTTTAAGGCTTTCTCTTCAAAAGTCTCCATATAAAAGTTGGCCAAGGGTGGGGAGAGTGGAGAACCCATGGCTGTCCCCTCTATTTGTTTGTAGAATTTTCCTTGCCAAACAAAATAGCCTGAGTTCATTGTGAACTGAAATAGGGCTGTGATATCGGGAGGAAATTTAGCTTGGATTAGCTCTAAGGATTCTTTGAGTGGGACATTTGTGAATAAGGAAGAGACATCAAAACTGACCATTATGTCAGTGTGTTTGAGTGTAAGGTTTTTTATGCTGGCTTTGAAGTGGGCTGAGTTTTTTATGTGAAGGTGTGTATGCTAGTATAGTGTGAGAGAGCTTTGACCAAATGTTTAGCTAGTTTGTATGTGGGGGAATCAATGCCATCCGCTATGGGACCTAATGGCACATTTTCCTTATGTATTTTTGGGAGGCCATAAATATGGGAGGTATGGAGTTAAATGGTTTTAATTTGTTAGTGACTTCCACAGGCCAAGTGTCCTTCTTAAGGAGCCTGTGGAGTTTTCTAATTTGTGAGTTGGTGAGATTGTACTCGATAGGATGGTAAGTAGACCGATCTAACAGTAGAGCTTTCAGCTTACCTGTGTAACCCTTTTGGTTAAGCAATACTGTGGCGTTCCCTTTATCAGCTTTGGTGATTATTGTTTTCTTGTTTTCAATACGTATCATAATATCTTCAGCAGGTATTCTTCTGGGTGCAATGGCGAAGTTGTGGCCCACGTGCGAGGGCGTTGAGTGCTTCAGGTTTCACACTAAATAATGAAAGGTTGACTACCGTTTCGGTAGGATTTCGATTTCGAAGTTGTGATTTCGAGATCGAGTTGTTTTTTAAATTTTCAAATTTTTTGACGTGTCGATCTCTTATTTTTTTAAATTCTTTCTCTGCTGCGGTGCACGAGATGTCGTATAAAATAGACCAAATTTCGTTGCTTGCTTAAGGTGCTTGAAAGGTCATTTTCGAGTGCCTGGATAGCTGAGTTAGCATCATTCAGGAAACGGTGAGTCGTGGTGATTTGTTCCCTGAGAGCCTTTTGCCAAGAGAAACAGTGCTCGAATTTGACACAGTTAGGAATTACCTGGTTATCCCGGCAGAGTTTTAGGAAGGCGAGACGATTAAGTTGTCGTGATAGCTTTAACTTCATTTTACTGTAATGGCGTGCTTTACGTGCGATAATATCTCTGTGGATTATCGTAATTCTCGTGGAAAGGCTTAGGTTGGTTATGCATTTTTTACTAAATAATTTAAGGAAATTGCCAGAACTAAACCACCAAAAGCCAACATGCCCAGTAAGGAAATTAAATCTCTACCAGAATTAAAGAAAAACAAGAAAATAATAATCACCAAAGCTGATAAAGGGAACGCCACAGTATTGCTTAACCAAAAGGATTACACAGGTAAGCTGAAAGCTCTATTGTTAGATAGGTCTACTTACCTCCCTATCGAGTACAATCCCACCAACTCACAAATTAGAAAACTCCACAGGCTCCTTAAGAAGGTCACTTCTTGGCCTGTGGAAATCACTAACAAATTAAAACCATTTAACTCCATACTCCCCCATATTTATGGACTCCCAAAAATACATAAGGAAAATGTGCCATTACGTCCCATAGTGGATGGCATTGATTCCCCCACATACAAACTAGCTAAACATTTGGCCAAAGCTCTCTCACACTATACTGGCAACACACCTTCACACACAAAAAAACTCAGCCCACTTCAAAGCCAGCATAGAAAACCTTACACTCAAACACACTGACATATTGGTCAGTTTTGATGTCTCCTCCTTATTCACAAATGTCCCACTCAAAGAATCCTTAGAGCTAATCCAAGCTAAATTTCCTCCCGATATCACAGCCCTATTTCAGTTCACAATGAACTCAGGCTATTTTGTTTGGCAAGGAAAATTCTACAAACAAATAGAGGGGACAGCCATGGGTTCTCCACTCTCCCCACCCTTGGCCAACTTTTATATGGAGACTTTTGAAGAGAAAGCCTTAAACTCTGCCCCACAAAAACCAACCATTTGGCTTCACTATGTTGATGATGTGTTCGCTATTTGGCCACATGGCTCCGATGCACTCCTCTCCTTCCTAACACACTTAAACAACCAACACCCCAGAATCAAATTCACCCTGGAAGAAGAAAAAAACAACTGCCTTCCTTTCTTATACACACCCACCAGCCTGATGGAACCTTGGTTTTCTCAGTCTATAGAAAACCCACCTCGCAACAATATGGCGTCATTAAGACACTACACAACAGGGCTAAACTTATCTGTTCAAATGACAATCCCTAACTACAGAACTAAACCACATTCTCAACACTTTCTTAGCCAGTGGCAACCCCCCCCCCAAAAAAAAAAAAAAAAAATCCAAAAAATATTGAAACCAGTAAACCACAACCCCCTCGCAACAAGGATTACTCTAAATCCATCACCATACCTTATATCTGAGGCACCATGGAAAAAATTACAAAAATCCTGAAAAACATGACTTAACTTCTTGTTACAGACTATATAAAAAATTGGCATCTCTTATCTGCTCTACTAAAGACTCACCCCCCCCCCTAGACTGACCTGGTGTATACCAGGTCCCTTGCAGCTGTAAGCTGTCCTACTTTGGCCAAACAGGCAGGACAGCAAATATCAGAATTTCAGAACACAAGGACTACATCTGGTTTCACCAATACAGTCGCTCTGGTCTTGCTGACCATGCGCTTGATACCTGCCATAGAATACAGTGGAAGAAAGCCACGATAATACACCGTAGTAAATACAAATATGAAAGGCTTTTCATGGAATCAGCTTCAGCCCTAAGAAACAATCCAAACCTCAACAAATTTGGCTGCATGAGACTGCCTCAAATTTGGGAAACCTACATCAGAAGACCTTCAGCCCAATTGCCAAAGAATACCAACATTGCCCGCTGGGGGGCACCATCAGGACTTTAGGAGAAATAATAGCTTCCTGCTTCTTCTTCACTTACTGGTTGTTGTGCCTGAGTGCACGTGTCTTGTTCTTAAGTTTCTTGAAAATGGCAACGTGACGTTGCCGAAATATTGAGGTATATTAAAATTTATTTTTAATGTTTATCCTAGTTGACGTTGTAATTTCCTTAAATTATTTAGTAAAAAATGCATAACCAACGTCTAAGCCTTTCCATGAGAATTATGATACTATTCTGTAATCATTATTATTATTACGTAACGCCTTTGGGAATCCAAAGACTCATTGAGGGAAGGCACCTAGTCTCCAACTCTCCTTCTCCACCAACCGCAACAACCTTCATGATCTGCACCAACCCCATTTACCGCCAACCACCACCACTATTATTTTCACAGATAATCACAAACATCCATGTCCACTCTTGGATTTGAACTCACAGCCTTTTGGCTGGAGAGCAGATACACTAACCACTTGGCCAACCAGTCGGCTTATGTATGAAAATTGCATCAAAGTACATGTACAATTAATATATTATTCGTGTCAAGTTGATATAAATAGTGTATATCCACTATTTATATCAACTTTACATGAATAATGGAAAGTGGATATAAATAGTGTATGTGTAAAAGATATAAATAACTTACGTGGATAATCTGTTCATTGTGTCTGTGCAGCTTTCATGCAAATTATCTTTTTCTTCTTCCTGTCGTGGATTTTAGGCTTGGTGGCCTGTTCTGGTCTCATACCATCACTTTGGGCTTCTAATTCTTCTTTTTCCATTTATTAAAATCTGTATAGTATTTTTGGCAGTCTGCTATTATCTTGACTTATATGTTCTGACCGTTGTTTATATTTACTTTTCATGCAATTTATTATTATTATTATGTGACATCTTCAAGGACTTTGTGGGAGGGCACTCTAGTCCTGTTCACTACAAAAATCAATCCACCATTTCCCATACTACTTAATTCACTCACTACACAACTACCATCAACACCATCTACTACCTGTCATCACCAACAACAGTAATTTTTATCTGTAAATTGCATGTGCTCTCATGGCCAACTTACCTGTATACAGGATGAAAAACCTAAGTTTCCTGGAGAGAAAAAACTCTACTACCTCCATGTGAGATTGGCTAACTCGCCTTCAGTTTAAAAAGTCCATATAAAGTTTACTCTCGTCATGACAAGAATCAAACTCAAGGCTTTTCCAGTCTTTTCTTTTCCAAATGTTATAATTTTATTTCTCATTTACTAACTTCTTCATTTTAAAGCTTCTTCATACTTTTACACACTTATAACAAATGGTGTGCTCCTTTGCCCAAGTTTGTTTATTGCTGTGTTAATGTGGTTCCCTAATAATATCATATGACTGTCTGGATAGGAGTAGAACAGAAGCATTCTGTAACATATGTTGTTATTTCATTCACACTTTATGTAAATGACCATTCCTTTTGTTTATTCACTCTAATGATGTGATAAGATACTCACAAAATATAATAAGTGTAAGTATTTTATATTTTTTTAATTAATTAATACTTAGTTTATTAGACATGCATATTCACAAGAATAAATGATTTTTATTATTGCAAATATTTCAACAGAAACTAACTGGCCATCGCCAGTGCATCAGTCTAATCACAAGGTAAAGCTAGAACAAAGAATGTTAATCTTATTTACAGAGTTGAGCTACATGCTAGAATGCCACCTTGTAGGTGGTTACAAAATAAAATAAGATTATAAAAATTAAAATTAAAAAAATTCTTCCCTAACAGAATCTGCTCTTGGTTGCTGTTCATGAAAGATAAACATCCTCTTCTCTCCCTTCCTGGTGTTTACCAGGTTCAGTGTGAGTGCCTCCAATCATACTTAGGACAAACAGGATGTTTGGTTGAAAAACAAATACAAGAATTATTATTATTATTATTATTATTATTATTATTACGGGTATCTCCATGGAGTCAGTAGACTCATCGCGGGAGACCCAAACTAGCAAAACAATATCTGTCATATCTCTTCTTGAATTCATTTACAGACGAAGAGCTCTCAACTAAGTCAGGCAATGAATTCCACTCATTCACCACCCTCCAGGCAAAAAACCTTGTTCTGACACCTTTGTTAACCACACTCTTCTTTAATTTCCAGAGATGACCTCTTGTTCTTCCATCACTATCACACAGCTGAAACATTTCCCCTGCATCAATCCTATAAAAACCTTTTAGTAATTTGAATGTTTCTATCATATCCCCTCTTCTTCGCCTATCAATCAATCTCTGCAATCCACAAGCTCTCAATCTATCAATGTAGGGAGCATTTTTTATATCACTCACCAACTTGGTCACTCTTCTCTGAACCCTCTCCACAGCCTCCTCATCTCCAAGGAATCCAGGTGACCAGACCTGAGCACAGTAATCCAAATGTGGAAGTATCAATGCTTTATAAAGGGGAATAATAACCTCTTTATCTCTGGATGTCAGTGTGTTCCTCAACAACCAAGTAATCCTATGTGCAATCTTGGACACCTTAGCAATGTGTCCTCTGAACTTCATCTCCCTATCTACCAATACCCCTAAGTCCCTAGCCTCATCAATCTCTTGGAGTACCTTTCCATCGATGTAGTACACAGCTGGTAATCTTTTAATCCCAAAATGCATGACTTTACACTTTTCCACATTGAACTGACATCCATTTTCTTTTGCCCATTTTACCAGCTTATTTAAATTCTCCTGCAAACTTTCAACATCAGCTTGATTTTTTATTGCACTACACAACTTTGCATCATCAGCAAACAACTGAATATCTCCCTTTAAGCCGTTTCCTATATCATTTATATACAAATTAAACAACATTGGCCCAAGCACAGAGCCCTGAGGCACACCACTGGTCACCTGCCTCATTCTGGACTCGGCTCCTCCATACACACCTTATGGTATCTCTCCTTGATCCATTCTCCTATCCATATCACCAATTTAATATCCATTCCCATCTGCTCCAATTTGCGTAACAGTGTTCTATGGGGTATCCTGTCAAAAGCCTTAGCAAAATCCAGAAGTGCCACTGTGTAGCCAGTTCCTTTGTCCAACTCAGATGTTATTCTATTATGAATAGTTAATAGATTGCTAAGGCAGGATCTACCTTTAACAAAACCATGTTGGCCTCTATAGAGTATCATATCCTGATCCACCCATTCTTGAATTTTGTCTTTAACCAACTTTTCCAATACTTTTACCACTACTCCTGAGATGGTGATTGGTCTGTAATTCAATACCGCAGTTTTAGAGCCACCCTTATGCAAAGGAACCACTTTGCCTAACTTCCACTCCCTAGGGACCATACCAGAGTTCAAACTTAAGTTAAATATCCAGGTGAGAGGGGTTGACAATTCATTTGCACATTCACGCAACACCCGAGCTGATATTCCATCTAAGCCTACCGCAGTGTTTGCATTTAAGTTTTGCAATATATTTAATACCTCTGATTCTTTAGCTTCAATTCTCACATTAGGTATTGCTATAGGTATAGAGATATCCTCACTTGGGTGATAGACTTTTGAAAAGTGATCACTCAGTAACTCGACTATTACATCTGATTTTGTCACCTCAATACCATCAGCACCCACTAAGGTTATCCTTCCGAAGTCATTCTTCCTCTTACTTGCCACATAGCGGAAGAACTCTTTGGGATTACCCTTGATCTCTTTGGCTAAGGTCTTCTCATAATCTGATTTAGCTTTTCTTACTATGCTGGTAACCTTCCTAGCTTGAGCCTTGTACTGCTCATGGGTGTCCTGATCGCCTTTCTCCTTGTAAATTCTCCATAACATTTTCTTTTTTTGCAGTTCAAGCTTGATACTACTGCTCATCCATCTAATGCCTGCCTTGTTTGACCTCCTAACCATGGGGACACAATCTGATATTGCTTTCATCAGATATCCGCTGATTTTATCCCAAGCACTGCTAACATCTTTCCCTTGCAATATGTTCTGCCATGGGATGGAATACTAATCTTATATCAACAGCAATAAACCTGAAAAATCTGGCCTTGCTTAGCATGGAGTGGACAATGACCACAATATCCTCTGGTCCAATACTTGCCTTTTACATCAGTGCAAGTTTAAGTTTCAGTGGTTATTTAAAGAATGCTGAAACACTTTCACACTGCCCATCTACCCTTAACTTGGAATGACTGCCTCTTTGTTGCCAAGATTTGGAAGAGTTTCATATTCATAAATGGCAAGCAATAGTGCACCCCCCCCATTTTTTAAAATATAATGTTCTGTTATTTATTTAATTATCTAAATTTTGCTAATTTTTTTTTATTTCAAATCACTTAATTTTAATTTTGACTTTAATGTTATTTCATTTTGTAACCACCTTCAAATTAGTATTCTGCCACATGGCTCAGTTTTATAAATAGATTAACATTCATTATGTTGAGCCCAAACACAAGAGGTTGCGTAACCCACCAACCTCTTGTGTTGGTGGGTTAGAAGGTACTTGTTCATATTTGATTTGAATGACTGTAGATTGTCCCATAGTACAGCAGTTGCAGGGATGAAGGAGGAGAAGAAGCTTGTTCTCTAGATTTCATCATTCCTTCATAAGGTACATTGTGAAGGGATATTGAGTAGCAGCTGCACGTGTTCTAACAAGCTTAGTACTAAGTTGGAGAATTGTTAATGCTATTTCAGGTGAACATTTTCCATGGAAATATTTGTAGAATACACATAATGCAGAGATTTTGAGGGAGCTCTTTTGGGGGGGCCCCCCACTGCATATGTGAGAGTGGTATTCAATGGTTGGGAGGATTTGTGATTTTTATAAGGTTAACAGCTGTTCAGGGGTGAAGTAACGTCTTGAGCGGAAGAGAAATCCTAGTTTTTTAGAAGCTGAGGATGCAATGGTTGTCATGTGTTTATGCCAGGAGAGGCTTGATGTCTGAGTAATTCCAATAAGCGAAATCTCAAATTGTCTGGAAATTTGAGAGTTATCAAAAAAATAATACTGGGAGAAAATAGTTCTTTTTTTTAGTGTGTGAAATAAGACAGAACTGGATTTTACTGGCATTGAAATTAACGAGGTTATCTGAACCCCATCGGAGGATGGCTTGGAGATCAGAATTGAGAGCAGTGATAGTTGATGTTCTGTAGTTTTAACTGAGTTATGTGGAGTAAGGTTTAGTAAAAGAAAGGTAATTGATATATAGTAGGAAGAGGACTGGTGAGAAGACAGAACATTGTGGAACCTCGGCATTAGTTGAATGGTGAGAGGATAAGGAACCATCCACCACCACACATACTGTGCATCCAGACAGAAAGTTGGCAATCCAACTACAGAGGTCTTGAGATAGATCAAACGATGATAGCTTGCTTAGTAAGCCCTTGCTTGTGCCAGACCCGGTCAAAAGCCTTGAAGATATCAAGTGCAACTGCTTGAGATTTGCCAAACTTCTCCATGTCATTTGTCCAGAGATGGGACATATATGAACAGATCTCCTGTTGATCGGCACTGACAGAATCCATACTGGCATTCGTTTATTAGACAGGTAGCTTAAAGCTAGTGTAGGAGTTGGGAATTGATAATTTTTTCTATTACTTTAGACAGGACTGTGGTGAGTGAGATGGGGAAGTAAATGGATGGCAGTGACTTGTTGCCCTTCTTGGGAATGGGTTGAATATAGGCCAATTCCAGTTTGTAGGATAATTACCAGTGAAGTAAGACATTATATATACACGACATAGGACAGGAGCCAGTTCTAGTGTACAAACCTTCAGTACAATTGGAGGAATGCCATCGGGGCCAGGAGACTTTTTTGTGTCTAATTACAGTATTTTACTGATATCTCTTTCTGGCAAAAGGATACAGTGGGCATTGTATGTTGGGCATCTAGAATGGTGCATTCTAGATGCCCAACATCAATTATGTTGGGTATCTAGAATGTCAATTATGTATCTTTGGAAGCAAAGTGTGAGGCCAGGAGATTGACCTTTTATGTAGGTAATGATGCAACACAGCCATCTGGGTATGATAGAGGTGGTTATAGTGTTGGGCAGAAGTGATGACCAATTCCTTTGGCTAGAGACCAAAAGGCTTGGCAGCCATTTGGACAGGCTGCAAATTTCTTGCTTTTTGTTCTTTCAAACTCTGTTTTGGAAGCATTGATTGTTTTTTTTTTTTTTTGCATTTATTTTGGGCTTGGGTATAAGCTCTAAAGGAGGATGGGGTTCTTGATTTGAGCCTGTAATGGTATGTTTGGTTTTTTATTTGTACAGTCTTGGTGCATATTTTGGAAAACCAAGGTTTAGTTAGGGAGTGGTAGGTCAGAGTATTGTGGGAAATGTATGATTCCATGCCAGTGAGGATTACTTTGGTTATGAGTTCGGTGCATGTGTTTGGGTTGGAAGTTTGGAAGCAATAGTCTAACCATGGGAATGAGGCATAGAATTGCAGAGACTGTCCCACTTGGCACTGTTATAATGCCAAAATACTCTTGTATGGGATGACTGTGTAAGTGTTTTTGCATGGGGGAGAAGATGAGCACTAGGTTGTGGTCAGAATTGCCTAGTGACCCTCTATGTTCACTGTGTATTTGGAAGGGTCATTGGTCAGGAAGAGATCTAAGGTATTTGTAGAGTGGTTCATGTTATCAGGTATTCTGGTTAGCATCTGAACTAGTTGTGTAAGGTCATTACTGATGGCAGATGTTTCAGCATCTCTGTCTACAAGATCTGTACAGCTGGAGGAGGAAAGCCGGTTGGTGTTGTGTACATTAAAAACTCCTAGGAGGATGATTTTGCTGTTGGGAAAGTGGGACTGGAGAAAGTCAATGTTTAGGAGAGAAAATTAAAGAGCTCAGAGTGGTTGGTTGCATTAGGGGAGTGATAGAGACAGCATATGAATTTGACTGAGTTGAGAAGGGATATTTTTATCCAAAGGTCAAAGTTGGGCAATTCTAGGTTGGGTGCTGTCTGGCAAGGTATGTCAGAGCGGATGTATGCACAGACCCTTGGGTTGAAAGGAGTTAAAGAGTGTGTGTAGTTTGGAAGGCTGAGATGAATAGTGTTTGGGGGGAGGGGGGATTTGAGTTTCTGCCAAAAAGAGTAGGTGGGGTTTGGTAGACTGAAGGTGGTAGTGGACACTATTAAGGTTGGAATTTAGGCCACAGATGTTGGTGAAGTGATATGTATGGTTTTTGTGAGTCATATGTTAAACCACATGGGTCCTTCACATTTCCTATGCAGTGTCTGCATACTTGTCACTATAGTGGCTGCTAGTGGCATCACTTGGTTTTTTGCACCAATTTAACTTGTCTAGTTGATGATCCAACTGTAGTCATCATTTTGACATTTTTCTGCAAGTTGTCTTCGAAGTTGACATCCTTGTTCCCTTTGTGCAAATGTTAAATCTGGTTGAGCACATATGTGCGATTGGGTATAAGTGTCTTTGAATTAGTTGTTGATTGCTGTTATTAGTTTTGATGTGCTTGTCGGCGTGTAGCAAGTCACTTTTACAATGCATGGAAAGTTTGTTCCATCCTTTCTTTTATTTATGGGTCCAAAACAATGGCACCTGACGATATTTTTAGAATCGATGTTCATTCTTCTGCTAATTTGATGATGTCTTCTTTTAGTGCTTTTCTGTTTTCCTTTGGAATGTTCAAAATAACGCCACTGAATTTTTTGTTTTTTGGCCTCCATCGAGTCATGCACTGCTGACGCGATTAGTCAGGGTTCATTCGCAGGGCAGGGTGAACTCACGTTGCTGCGCTGATCGTCATTTAATTTGAGCTTGGTTTCTAGTGCTCGTATTTTGGAGGAAAGAGTTTCATTCATAGCATTGATGTGCTGTTCGAGGTTTTCAATTCATTTGCCTAAGTTCAGGAGCTGATTTACAGATGAGAGGTGCAGCGAACAAAAATAGGGCTGGTTAAGTTAAGGTCAATATATATCTTGTGCGCTGATTTGTCCATTTTTGCACAGGAAGCGTGTATACAGTGGCAACAGAACTCGCACATTATACCCTTTTTTTATTCTTGATATCAGTTTACAGCTGTGGCACTTTGTGAGTTTGCTGGCAATCTAGAGCGCTATGCTGGACGACACGGGATGCTTGTTCGTCATTGGCTTTTGTTGCCACCATCTTGCTTCTCACAGTAGGCATAGTGGGTGCTTGCACGTGGCTAATATTTTGATCAAAATATAACTGGTTTAATGAACTAAAAGTACTTACAGGTTGTGCTAAAGTTATTGACTCCTTAGTACCTGCTGTTAAGGTTTCCGTTTGATGTTTAATTTGAATGGGAAACTCTTGTAGTAGTAATAAAATTCTGGAGCGCTAGTTTTTTCTAGTTTCACATTGTGATTATGCAAATGCCCTGATTATAGCCAATTAGTTTCTGGTCAAAATATTTGCAGTGATGAAAATTATTATTTATTCTTGTGAATACATGTATCTAATAAACTTTATTATGTCACAATTGCTAGTAAAAACTCATCTAATTAATACTTAATTTTATTATTCCTTACTAATACTTAATTTTTTTATGTAATTCATGTGTATAGGCAGTTTATCATGTATATGATTTATGTTAAATAATCAAATTGTTGATTAATCTAATTTCACAAATATTTAATAATATTTAACTTAGATGAACAAGATTTTCCAAAAGGCAGGAGAAATAAAACCAGAAACATTTTATTTCTCCAACTGTTATTATTATTATTATTACAGATAACTCCAGGGAGTTCTTAGACTCATCGAGGGAGGCCCAAAATCATGTTCATCACAACTATTCGACATTCACACAGTATCTATCATACCTTGCCTTGAACTCATTCACTCTCACAGCACCCACAACAGACTCTGGCAGCTTATTCCACTCATTCAGCACTCTAAAAGTAAAGAACCCAGCTCTAACACCCTTACTAACCACACTCTTGCCCAGCTTCCATAGATGCCCCCTAGTCCTCCCACCACCAGCCCTGTTCTCAAAAATATTTTCTGAATTAATCTTATAGAAACCCTTCAGTAATTTGAATGTCTCAATCATATCTCCCCTCCTCCACCTATCAATCAATTTCTGCAACCCACAAATCCTCAACCTGTTCTCATAAAGTTCATTCCACAGACCTGCTATCATCTTGGTCACTCACCTCTGAATCCTCTCTGCCTCCTCCCCATCAAGAAGAAACCTAGGTGACCAAATCTGGGCACAGTAGTCAAGATGGGGTCTTATCAAGGTTCGATACAGAGGAACAATAACATGCTTGTCTCTGCTCGTCAAAGTATTCTTCAGCAACCAAGTGATTTGATGAGCTGATTTGGACACTTTTGCAATGTGCCCCCTAAACTTCAACTCCTTATCCACCAACACTCCTAAATCTCTCGCCTCATCAATTTCCGGGAGTACAGTTCCACCAATGTAGTAAACTGCTGCTAATCTTTTCACCCCAAAATATATAACCTTACATTTTGCCACATTAAAATGACATCCATTCTCCTTAGCCCAGACCTCCAATCTATCCAAATCATCCTGCAAAATTTTGACATCATCTGCATTCACTATTGCCCTACCCAACTTTGCATCATCTGTGAACAAATGAACTGTTCCTCTCAGATCCTTTCCTATATCATTAATGAACAAATTAAACAGCAGTGGTCCAAGAACAGATCCTTGTGGCACACCACTAGTCACAGGCCGTCTTTTGAACTCTACTCCTGAATAAACCACTCTCTGATATCTCTCCATCAACCACCCTCCTATCCATCCCCATATGCTGCATTTTACTGATAAGAATTCCATGTGGTATCCTGTCAAAGGCCTTAGCAAGGTCCAGTAGAATCACTGTAAACCCATTACCCTTACCCAGTTCAGCCGTCACTGTGTTATAATACGTGAGGAAGTTACTGAGGCATGACCTACCCTTCACAAAACCATGCTGTCCCCAATACAGTATTCCGTTTTCATCTATCCAATCTTGTATTTTCCTCTTGATTATTTTCTCCAAGACCTTGATAATGATTCCTGTTATGCTGATTAGCCAGTAATTTTCAACAGCAGCCTTGAAACCACCTTTATGCAGTGGAACTATTTTCCCCTCCTTCCACCCCCTTGGGACTGACCCAAACCCAAGTCTCAAATTAAACAAAATGGTCAAGGGCACTGACAATTCTTTAGCCACTTCTCGTACAACACGAGCTGGTATACCATCCAATCCCACAGATGTATTGACATTGAGGTTATGCAATAGACCACTCACCTCCACTTCATTCACCACAATTCCCATATAATCTACTGGTACATTTGTTTCTGCAATGTCACCACCTGGATGATAGACTCTTGCAAAGTGCTCGCTCAGTAATTCCACTATATCGACTGATTCAGTTACCTCCCTACCCTCAGCATTTTTTAAAATCATTCTGCCATGAACCTGTTTGGGATTCTCTTTAGCCTGCATGGTCAATATTCTTTCATAATCCGCTTTTGCTTTTCTTACCACCCTTGTTACCATCCTGGCCTGAGTTTTATACTGTTCCTGCACCTGGTAGTCACCTTTCTCCTTAAATTCCCTCCACAATTGTTTCTTTTTTTGCAGCTCACGATTAATGGTGTTATTCATCCATTTAACCCCTACTTGAGTTATTATTCAGACTCTTGGTATACAGTTAACCATTGCCTCCTGCAAACACTTCTTAATCACCTCCCATGCACTATCAACATCCAGCCCTTCCAGTTTTACATGCCATGGCACTGAGCCAAGCACACTTGTAAGCTTGTCATACTTACCAGCCTGGTAATTCCACTTGTGATGACCTTATGATCACTCTCACCAATTTGGTGGCAACATGGTCATGTTCGTTACGGCCACATTCTCAGATGCGATTACTAGGTCAAGCACTCTCTGCCCCCTAGTATTTTCCATTACATGCTGTCGCAGATAGTTGACCCTTAATAACCACATAAAATCCGATTCCTTCCTCCCGTGTGCCCTCTCTTCCTTCCAGTCAATGTTACCATAATTGAAATCCCCCATAATAATTACTCTCCTTCCACTCATTTCTTCTGTTTGCTTATGCATACTATCCCCACCATCTATTCCATCACCTGGCCTATAGCTGCACCCAATTGTATATTTTGTTCTGCTATCCTCTATCTCACACCAAATAGCCTCAAATGTGCTCTTTTCTCTATCCTGCAGTTCACCTTCTATACTCCTCGGTTGCAACTCATCAGATATCATCAATAACACTCCTCCCCCCTTTTTATTCTCCCTGTCACACCCCTTAAAAACGCTATACATGTCACGTTCAATCCCACTAGCTTTATCATCTTCTGTCAGTCATGTTTCACTAATACCAACAACCTGTACTGGAAGTGCCAACCAAGGCCAAAAACTCCTCCTCCTTGTTCCTAATACTCCTGGCATTGATGTACATGAATTGTAGAAGCCCGTTAGTCCCATCCCTACTTTGATGCCTTATACTAACTATCCCATTCTGATTTGTTGTCCTTCGTACTCGCTCGGGCATATTATACTCATTCATACACTCAACTGTCTCCCTAAAGTCTGCATATCTACTTCTCCCCCCTTAATAAATCTAGTTTCCCTGAGTCTGTACATACATCTACTTCCACTTCATTCATCAACACTTTTTTAAGCCTATGTACACCAAATCCATTCAAATGTAAACCATCCATCTTATATAAATCCTTTCGCCCATCAAACTCACTCCACACATCCACAAATTCCACACCACTCTCCATGCATAACCTGCACATAAAGTAATTGGCAATTATGGCGCTCCTTCTAAACACTTCACTGTCATACTGCGGCAAAATACTCGCCATCCTAACTCTCTCACTCTTCTCTTTTGCTACCTCTAGTAATTCCCTCACATCTTCTATCATTTCCATTTTGTCTTCTTTCAAATCATTTGTTTCTGCCACGACTATGATTTCTTTCACCCTCTGTTTTTGTGCTCTAATAGACTTTGCTCTAATTGCTGACATCCTTAATGTTTGCACCCGGTTGGTACGATTTCGTCAAACTTCAACTATCACACCTCTTAATAACGAATCTCCGTACAGCACTCGCTCCTTCATTTTGTTTACGTTTATGAACATTCTCTTATTTTTCGTATCAGACTTTTGCCGTTTATTAGTTGGTACGTTCGGTACACATTTTTGCATACGCTCCAGCTGCCGCTTTGCTCTATGTATCGCTCCGGAACATTTTGATAACCAAGCTATGGTTCATCTTTTCAGTATGATCCTACTCAAACATATTTACTTGATTTTCAGACAAGATAAATTCTTTATACATACTTTTCAGATTTACTGTTTAAAAAGAATTAAACAGATCTTCTATTCTTCACATGGTAATAGTGTAAACTGAATTCTATGGAACATCAGTCACAGTAGGCAAGAAGCTTGGTGTGTGTGTATATATATATGCCTCTGTTTGGAAAGAGGTCAATAGACACCGAAGGGTCAAGGTGAATCATGCCATGTAATGACTCGTGTTTGTAGCTGGTATAAATTTGAGAAATATGATGCTCCCAAATCAGTGTAACTGTGTCTGTGAGAAATGGCTGCGAGAAGGGAACTGACAGAGTTTGATAGAGGCATTGTAATAGGATGCCATGTTGCAGACCTATCTGTTTGGCAAAACGTTGAATGTGGAGTTCTGGGCATCCACTGGAACGCAAATCTGAATAAAAACATTCAGAATCGAGACGCACAACGTGGATTTCCATTGGAGGACCACAATATGCAATCCCCATATTACCTGAACCAACATGCAGTGTCGTCTTCAGTGGTGCAAAGAGTGTGTACAGTGGGAAGTGAAAGTTTGGAAAGCTTTGCTTATGAGCAATGAATCACTCTGCACCCTTCTTCTGAGCAGATGGATGGGTGTGGCAAATACCCTGTAAACCTCTCTTACCAGAGTGCATAACTCCCATCTATGAAATTCGGAGTGGGAATGTGATGTGATGGTATAGTCCTATTTTTTCTGGTTTGGTCATGAACAGAAGTCCAAGGAAGCAAAGTAGGAAGCACTACAAACATTGAACTCTTAGAGGTATCTGGACAATGCAGTGCTTCCTACTTTGTGGCAAGTTGGCATCATGTCCACAAACCACGTTGCTATAACTGTGTTGTAGGCTCATGAACATCATCACACTTGACTTCCCTTCACAGAGACCTGATCTCAACCCTGTTTCAGTCCTGATCTCAGGAGAGGTCAAGGGATGTCTGCCCCACATCAGTCCAGTATCTTATTACATGCCTACAGGAAGAATGGTACAAAATTCTCATTGATCATTATTGTATGCTTATGGAAGGTATTCCCCATAGGATTGCTGCAGTTATCATAGCAAAAGAAGGTCCTGCATGTTATTAAGGTGGGTGCAGTAGCTGTTTGTTCCTCACAATATGGTGTCCATTGACTTCTTTTCAAGTGGTATATATACAGTATGTGTGTAATATTTGTTTGTAATATTTTCATTTATCAACTCTTGGTATGAAACACAAGTTTTTTTTTTCATTGACTTTCATCATTTACTTCTAATTCTGTTGAATTTATATTTTTATATAAGTAAAAACCATGTTTGCCTGTTCAATAAACATAGAGCTGAAACATTGCATCTGTGAGATATATGTGAGACTGTAAGGGAGGGATCATCTGTGAGCTGAATTGCTATTCTCTGAACAGCATTAAGAATTTTTAGGGAGGTTTAGGTGCACCAACCCCAAACATATGACCAAATGGTATTCTAAGAAAAATTAAATCTGATAAGAAATTATATTCTTGTTTAAACCTTTCTCAAAGCATAAGCAAAGTTAGCATGTGAAATTTGACACCTAGGTCACTCAGATATAGAATCAGTTTTATTCAGATCATTTTTCTCAGTAACCCATAATTCAAAAACACTGTGGGAAGGCTCATGACCTAGAGTGGTTTCAAACTTTTATTAAGGTTTCATCAGTGGGAGCAGGAGCCAGGAAGAGACCAAGGTTGAATTAATACAGAAATCATATATTTTTGGGGTGTTTAAGGGTCAAAGCTGTATAACTGAGAGGAGACCTCTACATAGCCTTTAAAGGAATGCAGAGAACTGACCAGAATTTCTGACGTAATGTCCAGTCCTCACCTTCTTGGTGCACCCTGTTAAATATTAATATTTAACAGGGTGCACCTGGATAGTAAATGAATGAGGATGGGCTGGCAATTTGGGATTTAGTTGGCCAAATTGTGTTCTTATTGGCTTAAACAAAAATATAAAAAGATGGTACAACATGACAGAATTTCATGCAGGCTGGGGTGTAACCTAAAACACACCCCAGCTCAACATTACCACAGTTCAAGATTGGTACTATCAACATAAGACGTCTTGGCAAAGAAATGGAGCTGGCTGAGGAATTAGATAAGTACCAGATTGACATAATAGGAGTGACTGAAACAAAAAAATACAAAAACTGGTGAGAGATTTTTCTGAGCAATAAATACAAAATGTTATATTAAGGCAATGACAGTCAAGGAGAAGGAGGAGTAGCCATAGTACTTCTTCTTCTTCGCGTTATTCCCGCTTCCAATGCAGGGTCCGCGTGTTACTTAGATGCGACATCTTGTTAGTACTACTCCCAACCGACCTGTCGCCTGGTCTGCCGCTGGGGGGGGGGGGTATATTTTTGACTGTAGAGGCGTATGTTCACGGGCCGGTTTGCCTGCTTGCGGGATGAAAAACGCCAGATAAACTGGCGGAAAAAACCCTACTGACCGCGCCCAAGACCGGCTAACTTGGCTATGCCTGAGGAAGATCCTCAAATTCCTCACGTCTATAACGGGATTCGAACCTGGGACACTCCTTCCCCAGACATATGGTTGCGAAGCGCAAAGCCACTAGGCTAACCACGCGGTCTGTTTTTTTTTATTTTGGTTTAACCAATAAGAATACAATTTGGTCAGCTAAATCCCAAATTGGCAGCCCATCCTCGTTCGTTCAGTATCAAAGTAGATACCCAACAGGGTGCACCACGAGAAGGTGAGGATTGGACATTAGGTCAGAAGCCCTGGTCGGTTCTCCGCATTCCTTTAAAGGCTATATGGAGGTCTCCTCTCAGTTATACAGCTTTGACCCTTAAGCACCCCGTAGCCATAATATTCGACGCTAAATATGAAGCTAATCTTCTTGAATGGCAGGCAGTCTCAAGTAGAGTGATATGGGCAAATATCAGAATGGGGAATTGGACAATGAGACTTATTTGTGCCTATGGTCCCACAGAAGGTTCTATTAAGGTAGAAGTGGAGGAATTTTTTGACGCTTCAGAAAAAGCAACTGACACAATGAAAAAGGAAAAGTTGGTCCTTGTTGGGGATCAAAATAGCAGAGTAGGAAATGATTGTCAGACATACAAAAATATTTTGGGAAAATTTGGAGAAAAGAGCAAAGCCAATAATAATGGCAAATACCTGTTGAATTTCTGCTCAGGACATGGACTTGTTATTACTAACACCATGTTCCAACATAAAAATGTGCACAAATTCACATGGAGAGAAGAGGCTAGGAATAAGAAAAGTCTCATTGACTATGTTATTGTTGATAGTGATGTTTTCTCCCTGGTGGCGGACACCAGAGTGTACAGAAGATTTGAAATTGGGAGCGATCACTATTTAGTCTTGAGCAGGATAAAATTGAATTTCATACTGAAAAGAATAACATGTAAGAAAGTTTTAAAGCAAATAAAAGTTGAGCAGCTCTCAGATGTGAACTGTAGACTAAAATACACAAAGATTATTGAAGAAAAAATTAAAGAGTTTGAGAACAGGAACCAAATCTTGGAGACTCAGTGGCAAGCCATGAAGAAAACACTGATTGATTCAGCCAGAGAGGCATGTGGTGAGGTTGTCTGCAAGGATAGAAAAATCAGAACCCTATAGTGGTCACAGGAAGTCAAAGAGGCAAAGAAGGAACAAAAAGAAGAAAGCATATCAAATGTTCCTGGGAAATAAATCAACTTGTGCTCTTAGAGACTACAGAGACAAATGAAGAAAGCCAAACACTGTGTAAAAGTAGCTAAATAAAAGTCATGGGAAGACTTTGGTAAGAACATAGAAAATAAATATCAAGAAGGTGGCAAGATATTCTGGAGGTTGTTGAAAAAGCTCGGAAATGGAGAAAAGAGTGCTGTTAAAGGAAATAAAGATGATAAAGGTGACATGAAAAATGGAGTAAAAGATATCTTTGATGTATGGAGTAATGAAACAAGCAATGATGATAAAGGTGACATGAAAACCGGAGTAAAAGATATATTTGATGTTTGGAGTAATTACTTTGAAAAATTTCTAAATGAAACAAGCAATGATGACAGCACTCAACAGACATGCAATCAGGAATGCACATCTATACTTAAAATAGAAAAACCATCAAAAGCCTGAAATGTGGAAAGGAAGCTTGGAGTAGATGATATTCGACAAGAAATGCTCAACTATGGAGGTATAAAAGTCTTACAGTGGCTGCACTGAATAGTTCAGAAGGCCTGGACAGTGGGATGAATTCTGGATGATTGGAATAGAACTTTCATGGTACCCATATATAAAAAAGGAAATAAAACTGAATATGAGAGTTTACAGAGGCATTTCTCTGCTGAATGTTCCTGGTAAGATTTACTCAAATATACGTGAGAAATATTTGAGAAAGATTGTGGAAGAAAAGCTTGGTGAAGAACAAGCTGGATTCAGGCCAAATAGAGGCTGTGAGGATCAGATTTTCACTTTACGACACATAGTTAAGAAATCATGGGAATATAACAAAGATCTGTATTTAAGTTTTATAGGCCAAGCACTGTCTGTGCCAGGTTATTTTGCCCCCTAGGCAAAATTTACAAGTGCTCCCCTTATTTCACCAGTTGGATATTTTTTTAAATGAAATTTTAAATATAAAAAATAAAAATTATTTTGGCATGCTTTATTAATAATATACAAAGTAATATACAATATGTATAATATATGAAAATCAAATTTTAATTCTTCTTGCCTTCAATTTTGCAAAATTTTGAAAGGTTTTCACCCCTAATGGCTTGTGCCCTAGGCGGTTGCCTAGTTTGCCTAAATGGTAACGCCGGCCCTGATGCCAAGAGAGAGAAGCTATTCAAAACACTACAGTTGTATGGTGTCAGTGGGACATTACATCAAGCAATACTTAGTCTTTATTTGATATAAGTCAACAGGTTGCCTAGTTTGCCTAAATGGTAACGCCGGCCCTGATGCCAAGAGAGAAGCTATTCAAAACACTACAGTTGTATAGTGTCAGTGGGACATTACATCAAGCAATACTTAGTCTTTATTTGAAGGAAGTACAGGAAAATGGTTTAATGTTAAATCTGGTGGCAGACAAGGATATACATCATGTCCTCTGTTATTCAATATCTGTATGGATCACTTTATGAAGAAAAGTGGTATTAAACATGATATCAGAATTGGAGATGTTAATGTCAGCTCTTTGCTTTATGCAGACGATGTTATACTTCTAAATAAATCTGCTACAAGTCTGCAAGATTCCCTGACTAAATTGAATAACTGTTGTAATAGATATGGTATGAAGGTCAGCAATAACAAAACAAAGACAATGAAATAGGCAGAAACATTGAAAATATCAACTGCATTGTGAATGGAGAACCTATAGAACAAGTAAAACATTTCAGCTACTTAGGCACAATTTTTAGTGAAAATGGTAAATTAAGTATGTAAATAGACAACAGAATCAACAAAGCTGGTATGGTAGGAAGTCAACTGAACAAATTTATATGGAATAAGAGAGAAATTAGTCATAACCTAAATTAGCTATATACAAGACAGTGTTCAAACCAATTTTAACTTATGGATCTGAGAGTGGGTTAGAAGTAAAAAAGTTTGACCAAAGTCTGGAGACTGCAGATATGAGAGTCCTGAGAAGGTTTAGGAGCATGAACAGATGGCATCAATGGCAATATCATATTAAAAACGAGTATATCAGGAATGAACTTGACATTGTCAGCATTCAGGAATGTGTTAGCAGAGCTAATCTCAGGTAATGGTCACTTAAATAGAATTGGCGAGGAAATATTAGCAAAACAAGTGTTTTGCTAATATTTCTTCCTCTGGTTGGCAGGAAAAAGACCCAGAGGAAGGCCAGATATAGGTGGATTGATATGGTGAAAAAAGCCTTAGAAGACAGAAATATAACTGATTTGGAGGAAAATTGTAAATAAGAAGTTAGTAATGATGTAAAATTTTCATGTAGTACTATCATATCCTATACACCCCTTGGAGATACATGACAAGAATTTAATGATGACAATCATATACAGTATTTTCATATACAAGTATTAATATGGTGTGTAACCTTATTATTAATTATTATTAATATGCTTTAGATCAACAGTACACTGTGAATAACTGGAAAGAAAGCTGGCTACATAATTGCAGATAGTTGCAGTTTGATCAAAGGATGGCAGTTTTCTTAGCAGGCCTGAATGGCAGATGCAACCAAAAGCTCTGGGTCAAGAGTGATAACTCAGCTTTCTCTTAACTTTTCTATGGCATATATTCAATGGTGGGTGATGTAGGCTGAGGTCAGCCATGCACCTTGAATGGCAGAATCCATACTGGTGGTTTCAGATTAAGTGGTAGGCCTCTAGGTAGTAGAGAAATTGACTACTACTGACTTTTTCCATTATTTTGGAGAGGATTGAGGTGATGGCAGCTGCCAGTAGTTTATTATTATTATTAACAGGCCTCCATGGAGTCAAGAGACTTGCATGCACAGCTCATCCTACCTTGACTTAAATGCATTCGCTGTCTCTGCACTCGCCACACTCTCAGGTAATGCATTCCAATCATCCACCACTCTCCATGCAAAAAACCTACCCCTTCACCTTCCCTTGCTCACACCCTCTTTATACAGCTTCCAGGGATGGCCTCTTGTTCAAATCCTATCTCCAGACATTCTATGAAGAGGGGGTGTCATGGTACCGGGCATGTTCTGTTGGTATGGAACTGGTTCCCTGATATTGCTGGAAAGTCAGCTGTCCTTGAAGGAATATCTGACCATTGTTGCCGATCAATCCACCCTACAATGTTGACTTTTTATCCAGCAGGTGACAGTTTCATGGATGAGAATGCTACTGTCCATTGTGCAAGAATTGTTCAGCAAGCATGACAGCAACTTCCATCATCTTTCCTGGCCACCATAAAGTTCAGATCTGAACCTCATTGAGAATGTATGGGAAATATTAGAAAAACAGATCTGGGAGCAAAGTCCTCTTCTGTGAAATCTGAGCCAGTTAAAGGACTGTCTGGTGAATGCCTGTATGTTGTAGATGCAATCCAACACCTTGTGGAATCTATGCCAAACTGCATATGTGCTTTAATTCGGAATAAAGGAGATCCAACATGGTATTAAATAAAAGTCTCTAATTCAGTGGCCAGTATGTATCTATATTTATGTATTGTATTTAATTATGATTAGTGTCATTTTTCTGTTTTAAATGTATTTCAGAGAATTTTCAAACATAACAATAAATGATATAGTGAATTATAAGCACAATTTGATGCTGTATATTAGATGCTTGTATTTCTGTACTAATCTATTTATCTGTAGTTTCCAAGATATCTGAAGGAAGTAGCATAGTAGCAAGTTTCAAAGCTTTGGTTAACAGTAATAAAGTCATTTTCCTAGTTCTTTCTAAACACTTACATATATTCAGTCTTATCCTTGTTGCTTTCTAATCCTGGTTCTTCAGCAGATGGTTCAAGATTTCTGATTGTTATCCTAATGTCTTCACACTTTCTCGGACAATTCCAATATTATTGTTCTGCCTGTGTTTTCTTTTACAGTTTCTCTAAAACAATTAAACATGATAGTCTAAAGATCGTTTCTTTGTGTCTTAAAAGTTCACTGATAGTTCACCTAATAGTGAGTAAATCATGCTTGGCTTTCACTGGTGCAAATTCTGTTTGAGTTAATTTAAGTTCATACTCTTTAAAGACCTTCTTTATGAATGCTATTATGTGCAGCTTGAATGTCTATAAATACAGTGTAAATAAACTGATTGTATTCTATTTTCCTCTAAAATTTGTCTTAATGTAAAAATCTAGTCTACTGTGGGCTTATTTCTGAGCTGAGTAAACTTGATGTCAACAAGGCCATGGGACTTGTTGCTTTCACCTTACTTGTTGTATATCACTGCATGTCTTGAGGGAATGTTCCAGAGAGTTAACAACAGCTTTAATGTAGGTTTTTAACATGAAGTTCCAAAGATGGAAAAATTGCTCTGCTTCATAAAGGGTGTGATAAGACTAAGGCTTCAATTATAGGCCATTCAGCTTGTCTGGAGTTGTGGTCAAAGTGTTGAAGAAGCTAGTGAGAACAAGGATTCAAAACTCAATTGACAACAGCAGAGTTCTTTTTAATGGACAGCATGGATTTGCTAAAGGAAGATCATGTTTTAGGAATCCAGTTATTATAATAAGGTAACAAATACATTAGACAAGGGAATGGGATGCACATACATTAGTATATTTAGATTTTGCAAAGGCTTTCAATAGATTGCCACATGACAAACTAGTAGTTAAAATGGAACAGATGGGACTGGATAGTATATTAGTGCATTCAATTGGAGATTGAAAGTTTATTTTTCACTAGGTTAGAATATAATAAATTTAGTTTAATCCTTTATCCCAGTGAGAGCAAACAAAGTTTGCGCCTGAAAATATCTTCAGGACTGAATATAGTGTACTATCTTACCTGGGTAAGTAGTGCAACTCTTCGCAAAGGTGGAGCAAGCTACCAACACTCCTATCCCAGTATCTCCCAAAATGCAAAACACATCTCCTTGCAGATATGTATACTGTTATGCATTAAGGGATTGGCCACTATCCAGACTAGTTTCGACCTTTATTGAGGTCTCTTCAGTGGGAGCCAGGCCCAGAGTTGGAGATACCAGGCAGAAGCAGTAGCAAGGTCATCTTTACCTATAGGAGTTGCCAAAAGGTTTGCCACCTTTTTTTTTTTTTATTAAATTACTCTGGATTTAGAGAAAGATGTTGAAAGTTTATATTTTTCACTAGGTTAGAATATAATAAATTTAGTTTAATCCTTTATTCCAGTGACAGCAAACAAAGTTTGCTCCTGAAAATATCTTCAGGACTGAATATAGTGTTGTACTATCTTACTTGGTTAAGTAGTACAACACCAGGCAACTCGTAGCAAAGGTGGAGCAAGTTACCAACACTCCTATCCCAGTACTTTCAACATCTTTCTCTAAATCCAGAGTAATTTAATAAAAAAAAAAAAAAAAAGATGGCAAACCTTTTGGCAACTCCTATAGGTAAAGATGACCTTGCTACTGCTTCTGCCTGGTATCTCCAACTGTGGGCCTGGCTCCCACTGAAGAGACCTCAATAAAGGTCAAAACTAATCTGGGTAGTGGCCAATCCCTTAATGCATAACAGTATACATATCTGCAAGGAGATGTGTTTTGCATTTTGGGAGATACTGGGATAGGAGTGTTGTACTACTTAACCAGGTAAGGTAGTACAACACTATATTCAGTCCTGAAGATATTTTCAGACGCAAACTTTGTTTGCTCTCACTGAGATAAAGGATTAAACTAAATTTATTACAATTGGAGATTGGTTGTCTGATAGGCATCAGCAGGACTGATATCCCAGAAGAGGATAGTCACTAATGGTATGTCACAGGGGTCTGTGTTTGGGGTAGTTGTTTAATTTGTATGTAAATGATATGGGAGGATTAAATGGTGATATACAGCTATTGCATTTTATGCAAGGTTGGGTACAGTAGTGCAGATGTTGTAGCCTTGTAAGAGGATTGCAAAGACTCTCTGATTGAGTGAGAGTGTGTGTGTGGGGGTAGGGTATCATTTTAATGTTGCAAAGTGTAAGGTTTTAAAATTTGGGAAACAAAGACAGGATGCAGAGTATAAAGTTCTTTAAGATAATTTAGAGGAGGTGGAAGAGATGAAAGATCTAGGGGTGATGTGATGGTGGATAGGAACTTGAAATTTCATGACAGACATTTTGGTAAATTTGTGAGGACAATACAGCAGATTGTGGGAATGATGCAGAGAATGCTGATGTGCAGAAGTAAGGAGGTTATGATTCCATTGTACAAGTCTTTGTTCAGACAGCATGTGGATTACTGTGCACTGATTTGGTCACCTGGTTTTTAAAAGGATGAGTTGTTGGAGAGAGTTTAGTGACAGTTGACTAAATCACTTTCTAGTCTCTGGAATGAGAGAGAGACAGAGAGAGAGAGTGTGTGAGTGAGTGCAAATTGCAGAGCGTAGTAGATAGACAGAAAGTCTGTCTACCATGCTCTCAAGAAAAGAGACATAAGTTGGTAAGGAGTAATTATTAGATTAGTTTGGATGAGTTTTAGATTAGTTTTTCATTGCTTCATGGGGCTCCTTCACTATTCTCTGCCTACTCAGTACAGAACAACGTTTACTGTGACTCATCAGACCGTGTGACTTTTTTTTTTCCAATGTCCAGTCTTGGTGTTCGTGACAACTGTATGAAAATCAGTGGTTTCCATATAGGCATGTAACTGCCATTACTGATCCTCTTAAATTTCCTGCACATAGTTTGGTGAGATACTGGTTGGGAACAGCCTTCATTAAATTCTTGTCAGTTGAAAGTTCTGTTTGTGTACAAGCCTAATTAGATGATGGTGATCTTGTTCTTGACAAACTGTTTTAGGACCACAGTCACATCTCTTAGATAAGCAGTGCAGGTTATTTTTCTACTGATTAAACATCTGGGATATATCACCTTTTGAGAAACCAGTCAACTCTGCTTCTGCTGTTTTCAAAATTGTAGCTCCAACCAGGTGGGCACCTATAATAAGTCCTTTATTGAACTTTGAATGATCCTTTGTTTTTCCATTGTGATCAACACTGTTGACAATTACTGACCAGCAGTGTTCTTAAATAATTTTCTAGAACATATGGTGATGCACATGACCAAGTGTTTTGCACATATGCTGCATAAGTACTTTTATGTACATCTGTACAAAGATTTCTAATTCAGTGACCCGGTATGTGCAGCAATTCATCATTTATCTAACCACAGTGAAAAACAGTTTGGTGATCGTATAATTGAAGGATCACAATGGGGGGTACAGTTACAGAGTGATTCTGTCTACCCTGATGAAAATCTGAGTTTCTGGAAGGAAAACTTCTGATGACTTTGTTTGAGACTGTAATTCACCTTTAGTAGAAAAGTCCTTACAGAAATTCTTTGCTTTCTTGATAGGATTTGAACTTTTGAAGCAAAGGGCTTTATCATTACTTACTGAGTTATAGAAGCTTGCATTTATTTTTATTTATTTATAATTTTTAAAAAAAAAATGATTTACTGCAAATAAAAAATGATAAACCAATACCTTGAAATTTGCATGACATTGTTATAAAAAAACCTAAACTAATAAAGGAATAAATTATCTACTTTTTAAAAAACAATGAATATGATTGAACTCCTTATAATCAGTCTTTGGATTACCAACTGCTGTATTTTTCAAAAATAAAAAAAATTAAATCTACTAATGTACCTTCTATTCCCCAAAGGGAGTGGTCAAGATCATTTAGTTCTAACTTTTGGAAAGTGCAGACAGCCAATCTCCATCCTTAGCCAATTACAAATAGCTAGTCTAAGACTATCAATGATTTTAATTGACATATGGGGAAGAGAGTACAGAAAACATCTGCCAACCACCTTGTGGTCCCCAACACTATATATTATTCTCTGAAATACAGCAAATTCTATAGTCAATTTGATTTAATTGCAGTACTAAATATCCAGATTTTCAGAAGAAAAAACATACTTTCACATGCCAGAGATTAACTACCTCAGGAACAATTTGAAGAAAGGCTTAGAAAATGTTTCTCTAGCTGGCAAATATGCAAATGCCATTTCCAAAGGGCCACACATTTATTTTTTTATTTTATTTTTTTATTTTTTTTCATTCCCCATAGTCCTTCTTTTGATTATCTTGTAGAATTTGTTTCCCACATCCTGAATAATTAAAAGTTTATTGTATATAAAATATTACTCTTATTAAATGCAGTTTTGTTATACTTGTTATGAAACAAAAGGTAGTTTCTAATAATAAATCTGTTTTTACAGAGATGTTTTTAGAAAACTACTTGGCAAACCTGATTTTAAAGGATCACGTGTGACGGTAATGATCTCTTTTTCATTTTTTTTATAGAATGAAATATATTTTATTATTTTATTAATACTACTATGCAGGCACCTCCATGGAGTCCAAAAACTCATTGTAGCTATGCTATATGAACCACTATTCACACATTACCAGTCATACTTCTCTTTAAACTCGTTAATTGACAGAGCACTTATGATGAACTCAGCAAACCGATATACATCTTGTCAGCACTCCAAGTGAAAAAGTCTAGTCCTACCAGTGGTAATTACGCCTTACACAGTTTTCATGTTTTGACATCTTGTTCTCTCTTCTTGTCATATATTGAAAATTGTCTTCTGCATCAGTCCTATAAAATCAATCAGTCAATTAATCCTAAAACACACCCCAACTCAACATCACCACAGTTCAAGATTGACACTATCAACATAAGCCTGAATGGCAAAGAAATGGAGCTAACTGAGTAATTGGATAAGTACCAGATCAACATAATAGGGGTGTCTGAAAGAAAAAAGGGAAAAACTGGTGAGATCTTTCTGAGCAGTAAATACAAAATGTTATATTCAGGCAATGACCATAAAGAAAAAAGAGTAGCTATAGTATTTAACACTAAATACAAGGCTAATCTTTTTGAATGACAGGCAATTTCAAGTAGAGTGATGTGGGCAAATATCAGAATGGGTAACTGGACACTGAGACTTATTTGTGCCTATGGTCCCACAGAAGGTTCTACTAAGGTAGAAGTGGAGGAATTTTTTGAGGCTTTAGAGGAAGCAACTGACACAATGAGAAATGAAAAGTTGGTCCTCATTGGGTATCTAAATTGCAGAGTTAAATGATTGTCAGACATACAAAAATGCATGTAATGAAATTCAATTTAAATCATTTGTGATATGTGAAACTATGAACTTCAAATTATGAATACTGAAATTTAAAACTCTGATGGTGATATTAAGAGAAAGTGTTTTGTGATGGGAAAGGACATATTGTTGCTTGATTTTTAAGATTAACATTTTTTTGGCTGTTTCTATAAAAAGAATAATATTATTATTATGCACACCCCTCTGGGAAGTCAAGAAGCCATCAAGGGAACCTCTTCCAGGTCACATAATACCTGAATACATATCGTATCTTTGAAAACATTTACCAAAGTACTCATAACATCCACTTTTTTTTTATTATTATTATTTTTTTTTAATTTCGTATCCAAACACAAGTAGTAAGTAAGTGGTACAACATGATTTACACCAAATTAGGATATTACAATGAGATCAGCTTAGATTTGGTAAGTGAATTATATAGGGAAATAATAATTAAATATGAAAAAAGGAAACTATACATAACTTACAATAGAAATAGTCAGATGTTCCTCCAGTACCTTGCACAATCAACTGCTCTTTCTGTGCAGGATATAAGGTCCTCTTTTGTGCAAGGTGATGGAAGAAAGGGGCAAGCAAGAAGGTGTTCCATGGACTGGGTTGTCCCACACTCACAATTGTCTGGGCTAGTGAGGTAGCCCCATCTGATGAGGTTTTGTTTGCAGCGTCCTGTCATTCGCAGTCTGTTGAGGCTTTTCCAAGTATTCCAGTCCAAGTGGGCACCATGTGTAAGGTGTTCAGCTATTGGAATACCAGTATTATTTTCAGGATACAGTGCAAGCCATTGTTGAAGTCTTGTCTCTGGGAGGTTTTTAGGTGGTTCAACAGTTGCCAGGAAGCTATGTCAGAATCTTAGTCTTTGGGGCACTGCGGTCTGGTCGAATAGTGGGTGGCATTCATCATTCATTTGTCACCATAACATCCACTGATAGCTTTCCACACACACACACACACACACAGATGGGCCAACCATATGCCATGAGAAGAATTTCAGTTTTCAAATAGCTCTGATTTTTCCCACCCCACCTGCCATGAGCTTGCTAGGGTTGGAGAAATTGGATGTCTATACTGTAAGAATCCCTTACTAACTTCTCTCTTGTGTTAATATATAAGATCCACTTACCATATAAGATCCACTTCTATGCTTTTATAACATCTCCTCTCTTTCCTCTGTTACTCAGACTTCAAAGGCTGTTCTATCAGTATGTCCTCTTATGCACAATTTCATTGGCCAGATATCATTGTGGTTATTCTCTGCTGAATCATCTTTTGATTTGTCTCCTCATCTCCTCTGAACCCATGTGACCATTTATAAGCAATAGTCAATTTGTCAGTGAATATTCCTACCAGTTAGTGTTCTTGTCAACACTGCTGTTATCTGTTGACTTAACCACCTTAGGAATGCAGCCTGTAACTCTCCTGTTGCACCAAAATGTCTAGCTTCATTGACTACATTTTACAATTACCAGACTCTGCCTGCTGTTGCAGCATTGAAGTGACACTCATTAACATTTGTCTATAGAACCAATCTTCTGAAATCACGATTCTAGTAGCAAGGCTTATACGTTGGTCAGACATAACTGGTAATTAGTTTACGGAATTAACAACGCATATAAAGTATATTAATTAAAGGTAACTTTAATGAATAACTTCTATATTTTGGCAACGTCACATTGCCATCTTCAGGAACATAAAGATATGGTATGTGCACGCAGGCACTAACACAAAGCAAATGAGGAAGAAAGCAAGAAACTAATATTGTTCCTAAAGTCCTAATGGTGCCCTCTTGCGGGCTAATTTGGTAGTCTTGGCAGTTGGGCTGAAGTTCTCATAATGTAAGTCTCCCAAATTTGGGGTAGTTTCATTGGGAGACTTACATTATGAGAACTTCAGCCCAACTGCCAAGACTACCAAATTAGCCCGCAAGAGGGCACCATTAGGACTTTAGGAACAATATTAGTTTCTTGCTTTCTTCTTCATTTGCTTTGTGTTAGTGCCTGCGTGCACATACCATATCTTTATGTTCCTGAAGATGGCAATGTGACGTTGCCGAAATATAGAAGTTATTCATTAAAGTTACCTTTAATTAATATACTTTATATGCGTTGTTAATTCCGTAAACTAATTACCAGTTACTTCTGAAATCAATTTGCAGACTTTATCAGCCATGTCCCTTATTACTATATTATTATTATTATACTAAACCAAATTATTATTACTATCAGCCAAACGCAATTGATCGAACTAAAATGCTCCGAAATTTCTGCCCTAAAGGATCCTACCTGGGGCCAAGCCTAAAAATAATATCATTTAATATTGAAGGTTTCTCCAATGTCAAACATGATCTCATTGCAAATATTTGCAGAGGTAATGACTGCGATGTGCTCTGCCTGTGCCGATGTGCACTCACAGAGGAGAAGGTGCTGCAAGACCTTACATCCATGGCATGAAACTCATCAAAGAAATACCCCACGATATATATGGCAGTGCAATATTTACAAAAGAGAACTTGATCCTGTCGTCCATTGACTCAACAAACAACAGAAACATTGAGATTATTACGATCACATTTAAAAATATCTCAATCACCTCAATCTATAAACCACCAGAAGAAGCTTTCTCCTTCCCTGACATCCTCCTCAATAATAATGCATACATGACTAATGTTGTATTAGGTGACTTTAACAGCCATAGTGTTAACTGGGGTTATATTAAGTCCAAGGAAGATGGAGAACTTGTTGAAAAATGAGCTGAAAACCTTTCTCTAAACCTGATACATAATCCAAAACTCCCTGCATCTTTCAACAGTGGCAGATGGAAGCGAGGCTATAACCCTGACCTCATATTTGTTAGCTCAAAAATATCCAGCATCTGTGTTAAAAAGGTTATAAATCCGATTCCACATACTCAACATAGACCTATAATGCTTCAATTCAACCCAGCAATTATGCCTAACACTGTCCCTTACAGATGACGATTTAATTTCCAAAAAGTAATTGGAAGGGTTTCATGGAAGATCTTGACCGTTCCATAGAAGAAGTCCCTCCAGACCCTCAAGAGTATCCAGAATTCATAAAAATACTGAGGAAAATCTCCACCAAACACATCCCCCAAGGATGCCACACAAACTACATTCCAGGCCTTTCCAGTGACATACAAGTCCAGTATGCTGATTACTTACAACTTTACAACACCAACCCCTTCTCAGAAGAGACTATCCAAGCAGGAGAAAAATTATGCTCCAAGATGGCAGAGGAAAGGCATTCCTCATAGAAAAAAGAAATCGAAACCCTTGGTATGACCATAGTAGCAGAAAGGCATGGAACTTTATCAACAGAATTAGGAAGGATTTCACTAAGCCATATGAGCATCCGCAGGTAACAGCTAATCAAATTGCTCACCAGCTGCTGCTGAATGGAAAATTCACTAAAAAACACACAAAAAATAAGATACTTAGAACCCCAAGTGAGGAACAAAATATGATTTTGTTCCTCACTTGGGGAACTCAGATTTCACCATCACTGAACTCACCGCTGCCATAAACCTATTAAAACCTAGAAAATCTGCAGGTCTTGATGATGTCTGTAATAAACAGATTAAACATTTGGAACCAGGATTAAAGAGTGGTTATTAAACCCATACAACACTTGCCTCAGAACCCTAAGGATAATAACTATCTGGAGGCATGTCAAAGTGGTGGCCTTTCTGAAACCAGGGAAAACTCCAACCGAAGCAAAAAATTACAGACCTATATCACTACTCAGCAACCTCTTTAAACTCTATGAAAGATTAATTTTGAATAGGCTACAACCCCTAATTGAACCCCATCTTATTGCTGAGCAGGTTGGCTTTAGACCAGGCAAATCCTGCACATCACAAATTCTCAACTTCACTCGATATATAGAAAATGGTTATGAGCAAAAACTAGCCACAGGAGTGGTCTTTGTAGACCTAACTGCAGCATATGATAACATAAACCATCTCATGCTAGAAATAAAATATACAGAATAACTAGAGACTATCGCCTTGTCCTCCTGATCCAATCACTCTTGGAAAACCGACGCTTTTACGAGGACCTTGGGGGTAGGAAGAGCCACTGGCACTACCAAAAAAATGGCCTCCCCCAGAAAAGTGTGTTATCACCATTACTTTTCAACATCTACGTCAATTATCTCCCCATCTTTCCAGGAACTAGAAATTTTATCTATGTTGATGACCTTCCCATAACTACTCAGTCAAAAAATTTCAAGTCCATTGAAACTAGTGTATCACTTGCCTTAAATAGTCTAACCACATACTATACCAGCAATCAACTAAAACCAAACCCCTTGAAAACCCAGACTGGCTTTTTCCACCTTAACAATAAGGAAGCTAACGGGAAGCTACAGATTTCTTGGGAAGGCTCTAATATAGAACATTCCTGGAACCCAATCTGCCTCGGTGTGACTCTCGATCGCACCCTCTCATATAAAACCCACATAGAAAAAACAAAGGCAAAAGTGAATGCAAGAAACAACATACTAAGAAAGCTTACCTCCTCCAAATGGGGTGCAGACCCTAGCACACTGAGATCTTCTGCCTTGGCCCTTTGCTATTCTTCTGCTGAATATGCCTGCCATGCTGAAAAACTTGATTCCAGCATTGAATGAAATCTGCCGCTTAATCACAGGATGCCTGAAACCAACACCACTAAAAGACCTGTATACTTTGGCTGGTATTGCACCACCTTCAATTCGAAAATCTGCATTCTCAGCTGATGAAAGAAGCAGACAAATGAATGATGAACGGCACCCACTATTCGGCCAGACCGCAGTGCCCCCAAAGACTAAGATCCCGACATAGCTTCCTGACAACTGTTGAACCACCTAAAAACCTCCCAGAGACAAGACTTCAACAATGGCTTGCATTATATCTTGAAAATAATACTGGTATTCCAACAGCCGAACATCTTCCGCGTGGTGTCCACTTGGACTGGAATACTTGGAAAAGCCTCAACAGACTCCGGACGACAGGACGCTGCAAACAAAACCTCATCAAATGGGGCTACCTCACTGGCCCAGACAATTGTGAGTGTGGGACAACCCAGTCCATGAACACCCTCTTTCTTGTCCCTTTCTTCCATCGCCTTGTACAAAAGAGGACTTTATATCCTGCACAGAAAGAGCAGTTGATTGTGCAAGATACTGGAGGAACATCTGACCATGTTTATTATACATAAGTTATGTATAGTTTCCTTTTTTTCATATTTAATTATTATTCCCTGTATAATTCACCTACCAAATCTAAGCTGATCTCATTGTAATATATCCTAATTTGTTGTAAATCATGTTGTACCACTTACTTACTACTGTACTACTTGTGTTTGGATATGAAATAAATAAATTATTGTTATGGTAACCTTCATGGAGTCAGTTGACTCATCATGAGAGGCCCATTCAACAAGCAACATATCTATCACAGTGAAGTTGGAAATCATTCACACTCCCTGCACAGTGCACTCTGGCACATCAACAACTCTCCATGTAAAAAATCTACTCTTCGCATTCTTCTTCACCACATCTTTATACAACTTCCAGGGATTACTTCTTGTTTTTCCCATCTTACCGTCCACTCTTTTTATAATGCCTTCTGTATTAATTTGGTATAATCCCTTAACCAACTTGAATGACTCTATCATATATCTTCTCTTTCCCTCCTACCCCCAACCTGTTTAATCCACATTTCCTCAACAGCTCTGCATAACAACCCTCTAGAGTCTCAATATCACTTTGGTCATTTGTTTTTGGATCCTTTCTAGTGTTTCCACATTACAATGAAAACTAGGCAGCCAAATCTGTACACAATAGACCATGTATGATCTAACTTATGCCTTATATAGAGGTGCCACCACTCCTTATCCCTACAGGTCAATGTACTTTTTATCATAGCAGCAATATGATGTGCAGTTTTTATAACACTTACAGTTGGATCCTCGGACATTTAGTCCACTGTCTATCTTCACCCGAAAATCCTGAATCTCATTATCTTCCTCAATTTTGCAAACTTTGCAAAATTGAGTTTTGCAAAATTGATACTATCAACATATCTTCAGCAGAACTGAATATTATCTGTTAGACCACCCCCAAATCATTAATATACAAGGTAAACTACACTGGCTCAAGCAGAATCATGGCCACACATCTCTTAAACTTGGCATTACCTTATATCACTGTCTGATATCTATCATTTTGCCACTCTTCTATCCAGTTTACAGGTCTATTTGCATACTCATCCATTTGAGTTTGCATAACAGCCTCCAGTATCAGATGACAGATTTAGTAGAAATACAAACACAATAAAAGATTTATTAAAAAATAAATTTCATACCGAAAATAACAATGAATAAACTGCGTAGTTTAAAGATGCAATTTAAATGAGGAATGCAAAGAATAAAAAGAATAGAATAGAATACTGCAAGCTAGAAAGATAATATCAAAAGTTTAAAATATAAAAAAGTTAAATCTTTAGCCTTTACTGTTTCTTTTACAGTTTATCATTTTGAATTCATTTCTAATTTACTCTTTTATTGTTGTACTTCCAAGATATTTTATTGATGTATTGTCTCAGTTAAATTATCAGGTTTATGAAGATAGTAAAAAATCAAAATATAAAATGATGGTACAACACAACAGAATTTCATGCCAGCTGGGGTGTTGCCTGGTTAAACATGGCCCCCATTGTTTATGCAAGGGAACCAGGGTGAACAGCAAAAAGTCAGCTACTGGAACAAATCCTAAATCACGCCCCAACTCAACATCACCAGAGTTCAAGATTGGTACTATCAACATTGGTACTATCAAGGAATAAGAAGCCTGAATGGCAAAGAAATGGAGCTATCTGAGAAATTGAATAAGTACCAGATCGACATAATAGGGGTGTCTGAAAGAAAAAAGGCAAAACTGGTGAGATCTTTCTGAGTAATAAATACAAATGTTATATTCAGGCAATAACAATAAAGAAAACGAAGGAGTAGCCATAGGGATTCAACACTGAGACTTTAGAGGAAGCAACTGACACAATAAGAAATGAAAAGTTGTTCCTCGTTGGGGGATCTAAATAGCAGAGTTGGAAATGATTGTCAGACTGTCAAAAATATTTTGGGAAAATTTGGAGAAAAGAGCAAAGCTAATAATGGCAAATGCCTGTTGGATTTCTGCTCAGGACATGGGCTGGTTATTAAAAACATGATGTTCCAACATAAAAATGTGCAGAAATTCACATGGAGAGAAGAGGCAAGGAATAAGAAAAGTCTCATTGACTATGTTATTGTTGGTAGTGATATTTTCTCCCTTGGGCAGTACACCAGAGTGTACAGAGTATTTGAAATTGGAAGTGATCACTATTTAGTTTTGAGCAGGATTCAATTTAATTTCATATTGAAAAGAAGTACATATAAGAAAATTTTAAAGGGAACAAAAGTTGAGCAGCTCTCACATAAAATACACAAACATTATACACAGCTAGACTAAAATACACAAACATTATTCAAGAAAAAAATTAAAGAGTTTGAGAATAGGAACCAAACCTTGGAGATTCAGTGGCAAGCCCTGAAGAAAACACTGATTGATTCAGCCAGAGAGGCATGTGGTGAGGTTTTCTGCAAGGATAGAAAAATCAGAACTCCTTGGTGGACACAGTAAGTTCAGGAGGATTCTGGAAGAAACGGTTGAGAAGGATTGTGGAAGAGAAGCTTAGTGAGAACAAGCTGGATTCAGGGCAAATTGAGGCTGTCAGGATCAGATTTTCACTTTACAACAAATAGTCGAGAAATTATTGGAATATAAAAGATCTGTATTTAAGTTTTGTAGATCTGGAAAAGGCATATGACAAGGTGCCAAGACAGAGGCTATTCAAAATGCTACAGTTGTATGGTGTCAGTGGGGCATTATGTCAAGTGACACTTAGTCTTTAAGTTGTAAGTGAACAGTTAAAATTGAAGGAAATGCAGGAAGATGGTTTAAATTTAATATCTGGTGTTAGACATGGATGTACATTATCTCCTCTGTTATTTATTATCTATTTAGATCATATTATGAAGGAAAGTGGTATTAAGCCTGATATCAAAATTGGAGATGTTGATGTCAGTTCTTTGCTTTATGTGAATGATGTCATACATCTAAATAAATCTGCTACAAGTCTGCAAGATTCCCTGACTAGATTGAATAACTGTTGTAATAGATATGGTATGAAGGTTAGCAACAACAAGACAAAGACTATGAAATAGGCAGAAGCATTGAAAATATCAACTGCACTATGAATGGAGAACCTATAGAACAAATAAAATATTTCAGCTGCTTAGGCACGATTTTTAGTGAAGATGGTAAATTAAATATGGAAATAGACAACAGAATCAGCAAAGCTGGTATGGTAAGAAGTCAACTGAATAAATTTATATGAAATAAGAGAAATTAGTTGAAACACTAAATTAGCTGTATACAAGACAGTGTTCAAACAAATTTTAACTTATGGATCTGAGAGCTGTGTCAGAAGTAAAACACTTGACCAAAGATTAGAGAGTGCAGGTATGAGAATCCTGAGAAAGATTAGGGGCATGAACAGATGGTATCAGTGACAATATCATATTAAAAACGAGGATATTTGGAAAGAACTTGACATTGTCAGCATCCAGGAATGAATGTATTAGCAGAGCTAATCTTTGTGGTATGGTCACTTAAATCAAATGTTCCCAAAACAAGTGTTCACTGCCAAGTTGGCAGGAAAAAGACCCAGAGGAAGACCAAGATATAGGTGGATTGATAAAAAAGTGCCTTAGAAGATAAAAATATAAGATCTGATAAGGTTGGAGTCTTGACAGGTAACAGATTGATTTGGAGGAAAATTGTAGATAGGAAGTTAGTAATGATGTAAATTTTTCATGTAGTACTATCATATCCTGTACACTCCTTGAGGGTGCATGTTAGGAATTTGATGATGATGATGACACTATATCGTCCTCAGTGTTTATCATTCTCTCATTATCACTGACCAACATCATCCTCACATAATCATTCTTCCTTGTACTGGCCATATTTGAAAAACTCCCTAGGTTTCTTTTAGTGTCATTTGCTAACTGCTGCTCGTACCTCACTTTTGCTGCTCTTATTAAGTGAATCATCTTCCTTGCTTGCGCTTTGTACTCCTCATGTTAACTGATTATCGCCACTCATCTTGTTCTTTCTCCACAATGCCTTTTTCTTCCAGATTGCACACTTCACCTCCTCAGTCGTCTATTTTAGACCTATCTTATTTAATCCCCTGATTAAGATAAGATTTGAAACTTGGATTTAAAAAAAAACAACAGACAAAGATTGGAAGCAGCACAGATGAAGTTTCTAATATCTCTCCTGGGACTTGTAAAAATAATCATATTATAAATTCTGAATATTTTTACGTATTAATATTGCTTGTTAGTTTTTGTTTTCATACACGCAGTGTCTGCACTTGTGATGTGCTCGTTATGAAAATATTATGTTAGAAGTAATATGTAAAAAAAAAAGTAAAAATTTTTTTTATAAACTGGCCGAGGGGGGAGGAAAAAATTTTTTTTTTAAAAAATTTTTTTAAAAATTAGTCGGAAATAATTTTTTCAAAAGGAACAAACAGAAAAAAAGGGAAATCTTGAAAAAAGTTTTTATAAACCGGCCAAGATATAAAGTAGGAAGGGATTTTGTTTTTAAAAATTTTTTAAAGGGATCCTAAAAAAAAAAAATTTTGTTTTTTTTATAAAAAATTTTTTTTAAAAAAAAAAAAATTTTTTTTGATGTAAAAAAATCATATTATAAAATATTTTTTATTAATATTTTTAAAAATATTTTTTTAAAATTTTTATTTATAAGAAAGTTTATTGTATTTTTTGTTTTTTTTTTTGATTTTTTGGGGTTTTTTTTTTTTCCCCGGGGGAATAGTGGTAATATGTTTCAAAACCTTTTTAAAAAAAAATCTTGAAACTAAGTTTTTTAAAAATTTTATTTTCCCCGGGGAAATAATATGTTTCAAGAAGGAACAAAGAAGAAAAAGGGGGCCCCCGGATCAAAAAAAAAAAAAAAATGTTATTTAGATAAAAAGAAAAACACAGAAATAAGAGAACGATTATATACTTAAAACATCATACAAGAAATAGAAGAATACCAGCAAAATTGGCTACACTACATAGAAAGAATGAAACAATAGGATTCCTAAACTATCACTGGAATATAAACCTTCAGGAAAAAGAGACCATAGACTTCCAAGACTAAGATGGGAAGATCAACCTCATCTACAGGAACAGGACATAAAAAAAGCTTATATCTAAATTGTTCAGACAACAATGACGACCTTTGGATTACACTTTCATTGCCTCTGCAAGATACTTCCTGAGTAGAGACCAAGCAGCATTGATTTCCTTCCCATGCAATTCCTCATTCCATGACATCACTGCAAGCTGCCTCCTGAGTTTGTCATAATCACCTGCGTTATAGTTTCACACATTACCATTTCTCACAAAAGTCCTGATATGTCTGGCCACCACCCAAGTGATTGATTCATGATCACTTTCACTAACTGGAGGAAGATGTGGCACTTCATTTACAATGATATCTTCTGATGAGATAATCAATCCAAGACCCTCAATCCACATGTGGCCTCTGTTATGTACTTCTTATGGTAGCTATTCCTCAAAAAAATTCATTCTCTTTAGCTCCTGATGCTGTCTCTTCATTACAGTATGTATTACCATAATTGAAATCACCCTTTTCTTATTAGCCAGGTCAATTTGTCTAAACATTTCCTTCTCACTGCCTTCCACATTACCAGATCTATAACTACACCCTATTAAACATTTCTTCTCATCCACCCCCACTTCATACCGTGCTGCTTCAAAACAACTGTCAATATTTCCTTGCATCTCCTCTAGGGAGGAGATGCAAGGAGCAAATTAGATTGCCATAACTCCTTGATCAATAACACTCTTTCTGTTTTGCTTTGTCTGTCTTCATGAAAGATTATGTATTCCTCCATCTCTATTCGTGACAGAATGTCATCCTCGTGTCTCACTCATACCAACAATTTTTGAGTTTATGAACTTTATCAATGCTATAATTTCTTTTCCCTTGTTTTGAATATTTCTATCATTTGTAAGCATAATACTAGCTCATTTCTGTTTCTATAACAAGTCCCACTAACTCCACTTCTTAGATATGACTCCTCTACACTCTCCCATGTCTATTCCTCTATCATCACTGATATTGCATCTTACCTCAGATCAAAATGTCGCCCCCACATCCTTGACTGTCTTAATCCTTTCTTGCACACTCACACACTCCTGAAACCATCATATACAATTTTAGCACATTGTCCCCCCCCCCCTATCCACTATGTGTTCCTTCTCTCTTATTCTCTTTCCTTGTACCACTCCTCTCCATTAACAAACTTGCCAACCTTACTCTCCTGGTCTTCTGCAACATCTCTTGCTTCCTCAGGTCTTACATTCACTTTAGTCATTCTCTTACAGCAACAGTTTCTTCAACTGATTCACACCAAATCCATTCAAATGTAGCCTATCTCTTTTATACAGCTCTATCTTCCTCCTGAAACCCATCCCACATATTCACAAAATGAACCCCTTTCTCCTCACACAACTCTGTTAGCATAACACTCATAATCTTCGCTTGCATTCTCAATCGTCATTATCATACTTGGGCAACATGCTTACCTCACATGCCACACTGTTATCTTTCACTCTCCTTAACATCCTCATGACATCCCTCCTTACATTTTTCTTGTTACCAGTCAAATCATTTGTGCCAACTACCGCTACCAACTCTTTTTCTTGCGTGTTCCTCTTATCCACGGCTTCAACCACCCTGCTTGTTCTACCGCCTGTAAAACAGTCGTACACCTTTTCACTCACCACACCTCTTATCATCAAATCTCCGAAAATCATTTGATATTTCTTTCAAACCTTTTGTCCCATTCTTCCTCACATTCTCATAAAATCCGTAATTCTCCTCAGTTCATTCCTCATATGTTTAATCTCTTGCCTCATCTTTTCCAACTCCACTTTCATCTTTAATTAGTTTTTCATTGCCATTTGTGCAAATTTCTTTTTCACTACTTTGCACATCCACTGTCTTATTGATCACTAACTCACCACTGGCTCCCATACTGCTTACTGCCACTAACTTGCCACCACCTATGCATGCTCTCTTACCACTCAACATCGCACAATTGGAAACATATAAGCACTTTCAAGTGCTTATTTCTGTCTCAGAAACTGATGAAATGCAAAACATTGCTTTTTTTTTCTAGGGCACTTTACTTAAACTGCAACTCTTTACTTGAATAGGAAAAATGATAGTAGTCACTTCAACAGAATAACAACTATGAAAATACTTAGAAAAGACTTATTTTCATTTTTTCATGAATCAGATGTTGGGTTTCAGAAACCAGACATCTATAAGTGATTCTAATAAATTACTGAGAAATAGTTGGTCACCATGTCACATAGTGAAAATATTGAGAAACTCTCTTCAGATTTACTTATCAGTGCAGAACCTGTTTATGGTTGTCTTTCAGTTATTCTCTTTTCCTATACATAAAATAACCCTAGCTCACTGATGTCAAAACCTGTGTGACAGTAGTGCTGTGAGTGATAATGATAGAACAAGATGGATAGGGAAATGGGCGGAGGGTCAGGATGGACAGGAAGACAGTATAAGGAGAGTGGCTGTTGGAATTAGTATTCGATGTGTGCATGGGGATGATCAGTATGTGAATGGAATGGTCTTGGGTGTACGGGATGTAGTCGATTCTGAAGAGATAGATAGGTTAAATGGTGATAAAGACAATTGGAAATGGTTAGGTGTAAGAGAATCACAACCTACAGATGGCATAGGCAGGACCAGTTATACATCTAAAAGTGAATTGCCATGTTCATTTACAAATGCCAGGAGCATCAGAAATAAGGGAGATGAAATGGTTTTGTTGATTGAATTTACTCACCCAAAAATTGTTGGAGTAAGCATAACATGGTTGGATAAGGATGATATCTTGACAGGAATATAAATGAAAAGATATGATGTTTTCTATGAGGAGAGAAAGGACAAGAAGGGGGGGGGGGGTGCTGTTGATGACAGAAGATGAATTATGTCTGTGCAAAGTGGAGATAAGAGATATAAGTAGTGGCAGTAGCTTTGAGTCAGTATGGTGTGAGGCAGAGGTTAGCGAGAAGAGATGTTTAGTCAGATGCTGCTATAGGCCAGGGAATGTGGAGGGTGATGATGAAGAAATGTATAAGCAACTTGGATTAGTGAAGAAGGGTAGGTTGATTATTATGGTTGATTTTAATTATGGCAGTCAGTATAGATTTGAATGAAATATTGGAATAAGGAGGGCACAAGAGGATCGAGAGTTTTAGATCTGATTATTTCATCAGAGGATGCGATTGTGAGTGGGGTTTTGCACTTACCTCCAGTTGGTGAGAGTGATCATGAAATGATCACCTTGGTTGTGACTAGTTATATGAAGACTTCTGTGAGGAAAGGATATATGTTGAATGACAAATGATTATGAGACAGCTTTGAGCTATTGCATGGAATGAAGTGTTAAGTGGGTGGGAGATAAATGCTGCTTGGGAACTGACCAAAAGATATTTAACAACATCAATGTACATATGTATTCTGAAGGTCAAAAGACTGAAAAAAATAAGGGGTCAAATGAATAAATTTAGGGATTGAGCATGAAGTTTGAAAGAAGAGGATACTGTGAAGACAGCACATAATGTATAATGGTAGGAGTATGAAGAGCAGGCCAGGAAAGTGACTCAGTTGGTAATAACAGCAAAACTACAGTATGAGCAGAAATTAGCAAATCAGGCCAAGGGGAAACCCTTGAGAGTTTTACAGATGTGTGGCAAGTAGAAATAAAAATAATTATGGTAAGATGATGCTAATGGATAAAAATGATAGAATGGTAATTACTGCAGAAGAGATTGTTGTGGTATTCAGTGAACTATTTATAAAGATGTTTCATCCTCATCAGGATTGAAGTCATGAAAAATCAAGTGTATAGGACATAGGAGGGGATGGCTTAATTGTGAGCAAGCAGGAGGTATGTAATGAAATAAATAAGCTTGATGTCAATAAGGCAATAGGATTTGATGACTTATCGCCACGTCTTAAGGGAATATTCCAGGATATTGGCAGTAGCAATGGCATGCCTGTTTAATAAGAGTCTCATAACAGCACATATTCCAAGAGAGTTGAAATAAGGTAAAATGGTTCCACTGCATAAAGCTGCGACTATAAATTTTAGGTCAATCTGTCTATCTGGAGTTATTGTTAAGTACTGGAAAGATGGTGAGAACTAGAATACAGAAATGGGTTGATAACAGCAGATGTTATGGCCTTACAGGAGGACTTGAATAGATTGTAGGAATGGGCAGGTAAGTGGAACTATCAGTTCAGCATTGCAAAGTGTAAGGTTTTGAAATTTGGTAAGCAGCAATTCATCACGGGGAAAATTCATTGAGAGGAAAATTCTTCAAGAGGAAAACTCATCGCAGGATAAATTTATTGCAGAAAAATTCATTCGGGGAACTATTTATTCATTGCAGAAAAACTTCACTGTAAACTTCCAATTTCACCTCCATAGCATAATTGGAAGAACGACGGTACATTGCAACCTTCGATTGGAATAGGCCTAAGTTCGATTCTCTTCATGCGGGACAAATCTTTATGTGGACTTTTTCAATTGAAGGTGAATTAGCCAATCTCATACGGAGGTAGCATGGTTTTTTCTCATGGAAACTCGGGTTTTTCATCCCTCATACAGATAAATCGGCTCTTCAAAACACACAATTTACAGACAAAAAATACTAGTTATGGTGGGAGGTAGATGGCGTTGGTGGAGATGATTGGTATTTATGTATTATTTGTTTAGATTTTAATTAGATTTTCATAATATTTTTATTCTTATACAATGAAAGTGATATATTTATTGATCGGTAAGCTTCCTAATTTCTGTTTCGTTGTAATTTTTATTCAGTTTAACCTAGTTCGGAAATCCTGTTCAAATTCCATGACCAAACATGGAAACCACTCAAATCACTTCAGGCCTCCAGTAAGCAGTGCTGTGGTCTCACATCAGATGACAAAATTCATCTCTTACCTAAAGACAATTACAAACATGTGCCCATTGCAAGTTTCTAATCCACAGCTCATTGGTGGAAGAGGGTACACAATCTAGTTGGTTGTTAATGACATGATATTTCTGATTACAGTTTATTTTTGACTGTTTCACAAGAGAAGTAATTAATTATGTACTTCACTTTGGGAGCATCTATCTATCTATCTGTATATATATATATATATATTTTTTTTTTTTTTTCTTTCAGTAAAGAAGACTAAAGATAAAATTTAACATTTCTTAGTACTATAAAATACTAGGAAAAGGTAAAGACTAGTATTGCACTTGCAGATGGCAATTTAGCTTATGCTGCTTTACGTAATGATTTTATTATTATTATTATTTGACACCTCACCTCCAGGGAGTCCAAAGACTCATCGAGGGAGGGCACCTACTCTACAACTCTCTGTCTCCACACTCAATCCACCAACGAACTGCAACTACACCAACCACCTACCACCCATCAGCACCACCACCACTAGTATTTTCACAGACAATTACAAACATCCATGCCCAGGCTGGAGAACGAATATGCTAACCACTTGACCAACCAGGCTGGCATAATTTAATTTACGTAATTTTATTATTATTTTCTTTATTATAATTACTCAAAAGTGAACCTATGATCTTAAATTAGCTCTGTAAACAATAGTACCGTACAACATGTCTTCCGTATGCAGGAAAAGTGGAGTCAATTTCAAAAATAGATGACTCAATGGATTCAATAACTGGAACATATCACCTTCTGAATTAGTTCAGATAAAATAAATCACACCTGGATGGATGTCTAAATGCACAGAACAGAAAAATAGTGAACGATGAGAAAAATAAATCTTCTTAAATATGGTGCTCTTTGTCCCTAACCATCCTATCCCAGTTCTGTAACAATTAATATTCCATTTAATGAGCCTGTAGTAAGAAAGAATATTAATAACTAATTGCAGAATAAAAATTTTCAGAAAGCTAAATATAATCGAAATATTATTTATTATTATTATTTGACACCTCCAGGGAGTCCAAGGACTCATCAAGGGAGGGCACCTGCTCTACAACTCTGTCTCCACCATTCAATAATCAACTGACCACAACTACACCAATGCCATCTACTGCCAACCACCACTGGTATTTCCACAGACAATCACAAACATCCATGCCCACAGTGGAATTCAAACCCGCAATTTTTTGTTTGAATTTAGCGTATCAGCCTTTTGGCTGGAGAGCTGATACGCTATCCACTCGGCCAACCAGGCTGGCTATTTCTTAAATTTTTTAACAATATTTCTTAAGTTTAAAAAAAAGTTTAAATTTTCTTATATGGAAAATATTTATTTATTTTTTCACATATATCTGTGATGAATTACTTTATACTGAATAAAAATTTCAAAAAGCTAAATATAATCGAAATATTAAAATAATATATAAAATATTTCTTAAATTTTTTAAAAATATTTCTGATATGGGAATTTTTTTTTTCCCACATATATCCGCAATGAATTTTCTTGTGATTAATTTTCCTGCAATGAATTGTCAGCGATGAACTGTCTGGACACAAAAATTCGGGAACTACATTGCACAAGTTGTGAAGTTGTCACATTCAGATAATGGCAGTGATGCAGAAATAAAGAAGTTATGATTCCATTGTATAAAGCTTCGATAAGGTCGCATATGGATTATTGTGCACATATTTGATAATCGGGTTTTCATCCTAACAAGGATATGTTAGAAAGGGTCCAGAGAAGATTCACTAAGGTGGTCATTGGTCTTTGGAATGTGGAGTATGAGGATGGATTGAGAGAATGTAAATTGCAAAGCCTCATGAATAGGAGGAGGGGGGGGAGGTGGATATGATTGAGACATATAAAATAGTTAGGGGTTGTTATCAGGTTGACATGGAAGAGATTTTTCATGGAATGGGAGAGGGGATCGAACAAGAGGCCATCCCTGATACAATATAAGAACAGTGAGCAGAGGAGCGAGCAGAAAATTCTTTGTATGGAGTAGAATGTTGGAGTAGGTGGTAAGTAGAGTGTGTTGCCTGTGTTGTGAATGTAGACACATTGAGTCAGTTTAAGGCACAGCTAAATGATCATTGTGTGCAGTAGTGTGTACCTCCTGCGACGAGTCTCTGACTCCATGGAGGTCTGATGTTAATAATAATAGCACCAGAATTCATAACTTTCCACTTATTAACACTGATAACCATATTCTAATACCCATAATTCTAGCCTATTCGTATTCAAATCGTTCTGCAAGTGCTGCATAGCATTCCTGATTAGCTTGCTTATATTATTATCAGCAGACAGCTGTGTATTGCTTATCCATTCTTCCCGGTGCCATTAATGTAAAGCTTGAATAACAATGGAGCAAGAACCAGTTCTGTATCACTAATCACTTTAAATCTTGCAGCCTGCTGCTTCCATACACCACTTTTTTGATATCTGTCAGTCAGATATCCTGTTATCCAAGCTAATAATTTATTATCCAATCCTGTATTCTCCAACTTATGTAACTGCCTTCCATACTGTATCCTGTATAAAGCCTTAGCAAAGTCCAAAAGTATCATGGTATATCCATTCCTCTTGTCTAACTCAACTGTAACATTATTTTAAAATTTGAACAGGTTACTCAAATGTGATCTTCCCTTGATAAACTCATGCCGTTTATCACAAAGTATAAATTCTCTAATCCAGGGGTTCTGAACCTTTTCCAGTGGCGTACCACTATATTTAATTCAAGATATTAAATGTACCAGTAAGCATATTTATTCTGGAAAAGCATGATTTGTTGGCAAAATAACCAATACTAGTGATTTATTTAGTTATTTATTATTTTATTCAGATATTTATTGGAGAAACCAATACTCTTTGAATCTATTGAATGGATTGTTCTTGAATTCAAATTGAACTTCAGTATTATTTTTGTATATTATTATACAAAAGTTTTTAATGATAATGTAAATTTAATTGTTTTCATTTAGTTGAATGAAATATTTTAAATAGAACTGTTAAATATTTGTGCATACATTTTTAATTCTCAACTGATGTTGTGAGTAAAAAAAAATATGTTAATTTACCCTTTTATTTTATACTCTGTTTTCGTACCACCCGGCAGTGGCTCACGTACCACCAGTGGTACGCGTACAATAGGTTGAGAATCCCTGCTCTAATCCATTTCTGTATGCGAATCCTTATGAACTTTAAAGTCTTCATCTTTACTTTAGAGATACTGATACGGTAATAATTAGACAACACAATTAGTCTTTGCACCACCCTTATTTAGTGAGATTATCATACGTTGATTTCTTTCCTGTGGAATCCCTGTGCCATGATTCAGATTTGTACAGCCAGGTAAAAGGTATAGCCAGTTCACCTGTTTAGCATTCATACTGATATCCCATCAGCCCCCTCTTGCTGAATTCTTATTCTGTTTATGCAACATCTCCAGTATCCACCTCTTCACTTGAGTTTCTTCATTCAGTTCACTGTTGCATACACCAGGTTGATAGCTTTTAGAAAAATGGACACTCAGGTGAACAATCCCTTCTGCTTTTGCCATTCACATACCATACACATTCATTAGAGTTATTCTTTCATATTCATTCTTTCTTTTATTTGCAACTTGATAGAATTTTTTTGGATTGTCTTGAGCTAATTTCTTTTCTCTCTATCTCTCTCTCACACACACACAGCTTTCCCTACAATACTTGTAACTCTTCTGGCCTGCTCCTTATAATTTTCATAACTGACGTCATCCTTATGCACTTAGTATTCGTTTCCCATCATCTTTGTCTTAAGAATCTCTTGCTTATTAAGATTGGACATCCATTTCACTCCTACTCTGTTTATTTTTTGAACTCTAGGTACACATTCAGATATTGCATAGTTGATGTATTTTTTTAATACTTCTCAATCACTGCCAATATCCTTACAATTTAGTAGCCTATACCATGGGATCAAATATAGTGTTTTCCTCGGTTTCTTATAATTTTCTGCTTTGTAGTTCAGCATGAACTTTTTCTGAATGGAACATTCACATAGTATCCACTTCCCAGGTTAGTATAGCATGATTATAGTTACCAAATGTGGCAGAACAGTTACATCTTAAATTGAAATCCTCTTCTGAGACACTGTAACTTTGTAATGAGGTTTAATACTCTTTGATGTGAACTTCCTTCTGTCGCTTGCTGCTTAAGGAAGTTATCTTACAACAGTTCAATTAATTCAGCTTCATTTTTCTGGAATATTTGTGAAAAAAGGAGGTGACATCAAAGTTCATCATGATATCATTATTCTTTAAAACTAAATTTTGGATTAAGGATTTGAAATGTGTAGAATTTTTCACATAAGAAGTGTGGCCACCAAGTAGAATTAAAGATTTATGTTACTGTTTAGCTAATATTTAAAGATGAGGGAGTCAGTAGCATCTACTATGGGAAGGAGAGGGTAATTGGGTTTATGAATTTTTGGCAAACCATTTATCTGGGATGTGGGGGGGGACTAAAAGTTTTGAGATTTTAACAACTTTTGGAGACCAAGATGTGACATTTTTTAGAAGCCTTTTTAATGTTTTCTCTGACACTTGATGGATCATTTAGTGGTTTATAAGTGGCATGGTCTCTGAGCAGCACATTCATTTTTCAATTATAATCACTAGAATTGAGGACAACAGTAGTATTACTTTGTCAGCTCTAGTAGTAATTATGTTATTGTCTTTGTGTAGTTTTATGTAGTACGTGGAGAGATTTCTTTTTTGGTGGTGATGTTTGTGATAAGATGTTAGAAACATTAAGAGGTAAGTTGTGCACACTGTGCTCTATATGGCACATGATTTCTAAAGTAGAAACTTGCCGAGGCACTATTGCATAGTTGTAATTAAGACTAAGCAGATTAATGGCTGTTTCTATGTATGGCATAAGGCTCTTATCCCACTCAATGTGATGGTTAGTAGAAGCAAAGTGGCATGAAAGGCCTGAAATGTCTTGTCTGTTATTTCTGACATATCCTATGTGTTCTTTCTTTCACGTTTCGAAGCTTCTAGATGTCTGACCTACGTAACTAATATGTAGTTACGTATTAGTTACGTAACTAATACGTAACTACGTATTAGTTACGTAATAATAATTTACGTAATTAAATACGTAATCTACTAACCATCACATTGAGTGGGATAAGAGCCTTATGCCATACATAGAAGATAACTACCATTCAAGAACCTTTAAAGATGGCTGTTTCATTGAATCTTTTTGATGACAAGTTAATGAAAACTTGTAATGGCTGATTCTTCACCTGAGAAGAAAAACTACAAAGATTTTTTTTTTTTTTGATATGCTTATCTTTTATTTCTGAAATTCTTCAATAGCAGATTTCTCTGAAATATCAAACAAAATACTCCCAAGTTCGACTTGAAGATAGCCAATGGCTTCATTAGAAAGTAGATAATTTAACACAATCAGTGGTTGGTTAGCTTTGATTCATTCTCTAAGCCTAAACACGTGTTTCCTGAAGCAGTGCTTGCAATAGGGAGAGGTGACTCTGATTTGTTTATTTAAAGAAATAAGTAATTTGTACATTTTGTACATCAGTCATGCTTTACAACAATAATGTTTTATATGTTACAGGTTTATCTTCAGATTCCAGTTTATTTAAATTTTGGAGGAGCTGTGTGTACATATCTTCGAAGATGGCTAGAAGCACCAGACATACCTGAAGATAAGATAGGAGACCATTATTGGGCACCATTACCTGAATGGACACAAAGAGATTTTATACCTTTTCCTTTCGAAAATTATGTTTCAAAATACTGGAATTCAAAATTACCTCACATGTTAGAAGTTGATAATATCAACAAATTGTTTAGCTTAGAAGAAGCAATTAGTGAATTAAATCTTGAAGATGATGTAAAAATTGAAGATTTTAATGACTTTTGCAAATGTACTACCTCTGGTTCTTCAAATACATCTACTTCTACCACCAGTATAACTACTACTACTGCTTCTTCATCTACTATCACTATTTCTACTATTACTACTATTGAAAGTGATCATGATAATGTTTCATCAAAAATTTCAACTGAGTACATTAATTGTCCACTTCATGGAAAGCAACGGATGCATGGAAATAGTGGTCAGAATGTGGATTTGACTGATATGGAAAAAACATTTGAGGGTAAGTAGTCAGATTTTATTATTATGTAGTTTTCCTTTATATCATTATTTTTTGTGAATGAATTATACAGAAAAGAGAAACAGTTGAAATATTATGAAATATATAAAGACACAGGCTAGAAAAGTTATGAGTATTTTATTGAAAGCTAAGTCAGAGTATTAAAAGAAATTGGCTATATATAGCCAGTTTCTTTTAATACTCTGACTTGGATCACCTTTTGTCTATAGACAAAATGTGACCCAAAAGAATTTCTTCTGACATTTTTTACTGAATGCAGAGATTCAGTAAACAATATCAGAAGTGGGTGCAATTGTTCAAATAATAACTGCTCACTTTGCTAAGGTTTATTAACCTGGTGCATGTAACATGGCACACAGTGCTACCACTACATTGGATGAAGAGATAGAAGTGCATGAAAAGGAGGTTCTAAGGCTATTGCATACACTAGATAGCAATTCAGCAATGAGGAGAGATAGGATATCAGCATGTATGCTAAAGGAATGTTCAACTGAACTGGTTAGGCCCTTGATGCATTTTATAATTTAAGTTTAAGTTTAGGAAAGATCCCACAGGAATGAAAAAACTTGATGATAGTCCTGTTATACCAGGGTTATGCAGAAACTGACATGTCTGATTACTGATCTATCAGTATCTCTGGAGTGGCGATGAAGATTTTAGATAGCTTGGTAAGAACATACTTGCAGAAATGGGTTGACAGACATGCTGTACTTTTTTTTGCAAGGAAAGCATGGATTTACTAAAAGGAGGTTATGTTTGAGCAAATTGCTCAAACATAACCTCCCTTTGACAATGACTGAGTTGGATGTGGGTTTCAAATCCCACCGTGAGCAGAGATTTTGTAATTGTCTTACTAATTCTATGTGGAAACATCTGTGACCCTACCACTTTTACCAGAGGCTTCACACCCAAACCTGAAACTGTAAGCAAATGATAATGGCTATCAATTCAATGGTAATGCACTTTGACATGATAAGTTTTCCAGTGGCATGTTATATTGATAGGGTTATGCTTGGAGAAAATGATGAGGCTAGAGATCTTGGAGTTACGATGAATAGGAATTTGAAGTTCAAAGGTCACATTGATTTTTTATGAAAAAAAAAGAGTGGCATGAGTGAAAGTAGTGTTAGATTTGAGCTGTGCTATAAAAAAAGTTTTTAATTAGTGTATAGTGTAGCTTTTTATCGCAAATTGTGCTGCATTTTTTCAGCTTGGATACGTGTCATTCAATAGTGTTGTTGGAATTTTTTGTTGTTTATATTTTGTTTTGCTACTTGTTTATGTTCGTATTGCTTCTTCTGAAAACAGCATCCATAAAGAAACACACATCAGCAGCATGTAAGGCTTCAATATGAAGGACTATCTGTACCTTGGACTTTTCGCAGTCGATGCATCACAAAAATTATATGTATTCACCGAAAAATGTGAAAAATTTGTAGACTGATTGGATAAAGGAGAAGGAAAGCATTAACATATGTGAAAAGTGTCTTGATATATTAGAGCAATTAGAAATGGGTGCAAGTGTCGGGACCATAGTAGAAGAGCTTAGGCAAGAGTTAATGAAATGAAAAAAAAGTGAAATGAAAACATCTGGAAGAGGATATTAAACATCTAAAGAAGAAATTGGCAGATGAGAATGAGAAAGAAGAAGTTGGTATTATGAAGAGAAAGTCAAAGGATAATCGTATATCATAGTATGGAAGCTTTATTATTAGAGGTGTGATGACTAATAAATTGCACAAAACATGCTTTCCTGGTGGAACAATGAAGCAAATAAGTAAATGCGTTGCAGAAAAGAAAACCCTGGATGGCAAAATTAGTGGTAATTGTGGACACAAATAACTTAGTTTGGAAAAAAAAAATTGATAGAGACTTGAGGAAGTTGTTGTGGCAGGTAAAGAAGAATAGTGTTGTTGGAAAAGTCATAGGCATTTTGCCCGGATATGACAAGAGTGAATTATGGCTGAGTTGTATGAGGATGGGGTTCGATTTGTAATTCTGTGGAGTGAATTTGAAGGAAAGTTGGAATTGTTTAAGGTTGATGGATTGCATTTGGATGGGTTTGTTGTTGGACAACAAACCCATTTCTGAGAAGGCACAGAGTCAAGAAGTTAATGTAGTAAATGATCAGAGTCTACTTGTGAAGCAGGATAACACAACTAAATGAATTGTATGACTGAAGGAAGGATACGACATTAAAGATGTGGTTCAGCAGCACAAGGTGATAGAATGCATAAAGGTGAGGATGAGACGGGTAGGGATGGAAATCGGAGTTAGGATCAGAGAAATGGGAGTGGTCAGACTGAAGAGAGAGGAGAGAGAAAGGTTTGATAGTGCATGCACAGATTTTGAACCTGTGTGGTGTGAAGTTGAAATAAACAGGTTAGTATATGTGATAGGATGCTGTTGTAGACCAGGGAATGCAGAGAATACTGATTGCAAAATATTTAGACAGATTAGTTGGGCATGTAAAAAAAGAAGGTGATCCTGATGGGAGATTTTAATTACAGGAATATAGAATGGAAGGAGATGGTGTATGGGAACAAGGAGAGTGAGTTTATTGAATTTCTTCGCAATATGTAGTTGTTAATGAAGTGTTGACACTGCCACCAATTGATGAGAGTGATCGTGAGATGCTTGTTTGGGAAATGATGAAACAAAAAAGGTTACTGCCAAAAGTAAAGTTACTTCCCCATACTGCATTTATGGAGGAGTATAAAGTGGATAATTATAGGAAGCACTGTCATCAGTCAGCATCAGTATGTTGCATAGATCAGCTGAGCAGAAAAAATGGTGAAAATGCATGGAAATTCACAAGGCAGTATCTGATAAATGCAATGTATAACTGCATACCAAGGGATCAAGTTGTGCTGGGAAATAAAATGCTATAGTGGAGGTACAAGACAGTTGGTTTGATCAGATCTATGAAGGGTATAAAGTGCAGGCTAAAAAAGTTGATGAGCATGGTAAAGAGAGAAAAGATGCAGATTGGTTGGTCATGCCAAGGTTAATTAAAGGGAATTTTTCTGCTATATAGCATGCAACAGAAAGAATAATTATGGCAGGTTGATACTGGTGGATAGACATGGCAGCAGACTAACAGTTGCAAAGGATATAGTGGATTATGGAATGAGTACTTTATCAGCTTTTATCATACTGGTGTAAATGATGAGGTGCAATATACAGAAGGGAGGCAACTATTGGGAGAATTGAAAATAAAATAATCAGAGGTGTATCAGGTGTAGATTGGGCTAGATGTTAATAAGGCTGGGGAATGGATGACATATCACCGTGTATTCTAAAGGAATGTGAAAGACAGTTGTCTGTGCCCTTGACCTGGTTATTTAATGAAAGTCTTGCAGTGTGTAGGGTTCCTACCCAGTCTGTTTAACTGTAGTTGTGGTCAAGGTGTTGGAGAGATTGGTTAGGAATAGAATACAGGATTGGGTTGACAGACGTAGCATTCTATGTGATGGTCAGCATGGATTTGTAAAGGAGTACGTCCTGTTTCAGCAATTTACTTGCATTTTATGATAGGGTAATGGGCTTATGTTAGATAAGGAAGAATCACATACAGTGATACTCTTGGATTTTGCAAAAGTGTTTGATAAATTACCAAATGATAATTTGGCATGCAAACTCCATGGGATGGGAATAGATGGTATATTAGTTAGATGGATTGGAGATTGGCTCTCTGAATAATACCAGCAGGTTGTGTATGGTGGAGCAATGTCTCAAAAAACAAAGGTAACCAGTGGCATGCCCCTAGGGTTCTATTCTTGGTCTGCTGTTATTTAACTTGTTTGTAAATGATATATCAAGTGGGCTGAGTGGAGATCTTCAGTTGTTTGCTGATAGATGCAAAGTTGGGAAGAATTATAAGTAGCACTAGCTGATGTTAATTCCATTCAGGAAGATTCAAATAGACTTTTTACTTAGACAAAGTAGTTTTAATATCAATAAGTGCAAGGTGTTGCATTTTGGAGTGTAGAAATATAAGGCTGTATACTACAGGGTGTTCGGGATAAATTTGACATATTTATAATTAATTATATTTTTCCGTAAGTTACATGTATTAACACACACTTCTCTTCATTTAAAAGTTTGGACCCTTCTTCATTCATATACAAGATGTCAGAAAGGATGGATAGCTGGAACCCACCTGAATCATGGAAGAGAATAACTTGTATCATGATGATTCGTGCCCGCCATCAAAAGAAGGATATTACGACTGCTGCCCAATGCTCCCTGAATACAGTAAAAACAATCAGGCATGAACTAGAGACTTGCAATGGTGACTACGAGGATGTAGCAAGAAGAAAGATCCCTAGCAGACGATCTGATTGCGTTCGTACAGCAGAATTCCTCGCAAATCTGCAGGAACAGGTGTTGAAGAACCCTGGCATTGGAATTCGGGCTTTGTTCGTGGAGTTGCTAACTGTAGTCAAGCCCTGGATAACAAGGGTAGCCAATGGTAGGCCGTATGTATGGCAGCAGGATTCGGCCCCTTGCCACACCTCTGGGAAAAGTCAAAAATGGTTGTCTGAAAATTTCTACGACTTCACCAGTCCAAATGTTTGGCCTCCAAACTCCCCAGACCTTAACCCCATGGATTATTTTGTATGGGGCGCAGTTGAAAAAGACACCAATCGCACTTCCAGTAATACAAAAGCCCAGTTAATGGATAAAATTAAAACAGTTTTTGCGGCCCTTCCCAGGGAGACTGTAGCATCAGCTTGTTCGAGGTTCCGAAGCAGAATTGAAGCTGTGATCGATGCTAATGGTGGTTATTTTGAGTAAATCTTGTTGATAGTATTGTAATTAACTCTGCCTGTAATGTTTTTTTGTCAATTCATTAAATTTAATAGATACAAAGAAGATTTTCTTTTTCCTTACGAAACTGTCAAATTTATCCCCAACACCCTGTATATTGATGGTTCTGTACTACAGGAAGTGAATGAGATTAGAGATTTGGGAGTGATTGCTTACAGTAGACTGAAGTTTAGAGGCATATTGCTAGTGTTGCAAAGGCTGCATACCGTAGTGCTGCTATGATAAGAAATACTCTAACATGTATGTTAGATAGTGAATGCATATGATGTCAAAATTTTACAAGATGATTTGGATAAATTGGGGGACTGGGCTAAGGAGAATGGATGTCAATTTAATGTAGCAAAGTGTAAGATTATGCATTTTCGGGTGAAAAGATTAGCAGCAGTATACTACATTGGTGGAACTGTACTCCAGGAGATTGACGAAGCCAGGGATTTGGGGGTGTTGGTGGACAGGGAGTTGAAGTTTAGGGGGCACATTGCAAAAGTGGCTAAATCAGCTCATCAAATCACTTGGTTACTGAAGAATACTTTGATGAGCAGAGACAAGCATGTTATTGTTCCTCTGTATCGAGCCTTGATAAGACCCCCATCTTGACTACTGTGCCCAGATCTGGGCGCCAGGGTTTCATCTTGATGGGGTGGAGGTAGAGAGGATCCAGAAGCGAGTGACCAAGATGATAGCAGGTCTGTGGAATGAATCTTATGAGAACAGGTTGAAGATTTGTGGGTTGCAGACATTGGTTGATAGGCAGAAGAGGGGGTGATATGATTGAGACATTCAAATTACTGAAGGGTTTCTATAGGATTAATTCAGAGGATATTTTTCAGAACAGGTCTGGTGGTGGGAGGACTAGGGGCCATCCATGGAAACTGGGCAAGAGTGTGGTTAGCAAAGGTGTTAGAACTAGGTTTTTTTGCATGGAGAGTGGTGAATGAGTGGAATAAGTTGCTAGAGTCTGTTGTGGGTGCCATGACTATGAGTTGGTTCAAGGCAAGGTATGATAGATACTGTGTGGAAGCTGAATGGTTGTTGACATGATGTTTAGGGCCTCCCTCGATGAGTCTAAGGACTCCTTGGAGTTGGCCGTAATAGTAATAATAATGTAAGGATTAGGAAGTGGTTGTGCCACTGTATAAAGCACTGGTCTTACCACACTTGGACTATTGTCCTCAAAATTTGATCACCTGGTTTTCAGTGTGATGTGGAGACATTGAAAAGGGTTCAGAAGCGAGTGCAATATCAGAACTTTTGATTGGTGGCTATGGAGAGAGGTTGAAGAAATGTGGATTGCAGAGTTTGGTGGATAAGAGGAAAAAGAGGTGATATGATAAAGATCTTTGAGTTAGTGAGAGAATTTTACCAGATTAATCCAGATGAGATTATAAGAAGAGTAGAAAGCACGAGAGGGAAAACCAGATGTCATTCCTGGAAGTTATGTAAGTGTGGTGAAGAGGGGTTTGAGGAGATTTTACATGGAGGATTGTCAGTGAATGGAACACATTACCAGAATGTGTTGTTAATGCAAGGATTGTTAAGAATTTTATGAGTTGGTATGGTAAAATATTGTTGTCAGTTGAATGAACATCCTCTTATGAGTCTGCCAACTTCATGGAGAGTGCAATAATAATAACATAAAACTAGGTATTTTTAATACACCAAAAAACGCAGCTTTAAAGATTTACTCCAATGAGCAAGCACTTATGCATGAATAAAAAATTGTCAGCACTACTTTCCCAAAAAGAATAGCTACAGCAAAAATACTATCAACAAATTTCTTAACAAGACCACACCTAATAATTAAAATAAACTAGATTAAAATAAAACTGTAGCCTTTGCATACATTAAAGATATATCAGATAAAATGCACAGAATACTACACAAATATAACCTTAATGCCACCTTTAAACCTCCTGCAAAATTAAAGAACTTTCAACTCCTCCAAGGATTCCTTTCCTCCCCTAGCACACCCTCCTTATACTGCATTCCAGTATTAGTATAAGGAGGCTGTGAGCAGGAGCATAAAAGAGCTGGTTCTTTGCATGGAGACTGATTGGTGAGTGGTATGCATATCCTAACATTATGGTGAACACAGATTTATTGAATGAGTTCAAAGCATGGCTTGATGGTCTTTGTGTGTAACAGTTATGTACCGTCCATGATGAGTCTTTTGACTCCATGGAGGTCTCGTGTTAATAACAGTAAACTGCCAAAAAGTTTAGTTAAGACTTGAGCTATGTAGTATTAGTAGATTGTAGTATTTACTGTAGTATTAGTTGATTGTTATAGCATGATGAGATTTAACATAGCTTCAGCACATAAACTAGTTGATATATAGAATATTTTGTTTATTCTGCTGTCGCTCACTAGCCAGTCATTATGGAAAGACTTATGATGATAAATTGAATATTTTTTGTTTGATATATATACTGTAGACATGAAAAAAAAAAAAAAAAAATTAATATGTCTTCCTCACATAGAAACACCACCTGAAAAGAAGTCTTGAAGAAGTGAAACATAATTGGATAAAGATGATACCCTGTCATTAACAGATGGAAGGATATGATGATTTTCCTGAGGATCAGAAGGGCAAAAACAGGAGCTGAGTGCTTGTTGATGATACCAGAGTAATTTGTTCACACATGGTGGGGATGCAAGGAGGAAATAGTGGCATTGAAGTAGTATGGAGTGAGATGAATAGGCTTGAGAAAATGAGGAGTAGTGAGTGACAGGAAAATAAGAAAGAGGATAATCATTATGATAGGTGATTTTGATTATGCTAATATAGATTGGAATGAAGAGATGGCATTTGGGGGATAAAGAGAATAAATTTCTCAAGTTTTGAGAGCAAATTATCTTACACAGTAGGCATTGGAGGGCTTGCAAGGATGAGATCTTCAATAACACCATCTCAATGGTGTTATTGAAAGAGCATCAAATATCCATCCATTTGGTTAGCATGATCATAAAGTGATCAGCTGGGTGGTGGTCCAGCCATATTAAAACTTTAAGACATACGAGGAGGACTTTTGTGAGGAAAGAATATATATGGAGTGCAACAGCAGTAGTTTCTGGTATTCCAAAGGTCAGGTGTAAATGGAGAGATTAGGCAATCTGAAGAAGATGATGATGTTATGGAGGTATCTTAAGGGGAATGGTAATAATTAGTTGCATGAGGAATATAAAGACTAAGCTAGGAAAATGACTTGGTAAGTATGGATAGCCATAGTGCAGTATGAGCAGCAGTTGGCCATCAGGTTAGAAAAAGCCCAGTAAATTCTTTTGATATGTGGCCATTATATGAAAGAATGATTAAAGAGAATGATATTAGTTTATGAAAATGGTAGGTAGACTGATAACCAATGTTGTTATCTAGAGATATTTAATGAACAATTCATCAAGGTATTTCTATCCTGCTAAGTGAGATATTATGCAGAGCTTATGTGTGGAGGAACTGATATTGAGTAAGCAGGAAGCATATGACAAATTAAGCAGATTTGAAGTTAATAAGGCAATGCGACTTCATGACATATTGTCACATATTTTAATGGAATGTTCAAGTATGGGGTTGGGAGCTATATAATGCAGGTGTGAAGTGTAAGTTCTTTGTGTGGAGAGTGGTTGGTGACCGAAATGCATTTTCTGAGAGTGTGCGAATGCAAAAACAGTGTAAGATAGAGTTCAGTGAGCTTTGCATGTGAGTGAGGACAACCCTCAATGACACTTTTGACTCCACTGAGGTGTAATGTTAATGATAATAATAGTAATGTAACAGTTGGCAACATGATATCAAATTCACCGTTTAGCATGAAGTAAATGGATTTCTTTTTTTTTTTTTTTTAGATCAAGATCCTGGAAGGATTGTCCAAAAAATCCTAAACAGGAGATTCTGTTTAGAATGGTATAGATAGTATCCCCTTACAATCTTAAATACTTTGCTTCCAGTGCAAAAAAAAATCCTAGCTTACATTCATGTGGATGGAGCCGACACTAAGCATTCTTTAAAAATTTATTTAAAAAAGAATTTTTGTCTTATTTATGTGTACTTTGATGCCTTTTTAATTGCAAACTTCTGCGACCAAGTTGAGAACTATATGAGTAACACTATTTCTTAATTAAATTTTTAAAATAAATTCAGTATCATGTGCAGGCAAACTTAAGTGTTGGCAGTTATTCATCCTCATGACATGTTTAGCAGTTTTAAACACAACACTATAAAAACAGATAAATATGATATTTATTAAATTGCTGATATTTTACTAGATTTCAAACCACCATTTTAGAGTACCGACACTTGTCTCAAAAAACAAGCACTAATAATTAACTAGTGCTGGAAATAGTTGAAATTGCAAGTGACAAAAGAACTTAAGTCCTGTTTTGATGTTCTCTAATGTTGGATAAAAGATATTTACAGCTTTTAGATTAAAGTTAGTCTTAAAAATCTCTCACGTTTTCAGTAAATTAATGCAGCTGTCCTTGTTGAATTAGGAGAGTACTTCATGACTGTTACTGACTCCAAAATAGTTTTTCTCTTACTTATAATGACTTCTGTGTAGCCCTGCAGTTCTCCAACAGATCTTCCTGTATCTCCATAATAAGCCATAGTGAGAGAATGAAGTTCTCTCACTATTGCTTATTATGTGGTGTGAAAGTCACATGGCAGTTATATTTATTACTGCTTTAGCTCTCTTTTCAGATGGAAAGAGAGCTAAATCAGATGTAAGGAGAGCATCCCAGGTGTAACTTGTTTTGTTTTGTCCCACCCCTCCAAAAACACACACGAAAAACAAAAACTGTTTTGTTTTTCTTGTGTGTGTGTTTGGAGGGGTGGGGATCATGTAGTATTTTATCTATTTTATAGAGGTTTTAGCCATGAGCTAAAATGTGTGTGAAGGTTGGAGCAGATAGCCGTGGCTGTATGAATGTTTTGAGGATACTATATAGGGTGTTTCAAAAGGATGTATACAACTTTGCAGGAGAACAGAGAACAAACTGGGAAGACATACAAAAGCTGAGTGAGTGAGTATCATGATGTAGTGAAACAAATTTTTGGCATAACTTTATTACCAAATGACAACACTAGATTGCGTGATACATCACACCATTTGAAAATGGTGACTTTTGATAGTGCAGAGCAAGCACATTGTGTGTTTTGGTTTGAGAAAATGAAGTCTGCAACACAAGTTCGGTGGAATTTCCACATGCAATACAGCAAAGAACCTCCATCATAAACAAGTTCACAGCACCCCAAAGGCTAACATTTTTTGGACCATAAACAAGAAGAAAGTGTATGGACCGTTCTTTTTTTTCAGAGTCTACTGTTACTGGTAGTGTGTATCTGGACATGCTATGAGGATACCTAATACCACAATTAGACAACAATGACCATGACGGACTCTTACATTTTCCAGCAAGACGGAGTACCTTCTCATTACCTGACAGATGTAAGGTCGTACCTCTGCACCCATTTTCCAAGCAGATTGCTTGGTAGAGGGGTGCATGGCCATCACGTTCCCCCCCAATCTTACACCATTAGATTTTTTCTTGTGGGGCTTTGCGAAAGATTGAATGTTTGTACCACCACTACCAACCAATTTGGATGAGCTGCTTTCCAGAATTACTGCTGCCATTGCTGAAGTTATGCCAGATATATTCTGCCACATGTGGCAGGAAATTGATTACAGATGGGACATATGTAGAATTACTGGAGGTAGTCATATTAAACTTTATAACTATGTTGAAATTTCAAGTGTTACACTATATTTGAATGGTAATAAAAATTATTCATCTGTCACTATTTACCTTCTATTGTCATTCAAAGTTGTATACTCCCCCCCCCCCCCACCTTTTGAAATGCCCTGTATTGTTGGGCTGGATCTTTATTGTTTAAAGATCCAACCACAATGTATTAATTTTTAAATAAATACATTTATTTAAAAATTATTATTTTTTCCATGCCACAAGAACAAAAGACATAAAACATTTATTAAGTTGCTGACATTTTGCTGTATTTCAAACCAGCTTTTTCTGTTTTTTTTTATTTTTTTTCCCTAATCTTTTTTTCTTCTACTTATAGAAAAACCAAAAGACACTAGAAGATATATAGACAATCACATAATCATCGAGCCCAACAATATGGTATGATGGTTAATACCACTCAACAGTGTATCTCAAAAGGTACACTGGGTACAGAACTCATGCTATCAACAGACAGAAACACATTTGATCACTATCCTTGGTATTTATCCTTAATGTAAAGCACATCCCCTAATGGAGATGTATGATGCTATACATTAAAGGCAGGGGCCACTACCCAGACCGGTTTCGACTTTTATTGAGGTCTCATCAGTGGGAGCCAGTCTTAAGAAATGCCAAGGTTTTAATAATACAGAGCTTATAAATTTTACCTAAACAAGTTGCCACAAGGTGCTTTGACCTTATTAATTAAAAATATCAGGATGAGAGATAGATGTAGAAAGTTTTTTTACCTTGGGTATGTTATATATTAAAGATACCAAGCAATTTTAAATAAAACTTGGTTTTAATCCTATTTCCCAAGTAAGCAAACAGACAAGTAAGTCAAGTTTGCACCTGCACATAGTGCAAGTACCACGAGTTGCCTGTACTTGCACTATGTGCAGGTGCAAACTTGTCTGTTTGCTTACTTGGGAAATAGGAATAAAACTAAGTTTTATTTAAAATTGCTTGGTATCTTTAATATATAACATACTCAAGGTTAAAAAAAAAAAAAAAAAAAAAAAAACCTTTCTACGTCTATCTCTCATCCTGAGATTTTTAATTAATAAGGTCAAAGCACCTTGTGGCAACTTGTTTAGGTAAAATTTATCGTGTCAGGACAAAATTGCACTGCAAAAATTATACGAGGACGAAATTACACAGGGACAAAATTACACTAAGAAAAAAAATTTTTAATTGTACAAAATTTATAACCAGCAAGGGGTAAATCACTAGTGCAGATTTCAGCAAGGGGATTAGGGAGGTGGTTGAGTTGAAAACTCAAAATGATGTAGTGATTAGCTATCCTAATTAGTACTAACCTCAGGAATAAATTTACAAGGAATAAATTCCTAAGGTAAAACCAATCGACAATTGTTAATTACCATGTACTGCTCAAGAATTTCTAAGAATTGTTTGGGTGAAGGTATATAAGTAAATTTTTGTCTTACTTTTGTCTTTTCTTCAGTTCTAGTTTAGTGACTCAAAGTTCCGTAATACAACTAGCGTATAACGTGCTACGTAATAAATTTCGTGATTAATTTTTTTTAATTATTTAAATTTATTAATTTTCCCATGGCTGATTTTGAGTACGGCGTTAGTAATAAAGGTGGTCAAATTATAATTTACAAAGGATTTGAGTTTGTTCGTCACCGTGAAACTGCTATCGGAACTATTCATTGGCATTGTGCAAAGTTTTAGAACTTTACATTGTCGATCGCTGCTCCATACCAGAGACAACAAGATTATCCGTGAGTCTTCAGAACACTGTCATGTTAATAGGACTTTTTAATCTGAAGCTCATCAACTTGCAAATCAAATTAAAAGAAGAATGCCAAATCCAGGCACAACGGCTCATGCAATTATAGCTAACAGTTATAGTGACTATATCAGACGGATTAAAAATGTGCCTACCGAAGAAGAGCTCCATGACGAGGTGATGAAATAGATCCGAAGCTAAAACAATCGGAAACGTTCCGTCAAATCCAGATAACAAAAATTTTGAAATACCAGAGAAGTACTCTAAATGGATTATTCATGATTCCGGGGAAGGAAGATCCAGAACGTATAATAATAATTGGTCACAAGACTCTTGTAGATCAACTTGTAGTTAATGATTTTTGGCTAGCAGATGGTACATTTAAAGTGGTTCCAGAAATATATTATCAGTTATACAGTATCTATCTCCAATATGATTCAGGCATCGCTTTTCCTTGTCTACTGGCTCTTCTACCAGGGAAAAAGGAAGAAATATATGTGAAGATGCTGAACATGTTACTGGAGAAAATTCTTCAAGTTCAACCACAAAAAATTTTGACCGATTTTGAAATAGCAGCAATGAATGCTTTCCTACCGTGTTTGAAAACATCGAAATTGGTGGCTGCTTTTTCCACTTCTCACAATCGATTATATGCAAAGTAAATGAATGTGGACTAAAATCTCTATATGAATCCAACAGTCATTTGCAGCACACGTTAAAATGTTACAATCACTTGCACTTTTGCTAGAAGAAGTGTTAGAAACATTTTTAGAAGTTGCTGATCTGTTCTCTAATTTAGATGAATATAATGAACAAATCGAGCAAGTTCTCCTTTACCTCGAACGTACATATATTCGAGGTCGACAGCTCAGGAACGGCACTTATAAACAACCTCTATTCAATATTTCTACTTGGAACCATAGACACTCTGCAGCCAACTGTATAACTAGAACTACAAATTGTATCGAAGGATGGTACTATGGACTTTAGTCGCTCTTTCAGTGTTCCCATCCAACTGTTTGGAAATTTTTGGATAACATTGTTAAAGAATTATCTTTACAACATACAAACTATTTGCAGCATTTAACTGGTCAACGAAACCCAGGACATCGTAGATACATTTCGTTAAAACAACGTATTTCAAATATTGTACAAAATTACGACTCTAATAGACGATTAGATTTTTTACATTGTGTAACTTATATGACTTAGTGTTTATTTTTTATTATATTTTAAAATAAAAGTAATTTTTGTAATATTAAGAAAGTTTGTGTTTAATTTGATAACAAAATAACAATATTTTAATCGAATTAAAGTCAACAGGTAGGTCTTATAAAGTATTACAAAATTAACAGAACTCTTATCTGAAAATAAATATAAAATTCATCATAAAAATTTAAAAACTCTAAAGTAAAAAACTTCGGTATGAATATTCAAATTTGTGTAATTTTTTCTTAGTGTATTTTTATCTATACATAATTTCATGCTTGTGTTATTTCTTCCTTGTGTGATTTTGGCAGTGTAATTTTATCCCATGTAATTTTAACATGTAACCAAAATTTATAAGCTCTGTATTACTAAAACCTTGCCATTTCTTAAGCCTGGCTCCCACTGATGAAACCTCAATAACGGTCAAAACCAGTCTGGGTAGTGGCCCCTGCCTTTAATGTATAGCATTGCTAGGGGACAGAAACACAGTTGCGATCTCCCCCACTCTGATGTGAGTACTGAGACTTCATATGGACTGCTGCGTAATAATAATAAGTATTACTACATTTAACTGTTGAGTGTAAGTGAATGACATAATGATGTTGTCTGCTTATGTCTTGATATTTGAATCTATTCATATGCTTTATGGAGAGAATATTTTTCTCTTTGTATAAAATATTTCAGATTTTGGGAAAAGAATTGGTGAAAGAGCTAAATGTGGCAACAAAATAACTTTTTAAAATGTTGCAGGAGAGTGCAGTTGATTCCAGCTTGCTATAAAATCAAAGAGGCTTTTCATTCTCCTCAAGCATATTACATTTATTAGCATGCAACTTTTTCTTTGTTAATTAATCAGATTACAGCTGATTTTCATTAATCATCATATTATTTCTATTACTGCTGAATTAACTAATGTTTTTTCTTTTGACAGACAGACACCTGAAGAACTGTCATTAATATTTCAGGCCATACTTTAATTAATGAAGAAATCTCAGTATTGTCAAAATGGTTAGATTATGCTGTACCTCTGAAAACCGTTCCCTTTATGTCTAGTATTGATAAAGGTCTTCATAACTTCTGTTTTCCTTGATTAGTAAAACTATTTCAATCAGCATATATTCTATTTTAATCCATACCTCCTCACAGCAATTTGTCAAAAAATTATATTCTAGCTCTATCATCTCCTAAATGTAATGAGAACACGGTGATTACCAAAGCAGATCTAGGATGTGCAGTTGTGGATTATGATAAAAATAACTACTTTAGAAAGCTTAATCATCTACTTCATGATCAGACCACATATAAATGCCTTACCAGATCCTATTCAAACACAAATCAACAAACTTAATTTCCTGGATGAAGTTCTTTCTTTGGGGGGGGGGGGATGAAGAAGCCATTAAAAAGTTGAGTTCATCATGCTAGACCTCCCTGACTTAATTTTTATTGTCTTCCCAAGACACATAAAGAAAATGTTCTATTAAGACCTAGTGTGAATTTTATAGGTTTGTCCAACCTATAAACTTTCAAAACATCTATCAAATCTTCTCTCCACATTTACAGGAAATTCTTCTTCTTTCATTAAAAATTCAGATTTCAAGAATAAAATATCAGGATTATCTTTACCACAGATCTTTTAATCAGTTTGATATAATTTCACTCTTTACAAACATCCTTGCTCATTACAGCAGAATAACTATGCAATGATTTTCCTTCTGATATGGTAAAATTATTCAAATTTGTCATAATTTCAGGCTATTTTTGTTGTTAAAACAAACTTTATAAACAGATGAAAGGAATTATAATGGGATCTCCTATTTTCCCCTGCTCTAATTTTCCTCTAGCAAATTATATTATGGAATAGTTTGAACAGCATATTATCATAATTTTTTTCTCCTAAGCCATCTTTGGAAGGATGATTATGGAAGGATGACATTGATTGGAGAAAATGGTATAAAGACAGCTGTTGCAGAATGTGTGGTGGAGATACTAAATGAGCAGTTCATAAAGATCTTTCAGTCTTGTGAATGTGACTTCATGGAAAGATTGAGAGTAGGTAATGATGGGGAGAAGAGACTGACTGTAAGTGAGCAAGAGGTGTTTGGAGAGTTGAGTAAACTAGATGTAAATAAGGCTGTGGGACTTGATAATATATCCTCACTTATTCTGAAGGAATGTGCCAGGGAGGCACATTTCTTCAGAATAACAAATGTCAACTCCCTGGCACATTTCTTCAGAATAACAAATGTCAACTCCCTGGCACATTCCTTCAGAATAACAAATGTCAACTCCCTGGCACATTCTGAAGGAATGTGCCAGGGAGTTTACACCTGCCTTGACATATTTTTTTAATACGAGTCTTGCACTTGGTCAAGTTCCTAAGGAGTGGAAGGAGGGCAAGATTGTGCCACTTCATAAAGGAGGTGATCGAACTCAAGCATCAAACTATAGGCCTATCTGTGTGTGTCAGGCATTGTAGTTAAGTTGTTGGAGAAGCTTGTGAGAACTAGGATCCAGAGTTGGGTTGACAACAATGGTATTATCTTTGATGGACAGCATGGATTTGCTAAAGGGAGGTCATGTTTTAGTAATCTACTTACTTATTACAATAAAGTGACTGCTTCCTTGGACAGAGGAGAAGGAGATACACAGTAATATACTTGGATTTCGCAAAGGCTTTTGATAGAGTACCTCATGATAAGTTGACAGTCAAACTAGAGCAGATGGGGTTGGATATTAGATTAGTGCATTGGATTGGAGACTGGCTATCTGATAGGTATCAACAAGTTGTGTATGGGGGTCTGATATCCAGGAAAAGGAAAGTCACTAGTGGAGTGCCTTAGGGATCTGTTTTAGGGCCATTACTGTTTAACTTGTATATTAATGATATTGGTGAAGATTTGGATGGAGATATTCAGTTGTTTGCAGACGATGCAAAGTTAGGATGAACCATAAAGAGTAGTGAAGATGTTGTGGCCTTACAAGAAGACTTGAATAAATTGAGTGATTGGGCATGGAAATGGGAGATGTGAGTTCAGTGTTGCAAAATGTAAGGTTTTAAAATTTGGAAAACAAAGATGGGATGCAGAATTTATGCTTGGTGAGATGATGATGCGGAGGACACTGACGTGTCCTCCGCATCATTCCCAGAAGCCTTTGTATTGTCTTCACAATTTTGGCAATGTGTCCCCTAAATTTTATATTGTTGGAGATAGAGGAAATAAGAGATCTGGGGGTGATAGTGGATAAGGATCTAAAATTTAGGGGACACATCGCCAAAATTGTGAAGACAACACAAAGGCTTCTGGGAATGATGCAGAGGACACTGATGTGTAGAAGTAGGAAGATTCTTGTTCTGTTGTATAAGGCTTTGATTAGGCCACACATGGACTATTGTGCCCAGATTTGGTCACCGGGTTTTCAGAAGGATGAAGAGATGTTGGAAAGGGTCCAAAGGCAACTGACTAAGGTAGTTTCTGACCTCTGGAATGTCAAGTATGAGGAAAGATTGAGAAGATGTAATTTACAGAGTCTGGTGGACAGGAGGAAGAGTGAGATATGATAGAGACCTACAAATTGGTAAGGGGTTGTTATAGGATCAGTGGTGGAGAAGTTCTGCGGAGAATAGTGGGAGATCAGGAGTCAGATCTTCCAGGGATGACCCCTGGTTCTCCAGGGCTCATCCCTGGAAACTGTATAAAGAGGGTGTGAGTAGGGGAGTGAGAGGCAGATTTTTTTTGTGCAGAGTCGTGAATGATTGGAATGCCTTGCCTGAGAGTGTGGTGTCTGCAAGGAGTTTGAGTGTGTTTAAGACACGGTATGATGATATGTGTGTGTGATAAAAGGACCTCCCAGATGAGTCTGACTCCTTGAGGTTTTGAGGTAATAATAATAATAATCTATTTGGTGCAGATATGTTGATCAGGTTTTTGCTGTGTGGAACACTTCCATGCCCAATCTTCATGAATTTCTTGAGAAAATTAATTTAATAAACTGAAGAATTAAATTTACACTCAAAGTAAATGACAGCAGTTGTCTCCCTTTTCTGGTCAGTCTCATTCTTCATCAGCCTAATCGCAGTCTGCATTTCTCAGTATACAGAAAACCAACATATTAGTAAATATGGTAATTCTCACACACCTCATATCATCCCTCCTGTCAGAAATGAGGTGTGATTAAAACTTTAGTTCACTGTGCACATAAGATATGTTCTACTGATTCTCTTTTAAATAATGAATTGTCATTTATCAGAGTTATTTTCATCTTTAATGGTTGTAATACAAAAATATTCGATGAAATAATGAATAATTATGGCCTTCATCCTAATTTTCCTTGAGAAAAAGTTTCTAGAATTTCAATTCTGTGTGTTAAAGGACTCTCAGAGAAAATTGCAAGTCTTCTTTACCACGTTGACCTATAAGTTTCTTTTTTTTCCCATCCAGTTTGTATTGAATTCCTTCCTAGTTTCTTTTTCTCTAGCAACTATTCCAATAGAAACCTGTCAAATGATTCAGATACAATCTCTCCATTTCTTTCTATCCTCCCAAATTCTTGCTTCATGAACATACACAGGCTTCTTTTTTTGTTTAAATTAAGGGATATTACATCCCATATAGTTTCTTAGCCGAATAAGAAACTCAAAGAGCTTCATGCCGAATATAGTAGAAACTATATAAAGTTCAGCGATTCCAAGCGTAAGCAAATACCTGGATACTGCAGCAACTGACCCTGCAGTATCCAGGTATTTGCTTACGCTTGGAATCGCCGAACTTTATATAGTTTCTAGTATATTCGGCATGAAACTCTTTGAGTTTCTTATTCGGCTAAGAAACTATATGGGATGTAATATCCCTTAACTTAAACAAGTTATATGTCGCCGAATTGAAGCCTTTGGCTCTTCATATATCTAATAATACACAGGCTTCTTTTTTCTAGATCTTCTCTTATCTGGTCTCATTTCTTTTTCCATGGTCTTCCCCTTGGTCTTGTCTGCTCAAATTGCATTTCATTTCATATATTCTTGGTAGTCTTTCTAAATTCATTCTCATTAAATATTTGTCCAAACTACTTTGTTAATCAAAAGCTTGAATGGTACCTCATGCCCTAAAGTAGACTACTTACACTATTAAAAAAAAGTTAGGCCCAATGAAATCCTCTTCATTATCTCCTTGTTTAAACTTCCATCACTAGAAAGTATATTTCCCAGATATTTAAAGTTTTCACTACTTTTCAAATATTGCCATTGAGTCTAATGTCATTAACACTTACATTTCCACTATGATGTAAAACAATGCTCTTACTCTTCCTGCTATTAATATGAAACCCATAATTCTGTGTCACACTGTTTCATTTGTCCAGTTTCTTCTGTAGTTTTTCTTCTTCTTCTGAATGTGCCCAAATCACCATATCATTTGCAAACACAGCTATTTTTCCTTTCTAATCATTAACCTTATCTAGGATGCTATTCATCACCACAATGAACAGCACTAGTGATAAGACAATTCTGTGTTGCAATCTCTTTTTAAGTATAAACTACTCTGAATTACCATAGTCTTCACACAGCTCTTCAACTTAACACACATATTCTTTATCATGACTATTTCTTCTTTTTTCTATGCCTCTGTTTTTCAAACTTTCCCAAACTTTTTCCCATTAAACCCATTCAAGGGCTTTTTCCAAATCATCAAATGCCATAAACAAGCTTTTCCAAATTCTAAGTGTCTTTCCATCATTTCTCTTACAGTAATAATCAAATCAACAGTTGATTGCCCTTTTCTAAAACCAAACTGCTCTTCTCTTAGACTTTCTTCTATTTTATCTCTTATTCTTGTTGCCATTATCCTTTCAGAAATCTTTGCACAGTGGCATAATATTATTCCTCTATTTTTTTTTTTTTAAATAACGAAACCTGTGGTGCGATCATAATTAAAAGAAACACGTGTATTAATCACAGTGAAAATTATTTAATTGTAAATATTTCATCCTAAGTATCTTAGGACATCATCAGTACAGTAGTTTTAAACAATAATACGAATAACATACAGTTAAGGTGCATGATTACAATAGACTCTCATTAAACGTGCATAACGTGCTACAGTAGTACATAAAAAAAAAAAAAAAATTAATTATTTAACACAATTTTGTATGACAATTTCCCATACTTTAGGAATAGTAAGAACGTCGTTGCAGTTTAAGTTTGGTCTGTGTAGTAGGGCTTCAGAACTTTCTTTGTATAAACGTTCATGTTTATATAAAGATCTATGTAAAAGTTTAGACTTTTCCCAATGGATTCTATGGTTTGGATTTTCAATTCCATGTTGAGAGAGGCCAGATTTCTGCGGTTTAAAAAGACAAATGTGGTCTTGATGTTCCGAGATGCGTTTCTGAACAGACCTACCTGTCTGTCCAAAGTAAGATAATTTGCATGAGCATGGAATCTCATAAATCTCATTTTATCTAACCTTCTCTGCCCTCACATAGGCCACTCAGTTTCTTCAATCAAAAATTCTACTGAGTTTCACACAAAAATTAAAGACATTCAACTATCAAAAACTGACTTGTTAATAAGCTTCGAGATTGTCTCCCTCTTCACAAACATTCCCGATAAAGAAACAATAGAATTACTAACTCAAAAATTTCCGTATGATATAGTTGAATTGTTCAAGTTTGTTATTGCATCAGGTTACTTCACTTGGAAAAGTCAAATTTACAAGCAAGAAGAAGGAACAGCAATGGGATCTCCTTTATCACCAAACTTGTTTCTAGAACACCTTGAGGGAAAAATATTCACTTTTGAACCCAAATCAAAAATTTGGTTAAGATATGTCGACGACGTATTTGCAGTCTGGGATCATCCTGAACATGAATTACAACTGTTTCTAGATAAAATTAACCTTCTTCATCATCGCATCAACTTTACGTTAGAAAAAGAATTGCCACAGGGTATCTCCTTTTTTGGATTTACATATCCAAAGAAAAAAAGACAGTTCCATTGGCACGTCTGTCTTTCGCAAGCCTACATTCTCAGGTCGCTACATTCACAATTCTTCTGCTCATCATCCATCTCAGAAATCTGGCATTATTAAATCACTAGTTTCCAGAGCACACAAATTCTGCTCCTCTGAAGAATCTTTAAACCAGGAATTAGAAGTAATCAAAATACAGCCATCCTAAATGGATATAATCCTAAAACAACTCAAAAAATCATCAGTAGTCACTTCTCCACACATCAAACCAGACAGGAAGAAGTCCATAGGATTCCCATACCTTATGTTAAAGGCATCTCAGAACGTCTTTCTAAAATGATGAAGAAATACAATTTTGCCACTACTTACAAACCTATCAACCAAATTTACAACTTGTTACCTCCTCCTAAGGACAAACTCTCACCTTTGATATTGCCTGGCGTTTATGAGATTCCATGCTCATGCAAATTATCTTACTTTGGACAGACAGGTAGGTTTGTTCAGAAATGCATCTCGGAACATCAAGACCACATTCATCTTTTTAAACCGCAGAAATCTGGCCTCTCTCAACACGGAATTGAAAATCCAAACCATAGGATCCATTGGGAAAAGTCTAAACTTTTACATAGATCTTTATATAAACATGAACGTTTATACAAAGAAAGTTCTGAAGCCCTACTACACAGACCAAACTTAAACTGCAACGACATTCTTACTATTCCTAAAGTATGGGAAATTGTTATACAAAATTGTGTTAAATAATTAATTTTTTTTTTTTGTACTACTGTAGCACGTTAAATGAGATTCTATTGTAATCATGCACCCTAACTGTATGTTATTCCTATTATTGTTTAAAACTACTGTACTGATGATATCCTAAGATACTTAGGATGAAATATTTACAATTAAATAATTTTCACTGTGGTTAATATGTGTGTTTCTTTTAATTATTATTCCTCTATAGTTACCACACTCTCTTCTTGAGCCTTCTTTATATATATTTGAATAATAATCCCCTTGGTTCAGTTATTAGCTATCACCTTCTTACTCCAGATCAGTCTAAAGATGTCCGTCTCTCTCATCCTGGATTGTTTATAGGTTCTCTTGGTCTTTGGCCTTTTTTGTTATTATGAGTAGACAAGCCATTCAGCTTGGATTTGTATAGAGCATCAAGAGTCTGATAAGTCTGGTTTAGTCAGCCATGCCTTATCCACTAGGCATAAAACTAAAGTACTACATAAAAGTTATTTTCTTCTTGAAAGATTATATAAAGAGAGATATGAAGCCCACAATCACAGTCCAAATCTCAACAAAAACAATTGCCTTAAAGTTTCCCAATTTTGGAATGTCATCCAAGTAACGCTCCTCATTCCTGTTTCATAAAATTGTAATTATTTAAATTATTTCTTTGAATTGTAATAGTTACAGATGGAGCTATTCTCCTGAAGTTCATAGAAGTAGGAGAGACAAATGTGTGTTGCAGAGTGGAGTAAAGTGCCCTCCTGCAATGAGTCCTTGGACTCTTTGGAGGTGTCATATAATAATAATAATATATTGTCACATGCTTGCAATTTAAGTGTTGTTCTTAACTGTATTGACAATGGCTAAGTAACCTAGCCAAAAATTCTACAAATATTAAATAATTTTTTCTTAACATAAATGTAATTCTGTCACTTCATAATAATTATTATTATAATCTTATGAAGTAGCAGGAATGTAAACCACAAAAAGTTATTTATTTAACATGCTGCTGAAATTAGTAAACATATACTAGTGATTTAGTGTAGTTCTCTTTCCTTGTAAAATTTTTTAGCTATGTTTTTGGTTTGATATAATCTTTATGTGCATGATTGACAGTCCTTGTTTGTCACAAACATTGGGAAGCACAGCGTGAAAGATTTTGTTTTTTCTAATTTTTGTATAAATTTAATTGCAGATGATGATGACATTTTACCCGCTGAATTATTTCTCTCTCCAGAAATAAGTAATCAGTTTAAACAAATTCGTAAAGTACAAAATGCACAAAATAGGCTTCAAAAAAAGCTTCAGAGCAAAAAACTTAAACAGGTTAGTATTGTTTTAAGCATTAATTTGAAGTATTATATTTTATAGTATAAAATCAGAGTCAATTTTATACTTCACAATATACATTACTATGCAAGGCATAATATGCATGCACTACTCTCAGTATGCATACTGTTTACCTCACTTTTTGGTGCATCCTATAACTAGAGCTTGTTTGTGTAATTAAAAATGCATGCATTCATTCTGTGTACTAATGCTGACTTAGTAAGTCAGCATTACTTTAATGCATAGTTGATGAAAAGTAGATTCCTTAATGGATTGCATATTCTCAGTTGGACCAATAGGCACCAAAATAAATTAGATGAACATGTGTCTTAGAGGTTTTTTTTTCCCTACAAAAACATTATTCATTATTATAACCGGCCTCTGTTGTTTATCATAGCGTTTCCCTTATGCAAACAACGTTTACAGCCATTATTGTTATGTTATGTATTCATATTTAACTTATTTTAACAGTATTGATCTACAATACCACATAAGAACAAAATTGACAGGCAGTTTATTAATCTGCTGATATTTTGCTGGATTTCGAAACAGACTGGGATCATCTTGCAGCAGAATGAGCTTGTCGCAGAATATAATTATTATTATTATTATTATTATTATTACACAAGTAGGGGTTAAATGGATGAATTACACCATTAAGCTTGAGCTGCAAATAAAGAAACAACTATGGAGGGAATTTAAAGAAAGGGGTGACCTGCAGGTACACGAACGGTATAAAGTGCAGGCCAGAAGGGTAACGAGTGTGGTTATAAAAGCAAAAGCGGATTATGAAAGGAAACTAGCTATGCAAGTTAAAGAGAATTCCAAACAGTTCTTTCAATATGTTGCAAGCAAGAAAAAACTGTACATGGCAAAATGATTTTAAGGAATGACGATGGCAAGGAGGTCACTGAACCAGTCGATATAGTGGAGTTAATGAGCACGCACTTTGCAAAAGTGTATTATCCAGGTGGTGACATTGAAAAAATGAAGGAACCATTAGTTTATATGGGAATTGTGATGAATGAAGTGGAGGTGAATAGTCTATTACAGAACCTTAATGTGAATACATCTCTGGGATTGGATGGTATACCGGCACGGGTCTTGCGTGAAGCGGCTAAGGAATTATCAGTGCCCTTGACCATGTTGTTTAATCTGAGTCTCGGGTCTGGTTTAGTCCCGAAGGTGTGGAAAGATGGGAAAATGGTTTCACTGCATAAAGGAGGATCCAAGACTATGGTTGCAAATTACCGACCGATCAGCATATCAGGAGTCGTTGTCAAGGTCTTGAAGAAAGTAGTCAAGGGGAAAATACAGGAATGGATTGATCAAAATGAGATACTGTACAGGGGACAGCATGGCTTTGTGAAGGGTAGATCATGCCTCAGTAACTTGCTCAAGTTTTATAACAAGGTGACGGCTGAACTGGATAAGGGTAATGGGTTTACAGTGATATTGCTGGACCTGGCAATGGCGTTTGACAGGATACCACATGGAATTCTAATCTGTAAACTACAACATATGGGAATGGATATAGGGTTGGTGAGATGGATAGGTGGGTGGTTGATGGAGAGATATCAAAGAGTAGTTTATTCAGGAGTAGAGTCCAAAAGACGGCCTGTGACTAGTGGTGTGCCGCAGGGTTCTGTTCTTGGACCACTGCTGTTTAATCTGTTCATTAACGATATAGGGAAGGATCTAAGTGGAACAGTTCATTTGTTCGCATTTTGGGGTGAAAAGATTAGCAGCAGTATACCACATTGGTGGAACTGTACTCCAGGAGATTGATGAGGCCAGGGACGTGGGAGTGTTGGTGGATAAGAAGATGAAGTTTAGGGGGCACATTGCAAAAGTTGCTAAATCAGCTCATCAACTCACTTGGTCATTGAAAAATACCTTGATGAGCAGAGACAAGCAAGTTATTGTACCTCTGTACCGAGCCTTGATAAGACCTCATCTCGACTACTGTGCCCAGATTTGGTCACCTTGGTTCCTTCTTGATGGGGAGGAGGTGGAGAGGTTCCAGAGGTAAGTGACTAAGATGACAGCAGGTCTATGGAATGAGCCATATGAGAACAGGTTGAAGATTTGTGGGTTGCAGAAACTAGTTGATAGGCAGAAAAGGGGAGATATGATTGAGACATTCAAATTGCTAAAGGGATTCTATAGGATTAATTCAGAGGATATTTTTGAGATCAGGACTGGTGGTGGGAGAACTAGGGGACACCTATGGAAGCTGGGCAAGAGTGTGGTTAGCAGGGGTGTTAGAGCTGGGTTCTTTACTTTTAGAGTGGTAAATGAGTGGAATAAGCTGCCAGAGTCTGTTGTGGGTGCTATGACGGTGAGCGAGTTCAAGGCAAGGTATGATAGATACTGTGAGAATGTCGTATAGTTGTGTGGACATGATGTTTAGGACCTCCCTCGATGAGTCTAAGGACTCCCTGGAGTCACCCAAAATAATAATAATAATTTAAACACACGTGGATAGGCTTATTTATCCATCACATATATTGAATAGGATTTAAATGGTATTCGTGCGAACACAGATTGTTAAGAAAATAACTAATTATTAACTTAAAAGCTAATATTTCACTGGGATTATATCCAGCATCTTCAGAGCATACAAACAAAGTTTGTTACAAATGCAAGACAACCACAATTCGGTGTAACAGTGGAGCTAGTATGAGTAATTGCAGCGTGCAACACAAGACTAAAGTCCTAATATGGTGCCATCTAAGTTAAAAAAAAAAAAAAAACGTACTCCAAAGTTTTGAACAAAAAATATAGTAGTCCAAATGGCAGCCGAGCCTTTTGGTCTCTCGCCAAAGCAATAGGCCGTAACTTCTGTCCAACACTATTCCCACTCCCATCACACCTCAATGGCTCTACTGCATCATCACCCACAAGAAAAGCCCTTCTTCTGACCTCATACTTTGCTTCGATTGCATGCATAACTGACAATGGTAAATGTCCCCCAACCATTCCAGACACCCAACATACAATGCCCCCCTATATCCTTTTGCCAGGATGAGATCAGAAAAATACTGTCCAAATTAGACACAAAAAAGTCTTTTGACCCCCAATTGTTCTGAAAGTTTGTGCTCCATAGCTGACCCCTATCCTATGTCAGCTATATATACTCTCCTACACCACTGGAATCTACCCCACAAACTGGAAATTGGCCTATATTCAGCCCATTCCCAAGAAGGGTGACAAGTCACTGTCAGCCAATTACCGCCCTATCTTGCTTATCTCAGTCCTGTCAAAGGTAATGGAAAAAAGCATCAATTCCCAACTCCTACACTATCTTGAAGACATTCACCAAATAAATGATCGCCAGTATGGATCCCTCCACTGCCAATCAACAGGAGATCTGCTCGCATACATCACCCATCTCTGGACAAATGCTATGGAGAGGTTTGGCGAATCTCAAGTGGTTGCATTAGATATCTCCAAAGCCTTTGACCGGGTCTGGCACAAAGGCCTACTAGGCAAACTACCATCATTCGGTCTGACCCAGGACTTCTGTAGGTGGATTGCCAGTTTTCTGTCCGGACACACACTGTGTGTGTGAATGTGGACAGCTCCCTATCCTCTCAACACTCAATTAATGCTGGGGTCCCACAAGGTTCTGTCCTCTCACCAACCTTCTTCCTGCTTTATATCAATGACCTACTGCAATTGACCTCCAACCCAATACGCAGTTTTGAAGACGACAGCACACTACACTCTTCGCTTGCATTTGATAAACCTTACCCTACACAACTCGCCTCAACCTACAGAACATCAACCACCACCACCCTCAACTCCGATCTCCAAGCCATCCTACAATGGGGTTCTGATAACCTCATAAATTTCAACGCCAATAAAACCCAGTTGTGCACTATTTGCCATAAAAAAGAACAATTTTTCCCCGGTATTCTTTTTGATGATAAGCAAATTTCCAGATAGTTTGAGATCTCACTCCTTGGAATCACCCTCACATCAAACCTCTCCTGGCATAAACATATCTCAAACATTGCATCCTCAGCCTCAAAAAAACTAGAATTTCTCTTTCATTCAAGACGTTACTTCACCCTTGAACAACTATTAACGTTATACAAGTCACAAATCTGCCCAACTATTGAATACTGCTCCCACATATTCGGTGGGGCCGCTAAAAGCTCTCTCAAAATGCTCGACTCAATACAGAGGAGAGCAATTAGACTTATCAATGATCCATCCCTTACCAACTCTCTCCCTCCACTTTCACACAGATGTATGGTCTCTACAGTATGTTTATTCTACAAATATTTCCATGGGAAATGCTCATCTGAAATAACATCAATAATTCCCCCACTCACTACTAAGCTCATTGGAACACGTGCAGCTGCTGCACAATATCCCTTCGTAGAACAGAACAAACAGAACAAGTTTCTTTTCCTCTTCCTTCATCCCTGCAACTGCTGCACTGTGGAACAGTCTCCCACCTGCTGAGTTTCCCAAGGAATACAACTTAAAGTCATTCAAATCAAATGTAAACAAATTCCTCCTTTCCCAACCCACCACCCATGGCCAGGATTAATGTACTATGGGTTGACCAACCAACCTCCTGTGTATGGGCCCAACATAAAAAAAAAAAAATTAAAAAAAACCTTGATGTTATTACGGCCGCTGCATAGCACTGCATTGCTGGAGGAATTCAAATTTCTTCTGGTGCCAGTTTTTAACTTTAGCGAATTCTTTATTGGCTGTAGAGTCGGTGATTCTCTCCAGGATATCCCATAGCTCCGGGTTCAAAATGTCAGATAGTATATCACGTAATGCACTGATGGATGAATTTATTTTTGAAAGTTCTCGGCGAGTAGCGTATATCTGTTCCCGTAATAGTGGTAAACTCACTTGTTTATAAATACGTTGGACTTTGGCTGAGTGAAACTCTTTCTTAATTTTTATACAGTTTGGTATCAAATTGGTATCTTGGCACCTTTTTAAGAAGGCTAACCTGTTCAGTTGCCACGCCAATTTTACTCTTCACTTACCGAGTTTAGCACTATTACGGGAACAGATATACGCTACTCGCCGAGAACTTTCAAAAATAAATTCATCCATCAGTGCATTACGTGATATACTATCTGACATTTTGAACCTGAAGCAATGGGATATCCTGGAGAGAATATCTGACTCTACAGCCAATAAAGAATTCACCAAAGTTAAAAACCAGCACCAGAAAAAATTTGAATTCCTTCAGCTATGCAGCAGCTGCAATTACATCAAGATGGCATCGTTGTGAACTTATCATCTTTAACCTTAACTAAAGAAGCCATGAGTGCATTAAGTCGTGGACGCAATTTTGCCATTACTTCTAAAGAAGTTCCAAAAACTAAAATAATGACTTCCATTGAACGTGGAATATACGACCTGCCTCCAGTAATAGCCAATAATATTAGGTTAGACGTGGCCAATATCCTAATCCATTCTAAGCCTCCCAAAAATAATATCCCACATAAAGAAATAATGGCCCTAAAAGAGCTATACAATAATAACCACATTACAATAACAAAATCAGACAAAGGAAACACAACTGTAGTAATGGATACAACAGAATATGAAAGCAAAATGCACACACACTTCTCCAAGACCGGTCAACATATCAAATTATGGATCGAGATCCCACCAACTCACAAAAGAATAAGGTGTGCAAGTTACTGAACAAAGTCACTTCCTAGCCAAAAGAAACAGTCAACAAACTCAAACCCTTTCACGTTAAAACACCCAGAATATATGGAGCTCCAAAAATCCACAAACAAGGTACACCTTTATGCCCTATTGTAGATAGTATAAACAGTCCTACATATAAACTAGCTAAACATTTAGCCAAACTACTAGCCACTTGCACAAACAATTCCCCCTCTTTTGTTAAAAATTCTACCCACCTAAAAAGTATTTTAGAAAACCACACCTTAAATAGTTCAAACCTAATGGTAAGTTTTGATATCACCTCATTATTCACTAATGTACCATTGACTGAAACACTTAACTTACTAAATTCACGATTTCCCCTTTGATATATTTCAGCTATTTAAATTCACAGTACAGGCAGATTAGTTTACATGGAAAGGGAAAATATACAAACAATTAGATGGGACAGCTATGGGATCACCCCTTAGCCATTTTCTACATAGAACATCTGGAAAAGCTAGCTATCAACACTGCCACTCTCAAACCTAGTCTCTGGCTACGCTATGTTGATGATGTGTTTGCTATTTGGCCACATGGCCCAGACACATTGAATACATTTTTAGTGCATGTAAATAGCCAGCACCCTAAAATCCACTTTACAATGGAACTAGAAGCCAATGACTGCCTGCCGTGACTGGACACACTGATCACACATCTTCCAGAAGGTTCCTTATCATTTTTGGTTTATAGAAAACCCACACATACATGGAGATATTTACACAAACAATCACACCATCACCCTTCTCAGCAATATGGTATTTTAAAAACACTAACCCATAGAGCTAGAGCAATCTGTTCCAATGACATTGCTCTCATTGCTGAACTTTCTCACCTTCGCGACACTTTCCTAACCAATGGCTATAATCCCCATAATATAGATAAAATACTAAATGCTACCCAGAAATCCCACCCCACTATCTACCACAGAAGGCTACAACAAAACTATCACCATCCCGTACATTAAAGGCACATCTGAAAAGATATCTAGGGTGTTTAACAAACACCAACTGCGCACCGTATTTAAATCTTATATGAAATTGACAACGCTCATCCATTCACCTAAGGACAGATTCACTCCTTTATCACATCCAGGAGTCTATGAAGTGCCCAGTTCCTGTCATCGAGCCTGCTACAGACAGGAAGAACTGTGGACATCTGCCTCAGTGAACACAAAAAATATATCTGGCACTTTCACTATGGCAAGTCGGGTCTGGCAGACTATGCTTTGGATACCCCAGCACACAGGATCAATTGGGAAAAAAACAAAAGTACTGCACAGAAGCTTCTACAAGTCAGAGAGGTTGTTCCTGGAATCAACAGAAGCCTTAAAACATACTCCAAACCTTAACAAGTATGGCTGTATAAATCTACCAAAGATTTGGGAGGCAGTCATCCTAAGACCAAATTAATATTTATTTATTTTAATTTTTTCTAAACTTTGGACTAAGATTTTTTTTTTTTTTTTAAACTTAGATGGCACTGTATTAATACTTTAGTCTTGTGTTGCATGCTGCAATTACTCATACTAACCCCACTGTTACACCAAATTGTGGTTGTCTCGCATTTGTAACAAACTTTTTTTGTGTGGTCTGAAGATGCTGGATATAATACCAGCGAAATTTTACCTTTTTAGTTAATAAATAGTTATTTTCTTATCAATCTGTGTTCGCATTAATACCGTTTAAATACTATTCAACAAATTATTATTATTGTTTTGATTATTCCGGCCATCGCGGGAGGTCCTTCCTAGGAAACACAGTCTATCAAGACTCATCATGGGAGGTCCCTCCTAGGAAATACAAAGTCTATCATACCACTCTTTAAACTCATTGACCGTTCTCGCTCTCACCACTCTATCAGGCAATGCATTCCACGGTTCAACCACCCTCTATGCAAAGAAAGTAAGGGTATGGCAATTCAAATTTTATATCTTAAATGGTACTTCAAGATAACCCTCATCGTTAGGTTCATGCACAAAATAGGCTACTTATGTATCCAGCACTGGAGAGTACTATGCTAGGTTAATTCTCTTCATTCTTTATAATCTGAATTGTTTCCCCAGTTATTATTTAATTGTAGTGCTTTTGTTTTCAGAGGATGGCAGTCTGAAATCTAGTCAGATATCATTAACTTAATAAATTACATTGTTTTTTTATTGTTATATTCTAGTTGTGAGTTAATATCATTGATATGAACTATAATATGAATAACAACCAACATCTTAGTCTTACAATATATGTACCATATAGTTTGAGTCTTGCTTTAAACATGTGACTGCCGCAACTACCTGCACTGGCAGTACTTCTGTTCTCATAAAGAAGGATAAAATCCATCTCTCTCCTCCTTTAAAAAACCAAGATAAATGAACATTCACACTGGAATACCAACATAGTCTATAAGGAATGCAAAAAAAAAATGACCTAATGACTAATCCTCGTTTTCTTGATATATCCTATTACTAGGGCTTATTCAGTATCATAAGTGGATGCTGAACAAATGAGAATAGACTGACAATTTGGACATAGCCAGACAAATTGTATTCAGTATTGGCCAAAAATATTTATACATTATGATGATACATCATCATCATCAGATGTCATGCTAGTTGGGGTGTGCTTTTTCATCAGGAGACAAGGGCAAACAGAAAAAAGTTATTATGATGATGATTCAGGCCTCCATGGAGTCAAAAGACTCATCGTGGGAAGTCCTTCCTAGAAAGCAGCCTGTCATAGCACTCATTGACTGTTCATGCTCTCTCACCACTCAATCAGGAATGCATTCCACAGTTCAGCCACCCTCCATGCAAAGAAACCACTCCTTATCCTCTTGCTCACAGCTTCCATTTGTAATTTCCAGGGATGGCCCTCCCCTGTTCCATCAAGCAAAAGAACTCCCCAATGTCAACCCTGTAACTACCTGTAACGGTTTAAAAGTCTTATTCATATCATCTATTCTTCTATCTACTAAACTCTGCAATCCACATTCCATCAGTTGATCCTCATAATTAACATTGTATAGTCCTGAAACAATCTTTGTTATCCATCTCTGTACCCTTTTCAATTTGGTTGTTTCATGATTGCTTTAAAGGTTCCCTTGGTCATTGGCCTTTTTTGTTATTATGAGCAGACAAGCCATTCAGCTTGGATTCAGTTAATAATAATAATAGCTCCCCAGAATAGCATTGCAGGGGATGTTTTAGGGAAGGAGAGGAAGATGGATTTCCGATTGCAATGGAAAGACAATGTCAAAGACTGGACCGACAAGAGTCTTACAGAAGCAAGAGATAGAGATACATGGAAATGGACTGTTCATCAGCTGCAATCCTCTTAAAAGAGGAGGCTGCAGGATTAGATTAGATCAGTCATCACCCCCAGATTTCTTGTCTCCCGTACTTCCTCTGGTATAGCTACTCCAACAGTGTATGCAGCCTCCAATCGATGTATCTCAAACTTCAAGACTGTACATCTTGCTGCTTTAAACTGATATCCTCATTCATTTGCCTATCTCTCTCTCCAGTTTATTCAAAAGCTCTTGCAGAGCTGTCACATCTGCACTATTACTAATAAAACTTCCTTGCTTCACATCATCTGCAAACTCCCCCTGCAATCCACTGACAGTATCATTGATATAAAGGTTAAACAATACAGGGCTCAGTACTGAGCCCTGTGGGATCCCACTTATCACCTTCTACCTCCTTAATATTTCCCCACCATACACAACTCCCTGATACCTATCAGATAGCTGATCCTGAATCCAGTTGACTAAACTGACATCTAAACCCATGTTCTGTAACTTAAATATCACCTTATCGTGTGGTATCCTGTCAAATACCTTTGTAAAATCCAAAGAAAAATGGTAGAATATGCCTTTCCCTCATCAACTGCTCTTGTCACTTTATTATAAAAGGCAATCATATTACTAAAATAAGAGTGCCCCCTTAACAAATCCATGTTGACTCTCACAGATGACATTACCCTCATCTGTCCGATGCTGTAAATGATCCTTCACTAATTTCTCCAAGATCTTAACAACTACTGATGAAATACAAACTGGTCTATAGTTTGACACTTCCAGTCTGCTACCACCTTATGCATTGTCACTATCTTGCCCTCCTTCCACTCCTTAGGTACATTTCCCATGGCTAGACTTGCATTGAAAAGCCTGGTCAAGGGAGTACATTCTCTCAAAACCTGTGGCAAAATTCCATCCAGTCCCACACCTTTATTGACATCCAGAGTAAGTCGGTATTTGAAACATACTCTTTGCACTTCTAAACCTGCCCTATCCCTCTAGTATTAAAACCTACTTCTCCAGGATGAAATACTCCAATAAAGTGTTCATTGAATAACTCCACAATGTCCTCTGCATCAGTCACTCTATTCCCATTTATATCCCACAATGTCATTCTTCTACAATCATTTCTCCTCCTACTGGCCACATAGCTTAAAAATTACCTAGGATTTTCTTTGGATCTTAGGGCCAATCTCTTCTCATAATCCCAGTTTTGCCTTCCTTACCATACTATTCATTTCTGTTTACAGACATTTCTGTTTGATATTGTTTGTCATCCACTTTACACCAAATTGTGTGTCCTCTTCTTCACTTGTGAAATACAGCTTACTATTGCTGCTAACAAATATTCCTTCACAATTTCCCAAGCACTAATGATATCTTGCCCTTCCAATTCCTCCCTCCATGGAACTGTCCCAAGTTGATATCTAAGACTTTTATAATCACCAACCTTATAATTCCACATATATTACCTTGTCTTTGATACTCCTGATATCTATTCATCATCTAAGTCAAAACCACATGGTAACTCTCTCCAGCTGGGGGAAGAGATGTCATCTCAGTTATTATCAGCTCTTCTGATGCTATGACCAAATCCAAAACTCTTGAACCCCGTGTTCCTTCTATTACATGTTGCCTATGACCTTCGTCCCTCAAGAATTCTAGAAATTTATTCCCTTATTGCTACATGCATTTTCATATGCCTAATTTTTACTACCGTAGTTAAAATCTCCTATAACAGTCATTCTTCTTGCACTTGCCAAGTTCAATTGACTAAATATCTCCTGCTCCTCACCCTCTGTGCTCCTTGGTTTGTAGCAACACCCCACTAAATATCCTGTCTTGCCCACCTCTACCTCACACCATATGCTTTCAAAACCATTAGTGTCACTGCCCTCCAAAGCCTCCACTCTTAGAGGACATAAGTCATCACTTTTCATAAGTAGTATTCCCCCACCACATTTTCCCTTCCTATCCTGCCAAAAAATGCTGTATCCTGCTACTTCTATTCCTGTTATTATTATTATTATATCTTCCGTCAACCATGTCTCAGAGATCCCAATAATCTTTGGACAGGCTGATGCTATCAGTACCATCAATTCATCTCTTTATTCCAGATACTCCTGGTATTAGTATAAAGCATAAAAATGTCACTGTTTCTATACCTATCATTAACTCCTCCAGACTCCACTGGACTCAGCGTTACCCTGATGTATTCCCCCTTCTCCCAAGCACTTATTCCCACAAGAGGCCACCCCTACTACCATCCACCCTGGTAATTCTAGTTTCCCTGCATTGACACACTGACTCGCTCAAATATAGTAATGAACATGTTAATCTGAACAAGCCAAATTTTTGTCAAGTTTTTGGTTTTGGTTTGGGTTTTGTTTCAGTTCACAATAATTTTGATTTTGGTTTACTATTTTCAGTTTTGGTTTTAGTTCACTATTTTGATTAAGTGCTATGTGTTTTAACTGTCTCGACTAGGTTTATTAATAGTGTTGTACCCTTTTTAATAACATAAACAAGTTGACAGTTGTAGTATTTTATTAATTTTGGGTAGCTATAAAATCGATACATCTCCAAGAAAGTGTTTAAAATTATGTGCTCATTCTCAGCACACATCCATGACTCAAAGACAAATTGCCAACGAGTGTGGTGTTGTACATGTAGGTTTCTGTGGTTAAGCAGTTCTGTGGGAAGTTTTCGGTGTTGAGACCACATTGTAATATAAATAAGGAGTTTATTAAAATAAAAGCAATTGAAATCCAACAAGTTTCATGTGTCATAAGACTTACATCATGAGGGATAGTGGTACATAAAGGTTTGACAAAACAAAAGCTTATTAACAATTAATTACACATATTAGATGTTTTTATAACTTCACAACTATTAAATATAATTGATAAACCAGAGTACAAATGAAAAATTCATTCCAGTATGCATGTTGGAACATTGCTAGTTGTTGCTATCACATTCTGTGGTATCACACATGCTATATCCTAAGTCCATTGCAGTTAAATTTTTGAAGAAAGCAGACCATACTTCATGTAGAATTAATTGCATCAATATATGACATTTTTGTTTGTTGTCAGATTGATGTCCAGTAGTGGTTGTGTGGAATGCCAGGCCTAATTTATGCTATTTTTTTTTATGTCTTTTACATGTTCAGATATGCAGATCTCTCCCAACAGTTCTGTCTGGCCTAAACAAATGCCACAAGAGCAATGAATTTCATGGACACCTGGTTTTTTCATAGGCAGATGTGGAGATTTTGGTGGATGTAGGAATGTTGATATTTTTTGTAAAAAAAAAAAAAAGCTTCTCTTATATTGTACTTGCAGAGCAATGCAGCCACTTTGTAACATTCTTGATGTAAGGCAGCATGATTTCATTCTTAAAATCTTGTTTATGTAAGAGAGTTTGCAGGAGATGTATTAAGAATTTTTTTGATTGTCTTATCTCCACAAAACATTCTAAAAGTAGACATCATAGAGCAAATTAGAAAAGGAATCTTCAATCTTCCTAGTGATTCGGCAGATCTCATCCATATGAACTTCAGCCTTATTACTAAAATTTCTTATTTCAAGTTTCTTACCTAAATTTGAATTCATAGTCCTTAAAGAAAATGAGATAAAAACATAGTAACAGTCAAGGCAGATAAAGAAAATACAATAGTATGAATTGAGACGAATTTGCAAGAAAAATGAATGGCCTATTAGAAGATTCCAATACCTATTCATCCTTAGATAGGGATCCTACATGGCATACACATAATAAAACCAATGACTTAATCAAAAAGTTACCTAATTGGCCAGAAGAATTAATCAAACGCTGCATAGAAAACACTTTTTTCTTATTTCAAGAAAAATATTGGGAACAAAAAAGAAAGACTTGCCATGGGTTCCCCTCCCTCTTTCCTCTAGCCTAAACCAACCTGTTTAAGGAAAATTTCAAAATTAATGCATTAGAAACCTATCAGAAGAAACCAAAAATTTGGTTATGTTATGTTGATGATATTTTCATCATTTAGTCCGGAGCGGTGGAAGAACGGATTGCTTGCAAAGATTATCAGAACAACTTGCATCCCAATATAAAATTCACTCTTGAATATAACAGCACAAAAAAGTTACGTTTCCTTGATATCCTTGTCAAAGTAAATGAAGAGGAAAAGAGGTTGTCCTTCTCCATATATAGAGAAATGTTACCACAAAGGGAAGATTGTTAAATGCCACTTCATACCACCATCCATTGGCATACAATATATCAAGTATATCAATTAAAATGAATGAAGCACTGCACTACCTGAAACTGAACCTCACACATAATGGTTTTGAACCCAAGATGATCTGAAATATTCTTAATACATCTTCTACAACTCCCTTACGTAAACAAGATTTCAAAATTGCAATCACACTGCCTTTCATCAAGAATGTCACAGACAAAGTGGCTGCATTACTCTGTGAGTACAGCATAAAAGTTACTTTTTACCTTTAAACAAAATATCAACATTCCTACATCCACGAAAACCTCCACATCACTCCAAGAAAAAAACAGATGATGATGAGATTCATTGCTCTTGTGGCACATGTTATGTAAGCTAGACAGGAAAGTTGGGAGAGATCCACATGTCTGAAATGTAAAATATGTCGAAAAAAGAAGAGAGCATAAATCAGGCCTGGCATTCCACACAACCACTACGGGCCATTAAGTACTCTGGCAACAAACAAAAATGTCATATATTGATAATAACTGTTTCACAAGAAAATTTAAAGAAGCCTCACAAATGCTTAGGATGCACAGTGCAATAAAAAATCAAGACTTAATTTTACATCAAGTATGGTCTGCTTTCATCAAAAATTTAACTGCAATGAACCTAGGATATAGCACGTGTGATACCACAGAACATGATAGCAACAACTAGCAATGTTCCAACACGCATACAATAACAAAGTTTTCATTTGTATTCTGGCTTATTAATTATATTTAACAATTGTGAAGTTATATAAACATCTAATATGTGTAATTAATTGTTAATAGGCTTTTGTTTTGTAAAACTTTTATGTACCACTACTCCTCGTGATGTAAGTCTTATGACACATGAAACTTGTCGGCTTTTAATTGCTTTTTTTTTTTTTTAATAAACTCTCTATATATATTACAATGTGGTTTCAATGCCAAAATCTTCCACAAAGTGTGGTGTTGGCTTGGTTACTGTTAATGTGATTTTAAAGAAGTTTAGGGAGGCAGGTGCCTTTTCCCCTGAGAGAAAAGGAAAATAACTGTTAATTTTAAGGAAAGAGCAGTGCATATTATTATATTAACTAAATAACTTTAATTAATACTTCCAATATTTCGGTAATGTTACATTACCATCTTCAGGGAACATGAAAATTAATGAAATGTGCATGCAGGGCACTAACAATGAGCAAAAATGGAAAAGGAAAATATGAGCAAAAAAGGATAACTACACTTACTCAAGATTGTTTACTAGTTAGGAAAAGCAACATGAATCCAAGATTGTCTGCTGTTGACTTAAATAGAGACTTGGCAGCTAGTGGGATTAATGTTTCTGCCGTGAGAGTCTGTTGAAGTGTGCTGGAAGCAGGGACTGCCCACAGACCAAAAAGAAACAGCTGTTGACAAAGACTATGCAGAAAAAGAAGCTCCAGTGGACAAAAATGCACAAAGATTGGACTGTTGAGAAGTAGAAGAAGGTCATATTCTCAGATGAGAGCCATTTCTTTTTCCAAGGAAAGCGAGCACCCTGTGTTTGCAATCAGCAGCTGAGAAGACTTCTGTCACCCATCTTCAAAAAGCTCCTAAACAAAACACCCAACTAAAAAAAAATGTTCTGAGGTTTTTTTTGCACATGATGGTCCAGGATCACTTTTTTTTTTTTTTTTTTTTTTTTTGAGTCCATACACAAGTGGTTGATCAACCTATAGTATATTAGTACCCATATATGGGTAGTGGGTTGAGAAAGGATTAAATTGTTTATCTATGATGTGTACAGTCTTTTAAACATCGTGGAAGACTGTTCCACCATACAGCAGCAGCAGGGATGAAGGAGGGGGAAAAGAAACTTGTTCTGTGTGTTTCTAGGTGCACTGTGAAGGGATATTGAGCAGCAGCTGCACATGTTCCAACGAGCTTGGTACTAAGTGGAAGAATTATTGATGCTATCTCAGATGAGCATTTTCCATGGAAATATTTATAGAATACACATATTGCAGAACCCAAACGTCTGTGTGAAAGTTGGGGGAGTGAGTTGGTAAGAAATGGCTTGTTAATAAGTCTAATTGTTCTCCTCTGTATTGAGTCATTTTGAGAGTGCTTTTAGGGGCTCAATATTTAATAGCTGGGTAGATTTGTGATTTGTATAAGGTTTACAGCTGTTCAGAGGTGAAGCAAAGTCTTGAGTGAAAGAGAAATCCTAGTTTTTTAGAAGCTGAGGATGCAATGGTTGTTGTGTGTTTATATCAGGAGAGGCTTGATGTCAGGGTAATTCCAAGAAGAGAAATCTTATCTTGTCTGGAAATTTGAGGGTTAAAATAATACTGGGATAAAATGGTTCTTTTTTATATGAAATAAAACAGAACTGGGTTTTTATTAGCATTGAAATTGACGAGGTTTATCTGAACCCCCATTGGAGAACATCAACTACCACTGTCCTGAATCAGAATTCAGGACAGTGGTAGTTGATGTTCTGTAGGTTTAACTGAGTTGTGTAGAATAAGGTTTATCAAATGAAAGGGAGGAGTGCAGTGTGCTATCATCTGCAAATCTGTGTATTGGATTGCAGGTGAACTTAAGTAGGTCATTGATATAGCAAGAAGAGGTTGGTGAGATGACAGAACCTTGTGAAATTCCAGCATTAGTTGAATGGTGAGAGGATTAAGGAACCATCCACCATCACACAGTGTGCATCCAGACATAAAGCTGGCACGCCAACTATAAAAGTCCAACTATAGAAGACCAAACAATGGTAGTTTGCTTAGTAAGCCTTTGTGCCTGACCTGGTCAAAAGCTTTGAAGATATCAAGTGCAACCATTTGAGATTCACCAAACCTCTCCATGCCATTTGTCCAGAGATAGGACATATATGAGCAGATCTATTGATCGGCAGCAACGGAATCCATACTGACAGTCGTTTATTAGGTGGGTGCCTTCAATGCAGTATAGTAGTTGGGAATTGATGATTTTTTTTCTATTACTTACATGCCAATTTCCAGGCTGTGGGATCGATACAGTAGAGTAAGAGAAGATATACAGGTGACATAGGATAGGAGTCAGTTCTGATGCATAAACTTTCAGGACAATTGGAGGAATGCCATCAGGGCCAAGAGACTTTTCTGTGTCTAATTTAGACAGTGTTTTTCTGATCTCTTCCAAAAGGATATATGGGGCATTGCATGTTGGGCATCTGGAATGGTTGCGGGACATTTACCATTGTCAATTATGTGTGCATTGGAAGCAAAGTGTGAAGCCATGAGATTGGCTTTTTCTGTGAGTGATGATGCGGTAAAGCCATCTGAGTATTGGGGGTAAGAATAGTGCTGGGCAGAAATGACGACCAATTGCTTTGGCAAGAGTCCAAAAGGCTCGGAGATTTGGAGAGGTTTCTGATCTCCTTCTTTTTTTTTTACTCTTTTGAACTCTGTTTTGGAAGCATTGATAGTTTTTTTTTTTTCATCTATTTTGGGCTTGAGTATAAGCTCTAAAGAAGGATAGAATTCTTGAGTTTAGCCACTTAGGCTTTGTTTGATTTTTCATTTATGCAGCCTTTGCACATCTTTTGGAAAACAGGGTTTAGTTAGGGAATGGCAGCCCAGAGTAGTCTGTGAAATGTATGTTTCCATGTCAGTAAGGATTACTTTGGTGATAAGTTTGGTGCATATGTTTGGGTTGGAAAGGCATAAGCAATAGCCCACCATGGGAATGAGGCATAGAAGTCACGCCGGCTGTCCCACATGACACTGTTATAATGCCTGCTGACAGTATGATGAAAAGTGACCAATCCATAAAAATGTTAGAGAAAAGAGGGATCCCACAGATCCAGAAAGACAAAGAACTTATCTTCCAACAGGATCTTTTTCCATCCCACACTTCAAAAAAAGTGAAAGAGTACATCAGAAATCACAACATCCAGTTGCTTCAGTGGCCAAGTAAACCTCCTGAACATTAATCCAATAGAAAATTTGTGAGCCATAATGAAAAAGAGACTTAGAAAAATAAATTTTGATACAAAGGATAACTTAATACAATCCATTATAAAAGTATGGTTTCGAGATCAGAAATAAGAACGTGTTCTACCTTGGTAGAGTCCCTGCCTAAGTGAATTAATGAACTTATTAGAAACAGAGGAGCACATATAAATTATTAGGTAAAGTTGTAGTTTAATTTTGTACTTTTTCTTGAGAAATGAAAATTTTTCTTTAAAATGTCTATATGTAAAAGGCACTAGAGAAGAATAGAGATCTGCAAGTTGTCCAACTGTGTCATGCAGACTGTAGAGAAGTATATAAAAGCCTGTGTAGGTAGATTACACGAATACTAGGAGTATCAGAAACAAAGGGTGAAACGAACATCGGTCATTGCACATGGGTGGTGCAGTGACTGATGTATCCAACTATTGACCAATTAATATCTCAAGAGTGGTGGTGAAGGTTTTGGAAAAATTGGTTAGTGCTTGCATTCAGAAATGGGTTGACAGTGAATCTCTACTTTGCAATGAGCAACATGGATTTACTAAGGGAAGGTCATGTTTTAGCAACATGCTCACATTCTATAATGGTGTTACCATTGAACTAGACAAAGGGCATGGATACACCATGATACTTTTGGATTTTGCTAAGGATTTTGACAGAATACAGTACGGTAGACTGTTGCATAAATTGGAGAATATGGGTTTGAATTATAGTCTATTAGCGTGAATTAGAGGATGGCTGACTGACAGATATCAAAAAGTGGTATATGGGGGTTGCGAGTCTGCAAGATTTAAGGTAACCAGTGGTGTACCACAAGGATCAGTGCTTGGTCCACTGTTATTCAATCTATACATTAATGATACTGGGAAGGATTTGACAAGCAACATATAGCTATTTGCTGATGATGCAAAGATAGGTAGGAAAAGTAGGAATGCTGCTGATATGCAGTACTTGCAGAATGGTTTGAGTAGGCTGGAATTGTGGACATGGGAAAATGGATTCAGCAAATGTAAAGGCATGCATTTCAGCGTGATTAGATATCCAATGTCATATTATATTGGTGGGATTATGCTTGAAGAAACTAATGAGGCTATGGATCTTGTAGTTAGTAGATAGAAAGTTGAAATTCAGGGATCATGTAGCAAAGATTGCAAATACAACTCAAAAGATGATTGCAATGCTGAAGCGAACATTCACATGTAAAGATAAGGATGTCATTTTGCCTCTTTACAAGGACTGGATAAGACTCAGTTGGACTATTGTGCACAGGTCTGGTCTCTGTTGTGATTCTGATATATATATATTGGAGAGAGTGTTAAAAACAATATCAGGATTATGGAATACTGATTATGAAGACAGATTGAGAATTTGTAGACTGCAGACATTAGGAAACAGGAGAAAGAGGGATGATATGATTAAGACTAACAAACTTCTGAAAGAGTCATACAGGATTTCAATTGATGGAATTTTTCATTTTATTGAGGGTGGGGAAGGACAAGAGGCATTCATTCTCAGCTTCCTTGGAAGCTGAGAATGAATGCCATTAAGAAGAGGATGAGGGCTAGGTTTTTCTCTCATAGAGTGGTGTGTGATTAGAATGGATTGCCATTGGATGTTGTGAGTGCAAGCAGTGTGAATGAATTCAAGAATAAGTATGATGTTTGGTGCATGTAATATATGGCCTCCCTTGATGAGTCCGTGACTCCCTCTTAATAATAATAATAATAAATGGGAGTGTTCAGATTAATTTGTTTGCTACTGTACTATATACAGCTCCAACACAATTTAAGACAGGTACTATGAATCCTTTCATTCAGTAAAATTAAATGATGAATAGTAGTTAATATTTGATTTAAGGAGTCAACTATCATTTGAGATAAAAACTTTACTAATAAAATTCTAATTTTTGATATTTACATTAAGCTCATCTTCTGGAATATATTGTATACATATACAGACACAACTGCATTACAACAACTAGCAACATACCATACTAACCAACATCACATCTGAAGCTACTTAATACATCTAGCCTCACTTCTTGTGGTAAAAAATAAAATAAATTAAGGTTAAATTATATTGTCTCTGAACTTATTAGTTCATGTTGCTCCTTTTGTAATCTTTGATATAAAGAGATATGCAAAGTTTTTATGTTATGGAGCACGCTAAATCAGAACACGTCTTTTGACAACCCGAATTTTTAATTAAAAATAAAATAAAAAATTAATAAAGTGATCATATATATTGCTTATCTTTGTTGTACTTTTGGCAATAATGATCTTTGAAATTTGGAGTGGAGATTGCAGATGATGATGAACAAATTTGATATTAGTGATAGGTAAAATAGTAAAATGGAATTCCATTGAATTTTAATTTTAAAACATATATGAATAAAGGAGATAAAAGCATAAAAATAATCGGATATTATTAAATCTGGTAGTGAATGATGTGATATGATTAGTAAATACACTACAATACAACTTAAAATTTAAAAATTTTTTTCATTAAAAGACTACAAACTAGAATGTATAAACTATACATTAGAAAAGAAAAGAAAAAAAAGAGTAAGAAAAAAATTTTGTTGGAAGTTTTTTCACTTGGTTATACTATAAATTAAAGATACCAAAAAAATTATATACAGGTAACCCTCGTATAACGCGGATGTTAGGTTCCATAGAAATGCTTAGTTATATAAATTGCATTATGCGAGACTCAGATTGCATAGAAAAAGTAGGGTTATGTTCCGAAATAGTTTTTTTTTTTAATTATATAGACAACAATGATATATCCAACATAAAAAATATTTTTATTTAATTCAGGTAATTCATGTAAGTTAAGAAAACATATAAATTATGAAACAAATACACATAGCATAAACTTATAAAAATTACAAATTGCATGCAAACTTCATTGCACATAATGCATAAATGTTTTAGGCAAAATAAAATACAGTGCATATTTTAATCATCATCAGTGTCTTCAAAACTAATATTTCATTGATGTTCTTTATTTACGAGTGGCCGGACGTCGTCATCACTTGAAATCTCTTGGAAATCATTTGTATAATTCTCATTGCATACTTCGGCTGGTTTATTTATCAAGAAGTCAGAAATAAGACTTTGCTTACCACTATGCTGCTATTTTTTATTAAGTTCATGATATGGAGCTAAAGAAATATCCAATTGTCTTGTGAATTTTCTGGAGCGCTCCATTGAGGAATCATTATCCGTAAAATAACTTCCTAACTTTCTTGCCAAGTCCAATTCTTCTGCTAATTTCTTTAAGCTGAATTGTTTAACGAATTCATCATAATCAGAATCTTCGGCAGAACTTTCCCCACTATTTGGTTCGACGTCATCTATTAATTGTACCAGTTCCTCCTCATTTAAGTCTGTTTCCCCATCAGTTAATTCACTTATTTCGTTTTCAACCATATCGCAAAAGCCCTTAAGTGGCCATTACTATAAAAATAAATTTTTTACATAAAAAAGCATTACATATTGTATGCAACTCAACAGAAAATAAAGTGCTCAGCTTGTGAGATTAACATACTTATGATTTTTAATGTGCTTTCCTAGCAGAAAAATGAAGACAATTTTCAACAATAAACACTTTATACAGTAAACAATTGATCTACATGCATGCTAAAGAGTATTTTTCCTAATATAAATTTGCTACTTACAACTATGTGCGTGATACAGGCAGACACAAATTTAACGAAGTTAAAATTTGATTTTTAAGTTGCATGGTGAAAAATCTATGAAAAGATAAAGGGTTTCTACAATTTGTAGAACATGTTATATAGAAACAGCATTGTATAAGTACCACATTGAACAAGGGTTTCTACAATTTGTAGACCATGTTATATCGAAACCGCGATGTATAAGTACCGCGTTATACGAGGGTTACCTGTACTTGGTTTAATCCTTTATCCAAGTGTAAGGAAACAAAGTTTACACCACCTGAAGTTTTCAGAACTGGGGCAATTGCCCCAGTCCTAAAAATACTTATTATTATTATTACCCAAGACCCCATGGAGTCAAAGACTCATCTAGGAGGTCCTTTTTATCATACACACAACTCATGATATTACGCTTTAAACACACTCAAATTCACTCTCAGGCAAGGCATCCAAAAAACCTGCTTCTCACTCCCCTGCTCACACCTTCTTTATACAGTTTCCAGGGATGACCTCTGGTTCTCCCACTGTTTTTCTGTAGAACCTCTCTAACATTGATCCTATAACAACCCCTTACCAATTTGTAGGTCTCTATCATATCTCCCCTCTTCCTCCTATCCATCAGACTCTGTAAATTGCATCTTCTCAATCTTTCCTCATATTCGACATTCCAGAGGTCAGAAACTACCTTAGTTAGTCATCTGGACCCTTTCCAACATCTCTTTATCCTTCTGAAAACTAGGTGACCAAATCTGGGCACAGTAGTCCATGTGTGGCCTAATCAAAGCCTTATACAAGAACAAGAATCTCCCTACTTTTACAAGTCAGTGTCCTCTGCATCATTCCCAGAAGTCTTTGGGTTTGTCTTCACAATTTTGGTAATGTGTCCCCTAAATTTCAGATCTTATCCACCATCACCCCAAGATCTCTTATTTCCTCTACCTCCAACAATATATTCTCACCAAGCATAAATTTTGCATTCCATGTTTGTTTCCCATATTTTAAAACCTTACATTTTGCAACATTGAACTCATATCCCCATTCCCATGCCCAATCACTTATAATGTTGTGGCCTTCTTGTAAGGCCACAACATCTTCTTTACTCTTCATGGTTCATCCCAACTTTGCATCATCTGCAGACAACTGAATATCTCCATCCAAATCTTTGCCAATATCATTAATATACAAGTTAAATTAAACAGTAATGGTGCTAAAACAGACCCCTGAGACAGCTAGTGACTTTCCTTTTCCTGGATATTTCCCCCCCCATACACAACTTGCTGATACCTATACTTCAGGTTCAAACTTTGTTTCCTTATACTTGGATAAAGGATTAAATCAAATATATAATTTCTTTGTATCTTTAATTTATGTAAGAAAATAGTCTAATGACCTTGAAAGGAAAACATAAAAATAGCTGCCGAAAGGTGAAGCAAGGTGGTTTTGGGAATGCCATCATCAGCCTGTTGACCAACTTTCCCTTTCATATCCCTAATTATTGTCATGGTGTTCATCTTTTTTACTGCTGATATTCATACGAAATTTGTTATAGTAGTTTAGTTCAGTTTAGTTAAAGCATTTTGAAGTTTTAGAGTATATTTATTTATCTCTTATTTCATTATCACATTTAATACTCCTTTCCTTCATAATGCATTTCATATAAATGATTAATAACAGGAAGTAGTTGCATCCTGGACTTAACTATCTTTCTGTACATCCATTAATTCTAACTGTTGCTGCTGACTTAAATAGGTTTACTTGTTGCATTATATAATGTGCCATTGACACCACATGGAGCATTTTGAACAGCTTTCTTTTGGCATAAGGAATTTATATCTTTCATTTTACAGGATTATTTGCACAATGATTACATAATAAAATTGAAAATTTATATGAAACCTTAGTTTCAGCAAATCCATGTATAAAGAATTTACATTTCAAGAATTTCTACAGGATGAGGAATAAATATATCATCTCCTTTTCACAAATTTTGACAAGGTGGCATGTCTCGGTATCTAACCAGCATTTTATTGCAATATCTCTATTTCTATTAAGATGCAACTTTAATGTTATTTATATGCCTTTCCATATGTGCATTTAAGTTTTTTAAATAATGCTATGTTCCCTTAAAATCCACTAACAGCAATCTATGTGTTTCACACCCAAAGGGAAATTCCTCTGTAATTCTCACATTCAGTCCTAATTCCTTTTTTATAGATGGATAATATTGGCTCTCTACTTCAGTCATGTCAACCTTTTAAATTATCCTGTATAGCCACTGTTCATCTCCAATTTGTTATCACCATATTTGTTCTGCTTCCATTCTATCACTCTCGATGCCTGTTCTTTGTATTCCTTATGCAATTGATTATTACCACTCCTTTTATGTTGCCTCCATAATGCCTTTTTTTCTCTGTATTGCATGCTTAATCTCTTCATTCATCTATTTTACACCTACCTTATTTAATCTTCTGATCTTTGGAATACATTTAGACATTACTTCAACTAGATAGTTCTTAAATATCACCCAAGCAGCATTGATCTCCTTTCCAGCCAACTCCTCATTCCATGCTACAGTTGCAAGATGTTTCCTGAGCTTCTAATAATCACCAGCCTTGTAGTTCCACATACATTCTTTCCTCACAGAATTCCTCACATTGTTGGCACATCCAGAATATCACTTCATGGTCACTCTCACGAACTGGAGGGAGATTTGACATCTCATTTATAATAACATCCTCTGATCAGATGGTCAAATCCAAGACCCTTAATCTTCGTGTGCTCTCTGTTACATACTGCTTGAGGTAGTTTTCCCTCAAAAACTCAAGAAACTAATTTTCTTTACTTCTGATTGGTATCTTGACACCCCAATCTATATTGCCATAATTAAAATCACCCATAATGATCATCCTTTTTCTATTTGCTTGGCTAATTTGCTTATACATTCCCTGGTCACTACCCTCCACATTACCAGGTCTACAGCAACATCCAGCAAAGTATTTCATTCTTTTCACCTCTACCTCACACCACAGCTATTTTGTTTACAAAGATAACATCTCATTCCTGGATACTATAACAAATTTCACTGATACCACTTATTAGATGTGATTTCTTCATATTTTCTTCAAGACATTTCTTTTCCTTCTTACTCATCCCAGAACCTTCTTCAAATCCATCTGTTTCCCTTCATCCCAGGTCATCTCTTCCCTTTTTTGTCTCTACACATGTATTCACATCCTCTTGGAGCATCAACTTTTCTCACAGTGTTCCTCTGTCCACCCTAAGTCTCGCCGTTTCCCTGTCTGTTTTGCACATTTGTTCTCTCATTCTCTACACCAGTGGTTCTCAAAGGGTGTGCCCTAGAAGATTTCCGGGTACGCCCTGTGGTATTCCAGAGAAATATGTGTCCAGATATAAAAATAAATAGCCAAGTTAGTCGGTCTTGGGCGCGGTCAGTAGGGTTTTTTCCGCCAGTTTATCTGGCGTTTTTCATCCCGCAAACAGGCAAACCGGCCCCGTGAACATACGCCTCTACAGTCAAAAATATATCCCCAGCGGCAGACCAGGCGACGGGTCGGTTGGGAGTAGTACTAACAAGAAGTCGCATCTAAGTAACATGCGGACCCTGCATAGGAAGCGGGAATAATGCGTAGAAGAAGAAGACTCTATTATACCTTTTCATTATGAATATACCTTTCTTTTTGTCAACACATCATTATTATGTTAATTAACAGCAGTTTTTCTTGCAAAGAGAACAAGAATATGGTTTATTCTTGTTGTGTATATTACTTATTTTCAGATAAATACACCCAAATAAAATGGATAGATTTCTCAAAAAGAAGCATGATATTGAAGAATCAGATTCTGGAAGTGAGCAAAAGTTAAGTGCAAGTAAGAAAGCAAAATCACGGCCTACTCGCAAATATAATGAAAGTTATTTAAGCTTTGGTTTCACTTGGACCGGAAGTGAAGATCATCCTTTGCCGCTATGTTTAGTATGTGGATGTAAAATGGCAAATGAATCATTGCTTCCTAGTAAATTGAATAAACATTTTAAAACTATACACTCTAATTTACAAGATAAGTGTGTAAGTTTTTTCAAGAGATTGTCTGAACAGCAAACAAAAGCAGCAAATTCTTTTAAAAGTATAATGACTGTTTTTGATAAAGCTCAAATCGCTTCTTAGCAAGTCTCAGAACTGATAGCAAAAAATATGAACGATCATATTTTAGGTGAGTCACTTATTTTGCCTGCATGCAAAAAAATGGTCATGACAATGCTAGGAAATGAAGCAGCAATGAAAATAAGCAAGATTCCTCTGTGAAATGATACAGTTCACAGGCGTATTATAAAAATTTCTTCTGATATCAAGAAAAATGTATGCAGTAATAAACTTCAGTATTCAAATTTTGCATTGCAAGTTGATGAGTCAACAGACATTACCAACAAGGCGCAACTGTTAGCATTCGTCCGTTTTATTAATGAAGATCAAATAGTAAATTAGTTTCTTTTTTTGCAAAGAATTAAGTGTGTCTACAAAAGGTGAGGATGTTTTTAACATTTTGAATATCTATCTTGATAAATGGCAGTTAACATGGAAGTCGTGTGTAGGCATTTGTACAGATGGAGCCCCTTCCATGGTAGGCTGTGTAAAGGGCCTTACATCTTTTGTAAAAAAACAAAATGAGAATGTTATCGTAACTCACTGCTTTCTTCATAGGGAGGCCTTGATGACAAAAACATTGGGAGAAAAATTAAGAGAAGTTTTAGATCAAGTTTTTCAGATCGTAAACTTTATTAAAACAAGACCTGTCAAATTGCGTTTATTCGAAAAGCTTTGTATCGATAAAAATAGATATGTGAATCCATATCGATATGGATTCACAACACAGACGGCTGCTTTTACACACTGAGGTGAGGTGGCTGTCAAGGGGAAAAGTACTTCCCCGTGTACACAAGCTATGACAAGAACTTCTTGTGTTTTTTGAAGAGATGAAACAATTACATTTTTGTAACCTCCTTCGGTGCGAATTTTGGATTGTCAGGTTACAGTATTTGGCCGATATATTTCAACAGCTCAATATTTTGAATACTAGCATGCAAGGGAAAGAAGAAAATATTCTCACATCCACTGACAAAATGAAAGCGTTTCAGAGAAAACTACAAATTTGGAAAAGAAAAGCTGTTGAAGGTAATTTGGAAATGTTTCCATTGGTAAGTAACACTTGCATAAATGAAACACTTCCAATAATAGTTGAACATTTAACAAGTTTAGAAGAAAAATTGAGTTCTTATTTTCCATCACTTAACACTGAACAATACGACTGGATTAGAAACCCATTTATGGAAACTTCAAGTGATTTTGGTTTAACATTAACAGAAGAAGAAGAACTGGCAGCTATATCCACTGATCGTGGATTGATGATTAAACATAAGGAATTGTCTCTTGAAGCCTTTTGGATTTCTATAAAAGAAGAATACGTGTCAATATCTAAAAAAGCTTTGAACATTTTACTACAATTTTCAACATCATATTTATGTGAATTAGGATTTTCTACCCTCACCACAATTAAGTGTAAAAAGAGAGGAACCCTTCAATGTATTGACGAGGAAATGAGAGTTTGCCTTTCAAATATATGCCCAAACATTGAAGCCATAGCTAGGACACATCAGGCCCATGTTTCTCATAAATACAAGAATGAATAAACTTAACGTATGTTTCATTTTATTTTTTTTTATCGCATTATTTTTTTTTCTGTAATATTTGACTTAATTATTATAACATATTTCTCAGAAATTTGTGCGCCTACAATTATTTGTAGGATTTTAAATGCACCCCGACTTCAAAAAGTTTGAGAACCACTGCTCTACACTCATGCTATCCACTTCTTCATTCATAAGCACCACTTCAGTTTCTCCTTCCTTCCTCTCCCACTCTTTTACATCACTTTTTACTTTGCTCAGATTCATTCTTTGCGCTCATTATTCTCCCTACCAGCAGAAGTCTCTCCAAATGACTCACACCAAAATCATTCAAGCAGTCCATCACTCTTATATAGTTAATTTCTTACTACAAACTCACATTTCTTCCAATGAATCATCAAACCCCATAATAGAAGCATGTAATGATAATATTTTCCAGTGAAATATCAACTCAGATTCTGGGCATTTCTCTCTCTCTCTCCAATTCTGAAATGTATTCTCTAAATTGTGTTCATCCTGGATATTTTTACTGTTGTTCTCTCATTGTTTATCTCATTTTTTTTTAAAATTATTTGCTTCAAATATCAAAATATCATTATTTCTTTAGTATTGATGTTATCTCTGATTCCTTTTATAGTGCTATTTTCTCTCTATTTCTAAGTTGTTGTTTTTTTTTCAATAGCCTTTATGATATTTACCTTCTGTATTCTTTTCAAAGCCTCTCTTCTTTTACACATAACTGGAATTTCTTGTGAAGAATAGCTTACGACAAAAATTATTTAGTATCAAATTTTCATCCAAGAATCTTATTCATCCTCAAAGCAAATTTAATAGAAAAATTAAATGGTACAAATACGAAAGCAAAAATTGTAATTTAAGGTAAAGTAGATACTGTACTTAAGTCTTAACAATGTAAAATCAGTATAATTATAATTTCAACCGGTGCTGTTGAGCAGAATAATCTTCCACAAAGAGGATAAGTAAATCATTAGATCTGTTGCGATGGTAACAGTGCAGCAACACTTCACAGCTCTCTTTTTATATTTACCCTAAAAGAAAACTGACTTTATGTAAGAATGGAGGCTTTTTTCCCAAAGAACCTGATGTACAGAAGTGATAGCATGCAAGTCCAGATTGTTTCATTTCATGGTATTAATATAATGTTGATGTTCCTCATTTAGTGCTGCTCATGCTGAACAGCTTTAGATCTACTCGATTGGCCAAAGTAAAATAAACCACAGATACAGTGGACCTCAAAAAACACTAGGGAAAGTCTATAGGGAAGTCTATTCATGCCCACGGCAGGATTCGAACCTGCAGCCTTTTGGCTGGAGAACAGATACGCTAACCACTCAGACAACCAGGTCGGCAAATGATATTGGAATGGGTTTAACTAGTGATATGCAGCTGTTTGCAGATTATGCAAAACTGAGTTGAGCAATGCAAAGTCAAGCAGTTGTTATGGCCTTACAAGAAGACTTGAATAGATTACATGAATGGGCAAGGCAAGTGGGACTGTCAGTTCAGTGTTGCAAAGTATAAGGTTTGAGATTTGGTAAGCCACGATGGGATGTAAAGTATACACTTGGTGGGGAAACTTTAATGAAATTAGAGGAGATGAGAGATCTAGGAGTGATGGTGGACAAGGACCTGAAAGGCAGAAGCCACATTGCACAAGTTGTGAAGACGTCACATTAGATAATGGAAATGATGCAGAGAACCCTGACATGCAGAAATAGATAGGTGATGATGCCATTGTATAAGGTCTAGATCAGGCCTCATATAAGTTATTGTGCACAGATTTGGTCACTGGGTTTTCATAGTTACGAGGATATGTTTTGAAAGGGTCCAGAGAAGATTCGTAAAGGTGGTCAGTAATCTTTGGAATGTGGAGTATGAGGACAGATTGAGAGAATATAAGTTGCAGAGCCGTGTGAATAGGAGGAGGGGGGGGGGATATGATAGACACATAAGCTACTCAGGGGTTATTATCGGGTCGACATGGAAGAGATTGTTCATAGAATGGGCGGGGGGGGGGGAGAACAAGAGGCCATTGCTGGAAACTGTATAAAGAGGTTGTGAGCAGAGGAGTAAGTTCTTTGCATAGAGAGTGGTTGGTAAGTGGAATGCATTGCTTGAGTGTGTTGTGGATGTAGGCACATTGAATCAGTTTAAAGCGCAATTGGATGAGCATCATGTGCAATAGTGTGCACCTCCCATGATGAGGTCAAATATTAATAATAATATCATATTGCTGCTTTTTTTTTTTTTTTAGACCTTCTACAGTATTACTACCTGGGTAGTACTGGAGAAGGTCTGTGCATGTGTGATTGTTCTGTAACATTTCATGGATTTTTGAAACTATATTGCTTTAAATAGTAGAATTTTAAGACCTGGAAGCCCAAAATCTCCATGTTTCTTTGATAGTTGAAGAAATTACTTTATAACTTCTTGTTATTGGCAGGACCAAAAGAATTACACAGGCTTACTATATAATACCTTTTCTTCAGTTTCTATAATGTCCGTAATATTTATTATGTACAACTGAACATGAAAGATTATAGTTTTAAGTACTATGGCTTTAGAAGAAAAGAAAAGTGGTCCAAGTTTTCTGTATTCTAAGGTTTCAATGTTTCTATAAATACGTTCTTGAAATAGTAATATTGAGGTAAGTGGAGAAGGGAATTTCAAGTATAGTTGAGGGGGCTCTCTCTCAAGAGTTAGTCTAAATGGAATGCCTCCAAGATCCCATTTTCCAAAAACTTTTAATTTTTGTCTTGTCTGCATTAATCAATTCACTGATTTTTCTGAATTTTTCCAAAATACCAAAAAAGATATATATGGACTCATTATCTCTCAAAGGCTTACAACATTGTTGCATATGCTACTACCTTATAGTTGAAAGAACTGTTATTCCTCACACAGCACATGTATTATCAATTTTCTGCAAGAAAGATTCAGTAACCAATGCACAAAGAGTAATGGACTCTTTGCATTGAGTCCATTACTTTGTTCGACTCATTTTTGAATTTTGATCAAGTTTGATAGGAACCTATTAACTAGGAGGTGGATAGTTGAATTGGCATAGATTCCTTTAATAATGGATAGCAGATTTGTGTCCACACCAATTTCCTGGAGGATGTGGAACAGAAAGGGATGCTGGACATTTATCAAATGCTTGAGTAAGGTCTACTGATAGCACTGCCATTGGCTGCTTTTTCATATTAACTAAGTGGAATAGATTACATAGCAGAAACAGATTAAATTCTACTGTTTGGACTGGAACCCCATACGTCTGTGTGCTTTTAATTATATATCTGATTCCTATGTTGTGCCTGTTATTGATAATATGGAAAAATATCTTGTAGTTAGTATTAGACAGAAATAGGCTTCCAGCTGTTGATTAAGGTATGATATCTATTAGGTTTAGGAATGAGGACGTTATGACTTGCTACAAATTTACTTGGTGTGTCATGTAGAGAGAAAATGATTAAACAGTATAACTAGAATGGAAAGAATAAAATCCCAGGCCTTGCAATCAAGTTATATCCCTAGAGTCCAGTCCTGGGGATTTTCTTGTCTAGCATTATTTATAGGCTGGGGTAAGTTCAGATACTGTAATGCAGAAGTCATATATTTTCCATATACAAGTTGTGAAAATTTTTTTTGTCATGTTGTACCATCATTTTTTATTTTATGATTTTTTATTTTTTATTTTATATTATATAATGTTGGAGTCTTGACAAGTAACAGACTGATTTGGAGGAAAATTGTAGATAGGAAGTTAGTAATGATGTAATTTTTTCATGTAGTACTGTCATATCCTGTACACCCCTTGAGGGTACATGGCAGGAATTTGATGATGATGAAGTTGTGAAAAGGTGAAACATTCTAGATTAGAGCTAGCTGTGGAAAGTTTGTTCACTTGGTTATAAATAAAATTAAAGTTGCCAAGAAATTATAATCTTGTTTAGTCTTTATCAAGGTGTAAGCAAAAGAAAATTTGTATATAAAGTATCTTTATGACTAGACTATTTGTACATAGATAGCAAGATTGTAGTAATGCAGAAGTCATATCTTTCCCATATTCAATGGTGTCACAACTTATTACTAAAATACTCTGGTTTAGAGATAGCTGTTGAAAGTTTTTTCACTTGATTATGCTATAAGTTAAAGATGCCAAGAAATTATATTCTGAAAGGTGAAACATGATGTGGTTGCAGATGTGGTAGCCCTGCAAGAGGATTTGAATAAGCTAGACAGATGGGCAAATGAATAGGGAGTTGGTTTAATGCAGCAAAATGTAAGGTCTTGAGGTTTGGGACACATCGATGGGATGCTGCATACTCTATTGGAGGAGCTATACTGGATGAAATAGGGGAGACAAGAGATCTAGGGTTGATGATTGATAATAACCTGAAATTTAGGTGACATATTGCAAATGTGGTGAATGTAACAGACAAATGTGGAGAACAACACTGACCTGTAGAGATAAAAGAGTTATCATTCCATTGTATAACACCCTGATCAGACCACACTTAGACTATTGTTCTCGGATTTGGTCCCCAGGATTTGAAGGGGATAAATTAACTGTGGAAAGGGTACAGAGGCAGGTAACAAAGATAGTTTCAGGACTATGCAATGTTAGTTATGAGGATCGACTAAGGGAATGTGGACTTCAGAGTTTGGTAGATGGAAGAAGGAGAGGTGATATGATTGGCACTTTTAAACTGTTGAGAGGTAGTTACAGCTTTTGATTCCATGGAGGTTGACACTGGGGAGTTCTTTCACTTGGTGGAACAGGGGGGAAGGAGCATGGACAAGGGGCTATCCCTGGAAGTTATGAAAGGAAAATGTGAGCAAAGCAAGAGGGTTAGTAGTGGTTTCTTTGCATGGAGGGTGGTTGAACCGTGGAATACATTGCCTGATAGAGTGGTGAGAGTGAGGATGGTCGATGAGTTCATGGAGTGGTATGATAGACTGTGTTTTCTAGGAAGGGCCCCCCATGATGAGGCTTTTGACTCCATGAGGACCTGAATCATAATAATAATATCCTAATGAGAATAGAATGATACAGTATTTTTTATGCAAGGATAGAAAGTACAAGAAGTGGGGGGGGGGGCAGCTACTTATAATAGCAAGGGGAATTATGTCCATATAAGGTAGACATGAAAGAGGCAAATAGTGGCAATGGTTATGAGGCAGTATGGTGTAAAGTGGATGTTGACAGGAAGACATTTAGTTGGATTTTGTATAGGCCAGGGAATGTGGAGGATGGTGATGAAGAACTGTATAAACAACTTGAATTAGAGAACAAAGGAATTTATACTGCCATTTAATTATGGTGGTGTAGTTTGGAATGAAGAGATAGCATTTAAGAATAAGGTAAATGAGAATTTCTTGAGTTCCTGCAAAATAACTACCTCAGGCAGCATATAAAGGAGGGCATGCAAGGATCGACAGTTTTAGATCTGATCATTTCACCAGAGGATGTAATTTTGAATGGGGTTTCACTTTCCTCCAGTTGGTGAGAGCGATCATGAAGTGATCACCTCGGTTGTGGCTAGCAATATGCAGATTTCTGTGAGGAAAGGATATATGTGGAAGTGCAAGGTTGGTGATTATGACAAGCTTAGGAAACAGCTTGGAATGAGGAGTTGAGCAGTAAAAAAAAAAATGCTGCTTGGGTAACAAAGAAATACATAACAGCATCAATGTGTGAATATATTCCGAAAGCAAAATGTATGACTGAGAGGCTTAAGCATAAAATCTGGAAGAAGAAGAAGACAATTTGGAGGCAGTACAAAATGAGAAATGGTAATAATCAGTTATATGAAGAGTATAAAGAACAAGCCAGGAGAGTGACTCACTTAGTAAGGACAACAAAAGTGCAGTATGAGCAGAAATTGGAAAATCAGGTGGGAAAAAAACCCTAGAGAGGTTTTTAGGTATGTGACAAGTAGAAGGAAGAATGATTATGGTACTGGACGAAAGTGATAGCATGGTAACTGTTGCAGAAGATATTATTGAGTTATTCAGTGATCAATTTATAAGAGTGCTTCATCCTCATCAGAATGGAATCATGAGGAACTTAAGTGTAAAGGACATAGGAGAGGATGGCTTAATTTATTTATTTGAAGAAATAAATAACTTTAATGTCAATAAGGCTATAGGATTTGATGACATATCACTATGAATCTTAAGGGAATGTTCCAGGGAATTGGCATGCCTATTTAATAAAAATCTTACAACAGCAAAGTTTCCAAAGGAGTGGAAAGAAGGTAAAATTGTTCCACTGCATAAAGGTAGTGATAAGGCTGTGATTACAAATTATAGACCAATCTGTATATCTGGAGTTATGGTGAAGGTCCTGGAAAGATTGGTGAGAAGTAGGATACAGAAATGGGTTGATAACAGCAGTATTCTCTGTGGTTATCAGCATGGGTTTGTTAAAGGGAGATCATGTTTTACTAACTTACCTGTGCACTATAACTAGGTGACAAATGCACAAGGGAGATGCATATACAGTGGTAGACAGGTATCCCTCGATTAACGCGGTTAATTAATCCCTCAGTGTTGCCGCGTATATCAAAATCGTGTTAATCAAATCTAATAATCAATGGTAAAAATTACAATTCGTCCATGATCAATTACTGAATTAATAATTCGTTTTGTATGGTACTCTTTTAGGAAAGATAAAAAATGATTGCAATGTAAATGTTTAATAAATACTTGTACCTACATTATTTACTGCAATTTTTTTATCAAAAGAAGTTATCAAGAGTCATTTGAACAGTTTTATTTTTTTTCTTATTGGCATAAATTCTATGATAACAAGCAAAATGACTCTCCAGACCTCGGCAAACAAGGAATAAAACATAAAGAAAAAAACACTGCAAATATAATACATGATGGTACAAATTAAGTGCATATTGAATCCAACATTATTTCATAGCCGAATATAGAAACTACAAAAGTCATGCCGAATATATAGAAACTAAAAGTTTCGGCAGATGCACGCATAAGCAACCTTATGGGCAACTCGTAGTAAAAGTGGAGTAAGCTCCAGAACACTTTCCTTAGTATTTTCCATAATGTAAAGCATATCTCCTAGAGGACATGTATGATAAATAAGACTTTGGCTCTCGATTTCAGTAATTCATGATGGTTTATTTATTTTCAGTTACAATCTAAAAATTATTGAACAAAGAATAAAAAAAAAAAAAAAAAAAAAAAAACTAAACCAATACTATACTGATATTGGAGGTCGTAGAATCTCTGAGATACAGTTTACTGTGAAATATCACAAACCTTTACATAACGTGTTAAACTAAACTAACAGCAAAAAACAGTGCGGAATATCACTTGTAACATATGAATGCACAGCTATTCATGACCTCCAAGCTATACACTGAATTGTGTAAGAATATTTATATTAAACATTTTGCATGTATCTGCCAGATCAGCTGCGAGCTCCGCAGGGTTAAAGGCACATTAATCAAAACTCTTGCCATGTATATCAAGGGATTGCCGCAATTAATTTCGGCCTGTTAATCAAATCCCGCGTTAATCAAAACCACGTTAAGCAAGGGATACCCGTACTTAGATTTTGCAAAAGCTTTTGGTAGACTGTTATATGACAAGCTGTTAAATAAATTGAAACAGATGGGATTGCATAACAGACTTCTGAGTTGGATCAGTAACTGGCTGTCAGTTAAATAACTGAAAGTTGTATATGGGGATGCGGTATCCCAAAAGAGGAAGGTCATTAGTGGTATGCCACAGGGTCAGTGTGGTTTTGTTGTTGTTCAGTTTGTGGGGTTTTGTTGTTGTTCAATTTGTATATTAATGATATTGTGATATGCAGATGATGCAAAATTGGGAAGAGCAATGCAGAGTCAAGCAGATGTTGTAGCCTTACAGGACTGCTTGAATAGATTGCATGAATGGGCAGGTAAGTGGAACTGTCAGTTCAATGTTGCAAAGTGTAAGGTTTTTGAAATTTAGTAAGCAACGATGGGATTCAAATTATACATTTGGTGAGGAAACTTTAAAGGAGGTAGAGATGAGAGATCTGAGAGTGGTGGTGGTGGATAAGCACCTCATATGGATTATTGTGCCCAGATTTGGTCACCGGGTTTTCATTGTGACGAGGGTATGTTAAAAAAAAGAGTTGCATTCCAAAGACTACTGACCAAAGATGTCAGTAGTCTTTGGAATGTGGAGTATGAGGACAGATTCATAAAATGTAAATTGCAAAGCTTTGTGAATAGGAGGAGGGATATGATTGAGACATGGAAATGACATGGAAGAGATTTTTCATAGAATGTGCGAACAGGGATAGAAGAGGAGGCTGTTGCTGGAAACTATAAGGAGGGTGTGAGCAGACGAGCAGATTCTTTACGTGGAGAGTGCATTGTGAATGTGGACACATTGAATCTGTTTAAGACATAGTTCATGAACATTGTGTGTGTGTGATAGTGTATACCTCCAACGATGAGTCTCTAAACTCTATGGAGGTTGGATGTTAATAATAATAACTATAATGTTTTCTACAGGGTTCACCACTGAATCTCCAAAGTTTGGTTCTTGTTTTCAAACTATTTTATTTTTTCTTGAATGATGTTTGTGTATTTGAGTCTACAGTTTACTTTTGAAAGCTGCTCATCTTTGATTCATTTTAAAACTTTTTTTAACACATTCTTCTTTTCGGTAAGAAATTCAATTTTATTCTACTCATAACTAAATAGTGATCACTTTCAAATCCTCTGTATGCTCTAGTATCCTGAATGAGTTGGAAAATATCATTATCAACTATAACAAAGTCAGTGAAAGTTTTATTTTTTGCATCTTCTTTCCATGTGAATTTGTGCACATTTTTATGTTGGAACATAGTGTTAGTAATACAAATATCCAGTAGGTACTTACCGTTATTCTTTATTCCAAACATTCCTGAAACATTTCTATGTTGTAATCTCCAACAGTGACAACTTTTCCTTTTTCATTGTGTCAGCTGCCTTCTATAATGCCTCAAAAAAATTCCTCCATTTCTTCTTTAGTAGTAAGTAATGTGAGTAAAAATCACTGCATAAATGATCGTATTGGCCCTTCCCTTAATGCATAGCATTATACATGTCCGCAAGGAGATGTGCTTTGCATTATGGGAGATACCAAGACAAGAAGTGATGAGAGCCTGGTCCACCTTTACCATGAGTTGCCTCGGTCCTGAAGATACTTCAGGCGTAAACTTTGTTTGCTTACACTTGGATAAAGGTTTAAACTAAATTTATTGTAGTCTAACGAAGTGGAAAAAAACTTCCAACATCTTTCACTAAATCCAGAGTAATCTCTAAATCCACCAAAGGTGTCTCACCTTACGTCATTGTAAGGAGACACCTTTTGACAACTCATATAGGTAAATATGACTTCTCCATTGCTTCCACCTTGGTATCACCACCTCTGGGTCTGACTAATTAACTTCATGGGCTATAGCATTACCCCCCACCCACCCAGGACTTGGGTGACAGCAACAGCCAAGCCTCAGTTAAAACTTCATGGGCCACAGCATTGACATTCATCACCCAAGCTTCCAACCAGTTTCGACCTTTATTGAGGTCTCGTCAGTGGGAGCCTGACCCAGAGGTGGTGATATCAAAGTGGAAACAATGGAGAAGTGATATTTACCTATATGAGTTGCCAAAAGGTGTCTCACCTTACAATGACATAAGGTGAGACACCTTTGGTGGATTTAGAGATTACTCTGAATTTAGAGAAAGATTTGGAAGTTTTTTTCCACTTCATTAGACTATAATAAATTTAGTTTAATCCTTTATCCAAGTGTAAGCAAACAAAGTTTGTGCCTGAAGTATCTTCAGGACCGAGGCAACTCATGGTAAAGGTGGACCAGGCTCTCATCACTCCTTGTCTTAGTATCTCCCATAATGCAAAGCACATCTCCTTGCGGACATGTATAATGCTATGCATTAAGGGAAGGGCCACTACCCAGACTGGTTTCGACCTTTATTGAGGTCTTGTCAGTGGGAGCCAGACCCAGAGGTGGTGATACCGCCATTAAGGGAAGGGCCACTACCCAGACTGGCTTCGACCTTTATTGAGGTCTCATCAGTGGGAGCCAGACCCAGAGGTGGTGATACCACCACCTCTGGGTCTGACTCCCACTGACGAGACCTCAATAAAAGTCGAAACCGGTTGGAAGCTTGGGTGATGAATGGTAATAATGTAGCCCATGAAGTTTTAACCGAGGCTTGGCTGGTGCTGTCACCCAGGTCCTGTGTTGGTGGGAGGTAATGCTGTAGCCCATGAAGTTAACTAATTTAAACAGTTAACTAGTTATATGTTTTAAATAGTGTTAATTTAGTATTTTGTAAGATACAGTAGATACGTAGCATAGCATATGGCACCAATGTGAAGAAAGGCATATGGTATCCAAATCGGTGTCATTGTTTAAAGAATTTAACCAAAGGAAGTTCGTCCAGTGTAAGGTCTGTGGAATGTATGCTTTGCCAAGAGTGGTGGGAAAATGTGCCAAGTGTCATGAAAGCGAGGATCTAAAGTGTGTCTCAGGTCACGAGAGTGACGTAGTGGATGGAAGTCAGAATGCGATAGAAAATTGTGATGTAATGCCAGATAGCATTCAGAGTGAGTTTAAAAGTGATACAGTTGAAGGTGAGAGTAAAAGTACAGAGCAAGAGAATGGTTTGACTGATATAAAAAATGAAGAGTTAGCTGCAATGAAGGAGATAGCTCAGTTGTGTAGTGATATGCTGTTAAGAAAAAGAGCTTGGGATCAATAGTATGTGACTACTGTAAAAGAAGAAACAACTACTAAGAAAAATAATAAATTTAGTTGAATCCTTTATCCAAGTGTAAACAAACAAAGTTTGCACCTCAAGTATCTTCAGGACTGAGGCAAAAGCTGGACCAAGCTCTCATCACTCCTTGTCCTAGTATCTCCCATAATGCAAAGCACATCTCCTTGCGAACATGTATAATGCTATGCATTAAGGGAAGGGCCACTATTATAAGGGTCTTCAGGACCGAGGCAACTCATGGTAAAGGTGGACCAGGCTCTCATCACTTCTTGTCTTGGTATCTCCCATAAACCCAGACCGGTTTCGACCTTTATTGAGGTCTCGTCAATGGGAGCCACCACCCAGAGGTGGTGGTATCGCTCCAGCTGCCACTTTGCCATATGTATCACTCCACACAACTGTGCTCTCTCCTTCATTGCAGTTAACTAACTCTTCATTTTTTATATCAGTCAATCCATTCTCTTGCTCTGTACTTTTACTCTCACCCTCAACTGTATCACTTTTAAACTCACTCTCAATGCTATCTGGCATTACATCACAAATTTCTATTGCATTCTGACTTTCATCCACTACGTCAATCTCATGACACTTTTGGCACATTTTCCCATCACTCTTGGCAAAGCATACATTCCACAGACCTTACACTGGACGAACTTCCTTTGGTTAAATTCTTTAAACAATGGCGCCGATTTGGATACCATTGCCTTTCTTCACATTGGTGCCATATGCTATGCTACGTATCTACTGTATTTTACAAAATACTAAATTAACACTATTTAAAACATATAACTAGTTAACTGTTTAAATTAGTTAACTTCATGGGCTATAGCATTACCCCCCACCCACCCAGGACTTGGGTGACAGCAACAGGCAAGCCTCAGTTAAAACTTCATGAGCTACAGCATTGACATTCATCACCCAAGCTTCCAACCAGTTTCGACCTTTATTGAGGTCTCATCAGTGGGAGCCAGACCCAGAGGTGGTGATATCAAAGTGGAAACAATGGAGAAGTGATATTTACCTATATGAGTTGCCAAAAGGTGTCTCACCTTACAATGACGTAAGGTGAGACACCTTTGGTGGATTTAGAGATTACTCTGAATTTAGAGAAAGATTTGGAAGTTTTTTTCCACTTCGTTAGACTATAATAAATTTAGTTTAATCCTTTATCCAAGTGTAAGCAAACAAAGTTTGTGCCTGAAGTATCTTCAGGACCGAGGCAACTCATGGTAAAGGTGGACCAGGCTCTCATCACTCCTTGTCTTAGTATCTCCCATAATGCAAAGCACATCTCCTTGCGGACATGTATAATGCTATGCATTAAGGGAAGGGCCACTACCCAGACTGGTTTTGACCTTTATTGAGGTCTCGTCAGTGGGAGCCAGACCCAGAGGTGGTGATACCGCTATTAAGGGAAGGGCCACTACCCAGACTGGCTTCGCCCTTTATTGAGGTCTCATCAGTGGGACCCAGAGGTGGTGATACCACCACCTCTGGGTCTGGCTCTCACTGACGAGACCTCAATAAAGGTCGAAGCCGGTCCTTCCCTTAATGCATTGCATTATACATGTCCGCAAGGAGATGTGCTTTGCATTATGGGAGATAAGACAAGGAGTGATGAGAACCTGGTCCACATTTACCACGAGTTTCCTCGGTCTTGAAGATACTTCAGCCACAAACTTTATTTGCTTACACTTGGATAAAGGATTAAACTAAATTTATTATAGTCTAGCCAAGTGGAAAAAACTTCCAACATACTAAGAAGAATTTGACTGCCATTATAAAGGTGAAGAGTACAAGTGCCACCAAAAAGAGGAATGCATTTTAATGAGTGAAATGAATATCATGGTGCGAGTTAGCAAATATGAGAAATGGAATGAAGATATACATAGTTGCAAAAGAATCCCGTGAAAAGATAGAATTATAGGATGCACAGTATCTGCTTTACAGGAGCAAAGATGAATAGATTGATGATTTGGATATGAGACAGAATCAAATTTCATAGTTTGTGGTGATTATAGGAACAAATGATTTGGTTGGGTAGACGATTGATGTAAGGATTGGCATCAGGAGATTATTGAAGAGAGTGGAAAATAGTATAGAAGGAAAGATAATCAGCATGTTTCTTAGGTATGACAATAATGAAATGACATATGTGTAAGTGCAAAGGTGTGTTGTATGAAGTAAAAGCAGTGTAGTTTATGAATATGCTGTATGAATTTAATAGACAGAGAGAGATATGAGAGTGATGAATTACACTTGAATCAGTTTGGTTTGAGTTGACTGGAAAAGAGATAATGCAAGAGGTGAACTAGAGATCTGGGGACATAAACTGTGATATGCATAAGAGTGAGATAGGCAAGACTGAAGAATACTTGTGAATGGACAAGGAAAGAACAGTAATAGGAAACATGAGGGTGAGGAGAAAAATATGATTTCATATAAACTGCTTATAGGACTAATACTATAGCACTCATTCCAGATCTGTCAGCATGCTACTTCTCACCTTCCTCTGTGTTAGCCATACTTCAATAACAGTCTTTGCATTGTTTGATTATGTTGTATTATCATAATTCATATTATTTTGACATATATAGAAAATGCAATTTTGTTCAACAAAACCCCAAATTGCAAGCTGATCTTCATACATTGAGTATCAAAGTAACTATATATCCTTAACAATGAGGCGCATCACTAGAAAGGTGCACTGTTGTTCCCTTGGGTCAATCCCCATTCTCTTCATTCTTTATTAATTATGTAGTGGTCTCCCAGTTACTTACTTTGATTCATAAAACTACAAGATTCTTTGCTTCTCTGTCCCTCCCCCCCCCCCAGTAAATATACTATCCTTATGTTCATCTTCTAGGCTAGAATCTAGTAGAATTTAGTGCAGCCTGTGTAGCTCTGTGAAAGTGGTGTTTGCACTCCTCCGCACTAAACCATCTGAAGATGGAGTTCAAGTCTAAAGGAACTTTTACTAACCCTTTTTTGACTGGTTCATGAGTTAGTTGATCTCTGGCACAGGCAAGCGGCTTTTTGCCAGCCTGGTTGGCTGAGTGGTTAGCATATCCGCTTTCTAGCCAAAAGGCTGCGGGTTCAAATCCCACCGTGGGCAAGGATATTTGTGATTGTCTGTGAAAATACTAGTGGTGGTGATGGAGGTGGTTGCAGTTAGTTGATCGAGTGGTGGAGACAGAGAGTTGTAGAGTAGGTACCCCTCCCTCGATGAGTCTTTGGACTCCCTGGAGGTGTCACGTAAATAATAATGATAATAAATAATAATAATATCCTACACACATTCATCACCTGAAATAGAATAATACTACACTACTATAATAAATTCACATGTAGATCTCAGTGTTTAATATATAAAAATAACTGAAGTACTGAGAAATTTACACTTAATTAAATCTGAATTATTTTAAACATTATTGGACATACACTAGTAAGAGTTTTTAAACACCAGTGTTCATCATGTTATTATTGCTGCTAAGGAAACTTGCTGACATCAAATTTTTGTTGTAATAATACTGATTAGAATATGCTGGTATATTTTTCAATACCAGAAGAAAAAAAAAGTTTTAAATTAACATATACTTTTAAAATGTGAAAAGTGTATTTCATCATATTGGAGATATCAATGGAGCTAAGTTGATTACACTGTAATATTGAATGAGATGCTTACTGCCATAATTGTTTCTTAAGATAACTTCATCTTATGTATCATTTTCTAAAAGCTTTATTTTGCTTTTTGAAAGGTTTGTTTCATTCTTTTCCACAAATTATATTATGCTTGAATAATAATAAAAATGTAAAATGGAATAAAGTAGCATATATTAAAGAATCATAATAATAATTATGTTTTAGTGCATAGCTACTTATGATGATGATGCTGGAAGTACCATTAAGAAACAGTGGCGAAAAAAAGTAAGTAAATGCAAAATAACATTTCCTTTAAATTACTTTATTAATTATAAAGTCAAGTTATAGTATAGAAATAAAACTTAATTAATCAATATCATGTATATGATTATTATATGAACTTATGGATGATTATTATATGGACTTTTTCAATCGAAGGTTAGTTAGCCAGTCTCATACGGAGGTAGCAGGATATTTTCTCCTGGAAACCCAGGTTTTTCATCCCGCATACAGACAAATCGGCCCTTTAGAACACACGCAATCTACAGACAAAAAATACTAGTGGTGGTGGGGGTGGATGGTGTTGATGGAGATGATTGGTAGTAGAGGTTCGGTGTAGTGGTGGAGATGGTTGTATAGTGGGTGTCCTCCTGCGATGAGTCTTTGGACTCCTTGGAGGTGTCACAAATAATAATAATAATAATTATCTTCAGACTTACATGGAGTCAAAGACTTGTCTTAGGAGGTCACACATACACACACACAGCTCATCATACTGAGCATTAAATACATTCACATTCTCTGCAGTCACCACACTCTCAGATAATGCATTTCAATTATTCTCCATTATCCATACAAAAAATCTGCTTCTCACTCCTTTGCTCACACCCTCCTTATACATTTTCCATGGATGACCTCTTCTTACTCCCTCATTCTATGAATAACCTCTTCAATATTCATCTGGGGGGGGGGGGGACTTCTTACCAACTTATTTGTTTCTATCATATCTCCTCTGCTCCTCCTCCTATTCACTAGACTCTGCAGATTGCATTTTCCCAACCTCTCTTCATGTTCAACATTCCAGAAACTACCTTAGTCAATTGCCTCTGGATCCTTTTCAATATCTCTTCTTCATTTTGAAAAACCAGGTGACGAAATCTGTGATCAGTTGTTGGAGGTTTTTCCACTTGGTTATACTATAAATTAAAGATACCAAGAAATTATATACTTGGTTTAATCCTTTATTCAAGTGTAAGCAAACAAAGTTTGCTCATGAAGTATTTTCAGGACTTGAACAACTTCACTGTCCAACCGGTTAACAACTGGGCTAGGTAGTGACCCTTCCCGTAATGCATAGCATTATACATGTCCGCAAGGATATGTGCTTTGCATTATGGGATACTAAGGCAAGTGATGTGAAGTCATTAGCTTCTATATACGAGTTGCCCCAATCACTGAAAATATTTCAGGTGCAAACTTTGTTTATTTATACTTGGATAAAGGATTAAACCAAGTATATAATTTCTTGGTATCTTTAAGTTACAAATCTGAGATCAGTGTCCTCCGTGGTATTGCCAAAATTCGTTGTACTGCCCTCACTATTTTAGAAATGTGTCCTCTAAATTTTAGATCCCTATCCCCAATCACCCCTGTTCTCTTATTTCTTCCGCCACCTCCAGTATTTCCCCACCAGTTGTATACTCTGCATCTGATCTTTGTTTTCCAAATTTTAAAACTTTGCAACATTGAACTCTCATCTCCACTTCCATACCCATTCATTCAGTTTATTCAAGTTGCTGTTGTACTCCTCATACTTCTTTCCAACTTTGCACCATCTGCAAACAACTAAATATCTTCATTCAGATATTTCCTAATATCATTAACACACAAATTAAACAGAAGTGCCCTAAACATACCCTTGCTGACGTTTCTCTTAATGGATATTTCCCCCCCCCCATAACAGTTTTCCAAACTAATGCACTATTATCTAACTCTATCCATTTCAGTTTAACTGTCAACTTATCATGTGGAAATTTTATATTTGCAAAATCTACGTTCGCTGCTGTATACGTGGCTTGTCCACTACACCTGCCAAAGTAAACAGATTACTAAGACGTGTTGGAATGCTACTGTTGTCAACATAATTCTGGATCTTAGTTACTAGCCTCTCCAACACTTTAATGACAACACCTGTGACACATATTGACCTGTAATTTGAAGCTTGAATCATGTCACCTCCCTTATAAAGCAGTACAGTATCTTGCCTTCATAACTTGATACATAGTAAGATTCATATTAAACAAGTATGTCAAAGCAGATATCAAATCCCTTGCACTTTCCCTCAAAACATGCAGTGATATCACATCAAGTTCCACAGCCTTATTAATATCAAGTTTACTTATTTTTTCATATATCTCCTGCTTATTATTGATTCTTGTTTTATTAGCTTTGTTTCCGTAGTTTAATTATGAGATTGATAGAGATACAAGTCATGTGTTTGTAGCTGGTATAAATTGGAGGAATATGATACTCCAAGTCAGTACAACTGTTTCTGGGTGAAGTGGCTGCGAGAAGGTAACTGACAGAGTTTGAAAGAATCTTTGTGATAGGATTCCATATTGATGTCCTATCTCTTTGGCAATTTGTTGACAAATTGGACCGTCCCAGATCACCAATCAGTGCTACCATACTGAGATGGAAGTGCGGCAAGTCAACTGTAAGTGCTGCTGACAATGGATGGCCCACATATTCACCAAACATGAATGTGTGGGTCATCTACAAAGGATAATATGTAAAACCGCCATTCATTGGCTGACGAATTGTTGTTTTTTTACATATTATCAATTATTATAAATATAAATTATTATTTATATTTGGGATCCCATTCAAGTTTATTATCAACACTTGTCAACAATTACAACTTTTTTATAAATATATTTGAAAATTGTGCTATGTGACGTGAGTTATACATTGGTCGTCATGTTAGAAGAACAGAGCCTCCATAGCTCAGTTGGTATAGACAGACTTGGTTAGAAAGACCTGGGTTCAATTCCCATCAGTGACATGAGGAACCTTTGTCTGATGTGTGCTGATTTTGTCTCTTTTGACAAAAGGTGAGTTAGCCAGTCTCATATGGAGGTAGGGTTTTTTTTTTCACCTGGAAACTCGGGTTTTGTTTGTTCTCACTATAGTGAGAACACTTTAGTGTTCTCACTATAGACTAGTGCTATAGACTAGTGCTCACTATAGATTAGTGCTCTCACTATATACTCACTTTAGTGAGAACTAAAATTCTCACTAAAATAGTGAGAACAGACAAACCGGTTCCATGAACATGCACATCTGCAGACATGGGACACATGGTAAGTATTGAGGTAAGTTTTCTTGTGGTTGAAAGAATACTTTTCTTGCAACCGCAAGAAAACTTACCTCAAAGATCATAAAAGGGAAAATTAAGAGAAGAATTAAGAAAGAAATTTGGAAAAACGATGGTGCATTACACCCTTTGAGTGAAAAAGGCATAAGCGGCAAAGGAATTGTCAGTGCCCTTGACCATATTGTTTAATTTAAGTCTCAGCTCTGGGTTAGTCCTGAGGTGGTGGAAAGAGGGAGAAAATAGTTCCATTGCATAAAGAAGGCTCCAAGACTGCAGTTGCAAATTACCAACTGATCAGCATATCAGGAGTCATTGTCAAGGTTTTGGAGAAATTAGTCAAGAGCAAAATACAGGAATGGATAGATGGAAATGGGATACTCTATGGGGGCGGCAGCATGGTTTTGTGAAGGTTAGATCATGCCTCAGTAACTTGTTCACGTTTTATAATACAGTGACGGCTGAACTGGATAAGGGTGATGGGTTTACAGTGATACTGCTGGACTTGCCTTTGCTAAGGCCTTTGACAGAATACCACATTCAGTAAACTGCAGCACATGGGGATGGATTTAGGGTTGGTGAGATGGATAGGCAAGTGATTGATGGAGAGATATCAGAGAGTAGTTTATTCAGGAGTCGAGTCCAAAAGAAGGCCTGTGACTAGTGGTGTGCTACATGGTTCTGTTCTTGGACCACTGCTATTTAATTTGTTCATTAATGATATAGGAAAGGATTTGAGAGGAACTGTTCATTTATTTGCTGATGATGCAAAGTTGGGTAGAGCAATAGTGAATACACATTATGTCAAAATTTTGCAGGATGATTTGGATAGATTGGTAGACTGTACTAAGGAGAATGGATGTCAGTTTAATGTAGCAAAGTGTAAGGTTATGTATTTTTGGGTGAAAAGATTAGCAGCAGTATACCACATTGGTGGAACTGTACTCCAGGAAATTGACGAAGGCAGAGATTTGGAAGTGTTGGTGGATAGGAAGTTGAAGTTTAGCAGGCACATAGTAAAAGTGGCTAAATCAGCTCATCAGATCTCTTGGTTACTGAAGAATACTCTGACGAGCAGAGACACAGGTTATTGTTCCTCTTTATCGAGCCTTGATAAGACCCCATCTTGACTGCTGTGTCCAGATCTGGGTGCCAGGATTTCTTCTTGATGGGGAGGATGTAGAGAGGATCCAGAGGCGAGTGACCATGATGATAGCTAATCTATGGAATGAATTTTACAAGAACAGGTTGAAGATCTCTGGAAGGCAGAAAAGTGGTGATATTTTTCAGACATTCAAATTACTGAGGGGTTTTTACAAGATTTATTCAGAGGAAATTTTTCAGAACAGGTCTTGTGGTGGAAGAACTAGGGGCCATCCATGGAAACTGAGCAAGAGTGTAGTTAGCAAGGTTGTTAGAAACTAGGTTTTTTTTAACTTGGAGAGTGGTGAATGAATGGAATAAGCTGCCAGAGTTTGTTGTGGTGCCATGACGGTGAATGAGTTCAAAGCAAAGTATAATAGATACTGTGCGAATGCTGAATAGTTCTTGACATGATGTTTAGGGGCCTCCCTCAATGAGTCTAAGGACTCCTTTGATATCATCATCATCATCATAATAATAAATTCATTGTTTTTGTTAGCATGCTGATACAGCATGGCAGTGAAAGGCAAATCATTGCATAGGTCTACATAAAAGACAAATAAAGTAGATGATGTGGAATTCTCATAAATGGTACGGTGCCTTGAATGTAATATGTACACGCAGGAAGATGGCACGGATATTTATGTACAGAGGCTGAGTAAGAGAAAAAAATTAGTGTGGGTATTTAGGAAATGCAGTATTCTGATGGACCATGAAGTTTGTTTAAATAGTTTAAATTCAAGTAGGGAACAGTGCATCGTAACTGACATGGAAGATGATGCAAATGTTCAGAGAGTGCGTAAAAATGATAGCATGGAAAACGTTCAATTGACAATCAAGCTGGTGATAATTTATATGACATTAAAAAACAGAGTGAAATTAATGATAAAGTGGACAATAATGACATTGAAAAACAGCGTGCAGTTAATGGTAAGGTGGTAAGTGGGATTGACAGCAAACAAGTGTGTGACTGGTGATAAAATAGCAAGAGGTAAATGATAGCAAAAAAAATGCAAGATGTGAAAGCTGAGTTAGTAATGATGAGGCAGATGCAAAGTGAAATAAAGATAACTGTAGATATGTATGGAAGAGTGAAGAAGATGAAAACAAATGATGTGAGTATGAAAATGGTAACAAAAGACCCACAAAGGGTTTTGTATGGCGATTATATTATTACAGCTTTGGTAAACTAGAAGATGTACATGGTTTGTTTTCCTGGAGATAAAATGAATAGAGTGATTGAGGCACTGGGAGCAAAAGAATTGGTGGTAGTATTAGGGACAAACAACTTGACTGGGAACAAGAAGAATGTAAGACTGGATATCAGGAGGTTGTTGAGAAGGATAAAAGAATAGTGTAATAGGAAAGATAGTTAGTGTGTTGCCCAGGTTTGACAGTGATGATATTAGGCAAAGAGCAAGAATTATGAATGATATGTTAGCAGAAATGTGTGAAGAGAAAGGAGTGCTGTTTGCTAATGTGTGGAATGAGTTTGAAAGAAGAACTGAACTGTATAAGAGTGATGGACTGCATTTGAATGTTTTTTGGTGTGAGTCATTTGGAAAGACTGTTGCTGGGAGGGAAAGTAATGAGTGCAAGGAAGGAGAGATTGAAGTGGTGCTTATGAATGAAGAAGTGGGTAGCATGAGTGTGCAAGACAAACAGGGAAATGGGGAGACTCAGGGTGGACAGTGTGAGAAAGGTTGATTTTCTTAGAGGATGTGAATGTGTGTAGGCAAAAAGGAAAGGGGATGACCTGAGGTGTAGGGAAAACATTTGGATTTGAAGAAGGTTCTGGGATGAGTAAGAAGGAAAAGAAATGGCTTGAGCAAAATATGAAGAAGTCACATCTAATAAGTGTTATCAGTGAAACTTGTTATAGATCGAGGAATGAACTGTTATGTTTATGTATGAATGCCAGGGGTATCAGAAACAAGGGAAATGAAATGGTTGCATTAATTGAATTTGTTCACCCAAAAATTGTTGAAATAAGTGAGACATAGTTGGATGAGGATGTCATCCTGACAAGAATAGAGATGGAAGGGTATGATGTATTTTGTGAAGATAATAGAAGGTGGAGTGCTATTGATGATAGAAAAATAGTTATATCGATGCAAGTGGGAAATAGTGGTAATTGTATTGCGGCAGTATGTTGTGAGAAAGAGGTGAATAGAATGAATTATTTAGTTGGATGTTGTTAGAGACCTGGTAATGTAATGTGGATGGTAGAGACCATGAAATGTATAAGCAAATGGGAAAAGGGTGATCATTGTGGATGATTTTAATTACGGCAATATACACTCATGTTGATAGAAACATATATTTAAGAATATAAAGGAAGCAATTCAGAAACAGAAAAAAAAAACAAAATTGTAATTGTAGTAGGTACTAACAACTTAATTAGCAATAAGTTCAGTATGAGATAGGACATGAAAGCATTGTTGGAAGAGGCAAGAGTGAGAAAGTGAAAATTGTCAGTATTTTACCTCGATATCATAAAAATGAATTAAGAAGGGCTATGATGTCAAACGATTCAATGCATATTCTGTGTAGAAGGAATGGATGTGAGTTTTTTTTTTTTTTTTTTGGATGTGTGGAGTGCATTTGAGGGAAGATCATATTTGTATAAAAGGGATGGCCTACACCTTAATGTGTTTGGTATCAGGAGTCTAGAAAAACTAATAACTGGTATATGACCTAGCACAGAGTCAGGGAAACTAAATTATAAAGGGAGGAATGGTGAGAATGTGTGGGTAAGAGCAACAATGTTATATAACTGTGTTAATGCTAGTTAATGGGCTTTGTCATGGAAATGTTGACGAGAAGAGAATGATTTCAACTTTGTTTTTATCCAGTTTGGACCCTTCAAACATGTGCAAAGATATCTACATGTATAAGACACTAGAGAAAAATAGAGATCTGCAAGCTGTTCAACTGTGTCATGCAGACTGCAGACAAGAGTATACAAAAGAAAATGCAGGTAGATTATTATGTATGTACACAAATGCTAGGAGCATCAGAGACAAAGGGGCTAGAATTTGTTTCCTTAATCAATATGTTGGGACCTTCAGATTGTTGGTATTAGTGAGACCTGGCTATCAGAATCAGACCTACTAATTGGTATCAAGTGTAAAGGGTACACTATTTTTAGAAAGGATAGAGAGAATAGGAGAGAGGAGAGGATGCACTGCTAATGATATTGGATGACTTGAATCCAGTTAGAGTTGAGACCTATGATTGTAGTACTACTACTACTAACAGTAACTTCATGTGGCAGTGAGTTTGTAGCCATCTGGTGTGAGGTGAAATCTAACAAGATCAATTTTATAGTGAGGTGCTGTTACAGACCTGGTGGATCGCTTGCTAGTGATGAAAAAATGCATCACCAAATAGACAAAATGAGCTCAAAAAGTGTAATCATAATGGGAAACTTTAATGATCCAAATATTGATTGGGTAGCAGTAGAATCTCATGAGAAGAATGAAAATGCATTTATTGAGCTGTTCCTGGACAACTTCTTCAAGCAGCATGTGACAGAAGGAACTTGAGTTCAAAGAGTGTTAGATTTGATTATAGTGGCAGAGGGCATTTCAGTTAAAGATATAACTTTCTTTAGTTTATGGCAAGGGCCACTACCCAGCCACCACCCAGAATTTCAACCTTTATTGAGGTCTCATCAGTGGATGCCAGATCTAGAAGAGACACCAAGGTTGAAATAATGCAGAAGTCATATATTTCTAATATACAAGTAGTCAAAAGATGTTACACCCTTATTACTAAAATACTCTGGATTGGAGATAGATGTCAAAGTCCCCCCCCCTCCAATCCAGAGTATTTTAGTAATAAGGTGTGACACATTTTGACTACTAGTATATTGGAAATATATGACTTTTACATTATTTGATGTCTTGGTGTCTCTTCTGGGTCTGGCTCCCACTGATGAGACCTCAATAAAGGTCAAAACTAGTCTGGGTAGTGGTCCTTCCCACAATGCACAGCATTATACATTCCTTTAAGGATATGAGCCTTGCATTTTGGGATACTAAGGCAATTGATGTGAAGTCATTAACCTCTATATACAAGTAGCCCATTCATGAAGTTACTTCACACGCCAACTTTGTTTGCTTACACATGGATAACAGATGAAACTGAGAATATCTTGGCATCTTTAACTTATAATTGTAAGTAAATGAAAAATCTTTCACCATGCTGCAAAAGTATTGAAGGTTAACGAAGGGGAATACTGCAATACTAAGAATGACTTTTGGCCAGCAGAGATAAAAGTGATGATTCCATTGTATAAAGCCCTGATCACACCCTATCTGCTGGGTTATTGTGTTAATCTGGTCACCAGGATTTGAAGATAAAAGTTACCTTGGAGACCATCTCTAGAAGTGACTTAAGTGATTTTTTTTTTTTTTTTTTTTTTTTTTTTTTTTTTTTTTTTTTTGCACAGAGGGTGGTTAGACCTTGGAATACATTACCTGATGGGGTGACAAATTCACTAATTGTTAATGGGTTTGATAGAATAAACTATATTGTCTAAGATGGATTTTTCATTATGAGTCATGTGACTCCATAGTGGTCCTGAATAATAATAATGATGATGCTTTTTTTTTTTTTCAGTTGTTTCGAGAAGCTGAGAAGAAATTTTTAAGTGAAGAAAAGAATGAAAGGACTTATTGCAGTTGTAAATCAGAATCAACTGTTGTTCTTACAACTAATGATCAGCATTCTGAAAGTCAGGCAGAATCTTCCAACCAGAATTCCAAGAAGAAAAAGAAAAAGAAAAAGAGAAGCATTGAAGTTAGCATTAACACATCAGTTATCTCAGAATGCTCCACTTATGACAAAAAAATTGATTCAGGTAGTATTTCTCCTACAACAGTTAATATAAAGAGTAAAATTTGTGAAGACACTATTAATAAGGATGAAAAGCACATTATTATCAAAAAGAATTCTCAGGAACAAAATACTTTCCATGAGAACATTTCCCCTGTTGTTATTCAAAAAAATGAGGAACAACAAATGGATAAAAATGTTTCATTACATGTTTCTGATCAAGCTTGCAAGCCTTTATCAGATGATAAACTTTCAACTGACAAACATCACAGTCACGAATCAAAAAAAAATTCAATAGAAGCAACAAATGACATTTTGAAACCTAATGAATCAGAAACAAGAAGTGTGAAAGAAAAGTTAGATCACATTGAAAAATCAGTTGCAGAGACAGGTAAGTGTAAGTTTATAAATAATACAGTAAATTTTTTAAATGCAATACCATTGGATCTTAAAAAGCTAGTACTTTTTTTTACTTAAAAAAGTTCCACTTTTTCAAAACCACTGCCAACACATAGCTATTGAAATAACTGTGTAACTTTTGTTCTTACATGTTATGCTTTTTTTTTATGTGTTGCATATATTGTGCATGCGTACCATGGGTAGGTTAAGAATTAAATAAGCTGACATTCTGCTCTAAAGACCAAATATGGAAATTTTTCAAGCTGCTGCCGACCCTCAGTAAGGCAAAGTGTCATTGCAGTCTCTCATTGGATGATGAATTTCTTCCAGTACCTAAAGTCATTCACAAACATCCATAGTAGAGTGGGATTCAAACTTGCAGACTGTTGATTGGAGAGTAGATATGATTATTGCTCTTCCAAGGAGGCCAGCAAAAGAACACAATTTTTAAAAAAAGATTTTTTTTTAAATTCTTACAATGACTGCAGTCATCATAAAAATTATACTGGAAATGATTTTTTTTGGGGGGGGGGATATCCAGTTGTTTGCTGATGATGCTAATTTGAGTATGGCAGTAGTTAGTAAAGGTGGTGTAGCTTATTATATATTTAGTGGGGGACTTATGAGAGGGTCTTTGGCCAAAATAATTATCATACCTCTTTTTGAAAATGTTTACTTATCATGTACTCATGGAATAAGCTGTCAGTAAACATGACATGTCAATATGCATAGCTTATTTCATTCACTCACCATATGGCATTAGAACTTGGACTGCACATGCTTTCTACTATAACCGTACTTAGATTCCAGGCATAGTTCTAAATCTTAACTTGCCATCAGCTGCAGAATTTCTTTGTATCTGTATTCAGAAATCCCCTTAACTTACATTTTTCTCTCATATCTTTTCTTCTTTGCTGCTGTTGTTTGAAGACCACAATCCTTCAATTTTAATTCATATGCAAAATTCCAAAGGCCAGATATTGCTTGGTTTTTTATCAATGGATATTTTTGACTGTCCTTTCATCTCTGTGGAATTTGAGTGACCATATTTGAGCACATTAGTCAAGATGTTGTCTTTTCAAAGCTTTGTAAAGTGGAAGAATAATTGCTCTTCCGAGGAGGCCAGCAAAAGAACAATTTGGAAAAAAAAAATTTAATTAAAAAAAAGAAAAACTTCCTTATTCTCCAGAGTTCTACAACAAGTTAGTATATACTTCAACATTGCAGTTATCCAATGTGAACATAGTTGAAGTGCATTCTCTCTTTCGTACCTCATTGACTACACCAAAGATACAGATTAGGCTGTAATTGTCCTAATTCCATCTTTTTATAATGGAATTATTTCACCCCCTCTTTTATCTCATTAAGAATCGTGTTAATGTTGATTCTCAAACAAAAAGGTTAGAGGCATTGCTAATTCTCTGACACATTCCTTTAATACTTAAGTCATCTACCTGTATTCTTCCATCCAGTCCTTTTTCTCAGCAAGAGTTAGTAGGTTCACCTGGAATGAAGAGCTCTAAAGTAAATGCTTAACAACTGCTATTTCTAGTGCATCTGATGCTTTCCTACCATCCACATTCACTAAAGTCATTCTTCCATGATTGATCTTCCTCTTTTAACTCACGACATAGTTAAGAATTCTCTTGGATTTCTCTCAGCCTGTGCAGTCAATTTCATTTCACTGGAGGATTTTGCCTTCCTCACTATAACTGTTTCTCTAATGGCCTGTTTTTTTATATTGTTGCTAAGCTGATATCACATTTCTACTTTAAAGCTTTGTTTATCTTTTAACTCTAGGATGCAGTCAGTTATAGCTCCCTTGACTACTTCCATACAAGGCACAGCCTCAAGCTGCCTTCTCATTTTATTATAATTACCTGCCTTGTTGTTTGACATAAATTCCTTTTGATTTGCTATTACCCGAGTTAAAACTGCATAATCACTATTTAAATTAAGGGGATATTAAATCACACATTGTTTCAAAACCGAATAAATATATTTAAGTAACTGCATAATCACTTTCACAAACTGGAGTAATAATTACCTCATTTACAGACAGATATTTAGATGCTGTTATCAGCTTTAATATTCTTGCACTGTGAGTACCTTCCATCGCATTTGCTTAAGTAAGTTGCTCCTCATTAACTTTATCAGTTCTCCTTCCCTTATCTTACTTTCTTTATTTCTCCTCTCTCTCTCTCCAGTCTGTATTCTCATAGTTGAAATCCCCATAAGATTAATTTATTATGCAGTTCACACTATGCCTCAGATCATCACTTTAGTCCATTATATATATTGTATTTTAAAAGACAAGCCTTATAAACCAAGAGCTATACAAGCTTGTTAAGAGCAGGCTTTAACAAACACCAATGTCTGCAGTAGGACTTGAACCCATGACCTGTTGGTTGGAGAGTGATATGCTATTCACTTGGCCACCCAGGTTGGCAGACCATGTCCTACCATGCTTTACCACCAGCAACTACTTCATACCAAACAGCCTCAAATTCAATGCATGTGGTATTCATACTGTTCATTCCCATTCTTTACTCTGCTTGGATTCAATTTGTGTGCATGTCATTAGCAGCATTTTCTCCCCAATCCTTTTTTTATTCTTCTTGTCTTCCTTAAATGCACTGTACCCATAACATTCTGTTCTGCTAAGGATATCTCTTCTACCAGCCAAATGTCACTGATGACATTAATTTTTGATTCATTTGCATTTACCATTGCTAAAAGTTCATTGTATTTATTGGTGATGCTTCTGGCAATGAGAAACATGCGTAATAACTACCCACCAAGCTGATGAATTTTCAAGCAACTTATGAAACCTGACCTATTCAAATAAGTTATCTGAGTGTATTCCTCAACAGAATTCCCTTCTGCAGTGCTGAGAGTCACTACATCTCCTCTCAGACAGAAATATTCTAGCTGTTATTTGGGTCATCATACTATCTCTCTCCCTCTCTCTCATCACAGTGTCAGTCATTAACCTTAATACATGCAACCATCCCAATATATCTTGTTTCCCTAACTATTTTTATTTACCTTTTCACTGAAAAACAGTTTTTCCAGACCACTAACACCAAATCCATTTGAGTGCATTCCAGCCTCTTATTTGCAATCCTTCCTGCCATCAGAATTACTCTACACGTCAACACATGATGCTCACCATTTCTTCTACACAGTCTGCTCATTGAATCATTTTCAATCACAGCCCATCTTCTCAGTTTACTCCTGTCATATCTTGGTAAAAGAGTCAAGGTCAGTCTTGACTTTTGTTTCCTTTTCATCTTTCCAAACAACTCTTGATATCCTTCCTTATACATTACTTATCTCCTATGGTTATTTGTTTTGACCAGTACAGTCATCACATCTTCCACTTGCTCAACTTCCTTACATATAGCTTTACTGACATCACAAATCTTCATACCTGGAAACAAACTTCATTGCTCATTTCTATAGCACATAATTAATCACAGAATCACTGTACAGCACTTTTTGTGTTTTACCCCCCCACACACACCTTTTTTTCTTATATTTTATTTCCCTGATTATCTTTCTTAATATTTATCATGTGCTTTCCCAATCTCTGCTTTGTAATGTGAAGTACTCATTGAAGGCTTAATTTATAACTTTGTGCTACCCTTTTTTCATAACTAATATCACAGAATCACTGTACAGCACCTTATGTGTTTTACCCTTTTTATCCCCCCCCCACCTTCTTTTTTTCTCATATTTATTTCCCTGATTATCTTTCTTAATATTTATCATGTGCTTTCCCAATCTCTCCAGTCTCTGCTTTGTATGGTGAAGTACTCATTGAAGGCTTAATTTATAACTTTGTGCTACCCTTTCTTCTTTTTATTTTTTCTACTTTCATATTACTTTTCACACGATCTCCTCTTTCATACCTGCTTTCCTTTTTGCACATCATAACTTGTCTTAACTGCTCCTTTATTCTTGCATTTGAAACTTTGCAGGCATTCAGGAACCCTTTGGCTTTGCTTGCCTAATCAAAATACATTTTCAAGAAATTCTGATCTCATCATCTCCAAAACAGGGATAATGAGAAAAAATAGCTTTTGGCTGGAAAAAATACAAGCTATGTGTTACAATGATGGAATTGTACCTGCAAAAAAATTGATTGAACTAGGAATTTAGAGAAGCGTGATGTGATAGAGTTGAGGTTTAGAGAACATGTTGCAATAGTATGCAAAATACAATAGACACACACACTATATTGAACTATTATAATGAACTATTTAAGAAATCCTAGCCTAAGTCCCATGGAACCAATGCTATTTTCAGCTCACTATTACATACAGTAAAAACCTTCATGATAGAGAACTGAATTTTTAGCAAATGATGTCACAGGCATAGAGAAATGGCAAGAAATCATACATTAATGACAGAATAGTGTTTTGTACCGCAGGGCCATACATAAACGTAGAAATGGTGGGAAAGCATATATTAATGATAGACATTAATATATGCTTGAAATGTAGACCATGAATGCATGAAAAAGTAGAAATGCATGAAATAATGGGAGATATAAGAAAGAACTATGAGTAGGAAATTATAAAAATAAAAATGTTGAATTAATATTTAAATTTAAAATGTTATGTTAGCTTAAATTAATGTTACTTATCAGAAATCATAACGAATTAAATATGTACAGAGTGTATCATACCATTAATGTGTGTACTCACTAATTCTACCATTAGTTTAAATTAATGTCACTTACTGAAATCATTATAATGAACTAAGTATGTGTAGACTGTACCATTAAAATCAAGAATTCAAAAATTCTTACTTAGAATAGTGTTTGTACTTTATGGATAAAGAATCTTTCGAATATGAAATGAGCTGTTACACACACATGAACTGCACTACTTCCAATTAAACTTCAAATTAAAGAAATATCATGTATTGTACTATGTTTCTTTAGTTTCGAGTTATAAGAAAACCATATCAGTTTATGCCAGCCATCCTTCATTTGTTCTCAAGTTAACAACAGTTATACAAATCACTTTTCCTCTTCCCTTAATTAGCTGACTAATGCTGAGTAAGGTTCATCACTTGTGTTCCCTCCTTCTTTGTAATCAACTATAAACGTAACCAATTATAAAGTTCACTGACTGCTTAAGTTTTCTAGTTATTTTTCATATTAATGGTATAGATTGTATATATTCAGATGGGGTATCGGTTCAATACAGCTAAATGTAAAGTCTTGAGGTTTGGGATCCATCGATTGGAGGAGGTAGGGGAGACAAGAGATCTGAGGGTGATGATTGATAGAAAATTGAAATTCAGGGAGCATATTGCAGAGGTGGTGAGGGTAACTAAGAGGATTGCTGCAATACTGAGAAGGACACTGACCTGCAGAGATAAAAGAGTTATCATTCCGTTGTATAAGACTCTGAACAGACCACACTTAGACTATTGTTCTCAGATTTAGTCCCCAGGATTTGAAGGGGATAAATTGACTGTGGAAAGGATACAGAGGTGGATAACAAAGATAGTTTCAGGACTGTACAATATGAGTTATGAGGATCGACTGAGGGAATGTGGACTGCAGAGTTTGGTGGATAGAAGAAGGAGAGGTGATATGATCGAGACTTTTAAACTGTTGAGAGGCAGTTACAGGGTAGACATTGGAGAGTTCTTTCACTTGGTAGAACGGCAAGAAGGAGCGATGACAAGGGGCCATCCCTGGAAGTTATGAAAGGAGGCTGTGCGCAAGAGGGTGAAGAGTGGTTTCTTTGCGTGGAGGGTGGTTGAACCTTGGAATGCATTGCCTGAGAGAGTGGTTGGAGCGGGAACAGTCAATGGGTTCAAGGAGTGGTATGATAAACTTTGTGTTTCCTAAAAACAACCTTCCACGATGAGTCTTTTGACTCCATGGAGGCCTCGATGATAATAATAATAATAATAATATTCAATTTATTATGAAGAATTCAAGTAAATGACCTTAATTTAGGCTAACATAACTCTGGATTTTCATTTTTATAACTTGATGTTCTATGCACATTGCACTGTAGTGTTGAAAAAACTTGAGTTCAATTCTTGTTATGACAAGAGGAATCTTTATATAAGCTTTTTTCAATTGAAGGCAAGTTAGCTGATTTCATATGGAGATAGCAGAGTTTTTTTGTAGTCATCTATTATGACCAGAGAAAGTGATATACACTAGTGTCCTTAAAGCTAAGGATGAACTACATTTTTACCTGTATATGAAAAAATTTTCATGACTATGGCCAAAAGTGGACATAAATTTATTGCCAGCAATGTAATAAATTATATTACACAAAAAAATGTGTTATAAATGTGTTGCAATACGTTTTTAGCAAAAGTTACATATTTCCTAAGGATGTAGTTAAGGAATTAATGTACAGTGCTTAGAGAAAAATTGGTGAAGAGACATTTCAGTATGGAATATGTCCACCCCAAATGCAGCTCTCTTACAATGCCGTAAGAGAGCTGCATGAAGCAATATGAAGGAAATATGAAGCAAATTGGCCCACTCTTCCTTCAGAGCAAGGATAGGATCTTGTTTTTTTCTGGAAGGGAATTTCTAGCAGCAATGCATCCCACACGAGTTCTGTGGGAATGTGCTGGGCCACCCAATTCATTTAATATCCTCAGTCTGCTCATGTGCGATGTGGTATGACATTGTCATCTATAAAAATGAATTCTTTGCCTGCAGCACGATGGAACAATTGGACATGGCATTGAAGAACTTCATTGCAATATCATTCCAGTTATAGTCCCTTTTTCCAGCACTTATAGCTCGATGCATTTTTAAGCATAACCCCAGCACCACTGTATCTATTTCTTTCAAGAACATTCTCACAATGGTAAGCAGTACCACTTAAATGCCAGTTCAAGTGTCATCTAGAATTGGAAGAAAGACTAAAACGACTCTCATCTATACATTAGCCCATTGATGTATTGTTCAATTTTTATGGATACAATGCCACTGAAAACATGCTCTACAATGAGTTGTGGATAAAGGGACACAGACTACAGGCCTTTGGGCATATAGGCTACTTGTTGCAGATGTCTAATCACAGTTTGTTGAGATATCCGCATATCTGTGATTGAATGGAGCTGACTTGCAAGCTGACCTTCCATGATGTGTTGATTATGTTTTGCTGTTATAACCAAAAATCTGCTTTCATGCTCCATGGTAGGTCGAGGACAACCTCATAGCTTGAAACACTTCCTGGAGCATGGATATAATGCTATGTGAGATTCCAAACTCTCTGGCAATATTAGAAATTCTGTGGCCCTCTTCAAGCTTTCCAATAATTTGTCCCCATGTGAAATCATCTAGATGATGTCTTTGAGACATTACAAGACATCCAAGTTCACAACTTTATTTCTTCATGAAAAGAGCTTCCTTCAAATACACTTTGCTTAATGCAGCCTTTTGTCATTTATCCTGTTAAGTGCTACCATGTGATCCCTTTTTTGCATGATTTGAAATTTTGAAAGTGCACCCACTTCCTACTTGAAATTGTCAGTTAAGGAATTAACTGATAATTGCCACAACCTGAATTTGTAGTTATCTTCATAATTAGTGTTCATCCTTAGGTTTTGGACACCACTGTATGTGGAACTACAAGACCAAGACTAGTGATTGCGAAAAGCCCAGACAACAGGTTAAGTTTTTCACTCCATAGCTATACCATGGAATGAAGAATTGAATAGAAAGGAGATTGCTGCTGCTTGGTCCCTACTCAAAAACTATCTTACAGAGGCAATGTGTGAATGTATTCAAGAGTTAGGGGATTGAATAACATATATGTGAAATTGATATATGAAGAAATGAATTGTGTAGTCTGGAAAGAAGCAGGAGGAATTATGGAGGTAGCACAAGATGAGTGGTAATAATCAGTTGCATGAGAAGTACGTAGAGCTGATGGGGAAGGTGTTTTGTTTGGTAAGGCTTGCCAAAGCGTATAATGTACAGTAGTTAGTTAATGGAAGGGGGGGGTAATCCCTGGGAGTTCATTTGATATGGTCTGTAGAAGAAAGGATGATTATGGAAAAAATACATTGTTTGGTGATAATGGTACAGTGATAGAGGATATAATTAAAATATTGAATGAGCATTTCATAAAGGTATGTCATCCTCATGAATGTGATATCATGCAGAACTTGAGTGCCGTGGGAAGAGTGGATGAGAGACTGATGGTGATTGAGCAGGTGATATGGAAATTGAGTTGACTCGATGTTAATCAAGTCAGCTCAGCTCCCCACTGGAACGTCTCCTCAAAACATGCAGTGATATAATATCAAGCCCTAGATTGTTAACAACACTGGTTTTAGATCAGTCTAACTTCCAAAGGAGTGGAAAGAGAGCAGATTTGTTCTCCTTCATAAGAAAGATGATAAGACCGAGGCTTCAAGTTATAGACTGGTCTGTGTCTGGAGTTGTGGATAAAGTGTTGTGGAGGTTAGTGAGGATAAAATTCAGAATTGGGTTGACAACAGCAACATTTTCTTTGATAAACAGCATGGGTTTGTTAGAGGAAGATCATCTTTTAGAAATCTACTTACTTACTTATAAATTCAAGATACCAAGAAATTATATTCCTCATTTAATCCTTTATTGAAGTATAAGCAAAACAAATTTTGCACATGAAATAACTTCACGACTGGGCTACTTGTATAGTATTTGTAGTAATTTATAATATAACCAAGTTAAAAAACTTTCAAACATCTATCTCTAATTCAGAGTATTTTTAGTAATAAGGCTTGACACCTTTTGACTACTTGTATATGGAAATATGACTCCTGTATTACTTCAACCTTGTTATCACTTCTGGTGTGGCTCCCACTAATGAGACCTCAATAAACATCAAAACCGGTCTGGGGACAGGCCCTTCCCATATTGCATAGCATTATACATGTCAGTAAGGATATGTACCTTGCAGTATGGGATACTAAGCAATTGATGTGACGTCATTAGCATGTAATATACAAGTAGCCTAGTTGTGAAGTTACTTACACTTGGATAAAAGATATGACCAAGAATATAATTTCTTGGCATCTTTAATTTATAATATAACCAAGTTAAAAAAACTTTCAAACATCTACTTACTTATTATAGCAAAATAACATATGCATTAGTCAAGGAAAATGCATACACAATGGTATACTTTATATTTCAGTTTTGAAAAGGCCTTTGCTAGATTGCTGCATGACAGGTTGGTAATTAAACTGGAGTAGATATTGGAGATTGGTTTGATAGGTATCAGCAAGTTTTATATGAAGAGGCAACATCCTGGAAGAGGAGACAGTTCCTCAAGTATCTGTTTTGGAGCCATCGCTGTTTAACTTAATATGTTAATGAATTGCAAAAAGTTTGAATGGTGATATGGATTGTAGAGTTGACGTTGTGTCTTTGCAAGAAGACTTGAATAGATTGGTTGAGTGGGTGAGTTGGCAGTTCACTTTTGCATAATGTAAGGTTTTTAAATTTAGGAAGCAGGAATGGGATGCAGAGGATATAATTGGTAGGGATATCTTAGCAGAAATGCTGGAAAAGATCTGTGATGATTGTGAATAAGCACCTAAAACCCATTTTATACCTCGTATCTCTAGCGACCACTTCACTACCAAACCTTTCTGCCCGACACTTTCCTTTTGTGCCCGGCTCCTATTTTCATATCTGTCTTCCTGGAATACTTCGTACGTGTGCCGCGTCTTCCCGGAAAAAACACTGCGCGTGCCGTTCGCACATAAGCAATTTGCCGTCGGCTATACAATTTATCCGAAGTTGTCGTTAATGGACTTTGATCCTTCGTTATTATGCTCTAACATATATCTTATAGAGAAACTTCTTACATTATAATCTTTTTACAAAAAATTGACATCTTTCACCTTTAATTAATATTACAAAGTTTGTATTAGTATAATTCTTTAAACAAAATTAGTATCTTCACTTATTTTCAAGCATTTCCCCTTTTAGTTTTTTTTTTTTTTCTTGTTAAATTGTGAATGAGATATTTCTTAGTAAAAATATTTTCATTCAAAATTCAACACCTTCTCCAAAGAACAGATTTTCACCAGTGATGCTATTTGATTGTATGAAGTTCCATGTTCATGCAACTTGTCTTATTATGGTCAAACAAGATCAGTTATAAAACATATTTCTAAACATCAAGATCATATCCAGCTCATCAAACCTCATAAATCTGGCCTAGAATAACAGGGAATTAGCAATATTGGCCACAAGATATAATGGAATAATACCCAACTTTTACATAGATATGCATATAAATATCAAACTTTATTCAGGGAAAGTCCTACTTCATCAACTAACCTTAATCATAATGACTCCTTAAAGTTTGAGAACTTGTTATTCTCAACTGCATTAAATTATTTTTTTAATTTATATTTTTAAAATATTTTTAAGCTCGGTAGTGTTTTTAATCCCACCTAACAAGCAACTGCATGTGCTCTGCTGTTTCTTTTGTTAAAATTTCATTACTGTTGTTCTTCACTTACGATGATGATATCTTGCCATATCTAAGACAAACTATTTGTGCAATAAATAAAATTTTAATATGATATGCTTTATAAACTGAGGGTGAAATATTGGTGTTAAAGTTCTTACTGTTTTACCTACTACATAAAGTAAACCCTTTGAATGTTCATAACAAAAATACTCGTCTAAAGTTAATACAGACATGTATATTTAAGAATAACTATATTCATACTAGAATTTAATGTTTCAGGTGGCATTGGACTTGATGAATTCATGATGATGTTAGAAATAGGTAAAGAACTGCAAGGTGATAACAAGAACTCCCAGAAATGCCTACATAATAGTGGAAAAACACTGAGTAGCCCCAAAAAATGTAATAATTGTCACTGTTTTAAAAAATCTGATTTTTTTTTTTTTTTTTGTAAATTTATTTTTGTATTAAATGTTTTACTGCTTAATGTGAAACTGGCATTGAAAATTTGTATTGGTATGCTAAACATACTTTGATGTTATAATTGAATTGAGTTCAAAATTTTTTGTAGTTTCTTTCAAAGCCTTCATTGCTCTCCTAATATGGATATTTGGTGCTTATTGTCTTTCTGATTAATTAAAGAAATGGACATCTAGGAATAATAATTAACTTAAAAATTGTGCTGCAGGGATCTGTATGGTAGCCATTGTTGTTCAGTTTGTAATATTAATGATATTGGGAATGTGTTTAACTGGTGATATGCAGCTGTTTGCAGATTTGCGATGCAAAATTGGGGTTAGCAATGCAGAGTCAAGCAGATGTTATGGCCTTACTGGAGGACTTGAAGAGATTATGTGAATGGGAAGGTAAGTGGAACTGTTGGTTCGGTGCTGCACAGTATAAGGTTTTCACCAAAGCTTTTTAAGATTTGGTGAGCAACAATGGGATGCAATGTATACAATTGGTGGGAAAATTCAGGGGGCCAGATTGCATAAGTTGTTAGGTCATCACATGGGTTAATTACAATAATGCAGAGGACACTGATGTGCAGAAATAAAGAGGTTATACTTATAATGCTAATTCTTGTAGACAGGCTTATACGTTGGTTATGCATTATTAAATCACTTAAGGAATTGACAACATAGATACGAATATAAATTAAATTACACTTTAATAAATATTTCCGATATTTTGGCAATGTCACATTGCCATCTTCAAAAGGAACTTAATAAAAGGCACGTGCTTGTAGGCACTACAACACAGTAACTGAGAATGAAGTGATGAAGCTATTGTTCTCCTGAAAGTCCTGATGGTGCCCTCTAGCAGGTTAAGTAGGTGTTCTTGGCTGTTGGGCTGAAGGTCTGCTGATGTAAGCCTCCTAAATTTGGGGCAGTCTCATACAACCAAATTTGTTGAGGTTTGGAGAGTTTCCTAGGGCTGGGGCTGATTCCATAAATAGTCTTTCAAATTTGTATTTGCTACGGTGTATTACTGTAGCTTTCTTCCGCTATATTCTGTGGCGTGTATCCAGAGCATGGTCTGCAAGACCAGAATGGCTGTACTTGTGAAAACAGATGTAGTCCTTGTGTTCCGAAATTCTGATATTCGCTGTCCTGCCTGTTTGGCCAAAGTAAGACAGTTTACAGCTGCAAGGGACCTGGTATACACCAGGTAGGTCTAGGGGAAGTGGTTGGTCTTTAGTGGAACAGATAAGGGATGCCAATTTTCTGTATGGTCTGTAACAGGAGGTCGTCATGTTTTTTTAAGATTCTAGTAATTTTTTCCGAGGTACCTCGAATGTAGGGAATGTTGATGGATTTAGAGTAATCCTTGTTGTGGAAGGGGGGGGGGGTTGTAGGTTTCAATATTTTGGGGTGGGGTAGCCATTGGCTGAGAAAGTGTTGAGGATGTGATTTAGTTCAGTGTTTAGGGCCGTGTCGTTAGAACAGATTAATTTAGCCCTGTTGTATAGTGTTTTCACCACTCCATATTGTTGTGGGGGGGGGGGATTGTTGGTGAATGTACCTGCCTGTATGGGTGGGTTTTCTATAAACTGATAAAACCAAGGTTCCATCAGGCTGGCGGGTGACTAGTGTGTCTAGGAAACGGAGGCTGTTGTTTTCCTCTTTTTCCAGGGTGAACTTGATTCTGGGGTGTTGGTTGTTTAAGTGTGTTAAGAAGGAGAGGAGTGTATCAGAGCCATGTGGCCAAATAGCGAACACATCATCAACGTAGCAAAGCCATATGGTTGGTTTTTGTGGGGCAGAGGCTAAGGCTTTTTCTTCAAAGTTCTCCATAAAGAAATTGGCCAAGGGTGGGGAGAGTGGTGAACCCATGGCTGTCCCCTCTATTTGTTTGTAGAATTTTCCCTGCCAAACGAAATAGCCTGAGTTCATTGTGAACTGACTTATGGAAGTGAGGCATGGACAATCAGAAAAGGAGATGAGAGAAGAATAACTGCAGCAGAAATGAGATTTATCAGGAGAACCACAGGATACACCTTGTTAGATCATAAAAGAAATAAAGATGAACACTCAATAATAGAATATATCCACAACTATAGATGGAAATAGAAACAGCACTTTGAAAGAATGGACAATAATAGAATCACCAAACGAATCCTTGAATACAAACCTATGGGGAAGACAATATAAAAGATAGAATGAGACTGTAACATGCCCCGAGGCTTAATACAAGATAGAAAGATTATGATGAGCAATTTAAATATTCCAACCAAATATAGCATTCTCCTTCATTATTGTTTTCTAATATGTCTTAAAACAAGCACATTGTCATTCACAGATTTGGTTACAGTTATGATAATGTTATTTTCGACCACTGAATATTATACAAGTAAACATATAAAACTGGGTTTTTGTGTGCCCAGACAAAGCCAACGGTAAAGTCGGCAAAACTAGTAAGCTATATCTCTGTACATATCTACGACCAATTAAACCCAGTTTTATATGTTTACAATTAATAAAGTATTAAAAGTATACAATTTATTGAATTGGATCGGTTAAGATGAGCGCCGATGCGCTATCTGCTCTTAAAACTTTCATACATCGATAAAAATGCAATCATATGGTCAAATTGAAGTGAATTTTGTAGTGCAGGTCGCATAAGCCACACAACAGCACACTGAACCTAAATGGACACATGACACCACGGATATATATAAAGTGAAATTTAATATAAATTATGTATTTCTGAAAATTATTTCATATTGCTTCACAAATTGATGGCCTGGTTGGATGAGTGGTTAGCATATCTGCACTCCAGCTAAAAGGGTGTGGTTCAAATCCTGCCATGAGTATGGATGTTTGTGAAAATACTAGTGGTGGTGGTAGTCATCGGTAGATGGCATTGGTGTAGATGATGAAGGCAGTTGCAGTTGGTGGAGACAGAGAGTTGTAGAGTAGATGCCCTCCCTCTATGAGTGTTTGGACTCCCTGGAGGTGTTATGTAATAACAATAAATTAGAAAATAATAAGGTTTGTTAAATGAAATGGCACTGACCTTCTATATCTAGTCTTAGGGTCTATGATAATAGCTTATTTTTTTTAATTATACTAATACAGTACAATAATTACTAATTGGAAATGTTTATATTAATGAAAATGAATGAATATACCTGAATTTTGGTAGTAATGATGATGCCAAACAGTACTGATTTTAACATTGGTGCCAAGAACTGGTAGATACGTGAAATGGAAAGATTGAAACATGAAAAGAATAAAAAGATTAAAAAACAAGTCTAGTGATACCCAGCAGCATAACAGTGTGCTGGCTGTTTCAGTGAAATTGTCATCAGATAACAAAAACTGTTAACTATTGGCATGCGGCAAGATTAGATTGGGTCTTTTTGTGTTTAGAATGTATTGGTTTGTTCTTATTCTGATACATTCAGAGCAGTGTAATTTGCTTGTTTTCTTCGAAATGGCAGCCCTCTCAATTTCAAGGGTGTGCTGCAAATGTAAAGCATATGATGATATTTCATTGGAAGGTTTTTTTTTGTCTCGGCCATTGAACATAAATGGTCTGGGCCATCACAGTAATATTCCTTTAAGTATGATTTTAAAGAACAAATAGTGTATCTAATGTAAGAAGTGTTACAACACAAATTAACAGTGAAATTTTTGTATGACATTATGCTGTAATAGTATGTCAGAGGGGACTATTGTACTTTGATGCGTTATTAAGTTTTGTAGTGTATTACTAGTAGTGAAGATTTTAGGATTTCACATGTTTTTGTATTTTCTTGTAAGAAGGAGAACGCAATTTTGAGCAGAATGGATGGCATAGTCTTTGTTTGTTTGGAAATACTGCCAAAATAAAAGATATCTTGGATGTGTGTGATTTCTTGGTTCAAGGCAGATGTAAACGAAGAGCATTTATATCACCATCATCTGTTTATTGGACATCCACAGATGCCATATGGTCACTCCAATGCTCGATGATGTGCCACACCAGACCTTGACATGTAGTCCTGTTGTATGCTTTTCTGTGTGTGGAGTGCCTGATCTTCAGTCACTCCACACACACATCCATCATCTCATTGATGGCCTGTCCCTTCTTCTTTTTTCCAGGAACTTTACCTTCTATTACTGTTCTCTGAGAAGTCCACCTTCCATCTTTTATCGTGTCCAAAATATTTTAACTTTCTTATATCAATATCCTTAAGGTGATGCGTTAAAGTTCTATTGATCTTTTCTTACACCACATCTCAAAAGCAGCTATCCTTTTCTTATCTGACTTCTTTAGGTTCCAAGTCTCACATCCATAAGTCGTTGTTGGAAAAACAACTGCTTCAAAAATCCTCAACTTTGTTTCCATGGAGATTATCCATCCTTTTTTATTTTAGACAAGTTTCTGACTTGTTTTAGCCATTCCTAATCTTCTTCTGATGTCTGCTCAACAGCAATTCTTCACATTAATAATGGATCCCAGGTATACTCAAACTTACTGACTTCCTCAATTCTTTCTCCATTAAAGTACGCTTGTTTATATTTTCTTTGAGAAACACAATCTTTGTCTTGCTAGTATTGAGCTGAAGTCCTCTGTTATTACTAATCTCATGAACTTTATCAAAAATTTGTCCTAGTTCTTCCTTGTCATTATAGAGGAGTACAGTATCATTAGCATACCTCAGATTACAGATCAATCTGTAAACTTTCTCCTTTCTTGAGCTTATGCAATGCCTCAGCATAGATACTAAACAAATGAGGAGAAAGTAAACATCCTTGCCTAAATCCCTTTCCAGCCTGAAGCCAATCAGTTAATCCAACACCTGTTCTTATTGTGGCCTCTTGCTCCCTGTACAAGTTAGCTATCAACCTAATAGTGTATTGAGGAAAACCCATTTTTATCATTATTTCCCACAGTTTCACATGCTGAACACAGTCAAAAAGCTTTAGAGTAGGCTAAGAAACATGTTACCACAGGGAGTCTAAATTCTTTATACTTTTCTATGATCTGTTTAAGGCAAAGGATCTCTGCTGCCCTTACTTTTCCTAAAACCTGCTTGTTCCTCAGGCATCTCTGCCTCAACCCTATTTAGCATGATCTTCAATAAAATCTTGCTTGCATGAGAGATTAAACTAATAATTGTATAGTACTTGCAATCCTTCATATTTCCCTTCCTAATAAATTGGTAGAATGACAGATTTTTTATACAGCAAGAGAGATAAGTAGAAAAATGCAAGTAATTGCCAATATTTGTAGGTTTGTGGAACTTTAATCACAACTAGACAGATCATCATATTAAGTTAAAGTATTACTACAGTGTAGATTTATAACATGTGACATTAAGCAAAATAAATTTGCAGTGTGCATACATTATTATAATAATGTGTTTATCTCATTATTTTTCATTCCTTTTGGAATGTTAAATAACTAGAATTTCAGTGTATAATGAAAGTTTATTAGACAGCACGATTTCTTTCTATTCATCTAGCTGAAATTAAATCCTCTCTATCAGTGAAACTCCATATTTGTGCATACTGTTCAAGTGTTGAATCTATTCCAAAAACTTTCAAAAAATGTTCAAGGTAAGTTCCTCATTCAAACTTCTTTGCTTATCTAAAATGTTGTTTTGAAAAGTAGTATTAGAAAATTCCTTTTAATGTAATATCTTTTATTCACCCAAACAGCCACACTGATAAAATATACCAATAAGCTTCATATACATCTTATTTGTAGTATCCAAATGTTATTATTAACCTCAATGGACATTTGCATCCATGTAATTATTGACATGTAAATATGTCAAGGCCAGTTGGGTTGTTATATATCATTTTTAGTTTTCATATAAAAATTACACTGGTGCTGTTTTGTATACTTCATGAAATAGTGAGAATTTTTTTTTTATTTTTTTAATAAAAGGTTTTGATGATATATATTTACAGGTGCAAAGTTGAAAACTTTCCTTATCCTCGTTATTACTGTTCAAGAGAATGTCAAGGTAAGCAAAGAAATGATTTCAAAAAATCATTTTAAAAATGAAGTATTCTGTATTGCTAAAAGTCTTTAAAGCAATCAAAATGTGTGTGTGTGTGTAAAACATACTTCTATGAAAGATGCTCCGGTTTTAATTGTTTGTTAATGCTAAGTATATAACATACATCACTTATATAAATATAACTTAGCAGGCCTGTAAGAATATAGTCAAGTAGTAATATTGTT